>NC_052051.1:9877291-10511041 GCF_903992535.2 Arvicola amphibius
TGAAGATGCAACCCAGTACAAAGCTGGGGCCATGGTATTGTGTGCCTTTAATCCAAGCACTTGGGAGGCAGAGACAAGTGGATCTTTGAGTTCAAGGTCAGCCTGGTCTTCAAAGTGAGTTCCAGGGCAGCCAGAACTGTTACACAGAAAAATCCTGTCTCAGAAGAAAAAGGAAAGGAAAAGAAAGAAAAGGAAAGGAAAAGAGAAGAGAGAGGAGGGGAGGGGAGGAGAGGAGAGGGGAGGGGAGGAGAGGGGAGGGGAGGAAAGGGGAAAGGGAAGGGAAAGGGAGGGGAGGGGAGGGAAGGGGAGGGGAAGGAGGGGAGGAGGGGAGGGGAGGGAAGGGAAGGGAAGGGAAGGGAAGGGAAGGGAAGGGAAGGGAAGGGAAGGGAAGGGAAGGGAAGGAACTTAGGGCAGGAGCTCTGCCATTGAACCAGCCCAGCTCTTCTTTTATGCACTCCTGTATTAGCAGAATCCATGATGATGATTGCAGCAGATTCCCAAGCCTCTAGAATTAAAAGCTAATTTTAAAAAAATTGATGGAAAAAGCTGTTGTGGAATAGAATGTTTAATTATGTAAAGATGTGTTGCACTTGTGTTGCAGACTAATTGTTTAACTATGTAAAGATGTGTTGCTGTTTCACCTTGCCTGTCTAGGGTACCTGATTGGTCTAATAAAAAACCAAATGGCCAAAATCTCAGCAGAGGAGGGGTAGGTGGGGCTGACAGGCAGAGAGAAAAGGGGAGCCAGCCAGCCAGCTGGGGACCACTCAGCCAGATACGGAAGAAGCAGGAAAGCAGGAAGAACAGTACATAGATCAGGTAAATGAGCCTCAGGGCAGCACATAAATGTATAGAAATGGGTTCATTTAAATTAAAGAAGAAAAGTTAGGTAAAACAAGTCTAGCCAGGCAGTGGTGGTACTGGGGAGACAGAGGCAAGCGGAACTCTGTGAGTTCAAGGCCAGCCTGATCTACAGTTCCAGGACAGGCTCAAAAGCTACACAGAGAAACCCTGTCTCAAAAAAAAAAACACAAAAACAAACAAACACATTCATATGTAATGTGCAAGATTTGTATCTGGCTTTCTTTACTTTCCAGAATTGTCTCCAAATTCAACCATGCTGTATATAGATACTCCATTCCTTCTGATGGTCAAATAATATTCTATTGCATAAGCTGACTCCCTGTGATCCGTGAATGACTTAGCATGAATGACACCACTTGAACAATGCCTGTGTGTGTGTTTGAGTGTGTGTCTCGGGTTGTTTGTTTTGGGTTGCTGTTAGTTTGTGATACGGTCTTGCCACATCCCTGAGGCTGGCTCAGAACTCTTAGCAAGTCCCTGTGACTCTGTCTCATCCTCCTGAGGGCTGGGGGTTGCAGGTGTAAGTAGGCCACACCCAGCTTTTGAGAACACATCTTCAACCTTGGGGGCACATACCTGGAAATGCAATTGTCAGGTAATATAGTCAGTCTATTTTTGGTTCTTTTGGGAAGCCAGGCAATTTTCTCCACAATGGCTGCATCATTTTACATTCCTACCAGCTGTGAAAGTTTCTCCTTCGTTCACAGCCTCACCCAGCTATGCTGCTACCACCCTTGTTTTATATCTATATTTTTGTTTGTTTTGGTGTGTGTGTGTGTGTATGTGTGTGTGTGTGTGCGTGCATGCATGTGTGTGTTAGTGTTGGGAATTGAACCTTTGTCTTTGGGCATGAAAGGCAAACACTCGACCATTGAGCTTCATTGCCATCAGCTTTCAGTAACAGCCATCCCAGAGGGTGTGGGCTGTGACCTCAGCGTGCTTTGATTTTGGTCTGATTCTGGCTATTTGTGAATTGTCTTTCAAAACAGACACCGTTCAGATCCATCGCTTAGGTTTTGATGAAATTGTTTGTCTTTTTGTTGTTAAGTTGTAAGGGTTCATTCTTGGGGCTGGTGGGATGACTCACTGGGTAAAGGTGCTTGCTGCCAAGCCCGATAACCTGAGTTCAATCCCCAGGACCCACATGAAGGAAGGAAGGAGAGCACTGACCTCACAAATTGTCCTCTGACTGCTACATGTGTGGTATGATGCACACATACAAAATACATTCTTTTAAAAATTCCATCCCCAGCACCCAGGAGGCAGAGGCAGGAGGATCTCTGAGTTTGAGGCTAATCTGATCTACAGAGTGAGTTCCAGGACAGTCAAGGCTACTCAGAGAATCCCTGTCTCAAAAAAACCAACCACCCAAACAACAACAACAAAAGGATTTACTTTTGGGTCTAGAGATGGCTCAGTGGTTAAGAGGACTGGTGCAGAAGACCCGGGTTCAATTCCCAGCACACACACACACACACACACACACACACACATATGACAGCTCACAAATGCCTGCAGCTCCCACTCCAGGGGATCCGACGCCCTCCACTGACTCCCACGGGCTCCCACATGGTGCTCAGACATACATAGGAGCAAAACATTCATATGCATAAAATAAATCCAAAACAAATTTTAAAAATAGTTGTATAGTTATCATTGTTTATGTGTCTGTGTGAATGGATGCCACACAGGCTCTGGTGCCTACCAGAAGAGGGCATCAGATTCCCCTGGGGCTGGAGTTAGAGACAGCTAGCCGTGGGCTGACTGACCAGGTGCTGAGACAAGAACTGTGGAGGCACGCAAGAACAGCAGGTGCTCTTAACCACTGAGCCCAGTCCCTCCCTCCCACCTTCCTGAATGTACCCTAATTTTTAAGACTGCTGAGTTGGTCTGTTTTTAGAGTGTCCATGTTAGCTAGGCCCTAAGGCAGCTCGCAGGACACCAGAGCCTTGAGTGCTACTGTTCCCTGGGGAACAGCCATGGCTGGTGAGTCCCAGACTTTTCCTCTTCCAGGCTTTCTGTCTCAGGACCTCTCCGAGTGACCTCTTACTGTCCAGTGCAATCTAAAGACATCAAGTCCTCCCTGGCGCTTTCGAGCTTCTGAGTGTACAACTTTCTCCGAAGGCCTGAAGGAATTAGTATATGCCCAAATCACAGAGGCAGCCGCACACATGCCCATGTCATGCCCTACCACATAAGTCACATTTGATGGACTATGACGTCTCCCCTTCTTGAGACAGGGTCTCACTGTAGATCCCCTGCTGACCTCGAACTCACAGAGAAAGGCCGTACTCTGATTAGAGGTGAGCTGATCCAAGCAGCATTGAAAGGGCTATGCTTTGTACTCAGTCATCAAGAACAAGAAGGTGTGGATGGAAACAGTCTATGGAAAAGTATTTGTGTGTTTCCAGATCACCAGGAGGAGACCCCAGGTAGAGGAGACCCCAGGTGGACTCCACAGGTAGAGTCCCCTGGCTCAGCCACAGACCCAGACCCAGAGGTAAGCAGCTTCCTATGAAAATGGGTGGAGCTTAGGAACCAGCAGAGCCTTTCTGTCTGTCCAGTGCTCGCTCCCAGATAGTCTGTCCCCTCTCCCAGATGTTTATTCCTGCCCTCTCTCCTGGGGGTTCCTTGATGACATCTGGCCTTTGGAGCCACTGTATGCTAAGTTAGAGGCATCTGATCCCCCACACAAAGGCCCTTTGTTTGAGCCTCTCTGTATAAATCCAGACTCTATGAGTTGCCTCCCCAGGAGTCTTCCTTAGCTGTTTACCTAAGTAACCTTGGATTTTTTTCCTCATTGTTTTAGAAAGACAAAGAAATGACCCAGGAACTACTGTCGTCCTTGATTTTTTTTTTTTTATGACCAAGGATTTTTGCTTATTTTTGTTTTTTGTAACAAGCCTAAACCATTTTCAGATCTTTTTGGAGAAATAGGTTTTCTCTGCTGCTGGGTTCCCTCGCTACAAAGCCCATGCTTCCCCAGCCTTGGAGATGCCAGGAGATGTTCTGAATTTGAATTTGACCTGAGTCCCTCCATGTGCCACTCTGCTCACTCACTTTCCTTGTTTAGTCTTTTTGTTGTTTGTTTTTTGGTTTTTTTGAGACAGGGTTTCTCTGTAGCTTTGGAGCCTGTCCTAGCACTAGCTTTTGTAGACCAGACTGGCCTTAAACTCACAGAGATCCTCCTGCCTCTGCCTCCCTAGTGCTGGGATTAAAGGCAGGTGTGATTTTATTCCAAAAGTGAGAGGAGCCTGGCCCTGCTCTCAGGGTTGCTGGCAGATCGAAGCTGCCAGGGGAGGGGCATTGTCTTCAGTGATGTAGCCACTGGCAAGTAGCCCATGCTCCAGTAATAACCCTTGTCCAGGTTCATGAAAATAGCCACAGTTAAACTGGGGCAGGGTCACACAAACAGTAGATTTGGCATTTTGACATTAGGAAGGGAAAGAAGAGGGGAGGGGAGAGAAAGTGGAGAGAAAGTGGGTGATGAAGGGAGAACCCCCCTAAGATTCATTATACTCACATATGAAACTGTCAACAATTTTTTTAAAAAATGGAAAAGTGGGGAGAAAAGAAGTGTGGGTAATGGGTGGAAGGTGAAGGCAGGATTGAAAATTTAAAATTTCAATTGAAAATTCAAGGTTATCCTTGGCTACATAGGACTTGAACTTTTTTTTTTTTTTTTTTTTTTTTTTGGTTTTTCGAGACAGATTTTCTCTGTGGCTTTGGAGCCTGTCCTGGAACTAGCTCTTGTAGACCAGGCTGGCCTCGAACTCACAGAGATCCGCCTACCTCTGCCTCCCGAGTGCTGGGATTAAAGGCGTGCGCTACCACCGCCCGGCAGGATTTGAACTTCTTATGTAGCCTGGACTACCTTAGACTTGTAGGGGTTGGGGGGAAAACAGACCAAATAAAATTAATTATGTAGGTGCAGTGGCTCACACTTTTAATCCCAGCGTTCAGGAGGCAAAGGCAGGTGGATCTCTATGAATTTGAGGCCAGCCTGGTCTACACATCCAGTTTCATGCCTACACAGTGAGACCCTGTCTCAAAGGGGAAAATTTAGATGTAAATGAAGTGGATTTAAAAATAGAATTATGCTGGTCTTTGGGAGAAGTGGGCATCTGCTACCGGATGACTAAAAATAGCTCTGGAGCAAAATCAAAGCGAAATAAATAAATCACCAGTTAACCTTAGGTGGTCCCTTGTTTAGAAATGAAACACAAAAGGATGGGTCCCCTGTCCACTACACTGACACCTAGCTGCTTCAGGGACCAAAACATGCGTGAAGCGGTAAAGGGATGGATGTGGGCTGAGCTTCCGGAGAATGTGAATGTGGGGTGGGATGCCCTGGGTTCCAGAATGTTCTTATTCTCCCATCCCTGAAGGAAGAAGATCTAAGATTTAAAAAAAAAAAAAAAAAAAAGCCTAGGCCTGCTATCTGGATACAGAGACAAAACTATTAAGATGTGAAGCATAGGTACCGCCCTGTGCCTTGGGACCCTGGTGGGTGACGATGACCGGAGGGTGGTCTGCTCTTTGTGGCATTGACGAACAGACAATAATACAGGTGAGGCATGAAGACTCCCAGTATGCAGAACACTTTGCCCTCCTGGGACTTTTCAAGACAGTACCTGGAGCCCTGTGTGGTCCCTGGCAGGGTCTGTCAAATCACATGGTGTGGGAGTGACACGGATTGGGTCTAATTTGGTCCTTCCTCAGTTTCCCCTTAGGTCACTTTCCCGGGACCATAGTTACTCACTGAGCTCCATTTAAATAAACATTGTTTATTTAATAAATAATAACAGTCATGGGGCTGGAGAGATGGCTCAGAGGTTAAGAGCATTGCCTGCTCTTCCAAAGGTCCTGAGTTCAATCCCCAGCAACCACATGGTGGCTCACAACCATCTGTAATGAGGTCTGGTGCCCTCTTCTGGCCTGCAGACATACACACAGACAGAATATTGTATACATAATAAATAAATATTTTAAAAAAATAACAGTCAGGTGTTGATGGTGCACGCCTTTAATCCCAGCACTCGGGAGGCAGAGGCAGGCAGATCTCTGAGTTTGAGGCCAGCCTGGTCTACAGAGCAAGCTCCAGGACAGGCTCCAAAGCTACAGAGAAAACCTTGTCCTGAAAAACAAAACAAAACAAAAACAAACAAACAACAACAACAAAATAAATAAGTAAATAGGCTGTCAAGATGGCTCAGTGAGTAAAGGCATTTGCTGCCAAGTCTGATGACCTGAGTTCAATTCCCAGGACCTACTGGAAAGTCCCAGAGTTGTCCTCTGACCTCCACAGACATGCTATGGGATGTATGCACAAGAGTGTGTGTACACACACACACACACATACACACACACACGTACATACGCACACACACACGCACAAAATCAATCAATGTAATTTAAAATTTTTAAGATTTATTTATGTTATGTGTGTGGGTATTTGCTGCACATACCATGTGCTGGCAGGTGCTATGAATCCCCTAGACCTGGAGTTACAGATAGTTTGTGAGTGGCCATGTAGGTGCTGGGAATTGAACCTGGGTCCTCTGAGGAACAGATAGTGCTCTTAATTGCTGAACCATCTCTCCAGCCCCAATTTTTAAATTAAACTGTTGTTGTTGTTGTTCTGGGTTTTTTTATTTTCGGTTTTTTTTTTTTGAGGCAGGGTTTCTCTGTGTAGTCCTCGCTGTCCTGTAATTTGCTCTGTAGACCAGGCTGACCTCAAACTCACAGAGATCCGCCTGCCTCTGCCTCCTGTGTGCTGTGTCCTGAGTGCTGGGATTAAAGGTGTGTGCTACAACCCTGCCCGGCACAATTTTTAAATTTTTTAAAAGAGATGCTAAACATTAATGCCTTCTGGTTTCTGGATTGTTTGGTTTGGGCACTGGTTTGTTTCCTTGTTGCTCAGAATGGAACCCAGGGTTGCAAGCATGCGAAGCAGTGACTTGATGACAGAGCTGCCTCCCTCTCTGGCCACTTATTTTTACAGTACCTTCAGATGTAAAGTCAAGCTAGAATCCAGGAGTGTATCTGGGAAAAACATGGTGGCCCTCTTTGAATGCCTGACCCTCAAGATCCCTACCCTGCTGTCCTACACACCCACAGTCCTTCTCAAGGTAGCGTAATCAAAACAGTTTATAAGTGAGGATCAGGACCACCTTTCTCTTCTTACATGAGTGAGTGAGTTTGTGTGTGTGGTTGTTTTTGCCTGTATGTATGGGTGCAGTGCATGCATCCGCCAGAAGAGGGCGCTGCATCCCCTTAGACCTGGAGTTAGAGCTGATGATTAGCCAAAAGTGAGTGCTGGCAATCAAACCCTCTTAGTCTCTGAGCCAGCTCTCCAGCCCCAAGACGTATCGTATTATTGTATTATTAAGTGTATATGTGTGTTGAGGGGGGTAATCTAGTAGGTTATCCCCTTCAAGGCCAAAGGATGGAGAAATAGATGGATAGAAAAAAACGGGTGGCAGTGGTGCACGCCTTAATCACAGCACTCAGGAGGCAGAGGCAGAGGCAGGCAGATCTCTGTGGGTTCGAGGCCAGCCTGGGCTATAAGAGCTAGATCCAGGACAGGCTCCAAAGCTACAGAGAAACCCTGTCTCGAAAAACAAAAACAAACAAAACAAACAAACAAAAAAACCCATAACCGATTAAAAAACAAAAACAAAAAAAAGGAAGAAAGAAAAGAAAAACAACCGACTACAGAATTATAGGCAGATAGATAATAAATAGATAAGATCGAGGAGAGAATGAGGCCAGTCTGGTCTTCAGAGCAAATTCCAGGACAGCCAGGACTATACAGAGAAACCCTGTCTTGAAAAAACAACAACAACAAATTAAATAAAATAAACTCACCATGGTTCTTGCCAACTTAAATGTGCTGAGCTGCATCTCCCTGTGACTTGCTGTCACTCAGGATGTCTTTAGTATGACCTGAGATTCCCCATTTATTTATTGTTTGCTTGGTTGGTTTTATATTCCACCAGACCTAGCTAGGAGAAAATATTTTCAAGGCCAATATTTGATAGGAGTCTAATATACAGAGTATATAAAGAAGCAGGCCTGTCATCTTAGCTACTTGGGAGGCTGAGGCAGGGATCAGAAGTTCAAAGCCTCTGCCTGCAGGTACCTCACTTAGGTACTTCAAATTTAAAAAAAAAAAAAAAAAAAAAAAAAAAAAAAGGCCTGTGGGTGTAGCTTGTAGACCTGCCTAACAACACAAGGTCCTGAGTTCAGTTCCCAGCTCAACAAAAATAAACAGAACTTTTTATTTTATTTTATTTTATTTTGAGACAGGGTTTCTCTGTATTTTATTTTTATTTAAAGCACCTTTACATTCTACCCACTGGACCCCCGCCTGCCTCTGGTCTCTCAGTACAAGGCAGCACGTTGATGTCAATGCTTTATTGGAGTTCTTTTTCATTTATTTTTATTTATTTATTTGTCTTATTTCGTTTTGCTTTCAGATAGGGTCTCGATTTGTAGCCCTGGCTGTTGTGGAACTCCCTATGTAGATCAGGCTGGCCTCAAACTCATAGAGATCAGTCTGCCTCAGCATTCTGAGAACTAAGATTAAAGGCGTGTGCCACCACAGCCTGGCTAGTTTGCAGTTCTTTAAAAATATATGTATTTTTTTCGTTTTACAAAAGAGTAAACTCTGCCGGTTGATGGTGGCACACGCTTAATCCCAATGCTCGGGAGGCAGAGGCAGGTGGATGGATCCCTGTGAATGGATCTCTGTGAGTTTGAGCCCAGCTGGTTGGTCTACAAGAGCTACAGCGAAACCCTGTCTGGAAAAAACGAGAGAGAGAGAGAGAGAGAGAGAGAGAGAGAGAGAGAGAGAGAGAGAGAGAGAGAGCGCGCCGTTAAGACATTTTCTTTTTTCCTTTCCTTCCCTTTCCTTCCCTTCCCTTCCCTTTCTTTCCTTCCTCTTTCTTTCTTTTCCTTCCTTCCTTCCTTCCTTCCTTCCTTCCTTCCTTCCTTCCTTCCTTCCTTCCTTTCTTTGTTTTTGATACAGGGTCTCTTGCAACCCTCAGGCTGCCCTTGAACTACCAATCGATAACCTTGAATTTCTAGTTCCTCGCCTGCCTCAGCCTCCAGAATGCTGGAATTACAGGCATAAGTTACCACGCCCGTCTTAACTATATCAGCATCCTCATTCTTTGATATTGTCCCTTTGTGTTCCAGTAAAAGAAGGGACCAGCCCTCTATGGCCGAGGCTGTGTCAGATCCAAAGTGATTATGGATCCCAGAGGCTTTTCTGCAATAGTTTCTCTAGACATTCTTAGTTCCTGATTTGTCACCTGCTCATCTGAAACAAGACCCTTGTAAGAAGGTTTGGGATTTGTTTTGATTTGTTTGTCTGTTTTGTTTATCAAGGACAGAGCTTCTCTGTGTAACAGCTCTGGCTGTCCTGGAACTCCATTCTAATAGGTCCGCCTGCCTCAGATTAAAACTACACACCACCAGATGGGCCAGGGAGCTCGCTCGGCTGGTGGAGTGTTACCTAGCATGCACAAAAAAGCTCTGGGCTCCATCCTCAACACTGTATGAAAAAAACACATGAAATCCAAACCAGGCCATGGCAGCCCACGCCTTTAATCCCAGCACTGGGGGGGGGGGGGGGGAGAGGGGTGCGCGCGTGTGCGTGCACATAGCGTATGCTTTTGCTTACAGAGGTCAGAGAACAACAATTTACAGGCATCTGCTCTCTCCTTCCACCCTGGGAGGGAGTCTTGGTGATTAAGCTCAGATCATTAGACTTGGTGGCAAGTGCCTTTACCACAGAGTCATTTCGCCTGCCTCAAGCTGTTTTGTTATTTTTGCCATTGTTTAAAGTCAAACAATACCAATGCCCAAAAGACAGAGCCAAAGATCTGCATATACACAGCCCCTCCCTCCCTTTCTGGGAGGCTCTCATTTCTCCAGGCCCTTCTGTGTTCTATAAATGAAGCCAAGTGTTTTGTAATATCTTCTAAAAAGCATTACACTGAAAACCTTAACTCTTCTGGACCCAGCTTGTCTTCAAGGTTGCTGTGATCTCCTGCCTCTGCTTCCCCAGGCGTGGTGGGATTAGAAGTGTGAGCCACTGCCCTACAATTGGGAATATTTTTCAAACATACTATTCTATGCCTTGGGCACTTTCTGCTTTGACTACTTCTATTTGTGGTTATTGTTTGTTTTGTGTTTTGAGACAAGCCCTGATAGTCCAAGTGGCCTTGAATTTACAATTCTTCCTGAATCTCTCAGGCATTCTATTTCTGGTGTAATTCTGGATTTGTTTGTTGGTTGTTTTTTCTCTTTCTTTTGTTTTTGTTTTTCCCTTTTTTTTTTTTTTGTTTCTGAGACAGGGTTTCTCTGCAAAGCTCTAGCTGTCCTGGAACTTGCTCTGTAGACCAGGCTGGCCTTGAACTCAGAGCTCTGCCTGTTAAAGGCATGTGCCAACATGCTTGATTTAAGTCTGCTTTTTGTCTTTTTTTTTTTTTCTCTCTAAAGAAAACCCCAGCTGCATAATACACTAGAATGGGAAGGGGGATTTTTCATTTTATTTGTTTGTTTGCTTTTTTGAAACCAGGTTTCGTGTAGCTCAGGCTGGTTTCAAACTCACTAGCTAAGGATGACCTTGAACACCTGGTCCTTCTGCCTCTACCTGCTGCCTGCTACCGTGTTTACTTTTAGTATTTATGAAATATTAAGGAGACATTAATTTTAAAACTTTTAATTTTGATCTTGCCAAAAATAATTTAAATATTACTTCTGCTAGAATAAAATTCTAAGAGCTGAGGAAATGTCTCAGGAAAGTGATTGTCTTATAAGTTAGTCTGGGTGCCTGCTGCTCCTGCAGTGAGGTGGGAGAACTGTCTAGTCAGGGGCCAGGAGACAGAACTGCCCACTCAGGAGACAGGAGAATTGCCCACAAAAGGCCCAGTTAGTTTGGAGTGCTGAAGCCCAGAGACAGAAGCGAGAGAGACCCTGCCTCAGAGATAACGTGGATAGTGAGAACCAGCTCCAGAAAGTTGTACTTTTGTGGCCCCTTGGATAGTGTGGCACATGCGTACCCCATTCCCACCCCCATATAGAGATAGATAATACACTAAATTTCAGAAAGAAACCAAAACAACAACCTCTAAGTGGAAAGGCTGTGAAAGAATCTCTAGTATTTTTCAGGATGTCTTGTAAGTCTAGAAATTATATTGTAATAAGTTAGGAGGGAAGGAAAAATATACAATGTAAACTATGTGCATTTGTATACATTCAACATGCATAGGGCAATGCTGTATATAGGTTTATGCATACAGACATGCATGTCTTTACAGATACACAACCAGAAGTAAATATACTGAAAGTGGATTGGGAGGATTCCTTTAAAAGACAGCAGAAAGTTGGGCGTGTGGCATACCCCTTTAATCCTAGTACTCCAGAGCAGGAGGATCAGTGCTTCAAGCTCAAAAACCATTAGGCCTGGAACAGGAGAGATGGCTCAGTGATTAAGAGCGCTGGCCCCTCTCCTGGAAAACCTAGGTTTGGTTCCCAGCACCCACATCAGGGGGCTCACAGCTCCAAAGGATCTGATGTTCTCTTCTGACCTCAGTGTGTTTGCTCACTCGCCCAGACATGACACATAAATAAATATAGGTATTTTTTGCTTGTTTTTCAAGACAGGATTTTTCTGTGTAACAACAGCCCTGACTGTTCTGGAACTAGCTCTGTAGACCAGGCTGGCCTCGAACTCACAGAGATCCACTTGTGTCTGCCTCCTGAGTGCTGGGATTAAAGGCGTGCGCCATCACCACTGAATTTGCTGTTGTCAGAATGTTTATTGCAGCGACAGAAAACAAGACATGTGTGCGGCTTCCACACAGCCCCTGCCACATGGAAAAGCATCCTCTGAGACTATCGGTGGCCAATTTTTTTTTCACATCTCTCTGTAACCTAGACAGGCCTCAGTTGCAATCCTCCTGCCTCAGACTCCAGGGCACCTGAAATGATATTCATTTCACCTTCACTCAAGTGTTTCAGCATAAGCTGCTTCAGTAACCGTCAGCAATGTACTTAGGGCGGAACTTAGTTCCTGCGTGTTGGTGTGTCCTGGGGTGATGGCTCCCTAGGAAGGTACCCGCCTTGAAAGCAAGAGGACCTGAGTTCGGATTCCTAGCATCTACACAAAAGCAGGGCATGCCATCATCCCAGCTCCAGGGGAAAAGGCTAGAGATCTCAGGAGCATGAGAGCCAGCCAGTCTGCCAGTGGGTCTCAGAGAATAAGGTGCAGGCTGGAGAGATGGCTCAGCAGTTAAGAGCACTTTCTGCTTTTGCCTCTTACGGAGGTCCTGAGTTCAATTCCCAAAATAAGATGAAGGGGGACAGAGGAGGACCCTAGATGTACTTCTGGCCTCTTCATGTGTACACACATACACACTCACAAACACAAAACACAATACACATAGGAACATGAATGCACAGGCAACATGAGCACTGCCCACCTCCAAAAAGAAAAGAGACAGAGACAGAGAGACACAGAGAGAGAGGAGAGAAGGAGAGAAAGTGGGAGAGAAAGAAGATAGAAGGTGTCTCTGGGAGGCTGCCTCCAGCTCCTCCCCTTTGCCTCTGCCTCTTTCTAAAAGGAACCCAAGCTTCTGGGTTTCCTCTGCCTTGTGTAAGCCACAGTCCAGGGCAAACCTGGGCCATTCATTCTCCATCTCTCAGGCTGTTCATGTGTTTATACTACGCTGTTTAGTTTAATGCGCATCCCAAGATCACCCCTAATACACATCCTCAGAAATGTTTACGGAAATTCTTCATAAGCAAACGGCTTTATTTCCCCTGAGTAGCTGCAGATACAAAGCAGGGGCTATTTTTAAACACCTCGAGGTGCCCCCGCCCCCACCATGGACAGATCTGTTCCCCCCGAGCCCACCCACGCACGCATCCACAGGGAGACCCCAGGGGCCAGGGAGCTAACTTGGTTGGTGGAGTACTGCCTGCCACGTACGAAGCTCTGGGCTCCATCCTCAGCACGCTGTGACAAAATCCACAAAGTCTGGTGAGATGGCTCGGCAGGTAAAGGCATTCGTGGCTGGGCGGGGCCTGAGCTTGACTCCTTGGCCCTGCGTCATGAGAGGAGGCGAACAATTTCTCCAAGTTGTCCTCTGATCTACACATGGACACCCACATGTGCACACATGAACACTATCAATAAGGAGATGTCACAGGCGCTGGAGAGTTAGCTCAGTGGTTAAGAGCACTGGCTGCACTACCAGAGGACCGGGGTTCAGTTTCCAGCATCTACATGGTGCTACATACACTCTGTACCACCAATCTCAGGGATCTGTTGCCCTCTTTTGGCCTTTGAAGACACCAGACATGCATGTGGTACTCAGACATACATGTAGGCAAAACACCTACACACATAAAAATATTAAAAATATAATAAAAATTTATAAACAAGTAAACAAAACTGAACATGGTGGCACACGCCTTTAAATCCAGCACTTGGGAGATAGCGGCAGGAGGAGCTCTGTGAGTTCGAGGCCAGCCTGGTCTATAGAGCGAGTTCCAGGACAGGCTCCAGAAAAAACACTGCCTTGAAAAAAAACACAGAAAAAATATTTTTACTCTATGTGTATGGGTGTTTTGCCTGCATAAAGGTCTATGCATTGCGTGTATTCCCGGTATCTACAGAGGCCAGAAGAGAGCATGAAACTGTTGTGAGCTGTCATGTGGGTACTGGGACTTGAACCAGGGTCCTTTAGAAGAGCAGCTGTGTTCTTAAGCACCCAGCCATCTCAGCAAATGTTTTTTAAGACTATAAACTGCACACAATTGTTTACTAGCAGTTGCAGTATCTGTCATCTGGCCTCCATGTTAGATACCACAAAGAACAGGTCTCTGTGGACCAGAGAGATGGCTCAGTGGATAGTGTCAACTGCACAACCATGATGACCTAAGTTGTGTAGAAAGCCAGGTTGTGTGCACACCTGTAATCCCAGCACAGAGGAAGGGCAGGAGGATCCTGGGGCTCCCTGGCCAGCTAATCTAGCCAAATCAAGGAGCTCCAGGTTCAGTGGGAGACCCTGTCTCAAAAAGTAAACCAGAGAGGGGCTGGGGAGAGGGCTCAGCAGTTAAGATCACTTGCTGCTCTTCTAGAGGTCCTGAGATTGCTTCCCAGCAACCATGTCAGGTGGCTCACAACTGCCTGTAACTCCAGCTCCGGGGGGATCTGATGCCTCTGGCCTCAGTAGGTGCTGGCACTAATACGTACATATCCATGCAGATATACACACCTATACATAATTTAAAATAATGAAAGTACACATTTTTTAAAAGAAATAAAAGGAGGGTATGTGATGGAGAAGACACATGACGTTGGTTGCAGGCCTCCCATACGTATGTGCATACACTCACACAGTATAGATCTGCAGAGTAAATGGGGTCCATATATTCAGGATGTCTGCAGGCTAGCCACGGCTAATGGGCAGACCCCGTGTCTTCTAAGTCATCCTCTCTACTTGTTATTTATGTCTCTACCCTTTTGCACAAGCCACGTAAAATACTTCACGCATTTTTAAAACTCATAAATGTAACACTGCCAAGATGCTTTCACAAATGTGCTGATGAGCAAATCCTGCCTGACAACTGACGTCAGGACAAGAGGCCCCATCTCCTGACCTGCAGAGCATGGGATGCTAAGGCCAATAACCACCCCACCACTGGGCTGCCCAAGCTGTCAGGGAACCTCTCAAATGGATCTGTGCTTTCATTCCCTTCCTGCCATGAGTTCGTCTTTTGCAAATATTTATTGCCCTTTAAGAACTAAGCATGGCCAGTTGGAAGTGCCTGGCTGGAGAGCGGCGCGTGCACTTTTAGTCCCGGCGGGAGCTGGAGCATACAACCTGCTGCAGGACTCCCCCAAGATGCGCAGAAGAACAAGTGCACTTTAAAATTTAGGTTGAAAAATCTCTCTGGGTGGCCGGGTGGTGATGGTGCACTCATTTAATCCCTGCACTCAGGAGGCAGAGGCAGGTGGATATTTGTGAGTTTGAAGCCAGCCTGATCTACAGAGCGAGTTCTAGGACAGTTAGGGCTGTTACACAGAGAATCGCTATCTTGAAAAACCAAGACACTTAGTAAAAGTCTTAGTTGTCTTATGCCAAAAACATCTCAACAGTCTGCAGTAAGACATCCACATAAGATGATGGTATTTGAGGGCTGGGGAGACACAGCTCAGTTGGCGGCGACCAGAGTCAGATATCTAGTATCTGTAAACGGAGACTGTACTTTTGTTTCCTGGATACCCAGACCCGAATAATCACACAGAAACTATAATTATTACAAGACTGGCCAATGGCTCAGGTATATTCCTAGCTAGCTCTTACATCTAAAATTAACCCATTTCTATTATTTTATATTTTACCATGAGGATGGGAGTTACCAGTAAGGTTCTGGTGTCTTCTTTTTGGGTGGCTACATGCATCTCCTGGACTCTGCCTTCTTTCTCTTGCATTCAGTTTAGTTTTCCCGCCTGCCTATATTCTGCCCTGCCATAGGCCAGCGCGGCTTCTTTATTAACCAATGTAATAAAACATATTCATAGCATACAAAGGGCATCCCACATCAAGTATCCATGGAGTATGTAATACCTATTTGTGTGGAAACAGAGACAGGAGGGTCCCTGGGGCTCACTGGCCAGTCAGCCTAGTGGTGAGCCCCACACGCTCAGCACAAGGCCAAAATAAGGTTGAAAAAGCAGAACTACTGTTTTATAAGATCCATTTTGTTTTATTTGCGTGCAAGTGTTTGCCTCTATGTATGACGTATGCACACTACATGTGTGCCTGTTGCTTGAGGAGAATGGAATGGAAGATGGCATCACGGCCCCCAGAACTGAAATCCCAAGCCGTTCCTCTTGATCTCTGTTCTCTCTTCACAGCTCTTGCTACTGACTGACATGTCTAAAAGCCACAGTCGCATGCCAAGTCTTTCGGCATCATGGGAGCACTACAGGGTGTTCTCGCCTTGCAGAGGATTTAGGTTCACCTCCCAGCACGCCCATGGCTGTACATACAGCACACATAATACATGCAGGCACTTTGTACTCATGTACCCATATGCCTCACTCAGAGACACATGTTCATTATCATAATTTATTAATATTTAGTTTTTCAATACAGGGTTTCTCTACAGCTTTGGAGCCCGTCCTCCAACTTGGTCAGTAGACCAGGCTAACTTCAACTAACAGAGATCCACTTGCCTCTGCCTCCCGAGTGCTGGGATTAAAGGTATGCATCACCACTGCCCAGCTATATAATTTTTTAAAATAAAAACTAAGTATATAAAAATGTAATTTAAAAGCCAAGCATAATAACTATCCTTTAAAAGAAAGGAAGGGAAATTAAGACAAAAGCCAGGAGCCTAGTCTCACTCAGGAAGCAAAGGTAGATAGATCTCTTTGAGTTTGAGTCTCAAAAACAAAAACTAAAGAAAGAAGGAGGAAAAGAGAAGAAGGAGGAGGAGGAGAAGGAAGAAGAGGAAGAAGAGGAGGAAAAAGAGGAGGAAGAGGAGGAGGAAGAGGAAGAAGAGGAGGATATAGTTTAGTGGGAGAGCACTTGGCTAGAATATTCAAGTCTCCAAGTTCATTCCCCAGGGCCGGAACACACACACACACAGAGGCACACACACACACACACACACACACACACACACACACACACACAGGCGCGATCCCATGGGGTGAAGGCAGTAAGTACTTTCTTGTTATTCTGTCTCCTGTTCCACCACCCTCTCCTTTTTAATACCCCTACATTTGTGTCCCCCCACATCCCCATTTCTTCCCCCTCTGCTGGGCTTTGGGGTTCCCGTCCACTTGGGTGCCCCTCTCCTTTGTTAGTTATTTGTTTACGTGAGTGTCTGGGGTGGGTGGGGGTGGAGGGGGTAAAAATCTCCCCACACATGGTAACAAAGGAGAGGGCATTTATACTCCCTTTCATGGCTGGAATGGCCTCCTCCACCCCAGTACAAGTCTCTCTTGGATGTTTATGGACGGCTATGGGAACAATAGGTGTCCTTTCCTCTTCATTCATGTTCTCAATTGTGGGGCTGGAGCTGTCCCACGGCTTGTGTGTCCGGCAGGGTTCTCTGACAAGTTTATATTCAATCATAATTTATATTGTAAAGACAGGTAGACAATTAAGACAGGGAACTCTGGAGTGCATTCTGGGTTTCTAACACTGTGTTGTAATGACAAGAACTTGGGCAATGATAGAAACCTCTGCCCACTGGTATTTTTTCAAGGCAAAGTTTGCAGTAGAGGGAAGGGTGCCTCCTGGGGGTTCAGATAACACTGGTGCCTCATAGATAACCCAAAATAAAAGTAGAGAAAAAAAATCTTTGGACAAAGTTTCTAGGGGTCACTTCCAAAACATTTACAAAGGAAGCAGAATCACTTAAGCAGAGAGTAAAATGGAAGACATTTATACACAAAAACTGTTCAATAAGTTGAACTTTCAACTTGTTTTGGAAAATCTATACATTTCTCTCTTGGGCAGTTACACAACCCACAAGCAGCCTGTTTTGGGGGTGATCCATACGGCTTGATCTCTCAGCCAGAAGGCCTGGTCTTGCACAAGAGCCCACAAAGGGAATACAGCAGGACTGGGAGGTGGGGGCTCTTAAGAGCTGGGAATCTATAAATTGCCAGTATTCTTTCTGGAAAGGCCAGGCAATTAGGCATTAAGGTAAGAAAGCCAAGCTTGAGAGTGCGCATCAGGAACATGCTGTTTACTGCTGAAAGAAATCAAAGACCCACTCAGACAAGAGAACATATGTACTCTAGAGAACATATGTACTCTAGGGCACGGCTCAAAGACTCGGTTTAAAGAGAAGGGAAAGGGGGCTGTTGCTATCGCAGGCAGAGGAATAAGCCAAGTTCCGCTGTCTCTTTTTTCTAATCTGCATGGGAGGCAGGTGTGTTACTCAAATCATTGGTTATTCATTTCATTGGTTATTGTGAGATGAGGGTCAGAAGCAAACATTTAAGTTAGCCAAGAAAGTTAGGAGCCTCCCAGGGAAGATTAGGCTACTTCATAGCCATGGAAACACCACAGTGAGACCCAGTATTCTGCATGTTAACTATCCTTCCTCTTCTTCTTTAAAATTAGTTCGTTTGAGGCAAGGTTTCACCGTGAAGCCAGGTGTGGCCTCCTTATGTAGCAGGCTAGCCAGGAACTCACAGACATCCACCTGCCTCTGCTTCCCAAATGCTGGATTAAAGTCATGTGCTACCGTGCCCAGTTGTACATGCTAACTTAAAAATTAACAGGCTGGGCAGTGATGTCACTAGCACTAGGGAGGCAGAGGCAGGTGGAGTCAGATTTCTGGGATCAAGGCTAGCATGATCTACAGAGTGAGTTTCAGGACAGCCAGGGCTACAGAGAAACCCTGTCTTGAAAAATAAAAATGAACAAACAGATACACAAACCAAAAGAAATAAAGGAAAAATAAGAGCCTTTTTGATTAGCATAATGCTTCTGCCTACTATACCGCTGTAGTCACCAGACTTCTCAAAACTTGCTTCAGAAGGGGGGGCCAAACTGCCCTTCCCTGTAGGAACCACTGAGGTGAACTTAGCCTGAGACAGGCCTAGTGAGCATGTGCATGGGCTAGCTTGGGCTCATGATGTCATGATAGTGACAAATGAGCCCAGGGAACCGGCTCTTCATTCCTAGCTCATCTCCTTTTTTGTTTGTTTTTTTCTCTGTGTAGCTCTGGCTGCCCTGGAACTTGCTGTGTAGACCAAGCTGCCTCGGACTCACAGACATCCACCTGCCTCTGGCTCCGAGTGTTTGATTTAAAGGTGTGTGCCACCACCACCCAGCCTCCACTTTAAAAGCAGAGACTCTCACTGAGCCTGGAGTGCATTAGGCTGGTTGAGCAGTGAGCCCCGGGGATCCTCGCCGTCTCTACCTTCTCAGCACCCAGCACCCGGGTGACAGACACTGGTGTGCAGCTGTGCTCAGCTTCTCACACGGATGTTGGCGATCTGGGGGTCCTCATGCTTACATGGGAAACTCTTTTCCAGCAGAGCCCCCTCCCGGCCTAACACAACTGTAGACCTCCATGGCTCAGCCACAAAGAATCAGTGTGGCTAAAATGTTCAGTAGCGATTTGGAATTGATGACCGGGCAAGAAGCAAGAAGATTGTGTGTGTGTGTGTGTGTGTGTGTGTGTGTGTCTGTACGCATGCACATGTGCGCGAAGGGGTGCCCTTTGCAATTAGCCAACACTGCAGCCCTAAATCATTCCTGCAGGAGGGCCCAGTGCCAGGACACTTGGAACATTAGGCATCTGCTCCACAGTAATGAATCCACTAAGTTACAAGCCTGAGTTCTAAGCTAAACTCCACGGTGGCTGAATCTCGCAGAGTGGAGGAACATCTTCTAGATTCTCAGCTGGCCATCTGGGGCAGATACCAAAGCCATGGGCTCCAGAACTGTTCCTGAAAGTGAGACCTTACGTCTCCCAAACTAAAGCAGCAGTGGTCACCGGGCCACTCACCTGTGCTTCCCAGCGTAAACAGCAGACACCCATAGCAATGAGACTTGGACAATGACAGGCCAACATTTAAAGGACCAGTCTTGAGATTCTGCATGTGGACAAACACGTGTGTGCAGACAAGCATATGTATACTCACGCACATACACGCGTGTGCAGACAAACAGGTGTGTGCTCACGCACATGCACGCGTGTGCGCACATACACAGCTGTGGTCCTTTTAGTTCCTTCAGGTGCTCACTGCTCTTTTATTTCCTTTTTGGCTGGTTATTTGAGACAGGGTCTCTCCACACAGCCCATGCAAGCCCAGCCTTGAACTCACAGCAACCTCCTTCCTGCTTAGTCTTGCAAGTGTCTAGCCTATTTGCTGTTGTTTTGTTTGTTTTAGTGCAGTGGTGTTTGTTTTGAAACAGAATCTCTCTATGCAGCGTTGTCTGGCATGGAACTTGCTATGTAGACCAGGCTGGCCTCAAACTCACTGAGATCTGATTACTTCTGCCTCCTGAGTGCTAGGATTATAGGCTCGTGACAGTGGCGCCCAACCTAGTAGGTTACCATTCTTGATATCAGGAGCTTCCCTTTTTTTTTTTTTTTTTGCCTTAGATTTTTTGTTTTTGTTTTGTTTTGATACAGGGTCTCTCTATTATGTAACTCTAGAACTTGTCATGAACTCACAGAGATCCACCTGCCTCGCCTCCCACGTTCTAGGATTAAAGGCATGTGCCACCACCGCCCAGCGTGATGACAGTTTCATACATGTATATTATATATATTCATTAATTTATTTTTGTAGTGGGGTCTCTCTGTGTAGCCTTGGCTGACCTGGAACTCACTATGTAGACCAGGCTCCCTGTGAACTCACACAGATCCTCCTGTCTCTGCCTCTCATCCCAGTGTACATTATAAGTTTCCATCCTATTTATTTTCCCTTACCCTTTCTTGTCCCCTTCCTCCTTTCCTTTCTCCTTCCCTCGTTCCCTTCCTCTCCCTCTGTCTCTCCTCTTTTCCTCCCTTCCTTTTCCAAATTAGCCTCTCCTCTACTTCATATTTATGTGTGTGTGCACTTGCACGCTCAACTGCATATGCGAGTGAGACCCAGTGAACATCTTTAGGGGTGCTTACTGGAACACAGCTGAAAATTCCTTTACAGAAGCATAACCTTCTCACCCATGGCCATCCAACAGACAGGACTGTCTCTTCCCTATCAACTGCTAACTGCTCAGAGACCCTCAGAACAGGGTGGACCCCCCAGCCCCTTCCCCATGCCTGACTTTTAACTGTCTTCATAAAAATAACACTTTAGGGCTGGAGAATGTATCTCAGTCAGTGGAAGGCTAACCCGGCTTTCACAGAGCCCTGAGCTTGATCCCCAGAACAGAATAAAAAGCAGGCACGTGCTGCACATCTGGAATTGCAGCCCTGAAGATCAGAGGCAGGAGGATCAGAGGTTCAGAGTCGCTCTCAGATACACAGGGAGCATAAAGTCAGTGTGGGTAATATGAGATCCTGTTTTAAAACAAGGGTCTGCTGGGCAGTGGTGGCATATACTTTTAATCCCAGCACTCAGGAGGCAGAGGCAGGCAAATCTCTGTGAGTTTGAGGCCAGCCTGGTCTACAAGAGCTAGTTCCAGGACAGGCTCCAAAGCTACAGAGAAACCCTATCTTGAAAAACCTAAAAACAAAAACAAAAAAAACAAGGGTCTGGCTGTTCTTCCAGAGGTCCTGGGTTCGGTCCTCAGCACCCACACAGTGGCTCTTAACTACCTGTAACTTCAGTCCCAGGAGGTCCAACACCCTCTGCTGGCCTCTACCAGCACTGCACACTAGCAGTGCACATACATACACGGAGGCAACACACCCATACACTCACAAAACAAGCCCTCATTCCGTGCCAAAATGGTGACACACACCTGCATTCTCAGCACTCAGGAGGCTAAGGGAGGAGAAAGAGCTTGAGACCAGGGACCAGGCTGGTGTCATATACCTTTAATTCTAGAACCTGGGAGGTAGAGGTAGATGGATTTCTGTGAATTCTGGGCCAGCCTGGTCTAAATAGTGAGAGCCAGTCCAGCCAGGGCTACATAGGGAAACCCTGCCTGAAACACCACCACTCAGTTAGGTAAGCTTTACATGCTATGAAGTTCTTATCAAATGCCTTTGGCTATAAGCACAGAGTTTGGGGATTGATTTCTAGCTCATCTCTGTATTTGTGTGGCCACATCACAGTTCAGTTTAAAATTGTTTCCTTACTCCAAACTATAATAAAACACTTCCCATGAAACCTTCCACCCGAGTGGTCTGTAAGTGTGGTTTGGAAAGATTAGAGCATTTAACTTCCAGAACACCCCATTCTTTAAAATTTTATTTTTATTTTGTGTGCATTGGTGTTTTGCTTGCATTTTTGTCTGTGTGAAGGTGTCAGATCCTCTGGAACTGGAGTTACAGACAGGTGTGAGCTGCCATGTGGGTATTGGGAATTGAACCTGGGTCCTCTGGAAGAGCAGCTAGTGCTGTTAACTGCTGAGCCATCTCTCCAGCCCCTAGATTCCGTATTTTACCAGTATTTTATTTGTTTGATTGTGTTTTCTATTTTGGTTTTCAAGACAGGGTTTCTCCAAGTAGCCTTTGCTGTCCTAAAACTCACTATATAGACCAGATTAGCCTCAGACTCAGTGAACAACCTGCCTCTGCCTCCTGAGTGCTGGGATTAAAAGCATGTGCCACCACCACCCAGCTTTAAAAAGTCAATTTTATTGCAAAGGCTTAAGGAATATATCAGACACTGGCACAGAGAGCATAGCTCTGCAATCCCAGCATGTGGGAAACAGAGGCAGGGGGATTAGGCCAGCCTGGGCTATATGAGACTCTTTTTCACTTAAAAAAAAGAAAATAATAAATAAATAAATGAAGGAAGGAAGGAAGCAAGCAAGCAAGCAAGCTGGGTGGTAGTGGCACAGGCCTTTAATCCCAGAACTAGGGAGGCGGAAGTGGATCTCTGTGAGTTTGAGGCCAGCCTGGTCTACAGAGTGAGTTTCAGAACAGAGAAGGCTACACAGAGAAACCCTGTCTCAAAAAACCAAAAAAAGAATGGAAAGAAGGAAGGAAGGAAGGAAGAAAAAAGGAAGAAAGGAAAAGAAAGAAAGAAAGAAAGAAAGAAAGAAAGAAAGAAAGAAAGTTAGTTGGAGGCTATGGGTGACCTTGGTTGTAGAACCCAAAGGTGTACTGAATGGCTTGGGGGGGCGTGAATCTAGAGGTTAAATGCACTAATCTTTCCAAAGGGGACTAAAAGTGCTAACTAGGTGGTGTATATATAGAGAGTAAAAAGGTTGTCAAAGTAAAGTGGGTTAACCATCACCTCTGCCTCTGTGTCAAACAGTTAGAAACTAATCATTTGTCCAGATGCCTGTTCTTGCTAACCTGGACCCTTTGCCTGGCATGTCCTCTAGACTCCTCTCTAAAACCTGTAGTACCTGTTCTTTGGGGCTGCCTTGTCACATTTAGCATAACGTCAAGGCGCACTCATATTGTAGTATGTGTCAGAATGGCCTTTTTTTCTTTTTCTTTTGTTTTTTTTTTTTTTGGAGACAGGGTCTCTCTGGGTAACCCTGGCTGTCCTGGAACTCACTAAGTAGACCAGACTGGCCTCAAACTCACAGAGATCTGCCTGCCTCTGCCTCCTGAGTGCTGGGATTAAAGGCGAGTTCCACTACAGCCAGCTTTCTTTTAAAGGCTGAATAATAATAATATAAAAAAAGACAGGCCGGGCAGTGATGGGGCACGCCTTTAATCCCAGCACTCGGGAGGCAGAGGCAGGTGAATCCCTGTGATTTCGAGGCCAGCCTGGTCCATTTCTCCGCTGGTTCCTGGTTGTGGCTCACGAAATGGAAACACTGGATGAACAGGGAGTATGCTTAGTAGTCAAGGTGTCTCACGCCTGTAATCCAAGAACAACTGTGTGTGTGTGTGTTAGTGTGTGAAGCTATGAGCATTAGAAGCTCAAGGCCACTTGTGCTACGTGAGAACTCTCTAAAAAAAGTCAAAAATAAAATGAAATAATAATAATAATAATAATAATAATAATAATACAAACCTACTGTCAGGATGGAAAGATGGTCAGCAGTCTTCCACAGGACCTGAGTTTGGTCCCCAGTACCCACATGGCAGGTCACAACTGTCTATAACTCCTGTTCCAGGGGATCTACCCTCACACAGACATACTTGCAGACCATGAACCAATGCACATGAAATAAACAAAAACAACAACAACAACAACAAAGCAAAAAACTACTGTCCTCTGCTTCCTCCTGACTTTACCTTTTCTATTCTTTGAGACAAGGGCTCCCCTCAAACTTGAGGTCTCTCTGTCTCAGCTTTCTGAAAATTATCATTATCATCAGTCAGGATCAATGTCGTGATTGAAATGGCCCAATGGTCCCACCTCATTCTCAGGCAAATATGATTGCCATGCTTTAACAATCACTAGCGAGATAAAGGAGAGAATTATATCACACAACGTTTTCCTTAAAGGGCTGGCTCATCTTTCTTGAGCTATAAACTGTACATTCCTTTAGATTTCTGAATGGCTGCGCCTGCTCGGCTCCCTTCCCAGAAAGGTGTTGAGAATATCGGCAGATTAGGCAGAAGCAGGTGTTAGTCTGCCTTCTGACTCAGTATCAGAATCCTGAGAGCTTTTATGTAACATGAAAACGAATTCTTCCCTGCCAGCTGCAACCTGGCTTGCAAGAGGGCTGTCCTATTTGTTTTAGATGGCATCCTCCAAATAATTCAAAACATGTTCCAGAAAGACTGGTCAAAATTGGAAATCAGGCATTTCTTCTATAAGGTCTTATCCATAGCTACCCATATTAAAATCGTGTTCCAGCTGATTTATTCAGCTTTGGTTTGTCCAAAGGCTCAGGTGAACATGCTCAATGCTCATGAGGCCAGGCTCTTATTCCCCCTTCCTCCCTCATCAGCTTCTTAGAAACAGCAAACTTGACAAACAGCTAATAATAATAATAACCCCCCCCCCCAACAAACAAAAAATAAAACGCCAAGCACAAAGACTGAGGAAAGGCAAATGTCTGCCCAGACCCCAATAAGGACAGAAATGTCAAATAAGGAACCACAAATCCAGAGGTCTCACAGGGACACCACAGAAGGCTGACCAGTCAGTTGAATACTCCTTCACCACTGAGCTCATAAGTTGTGTATGGGAGCTATCCAGTTAAATTTATGAGATTTGTAAAGTATTATTTTATATCCATACACGCCCCTTTAGAAAATTCCAGGCATCCTTGAATCAGGAACCTACAACCTCTTAACGGAAGTGGTCTTTTTTTGTAACGAGGTCTTGCATTGCAAAATGTCCTAGTGACCAGTGAGTACAAACACCCAGGTACCTTTAGGACGCCCACTCTTTCCCACAGCAGACTGAAACGGCAACTGCTCGCTATTCTGGAATTATCTATGATCAACTTTGCTTTTAATCTGTTCTTTCTACAGTTAGCAGACAGGGGCTGAGAAGTACTTTTTAAAATTCAGAAAGTTTACACGGTAATAACAAACCCACGCTCGTGAATGTGAATCCCGACGCAAATCGTGGTGGGGACGAAGTGTGAAATTGTGTGTGTGTGTGTGTGTGGGGGGGGTGTTGTAGCTTGAAGAGTTGGGATGGGCAGAAGGCCGCGCGTACCACCGGCCACTCCGGCAGCCTTCCAAAA
Source organism: Arvicola amphibius (assembly GCF_903992535.2). Taxonomy (NCBI): domain Eukaryota; kingdom Metazoa; phylum Chordata; class Mammalia; order Rodentia; family Cricetidae; genus Arvicola; species Arvicola amphibius. The sequence goes on from NC_052051.1 coordinate 9,902,440, forward strand.
GCAATTTAAAAATTTCAATCAAAAACCTGGAAAGGGACTCGAGTCTCCAGTCAGGTTGGGTTTAGAGGTAAGAATTGAACCTAAGTATTTTTCTGTGAAGGGAGAGACCTTTTTTTTTTCAGCTGGTAGTTATCAACCACGTGAACTACTTCAGTAATTTTTTTGGAGCGCATTACCAAGACACATCGGTTCTAGAACTTTCATGTCCGGCCCTGGTTTTCAATAAACCGATTCCCCCGCTTTTTCTTCTCTCGTCCCAACACTCCGATAGTGGCCGCGAGGATGGTCCCCTCCGAGTCGGTCCACGCCCCGGCCAATCTGAGCCCGGATGCTAATTAGCTACGCTTCCCTGATGAACACGCCTTTGTCACATGTAGGGCCGGACTACAAGGCCCAGCATGCCTCGCCCCTCCCTGATCAATGAGGGCTTATTTAAATGATCTCTGAGGTCTTGGACCCAGGCCAATCAGCTGTCAGGGCTCATGATAAATCGCAATGCATTATTGATAATAATAATTACTGGGACATGCGCGTTCCGGCCGAAGGGGGGTAAAATTTCCCAACTCTAGGAATTGGTGGCAAGTCACCAGGGCTCTTCCCGGCGCCCCGATGCGCGCACCATGTCGAGGCGCAAGCAGGCGAAGCCCCAGCACATCAACTCGGAGGAGGGCCAGGGCGAGCAGCCGCTGCAGCAGCCGAGCCCCGACCTCGCAGAAGCGCTGGCGGCGGAGGAACCGGGTGAGTGCGGCTGCGGCCCCGTCCGTGCGCCCGTCTGTCCGTGCGTCCCGGAGGGCGCTCCCAGCACCGCGGTGCGTCCCTCGAGGGCGCGGGCTCCCGGAACAGATTTTGGAACCAGGATTTCGGACTCCGTTCCGGGAAAGGAGGGACGGAGAGGGTGGGAAGGAGGTAGCCTCAGCCCCCCCCCCAAGAAAGTTTCCTCCAGTTTTCTCCCTCTTATTGCAAAGTTGGCCTCTCATTTTCCTTCTCCCACCAGCTTGATTCTCCTAGTCCTCAGTCCCATAGTTGATTTTCTTGCCTTGATAACACAAGCACCCCCCCCCCCACACACACACACGGTAACTTAGCCTTGCCTTTTCCCCTCTCCGGTGGCGCCGCTTTTAAAAGAAAGAGACCCCCAAGTCTTCCCACCCTCTCTTCCACCCCCTTGGGGGCCTCTAGGAGGAGGGGCGCACCTCTAGGGGACCCCCCCAGGAGGGCGATCTGTTGTACGCGCCCCTCCCAGGCAGAGTGGGGGGAGGGGGCGCGACCTCTCCCCACCCCCAGGCCGGGGTGCGGGCCACCCGCGCAGCACAGAGGGCGGGGAGGCTACTCGATTTAGCTCCGTTGGGAGCTTTTATTTTATTTTTTCGTAATTTTAGGTATTTCGTTTACTTTTTTTTTCTTTCCGCCTTTCCCCGGGGGCTACGCTGCCTGCTGCCGATCCTCGCCCTAACCTTTCGGGGCCTGACCTCCAGCCATCTTTGATTTCCGACTATCTAAAAATAACCGCGGCCAGCGGGAGGGTGCCGGCCGGGGCCCGGGTGGCGGGTGCATAGAGGGTGCACCCATGCCGGAACGCACCCTCTTTTATTTATTTATTTTTGCACGGACCCCTCGGGCGGCACGGCTTCAGCACACGCCCGGGAGGTGAAAGGGGAGAGGTCGGGCTACGGTTGACCCGGCCCGCGCCTCCGCGGAGTTCAGGACCTCGGCGCGGCCTGAGTTGCGGGCGAGCGCCTTCCCAGCCGGTCTCCACCAGCCCCTCGCCCCTACCCGCCGGACTGTCGCCGGAGAAATTGGGAACGTGGGGGAGGGGGTCCCCTGGGTCTCCCGCCAGATTACAGCTCTCCGCGCTTGGTGGGCGGTGCACGGCAGCGGCGGACTCTGCGCGCTCCACTCGGACGCTCCCGCTTTCTCAGGCGTGCGATCCTACTTCCCCGCAACTTTTTGAGTTTATCAAAAGTTCAGTGACCTCCACCCAGCTGATTTTTTTCTCCCCTCAGGGCAAATGAAAGGTCGTTACTTGGTCGAGGGAGCGGATATGAGTTTTGGGGTGTCGGAGCATCCCACATCCTAGGGCCCTGCAGCTGGGGGATGGACTCTTTGTGCCTTGGCCAGGAGAGCTGGTGTGGGGGGGCGGACCGAGGAGAGGCTGGGTCGCCTGGTCCACCTGGAACAAAAGGGTTAACCCTAAGCCCGCCTGCTTCCTCGGGAGAGGAGGGGCGAGCTCCCGGCCCTGACCCCTCCCCTGGTCCTGAGCTGACCTCCCATCCCCCCCCCACCTCCATTGGGGGTGAGTGCATACTAGTGGTTTTTTGGTGTTTTTTTTGTTTGTTTGTTTGTTTGTTTGTTTTTTTGGCTTTGGGTGATGGTTGACTTTCTAGGGGGCATGGAGGGGTAGCTTGTTACTGAAGGGCTTTCCGAAATCTCCGCTGGCCGGAGTCGCGCTTAACCTGGCTGCGCCCTGAGGCCGCTGGGCGCGCGCTGCCACCGCGGTTTGGGAAGCGTTTTCTGCGGATCACCCGCGGTCGAAGCCCCGCCACTTAGAGCTCGGGCGCCCTCTGGAGACCGGACATGTGCGAATAGGGGCACACACCTGGTGAGTGACGCAAGCTGGGCCCCGAGATCTGCACCCGGGGGATCTCTGCGGGATCCCTACCTTCCTGTTCCTGGGAGTCTTCTCCAAGAATTCTTAGAATGGATTTGGGGAGCCCTCTTTCCCCTTATGGCTTGGGGAAGAACTTTTTTTTTTATGATTGCATTTTGGGATCAGGCTCAGTATCGATAAATTTAGATTATAATCTATACCGCGAAGCTTCTAGATCCTTCTTGGTCAGTTCATTGGAGAATGCAGTTTTTGAGCTAAGAAAATGAAATCCGGGCAATAATTAGCAGATCAAAAAATCCGCAGGTGGTCGAAGAGAGGGGGCTCACAGTACTTAAAGGAAAATTAGCATTTTCTCAAAAGGGTTCCAAATGCCCTTTGTGCTAAACTGGATTACAACCTTCAGCTATTACGATTCCCAGGTTTTTAGTAATTTAGCTCCAGTTTCCAGCCTCTATTGACCTGCCTGTGCTGGGCTTTAGTTAAGTTTCAAGCGAATTTAGAACTCCCCAAAGGGGGAGGGGGCTGTAATTTGCACACGACCTTTTTTATTCATTAAATTGCATGTAAAATGCATTCCTTCACCCTCAATGATGCTCAGCCACCAGTAAACGATACTTTGTCATTGGTGATGGGGGGTTAGCAGGCTCCCATCTTAGTAGGGGGCTGGGGGAACGTTTTGGGCAGCTGAGGCATGGTTAGCTTTTCTGCCTTTTGGATGTAACATGTCAAATGAGATTTTGGAGAAAAGGATTTTGGCAAGATTTGGAAGACAGTCAGCATTCCATTCTGGGTGTAGTCTTGTCTAGGGGAATTATCCCCCGCCCGCCCAGCCAGCTTTGGATACTTGTGTGCACTGGCAGTGAAAATGTGCTATAGGAGAAGCAGATTGTGTATTGGGAGTGTGATCGGAAACTTTATTCAAGGTGTTTATACTAGTTTTAGAAACGGGAACATGCTGTGTGCCTGACCCCAGGCTGGGACTTTGCAAGCCCTTGCTATTCATTCTCAAAACGGAAGTAGCTTTGGAAGTTTACCCACTGCAAAGTTAATGGAGGCTTCCTGATGGCATGGCTTGGTCCGTGGTTTTCCTCCAATTTGACTCTAGCTTTCTTTGAATCCATGGGGGTGTTTGTTGATGGCCCCAGAGCAGTTGGTGATGGGTGGTCTCCTTTGTGAGAGGCAACCATGGTTAGTGCTTGAAACTGATTTGGTTTGGCCTTTTTCCTTTTTATTTTTCCTCCACACAGGGTCTGTCTGAGTAGCCATGGCACCTTCCGTGGCCCTAACCATCCCAGCTTCCTCCAGAGTTGGGACGTGATGTTCCTGGCTCTGCTTCCAACTTCTGGAATTGGAGGCATCTGCCACTATAGGCAGCCCCCCTTTGACTTTCCAGATTGCCTTTAGAAGCTGTGGAGGATGGGACACCCAGGAAACAACTCAGAACTAAAACAATTTGGGTTCATTTCTCGGGGGCATGTGATTTGAAAAGAAAAGAATAGGAGCTGAATTCAGATTACTAACCATTATCACTTTAATCTGTACTATTTTTAACAGACACACCTGGATGTGTTAAAGCTTTGGGAGAGGATGGAGTCCGACTTCTGCTTTTTTTGGTGTGTGCAAACTTGTTCCAGTTGAGGCAGGAGGGGGCAGGGCATCCCTTGCTTAAAAAATTAAATTTTTTTCTTTTATGTTTTGCCACAAGGTGTATGTGGAGTAAGCTGGCTGATCTGACTCTGGTTGTAGATGTGGTGGCAACTGTCTTGACCATTCTCGTGGCTCTCCCCTTTACCATTTAAAATCTTTTCCATTGGGCCCCTGAACTTTGGTCCATGACTGCTTTTAATTTTTTGTGGATTCTTTGATTAACTAGAGACATAATATTAGGTCAAATTCTGTCTCTACATTTAGGTTTCAAAGCTTTGCTATATAAAACAGTTTTTTTTTTTTTTTTTCAAGAAGGCCTTACAGCTGGGTCAATAATACCCAGAGACATAATTCCTTTTTGTTTTTTGGTAAGCACTTATCCTGGAGGTAGGGCTGGGCCTGAGATACTGGGTCCCTTAGGTAAGCTGCTCATTGTCATTCTTCTAATACGGGACCGGTAACAGATAAGCAAAACCTGAGTCGCCAGGCTTTTATCGAGATATACAGATCTTATTTTATTTTTTTACTGTTTGAGTGTCTCCGGCCAGGGATTGGCCTCCTGGCTGATTAGCTTTCTTCCTATACAATAGTCAGGGTATTTTCCATCCCTCTGGCCCGAGATTGAATCTAAGACCCCTGCTGGGTTTACTGCATTCTTCCAACTTTACTGGATAACTAGATGCTAGAGAGATAACATTCCTCAAATTCGGGGTGGGGGATGGAAGCCCTGCTTGCTGGCGCTCTCCCTGTGGACTTTGGCTTTTTCCTTCCCTTCAGGCTAACTTAAGCATAGCAAGCAGTTCCTAACAGATACTCCTCCCGCAGATACTGGTCCCACTATTTGCCGATGGTGGTATGGCCGAGGTGGTTTTTTACTGCTTAAGCAAGCAGTTTTAGGTGGGATGTTGCTGGTGTCGCGAGTGGCCAGGCAGGAGGGAGAGGGGCTTTGGTGGCTTTTGGGCTGTGGTGGCTTTGGGGCTTTTATACAGTAGTGAAGGCAGTTGGCATCCTGGCTGTCAATCACTGGTGGATCCTTCTGGATCGAGGTGCTTAACCTTTTGTGCCATAGACCCCTTCTCAGGGCTGAGAAGGGCACAGAATTCTAGGGAGCAAAGTGCAGTGACCAGCGAACAGACATTTAGTCCTTATCTTCTCCTGCTCAAGCCTCTTGAACATGGCAAAGATGACCCCATGCTGGCTATTGTTTCTGGCTGTTTCTCCCTTACACAATGCAGTCTGAGAACTATTTACATAGTATTTGCATTGCAGGTGGGTACGCTAAATCCTGGAGATTAAAGTTTGGAGGTTGGAGATACTGCTCAGTGGGAGAGCCCTTCCTACCCAGTGTGGGGGTGGGGGTCATACCAGAGGGTGAGCTGGTAGTAACAGATAGGACCCTCTGAACCTCTGGCTTTGGTGTCTACAGGGTCCTTCCCTTTTACCGATATTAGGGAACTATTGCAGTAATGTGTACCCCCTTTTTAATAAAATGGCAGGTCTGGTATCAAGTCAATTGCCACAGTTACCCAGAAAGTGCAAGAGCCATAGCACCCTCTGATAACATTCAGAGCCTGATTTTGACAGTCTGAGGTGCTTGTTAATACTATGTACCATGTCCCTTATGTCCCTGACGGAAAGAAATGGTAAGGTGAGCTTAATGGATTCCAGGTTAAGACTGCTGCTGCCTTAGAGTTGGGTGTGGTGTGCACTCTTTTTTTTTTCTTTTGGTTTTTCAAGACAGGGTTTCTCTGTGTAACCGCCCTGGCTGTCCTGGAACTAGCTCTTGTAGACCAGGCTGGTCTCGAACTCACAGAAATCCACCTACCTCTGGGTTCTGGGATTAAAGGTGTGTGCCACCCACCACTGCCCAGCCTGAGTAGTGCACTCATAATAAATGCCAGTACTTGGGAAACTGAGGCAGGAGTCTTGCCAGGAATTTGGAGTCAGCCTGAGCTATTTAGTGAGTTCAAATAAGACCTTGTCTCAAAACAGAATTTTCAAATGTCTGCTTTAGAATCAGGAGAGTCTGGCTCTTGGTATGTACGAGGTCAGGAAATACTCAGGAGGCATGACGCGAGAAATGGAGAAATTGCCCAGAAACTGGTGCGGTTAAGTTTTAAGAAATAGCTGTGGTTACTTAGTTCTTGCCGAGCCTAAGTGTATACATCTGCAAAATGGGTTCAAGTGGCCTGACTACAAAGGTGGTCTAGTTAACGTCATATAAAGACAGAAGGGGGTGTTGATGGGGGTCCTTTTGGTAGATTGCTTGCCTAGTGTGCATGTAGCTAAGCTAAAACTAGATGTGCTGGGGGCTGGAGAGATGGCTCAGAGGTTAAGAGCACTGATTGTTCTTCCAGAGGTCCTGAGTTCAATTCCCAGCAAAAACATGGTGGCTCACAGCCATCTGTAATGAGGTCTGCAGGCATACATGCAGATAGAACACTGTATACAAAATAAATAAATCTTTAAAAAAAGATTAAAAAAAAACTAGATGTGGTGTTTCAAGCATTTTTCTAGCAGGAGAGAGCTGGAAGCTGGAGCTCAGACTTTTAAGGGTTGGAGGGCAGGGCAGTCTGGGACACTTGACACTTGACCCAGCCTGAGGAGAAGAAACAGGATGGTCTGTGCAGGACATTAGTGGTTTCCGGAGTGGGTGAGGTGGGAAGGCAGAACAGAGACTGAGACTTCACTGGGAGCTTTTGCAACTTGGTTGGACCTCTTGGTCATGGTGGCACACGCCTTTAATCCTAGCACTCTTGAGGCAGAGGCAGTTGCCTCTCTGAGTTCAAGGCCAGCCTGGTCTACAGTTTTCTATCCCAGGCCCTCAGACCCTGTCTAGGAGGCAAAAGTTTTACTTCCCTGTAGAAATTTATGTCTTGACATAACCACACCCTGCCCAGCCTGTTTCCTCCCTTTCAAAAATTTTCCTTTCTCTCCAAAAAATTCTTGGGCAAAGCCTGAAGTGCTGAAATATTCTTTTAATTCTGGTTGAGGCAGAGACTTGAGTTTGAGGCTGCCTGGACTGTAGTGAATTCAGGGCCAGTGTGGCTTATGAGACTCCTGTTCAAACAACCCTAAAAATCTGCAGCCAGGCATGGTGGGGCACCCTTCGGTCCTAGAACTCAGGAGGCAGAAGCAGGCAGACCTGAGTTCAAGGCCAGCCTGGTCTTCTAGAGTTCCAGGACAGCCAGGCTTAAAAAACCAAAACCAAACAAGGAAAACTCTTGTGCAGTTCTCCTAGAGAAGACAAAGTTATTTTTAAAATAGTATTTTTTATTCTTTGAAAGGTTCTTACTATTTTCTTTTCTTTCTTTCTTTTTTTTTTTTTTTTCGAGACAGGGTTTCTCTGTAGCTTTGGAGCCAGTCCTGGAGCCAGTCCTCTTGTAGACCAGGCTGGCTTCAAACTCACAGAGATCCACCTGCTTCTGCCTCCCTAGTGCTGGGATTAAAGGCGTGTGCCACCACCGCCCGGATAGACAGAGTTATTTTTGAGTATATATTTTTCTCAGGTGAGGGCACTCTAGCACCGTCAGCGGCACTGAAGAACAAGTCTTTGTGATTTTTCTCGTTTACTTTTCGTCTGTGTAACTGGAAACTTGTAGGCCAAAATCTGTTGCTGAGGAGCTGCCAGGGAAGCCTTGCATTTTCATACATGGCTGCCTACCTCCCTGTACCTACCTACCTGTTCCTCTCAGGAGTTTAAAAAATACCTTTTTAAATTTTATTTATTTATTTATTTAGGTTTGTTTTGTTTTGTTTTTGGAGACAGGGTTTCTCTGCTGCTTTGGAGCCTGTCCTTGAACTCACACTGTAGACCAGGCTGGCCTAGAATTCACAGAGATCCACCTGCCTCTGCCTCCCAAGTGCTAGGTTTAAAGGCATGTGCCACCACTGCCCGGCTGTTTAATTAATTTTTTAAAAAATATTTTAGAGGCAGAGCTTCTCTTGTTGCCCTGCTGTCCTGGAACTCACTCTGCTGACCAGGTTGGCATTGACCTCAGATAATCCACCTGTGTCCGCCTCCTGAGTGCTGGGATTAAAGGCGTGCGCTGCCCCTAACAGCTGATTATTTTACTATTTTCAGTTTTTGATTTGAGTACGTTTGTTCGTGTCTGGTGCTTGAGGAGGAGGGTGTTGCATCTTCTTGAACTAGAGTTAACAGTTGTATACCAACTACGTGGGTGCTGGGAATTGAGCCCTGGTTCTCTGGGAGAAGAATAAGCACTCTGCTGAGCCGTTTGATACTTGAGTCTTGAAAAGGGGTTGACTGAGCAGCATTGGTGCAAGAGCTGTGCTGGTATTCTAGGACTGAACAATCACGTGACTTTTTTTTGCAGTTGGTCGTTGTGCTCCCATGCCAACTAAGCCATATTTCCTGGTTTTTTTCTCACTTTTTTTGAGAGAGAGAGAGAGAGAGAGAGAGAGAGAGAGAGAGAGAGAGAGAGAGAGAGAGAGAGAGAGAGAGGAGTGTGGGCAGTGTCTCTCTACTTGGCCCTTACTGTCCTGGTGACCTAGACTTCACAGATGAATCTGCTCCTGCCTTGTTCTGGGATTAAAGTGTTCTTGTCCCAGGGCTTCCTAGTCAGCGGATCCTTTATCTCCTAGTCTTCCCTGTATTGCTGAGAGAAGAGTGTTGTGGTCACAGGACTTGTATGTACCAGGGAAAGACCTAACGCATGTCCCCAGTGCCCCTTCTCAGTGCAGAAAGAACCTGCGGAGTAACGTTTATGGCGAGACTTTTGAAGTCTGCTGAGGGCCTAGTTGCATCACATTTGTAGGCAGGGATTTTTACAAATCTTCTTTTGTGTTTGAGTGGCTTACTTACAAAGGGGTGTGTGTCTGTGTGTGTGGTGTGTGTCTGTGTGTGTGGTGTGTGTCTGTGTGTGTGGTGTGTGTCTGTGTGTGTGGTGTATGATGTACATGTGGTGCCCACAGGTGCGAGGAGGGCATTAGATCCCCTGGAACTGGAGTTACAGACAGTTGGGAGCTGCCATGTGGGTGCGGGGAATTGAACTTGGGTCCAGTGCAGGAACAACCAGTGCCCTCAACCAGTGAGCCATCTCTCCAGTCCCTTGGTAAACATTCTTTTTTTTTAAACATTTATTTATTTATTATGTATACAACATTCTACCTCCATGTATGCCCGCATGCCAGAGGAGGGCGCTAGATCTCAGTACAGATCGTTGTGAGCCACCATGTGGTTGCTGGGAATTGAACTCAGGACCTCCGGAAGAGCAGCCAGTGCTCTTAACCTCTGTGCCATCTCTCCAGCCCTGGTAAACATTCTTTAGGTGTAAGTCCAGGATTTAGGGCTTGGTGCCTTGGCTGTTGTCCCGTTCCTTCCCTCAAGCCACACAAGCCTCATGATGTACCATCCTGTCACTTGGTCCAAAATCAATAACACTTGTGCTAGATTGAACTTGGCAATCACATCAGTCAAAACTGTGGCTGTGCTGGGTTGCAGCGCGGTGCTAGGTGCTTCCCCCAGCGTGCGAGGGTTGACTCCATAGTAACCCCCACCCCTCAAGTGTGTAGATCCTGCACTCGGGAAGAAGAGGCAGGAGGATGAGGATCAGGCTGGCCTGTGTGTAAGATGATGGCTCAGCTGGTTAAGATTCAATTGGCCTCGTCCAATCTCTTTTTTTTTTTTTTTTTTTTTTTTTTTTTTTTTTTTTTTTTTTTATTTATTTATTATGCATACAATATTCTGTCTCTGTGTATGTCTGCAGGCCAGAAGAGGGCAGCAGACCTCATTTACAGTTGTGAGCCACCATGTGGTTGCCGGGAATTGAACTCAGGACCTTTGGAAGAGCAGGCAATGCTCTTAACCTCTGAGCCATCTCTCCAGCCCCCTCGTCCAATCTCTTGATCCCAGGAGGGGGTGGAGGAGAGAACCAGTTCCACAAGTTGTCCTGACTTCCATGCATGGAACCGCACGAGCAAACCCATCCATGTGGCCACAGACGACAGAGAAATGATAAAGGGAGAAAGGATTCAGAATCCCGAACACCAGGTGTTGAAGGCATTGCTTTTGCACTGTCTTAACAATGAAAAGGACCAAGTGGAACACTCCTAACTTGAGTCCTCTGTGTTTAATGCCTAGGAGTCGAAAGGCAGCAGATGGAGGAGCATGGCCATAGGGCTTCCTTTTCTTTTTTTTTGTCTTTTTTGGAGACAGGGTTTCTCTGAGTAGCCCTGGCTATCCTGGAACTCTCACTGTGTAGACCAGGTGGTCTTGTACGCCTAGAGATCTAGCTGCCTCTGCCTCCCAAGTGCTATGGTTAAAGTTCCCCAAGGTCTAATTGCCAGGCTGACTTTGAACTCATGATCTTTCTGCTTCAGCCTCTCAGGTACCTGATAGCACAGGCTTGCCTAATCTGGGATGGATTGGTGTTGTCTTGTTAGCAGCACCTTTAAACGTCTGCTATCCCTGGATGTGGGTGCTCATTGCCTGGGTTGAAATGTGATTTACTGTCTTCCATTTTGCTCAGGTTGTGGAGGATGTCAGGTAGGATTTGACCCAGTTCCAAACCCTTGGTATTGGTTGTCCTCTATTAGCCTTTCTGGGGATTGATGGGGATTGGTTTAACAAACCATCTAGTAGTAGCACATGACTGTAATCCTAGCACCTGGGAAGCCGAGGCAGGATTGCTGTGAGTTCAATACTCACCTGGACTACAAAGTAAGATCCTATAATAAAATAGCTGTGTATCCATTACTGCAGCAAATCTCTACAGGTCGGATGACAGCCCTTGACTAGTTCTCACAGGTGTGGGAAGTCTGAATTGAGGTGACAGGGTTCCTCCTCCAGGCTCTGGGAAACTGATAAGGTTCCTATAGATGGTTTCAGTAGTTCCTGGTGAAGCCCCTCTACTCCATCTCTTCCTTAGCCTTCATGAAGCGCCATTCTCTGTGACTGTCTTGCTGCTCCCTAGTCTTCCTCTTAGAGTGATGCTAAACACTGAGCCTAATGTGTTTGCCAAAGACCCTGTCCAGTTCCCAGTCTGTGACTTTGAGGTTCAGGCCTCCAAGTCTCTTGTTGACATCATTCATCCTAGGTGTTAATTCTTTCTCTCTCTCTCTCTCTCTCTCTCTCTCTCTCTCTCTCTCTCTCTCTCTCTCTCTCTCTCTCCACCTTCACCCCTCCCTCCCTCCCTCCCTCCCTTTTTTCTTTTTCTTTTTTACAACAAATGCCAGTCATAGAACAGATCTTTTTAAGTAAAATCACCTTATTCTTATTAACTCACAAATGAAAACATCACACAGTTGTTTAAGGAAAACCTATGCATCTCAGTGGCTGTCTGTGCCATCAGAACGTCCATTCTGAAGCTGTGCAGCTTTGCTTAAGGCTTTACCCTTTCACTGTCCGGTGCATCCTTGTGCATTTGTCCAGCACTAAAAATAAAAACCCTGCAGGTTGAAACTAAAAAAAAAAAATAGCTTTCTGTCATCTTTTATGACTCCTGTGTCCTTTTGCCTGCATCCCTTCTTTCCACACATCTACCGCTACCCCCTTGAAAGAAAGCCTTTCTCAATTTTATACACAGCACTCACGCACGCATGTATATGCACCACATGCTTTCCTAGGGCCCTCAGAGGTCAAAAGAAGTCATCAGATTTCCTGGAACTGTAGTTACAGATGGTTGTAAAGGTGCCACATGGGTGCTGAGAACCAAACCCCAGTCCTCTGCAAGAGCAGCAAATGCTCTTAACCTGAGTCATCACTCCAGCCAGATACAACATATTTATTATTTGAAAATTTCAAACATGCGTACAATTTTTTAATAATATTAGTCCCTACTCCCCCCACCAACTCCTGGATTCAGTCCATGCCCATCCCTGTTTCCTTTACTCCACATCCTCTCCAGCATAATCTTTCATTGATTTTTTTTAATCAGAGCCATTCTGACTGGTGTTCAGATAGTTTCTCAGCAGACTCCTGTAATCCCAGCCCTCTCTGGAAGTAGAGGCAGGGAGGGTTAGGAGTTCAAAGCTAGCCTCAGCTACAAAGCAGGTTTGGGGCGGCCTGGGCCTCTTAAAAAAAGACTCCCATCTAGACAAAGTTGTGCACCCTGACAGGCATGGGGTGTGAGACTTGGTGGTGTCTTCTAGGGAGGCATAATTCCTTACACCCTGTTTAGGTCATTCAGACCGTAAGTAAATACTTGGTCCCTTATACAGTCTTCGTGAATCAGGACCTGCGATAATGGAGATCTGTCTGTCTGTCACTTCGTTCCACGCCCCTTCAGGGCAGAGTGCTTACTCGTTTCTTTCATTGCACAGGTGTTCCAGTGAACTCCCCGGGAAATGGCGTTGAGGTGATGATGGAGGACGTGGCCCTGGTGAAGCGTCCCCGGCGGGAGGAGACCCACATCTGTGACAAGTGCTGTGCCGAGTTCTTCAGTTTCTCTGAGTTCCTAGAACACAAGAAAAGTTGCACTAAAAATCCTCCTGTCCTCATCATGAATGACAGCGAGGGGCCAGTGCCTTCAGACGACTTCCCCAGAGCTGTCCTGAGCCACCAGCCAGACAGCCCGAGCAATAAGGACAGTCACCAAGACAACAGCAGCAACTCCGGGGACTCGAAGGAAAAGCTGGGCACGGACTCCATCCTGTACTTAAAGACAGAGACTGCCCTGCCACCTACACCCCAGGACATAAGCTATTTACCCAAAGGCAAAGTGGCCAACACCAATGTGACTCTGCAGGCGCTCCGTGGTACCAAGGTGGCAGTGAACCAGCGGAGTGTGGATGCCCCTGCAGCGCCCGTGCCAGCTGCCCACAGCATCCCGTGGGTCCTGGAGCAGATCCTATGTCTGCAGCAGCAGCAGCTCCAGCAGATCCAACTCACAGAACAGATCCGCGTCCAGGTGAACATGTGGGCCGCACATGCCCTCCACTCCGGAGTGGCCGGCGCGGACACTCTGAAGGCCTTAAGCAACCACGTGTCTCAGCAGGTGTCTGTATCCCAGCAGGTATCTGCCGCTGTGGCTCTGCTCAGCCAGAAATCCTCAAACCCGGCCCTGTCTCTAGATGCCTTGAAACCAGCCAAACTACCTCATGCCAGTGTCCCCTCTACAGCCAGCTCCTTGTCCTCGGGGTTTTCACCCTTCACCACCGTGAAGCCTGATGGAACTCGGGTTCTCCCTAACTTCATGTCTCGCCTCCCGAGTGCCCTGCTACCTCAGACCCCGGGCTCTGTGCTTCTTCAGAGCCCCTTCTCCACTGTGGCACTCGACCCGTCCAAGAAAGGAAAAGGGAAGCCCCCAAACATCTCTGCGTCTACGTTGGACGCCAAGGCCAAGGAGGAAGCCATCCTCGGCAAGCACAAGTGTAAGTACTGTAGCAAGGTTTTCGGGACCGATAGCTCCCTGCAGATCCACCTCCGCTCCCACACCGGAGAGAGACCTTACGTGTGCTCTGTCTGTGGTCACCGATTCACCACCAAGGGCAACCTCAAGGTACACTTCCATCGACACCCTCAGGTGAAGGCAAACCCGCAGCTGTTTGCTGAATTCCAGGACAAAGTGACACCAGGAACCGGCCCCCCCTATGCACTCTCTGTCCCCATCCCTGTAGATGAGTCGAGTCTCTCTGTAGACACGGAGCCTGTCCATGTCTTGGGAACCCCTCCCATAGGGCTACCTCAGAAGCTCCCTCAGGGGCCCAATCCCAAGGACCTCATGGGTGGCTCCTTGCCCAATGACATGCAGCCAGGGCCTTCTCCAGAAAGTGAGGTGGGACTTCCACTACTTGGGGTGGGACTGGTGCACAATCCCCCAAGGGTTGGGGGCTTCCAGGGGAGTGGGACCCCGGAGTCAGGATCGGAGACTCTAAAATTGCAGCAGCTCGTGGAAAACATTGACAAGGCCACTGCCGACCCCAACGAATGTCTCATTTGTCACCGGGTACTCAGCTGTCAGAGTTCCCTCAAGATGCATTACCGGACCCACACAGGGGAGAGACCCTTCCAGTGTAAGGTCTGTGGCCGGGCCTTCTCCACCAAAGGCAATCTGAAGACACACCTTGGGGTTCACCGAACCAACAACACCGCCATAAAGACACAGCATTCGTGCCCCATCTGCCAGAAGAAGTTCACCAACGCCGTCCTGTTACAGCAGCACATCCGAATGCACATGGGTGGCCAGATCCCTAACACGCCCCTGCCAGAGAGCCCTTGTGACTTTACCGGTCCTGAGCCCATGGTCATGGGCGAGAATGGCAGTGCCAGTGCTCTTGGCCAGGAAGACACGGTGGAAAGGATAGAAGCAGATGGCGTCTGTTCCCAGGATGTCCCCAGTGGCTCCGCCAAGGTCTCCTCATCAGTTCCCAGTGCCCACCTGGTGTCACCCATTCTGGGCTATTCTGTGATGGCTTCCCTGGAAAATCAGGGGAAAGGGGCTCCTCCCCCTCTGGTCCTGCAGCGACAGAGCAGCCGAGAAAACGGCCCAGTGGAGAGTGATAACTGTCTGACCAATGACTCGTCCTCACTCGTGGGCGAGCAGGAACGTCAGAGCCAAAGCCCAGATGCTGCGGAAACCATGTGCTTCCAGCCAGTGTCCCCTGCCAATAGCCAAGCAGAAAGTGTCAAGTCCCGGTCTCCTGAGGTGAACAAGACCGAGGGCATCGAGAGCTGCCGCACTGACACGGAAGGTGATGCAGCTTTGGATTTCACTTAATGTCCCTTTTGAGCTCGGTCACCAGAAAAAAGAGCCTGGGTTGAACTTGACGTTTCTGTAGGGCAATTAGCTATTCTGTACTTCTGGGTAGAGGGTTCTGATAATTGCTGTCCTAGTGCTTGGTAGACTCTATCATGGGTCGTGTGGACAACATGGATGTTGGATTTGTCTTTTTTTTCCTTTTTCTTTTCTCTTTTGACCCCATGGGTAGGTATATTTGAGGAACTAGGCACTGTTTGGGCCACAAAAATCAAGCAGTAGTTGCTTGGAACTGAGGGTCCAGTTCTGAAACACAATGTTCATGTATGAAGACAATATGTTAGATGCGTCAGGTGATGTCCATTGATCCAGAATACCTCATTAGAATCACAGAAAATGCCTAGGTTTGGTGTAACAGTGACTTGGTTGTGCTGCTGTGATTTTAACCTAGGCTAGCCTTTCTCTGGTCCACAGCCCCCCAGCCTTCATCCTTTTGATGTTTTTTCTTTTCAGATAGGGTCTCACTATGTAGACCAGGATGACTTCAGGCAGCTTCTCACCTCTTTAAGTGCTGGGATTGAAGGCATGCACCACATCTGACTTTTTTTTTTTAGGGGTTTGGGGAGGATGCAAGCCTGAATTCATTCTACAGTCAAGGCAAACCTTGAACTCAGATCCTCCTGCCTCTACTTCCCAATGTGGTAGCTGAGATGATGTCTTATTCTGAGACTTGGATGTTACCTGCACGCATACTTCCGTTACCCATACTTTACACCATGAAAAGGGCAAATTTTCCTAAGTGTTTTTTTTCGAGTTTTGTTTTCTGTGTAAATAAGAACTCAAAAAGGTTAGCTTGGTGATTGGTTAAGCACTTGCCAGAGTTCACAATCTGAGTTCAGGTCTCCATGTAAAAGGCCAGGCATGCTGGGCTGTGTTTGTAACTGGTGTTAATTGGTGGGAGAAAGGCAGATCACTAAGCTCGTGGGCCAGTAGCCTAGCTAGCCCCGCTGCTGATATTCTAGTTCCATCAGAGACCCTGTCTCAAAGAACTGATTGCCAACAGGAACAACACCAAGGCTGCAGTTGAACTTCCACACCAGCATGTACACATGTACACACACCATGAAAAACTTATAAGCAAGCTGCTATTGAACTGTGATTTACGTGAGCTATTCAACTTGCCTAGCAGACGATTGTCGTGAGGGTTTGTTTCAGACAGTGAGTAGTTGGGTATTAGATGACAAAAGCTGATCTCTTCCCACCTCTTCCCCTGTTAGGTCGCACCAGCATCCCGTCAACGTTTCTCCGAGCCCAGCCCACCTATGTCAAAGTTGAAGTTCCTGGCACCTTTGTGGGACCCTCCAGCATGTCCTCGGGCATGGCACCTTTGCTCGCAGCACAGCCACGCCGACAGGCCAAGCAACACTGCTGCACGCGCTGTGGAAAGAACTTCTCATCTGCCAGCGCCCTTCAGATCCACGAGCGGACACACACAGGTGAAAAGCCCTTCGTCTGCAACATCTGTGGGAGAGCCTTCACCACTAAAGGCAACCTGAAGGTGGGTTCTGACGGACTGGTCTGTGGCCTCTGGGTAGAAAACACCCACCAGTTTATGCTGTCTTGGCCTTTTGCAGGGGGATTCTCTTGAGTTGGAGGGCCAACATGATCTACATAGCAAGTTCCCAGGCCAGCTAAGGCTACGTAGTGAGACCCAGTTTCCAAAAAGGGGGGTTAGGGGCTAAGGTGCAGCACAGTGTCATAGTGTTGGGTTAATATTTACAAGCTCTGGGCTCCAGCCGCAGTACCACTGAAAAGGGGAAAACATATTGCAGTCCCGCCTTTATTCTAGCACCGGGGATGCAGAGGCAAGTGGATCTCTGAGGCCAGCCTAGTCGGCACAGTGAATGCCAAGCCAGGCTAGAACACATTTCAGCCAGCACGTGAAGCTTTTGTTTGGGGAATAAAGGTGTTCCAGGCTCCTGAACTCATTGAGCTTGAACTCATGACCTTGCTGGTACCTCCTGACTGCTAGTGTGACAGACTGCTACCAAACCTAGTTTTTATTTAGTGTCTTGCTAAGAACCCAGAGTCTTGTGATTGCTGGGTAAGCAGTCTATCAACTGAGTTCTAGCCCTAGTCTTTGTTTTGTGTGTGCTTCTTCTTTTTTCTTTTTTTAGTTTTGTCTTATGTTTTTTCCAGACAGGGTTTCTCTGTGTAGACCAGAATGGCCTTGAACTCAGAGATCCACCTGTCTGCACTAGGACTCCAGGCACCACACCATGCCCAATTGTATTGTGTCTCATGTAGCCTAGGCCGGTTTAAACTCATGGTCGTCCTGACTGCTGGGATTATGGGTGTGAGCCACCATACCTAGCCGTCTTCTTTTGTGGGTACAGTGTTTTGCCTGCATGTATGTATGCACCACGGCTGTGCCTTGTTCTAATGGAGGTCAGGGGAAGGTTGTCAGTCAGGTAATTGATGTTTCTGAGCTCCCATGTGGGTTCTGGAGTCGAACTCAGGCCCTGCAAGAGTAGCAAGTGCTCCTTACCGCTCCATCCTCTCTAGTTATGAACTGTGATGCTCTTGAGCTTGGTGTGAGATAAAGCATTGTGGCGAGTCACTTGTAATCCCAGTATTCTAGATAACTCTGGGGCTAAAAGCATTTTCTGTTCTTGTAGAGAACTCGAGTTCAATTCTCTGCACCTGTGTGAGATGCCTCTCACCACTTGGTGTTGGAGACACTGGCTTATTTCAGGAGTCTCTGTCTGATCTCCTGCACTTCCAAAAAAGTTTAAGACTGGCCAGGCAGTAGTGGCGGTGCACGCCTTTAATCCCAGCACTTGGGAGGCAGAAGCAGGTGGATCTCTGCAAGTTTGAGGCCAGTCTGGTCTACAGACTCATTGGTGCCGGGCTGTGGCCGGTCCTGAGGTGCTTGCCTAGTATTTGTACAGTCCTTGGGGTGTCCCCAGCACATTCTAAATCAGGCTTGGTGGTTCCAGTTCTTTGGAGGTGAAGGTGTAGGGGTGGGGAGCATTCAATGTCAGAAAGACTTGTCTCTTTTGTTATTGTTTGGTTTATTATTTGTTTTTCAAGACAGGGTTTCTCTGTGTAGCCCAGGCTGTCCTTGAATTCACAGAGATCTGCTGGCTTCTGCCTTCCAAGTGCTGGGATTGAGCGCCACCACTGCCCGGCTTAAATCACCTTTTAAGTGATATTTCCATTTGCATATTTGTGAGATTGACATGTAGTGAGAGGTGCACCTGTCCTTTTCCCCACAGTGGGGTAAAGTCACAATAACATGGGGGCGAGAATCTCAATGCGGACAGTCTACTTCCAGAGCTTTCCCACATCACTGCTACTCAGTAACAAGTGTGTAAGCTCAGACGTGAACACTTACGTAATGTCTCGTGTAGTAAGCATTTCTGTAAATGCACCCATGGATGGCTAGGCAGATGCGGCTGGAGAGTATTCCCTACCCTTTGTAATGTTGGTAGGGGTGTTGGCCAAAGATGTCCCCTCTCCTCTTTCCCCAATACATGTACAAAAATCCTCTCAAACCATCAGATACCTGAATTTATTTTTCTGGCCTGATACAAGGTCTTACTATGTAGCCCAGGCTGCCCTTGAACTCAAGGCCCTCCTCCCTCTCAAACTTGTCCATCACCCCTGGTCCAGATTCTAAGAAAAAGTACATTATGAAGGTTGGGTGGTGCACACTTTATGGAGGTGAACACCCATATGGAGATTGACTTGGGCTTTCGAACAGGCAAGGGACTCTATCTGATGAAACCCTCTCTTTGCGGTCCCCCCACAGGTACACTACATGACACATGGGGCCAACAATAACTCTGCCCGCCGGGGCAGGAAGCTGGCCATAGAGAACAGCATGGCTGTGCTAGGCGCCGAGGGAAAGAGAGTGCCCGAGATGTTCCCTAAGGAACTCCTTCCCCCAGCGGCGGTGAGTGTGGACCCCACCACGTGGAACCAGTATACCAGCGTCCTCAATGGGGGCCTGGCCATGAAGACCAATGAGATTTCTGTGATCCAGAGTGGAGGCATCCCCACCCTGCCCGTGTCCCTGGGGGCCAGCTCTGTGGTGAGCAACGCCACTCTTTCCAAGCTCGATGGCTCTCAGTCGGCTGTGGGTGGGAACATGGAGAAGCCTGCTGTTCCCGATGGTGTGGCCAAGCACCAGTTTCCCCACTTTCTGGAAGAAAACAAGATCGCAGTCAGTTAAGGGGTGGGGAGGGGCATGCAGCTGGAGAGAGATCTGCTTCATTCTTTAGTTTCCTTGACCATCTCCTGCTTCCCTTCCTGATACACAAGTGATGTTTACGCTTGTGACCACAGCCTTGGGCAGTCCTACAATCTCACCGTTGCTATGCTGCTTTCCAAAAAAGAAAAAAAGAAACCAAAAAAAGAGGAAAATTGAAAAACAGGAAAAAAAATCCACCAAAACAGACTTTTAAGTTTTGCAAAGAAGCGGGTTTTGAAGAGCAGCTTTGTTCTTTGGGACAAACTGTATCCTAGAAGCTTTGTGTGGCCTCCTGGCTGTTTCCAAAGACTGTCACCTGTATCAAAGTGAAACAGTTGGGACAGTTGTTTCACAGTGGAAGTGACAGCTCGCCTCAGTCCAGGGGAGAGAGTGCTATGTGCTTCCACGGCGACTAATGCGGGTAATGGACATTTTTGTGGGGACCTGGCTTATCTGCCTCCCGACCCTGTATTCTCATCTTCTGTTTGTGAATGTACTTTCAGAGAAAGGAGGAAGAAACCTTACAACTAAGCTGGTCCAGTTAGCCCACTTCCTTGAACCTTAGATCCTTTGTATGATGCCCTCTACAAACTCCCTAGAGAGCCCACCACTTACTCTGCTGCTTATTTAAAAGATTTGGAGCCCCGAGAGTGCCACCCGCTCCTCATTTCTCCCACAAATCACCTCTTCCCAGACCCTGGAGTGGATGGGGTCCAGAGCGGGCTTCTCAGGTGATTTCATGTGGCTCCTAAGTGCCCGTTGCATTGTGGGACTGCAGTTCCCTCCTCCTCCGGGACCAGGACCAGGCGAGTCTCCTGCAACTCCTCTTTCTGTTGTTTGAATTTCCTTGTCCCGAGTCTTGAAGACTTTTCACACCGCCCGCCCTCTTGTGAAGGTTATAACGTTGAGACAGGCAAGTCTTGGGTGTGAGGACTTTAATTTATCTACCTCATTTATTTTTATTTTTGTAGCCAAAAAGTCTGTTTTGCTATTTGGTGACCGCAAAGTATTCCCAGGTCTTAAACCTAAGAGTTAATGTGGTGAGAAGGGCCAGATGTTCAGGATGTCCCCTTGGTTGGTGCTGTGCCCTTTTCTTTTCTTTTTTTTAATTACATTTTTTTTTGTGCGTATACTAATTTTGAGCAGCTGTTGTAACAGTGTTCTGATGGTTTAATGGGGGAGGAGGGACTTCTCACTAGCTCCTGGGTAGATGTCTTCCTGCCCTGTGGAATGCCATTGCCAAAATGAGGATTGTAGGCTCGTCTGCCAGTCTCCTTTCCTCTGTTGTTGCACCTGATTTTAGGATCCAAAACTTTTTTTTTTTTTTTTTGCCAAGTTGTGCCTTTCCTTCTGGGATTGTACGTGAACCCTGTGATAAAGTGTTCGCTGGTTCTCCTGTTCAGCTGTTTACACTGTGAAGTGGCTATTGTTACAGAGAACACACCAGCCATGGCTTTCTCACACCCTGTGAATGAATGTGAACTACGCTGTAGTTTTACCTGCTGAAGCTGTCCGAAAATAAACCTTTGAATGTTTTTTTTTCTCCCACCACGTTTGTGTGTAAGTTTTTCCCCCCCGCTCTGGTATGTTCTGCTGGCATAGCACTCCCCTGGCCCTTAAGAATCAGAAGTGCATGTAGTTGGGTCCATCCTGGACCTCTGTGTGTGGGGTGGGGCGGGGACATAGAGTCAGCCTGCTGCTTGGTGCCTCCTTTTCCTGTGTGTGTGTGAATGTTGAGTGTCATTCTTTTTTTTTAAATATTTATTATGTATACAATATTCTGTCTGTATACCTGCAGGCCAGAAGAGGGCACCAGACCCCATTAGAGATGGTTGTGAGCCACCATGTGGTTACTGGGAATTGAACTCAGGACCTTTGAAAGAGCAGGCAGTGCTCTTAACCTCTGAGCCATCTCTCCAGCCCCTTGAGTGTCATTCTTTAGCTGCTGTGTCTACCTCGGATGTGTTCATTTTGCAGTGTGTGTGTGAGTGTGTGCGCGTGGTCATCATTGAGGTGTGGAGACCTTAAAGCTTGGCCAAAAGGATGGGCAGCTTGCACATTTTTATTTTAATGAATAAAGCTCTGGGGAAAACAGCCCCCAGCATAGCAAACAACAGCAAATACCAAAATCTAAAAATCTGCATTCTAGCACTAAAATGTGTTTGACCCTTTTGGGATAGAAATCAACTTCTAACAAATTGGACTAGTCCCTGTCTTATCTGTTCTCCCCACCCTACAGCCCCTAGGCTAAGCAGAACTCTCAGACTGCAAGCTGATATGTTGAAATGAATTTACAGACCAAGCCAGGCATAGCTGATCTCCACAGGGCTAGCCCTCAGCTGATGGGCCATCTGCATTCCCATCACCGTTCTTTGTTATTAACAAAAGAGCTCAAAGCTAACTCAGGTCTAGGTCACCCTGAAGGGTGGGTTGGAGGGACCTCCAGTGCTCTCAAGGTCTCCAGTGACCTTCGGTGAGATAGTCACGTTGACTAGAGTCTCATATCTCAGTCCCTGGAACTAGTGAGATGGAATCTTTCTTGGTTTCTCCTGTACTTCCTGGAACACTTTCTGGAAAGATCACTATTAAAAACTAGTTTAAAGCCAGGTGTGAGCCCACACCCATAATCCTAGCCTGTGGAATAGAGGAAAAAAGGGTAAATTCAAGGCCAGCCTTCATCCTAGTTACATGGTGTGGCCTAGGAGACACTGCTTTCCAGCAACAGAAGCGGGGGCCCGGATTGGTATTGACACTTAGATTGACACTGGCTGTGTTCCATGCCTCCGATCCTAGTCCTAGACAGAAAGATCAGGAGTTCGAGGCCAACATGGGACCCTGGCAGAGGTGCACAGGCTACACAGAGAAACCCTATCTCAAAACAAAACAAAACAACAAATAAATAAAAATTAAAAGACATTGAGGAAAAAAAAAAAACTCAACTTTTTGTGCCTGACTTTGGTTTCACTGCGCAGCCCTGGCTGGCCCAGAAATTTTAGCAATCCTGCTTCAGCCTCCCAAGTATGGCTACCTGACTGCTTTTTGGTGTTTTAAGATAAATTTATTGCCAGGTGGAGGTGGCTCTCACCTTTAATCTCAGCACTTGGGAGGCACAGACGGGTGGATCTCTCTGAGCTCGAGGCCAGCCTGCTCTACCTCTACAAGAACTAGTTCCAGGACAGCCAGGACTGTCAGAGAAAAGGCCTGTCTCGAAAAAACAAAACAAAACACCACTTTTATCATTTATTGCCAGGTGTAGTGTTGAATGCTTTTAATACCAACACTCAGCTTGGTCTACAGGGTCTACACAGTAAGTTCCAGGACAGCTAAGGCTGCACAGAGACACCCTGTCTCAAAGATATGTTCTCACTGTACTCTTGGAACTCACAGAGATCTGCCTGCATTTACCTCCAAAATCTGGGATTAAAGGCACCTAGCCAAAAACATTTTACAACGTTGTACTTAATGTGTGTGAGCATTTGAGGGTGTACGTGAGCCACTTGGTGGCAAACACCTTTAACTGCTGAGCCATCTAGCCCGCCATCATTTCTATATTTGTGTGTTTTTGTGCGCGCGTGTACTGGCACACACATACCCTTGGGCATGGGGTGGGTCAGGGGGTAACTTTGGAGTCAGTTTTCAGTTCGACCTTTATCTGGGCTTGGGACCCAGTTGGCTGGACTGGTGTAACTAGTGCCTTTACCCACTAAACCGTCTCACCAGCACAATCCAAAGACTTGATTGACTTGAGTTCCCGTGTTCCCTGTCTCCTTCATCTTACCAGTGGCCGTGCATCCTCACAGAGATGTAAGCAGCCCACAGCTTAGGGTCCACTATGAACTTGAGCTTCTGTGGCCGTGAACCAAGAGACTCAGGTATAGACTGGTCCACACCTGTTGCCATCCATGGAAGATGTCATGTGAACCCCATGGGCTGGTGTTTCTGGGAAGCAGGATCTGGACCAGATTGTCTTATTCAAAGATCTTTCTAGGCACCCAAGGAGTCAAGGGCATCTTGCACCCAAGTCCTGCTGAATGGACAGGGCTGTCATGGATCCCTAAAAGGGGAAGGCAGAGCTGGGTCAAGAAGGTCTAGTGATCCTGAAGTAGATCCCCCAGTACACGGTCCTGTGTCATGCTGCTCTGTCTCCCTTAGCCTTGGGCCCATTCAGTACATACGAGAACATAGAAAAAGGCCCTTGGGGGTTGAGGCTATAGCTCAGTTGCTAGTGTGCTGGCCTAGCATACTTAGCCAGGGTTGCATCCATGGTAGTGTATAAACTAGGCCTAGTGGCATATTATACCCGTTAGCCCAGTTAGAAGCAGAAGGGTCAGAAGTTCAAGATCGTCCTTAACTACATCGAGGGTTCAAGACCAGCCTGAGATATGAGGTCTATAATCTCTACATGACCATAAATGATGGTATTATATGTTTCATATACCAACTGCTTGGATAACATCCTGTTTTTCTCCTGTCTCATGGAAGCATGTGCTTATGAACTAAAAGGCTTTTCGTTATTAGGGTTGTTTTTTGAGAGGGGGTCTCCCCATGTAGCCAAGGATAGCCTCCATCTCACTGCAAGCCCACTGAGTTAGCCTCTGTATGCCCACACCACTAGGACCAGTTGCTACAGTCTTTAAATGTCTTTCTCCATGAGAGATTGTCCTATTGGAAGGAAGCTTAAAAGAAAAAGTAGCTTTTAGGCCAGGCTTGTATTTAATTCCGGCACGGAGATTGGGAATTTGAGGCTACCCTGGGCTACCTACGGAGGCTGTATTTCATACACACACAGGCACCTTCTTGCTGCCCGGGAGCCTTGCCCACACAGTGCTTCTGGCATGCACACTGGCCCTGGTAATGCTGATGACGAACTACTTTCCAACACTCCAAGTCTAGAGCTGTCCTGAGTTCTTTCTGACAAAGAAATAGACAGTCTCAGAGTAGGTAGCTTGCTGGGAAATTTCACAGGTGGAAGGTGCTGGAAGCCTACAGGAGCCTGGCTCACCAGCTGCTCTCACTCAGTGCCCATCCAGATGGGGGCAGCTATTGGCGGCTCCAGGAGGCCAGGGAGAACATGAATGTATGTATAACCACCATGGCTCGCTGCTGGTTCTGCTGTGACCAAAGGCCCTGTTTCCTGATCTCATTGTGAAAGGCTGGACCTTGGAACCCAGCCCTGCTCCGATGACCTCATGGTTTTGTTCTGAGTTTCTCTGTCTCACTCATGAAATGAGTTATTTAGATTTAGTGGGCAGGGCTGCTGGGACGTCTGCAAACTTTAAGCTAGAGCTTAAAATCAACTAGAAGTCTCTTTGACTGGGTAGTGCACACCTTTAATCCCAGCACTCTGGAGGCAAAGGCAGGTGGATCTCTGTGAGTTTGAGGCCAGCCTGGTCTACACAGTGAATTGCAGGCCATTTGAGACCCTGTCTTGAGAAGGTGGGGACCGATGGGAAATGGGGAAGATTTGCTCTCTTACTGTAAGGAATTCGCTTAAATGCACTTAACTGAGCCCCGACTGTGTGCCATGCGATCTATGGTGCATGTGTGTCTTGGTGCTGGGGATCGAACCTAGGACCTCTCCCTGAAGTACCATTCCAGAAGAGAGCAGGCAGCAAGCAGACCAGGCCAGCTGGTAGAAGAATGCTGTTTCCTCCTCAGAGATTCTTCTGATGGGGAATGTCTTTGGCACCTTAGTCACATGTTTTGATTGGTATCTTCATAGCTGCTCCTTGCCCAGACACAGAGACATTGGGTGACTCCCTGCTGGCTGGAGAAAATAGTGTGAAAGGCTGGGACCCTGACAGGAAACACCAGTGAGATGCTTCTCATATTGTTCTAGCATAGGGGGTTATGCTCCTTACATGGTGTTACATCTTGAGGGGCCTGAGACACACACTCGTTTTTTAAAAAAGATTTATGTATTTTTAGTCTATGTATGTTTTGCCTGCATATATGACTGCATAAGTCAGTACTGGCAACGGCCAGAAGAGGGCATCAGTTCCCCTGGAATCAAACTACAGCCACCACTTGACATGGGTGCTGGGAATTGAACCCAGGTCCTTTATAAGTGCAGCTAGCGCTTTTAACCCCTGAACTGTCCCTCCAGCCCCCTATATGCTGACTTTTTTTTTTTTTTTTTTTTTTGATACATGGGTTTCTCTGTGTATCCCTGGCTGTACTAGAACTGGCTCTGTAGACCAGGCTGGCCTTGAACTCAGATCACCTGCCCCTGCCGCCTCCCAAATGCTGGAATTAAAGGAATGCACCACCAATTCTGGCTCCTATATGCTAATTTTTTGGGAGGTTTGTTTTTATTATTTTTAACTAGCATATGCCTGCGTGATGTATGCCACGTGTGTGCAGGTTCTCTGGCAGGCCAGAAAAGCGTTTGGGATCCTCTGGGGTCCAAGCTGCAGGTGGGTTGAGCAGAGATGGCTGTTCGCTCTTAAATGCTGAGCCTATCTCTGCAGCCCTGAGTTTTCTCATTTTCACAATAACCTTTTAGAGAGACAGATGACACAGGCAGGCCCTGTGCAGGCGATCATGGTGGAGCAGGACTGTGTCTAGAGATCTGGTCCCCACAGCGATGTGTAAGGATGTTGGGTGAAGAAGGCACAGCTTTGAGTCTGTGTGATTGCAGGAATGCAGGTGGAGAGAGGGGCGTGGGTGGTGCAAGACGGCGTGTGGGAATCTGGAAACCTGTACATCCCCCGCCCCCGCGGGCCCGAAACTCGGGGGACCCGAGTGCGAGCCGCAGGGTGAAGCCAGTCGAGGAGGAGGCAGGCTGTGTGTGCCGGTGTCCGCGGCGTGGAGGTGGGGTGAGCGGGGCGGGGTGTGTGCACACGGCTCGGAGCGAGCTGGAGAGAATGCCCGGGGTGGGGTGAGTGCGGCGGGGCGCGCGTGTGCGCGCGCGGGCACGGTGGGGGGCGCGCAGCCGGGTGGGCGCGCGTGGCCGGGTGGGCGCGCGGCGGGCCGGGGCGGGGACACTGCGGCGGCCCCGGACGGCGGGCGCGCGCGTGGGCTCAGCGCGGAGCGGGGCCCATGGTGCGGCCGTGTCCGTCGGTCGGGCCGCGCGGGCGGCTCCGCGCGTGGCCCGGCGCTCGCGACCTCGCCCCTGCGCTGCGGGCTCGGCCCGCCCGCTGCCGGCGCCTCCTCCCCTTGCCCCGGGGTGGCGCGGAGGCCTCGGGGAGCGCAGGGGGCGCGGCGGTCGGCGACATGACGGACAGCATCCCGCTGCAGCCGGTGCGCCACAAGAAGCGGGTGGACAGCAGGCCGCGCGCGGGGTGAGTGGCCGGGCTGCCGTGAGGTGGCGGGGGAACACCTGCCGCAGGCCGGGAGAGCCGGTCCTGGGATGCGGGAGACCCCCCGGGGCTGGCAGCCGGCCGGGGCGGGGCCGATCCCGAGGGGACAAGGGTCGCTCTGGCGAGAATGCAGAGTCCCTGGCTGAGGCGCGACCGCCAATCAGAGCCCCTGGGGGTGGGACCTGGGAGGTGCGTTTCTAGGGCCGCGCAGGTGAGCCGGTGAGGCTGGGCGGGGCCTACCGCCGTCCCCAGGGTTCCCGGTGGCTCCTCCGCCCCCCGGACGCCGGAGCTGGGTGGGGCTGCTGACCAGGTGTCGGTGTAATGAGGCGAGATGCCAGCTGCCATCTTGTGGGCCTTTGTGCCTGGCTTCCCTGAGGCCTTATTCAATTTTACGGAGTGGGAAACGGAAACGGAAGGACCAGGGGTGGGGGTGGGGATGGGAGCGGGAAGGTGCTGGAACAGGGTTCCCATACTTCCTGCCCCACACTTCCTGCGGGTGTGTGTGTGTGTGTGTGTGTGTGTGTGTGTGTGTGTGTGTTTGTTGGCTTTCTTATTGTTTTGGCTTTTGGTGGTGCTAGGGATCAAACCCAGGTCCTCGAGCTGCTAGGCAGTCGCTCTATCACTGAGCCCCATCCCTCTAGCCCCACAAAATGTGTGTTTTTATGAAGACAGTTCGTTAGAGCTTTGTAATTAATATTTTAATGAATTATATTAGCAGACTATAAGTGCCGTGATTGATTTGTTCAGGGGCTGGACTGCAATCTGCCTTAGACAAGATCTGCCTACTAGATGTGGGCTTCCTGACTGGGCAGGCGCAGGGGGTTCCCCTGGGAGAAACGTAATGTCCTTTTAAGACTTTGAAGTGAGGCTCTGGGGTCTGTACAGTGGCCACTGTGTTCCCAGATGCAGCCACCTGCTGATTAATGAAACGTGAAGAATGGAAATTGACAGTGTCCTGAACTTGTCAGCATGCCCTCCCTGGTCTGGTGTGATCTTTATGCAGTATGTACATCCTGTTGGGCGCCACACAAACTGTAAGGGAGGATGCCCTGGGCTCTGTGGGAGCTGCTGTATGACCTTCTGTGGGTGCCTGAGCCAGTTCTGATACCTCAGTTCTGATACCCGCCAGCGGTCCCGTGCACACTGTGGAGGTTGTGTGTGTCTTTGTTTCTCTCTCAGCTGGTTGCTCTGGGCTCAGCTCTAACAGGCTGCTGAATCCTCAGCTTCTTCTGTCTTTTATTTGAGTTGGAGTCTCACTGAAATTCTCCTTTAGGTCGTGAATACATTCTGAGCCTAGGAGGGACTTCAAACTTGTCGTTCTTCTGCCTCAGCCACCCTTGTAGATTAGCTGGGATGGCAACTCTCTGCCACCAGGCCTGACTTTTTTGTCTTTTCAAAGGTCCTTTACCTTTTAAATGAAAGTCCTTGTTGAGAAGCCTTGCGGGCACATAACAGAAGAATTTGAACAGTTTGAGTCATAGTGCACAGAATAGAAATATGCTCTGGTTTTCAGAGGACCAGAGGGAGTAGAGCAGGTTATTTTATATTTAAAAAATCAGTTGAGCTGGGTGGTGCTGGTGCACACCTTTAATCCTAGCACTTGGGAGGCAGAGGTAGGCAGATCTCTATGAGCATGAAACCAGCCTGGTTTACAGAGTGAGTTGCAGGACAGCCAGGGCTACACAGAGAAACCCTGTCTCCAAACAACAACAACAACAACAAAAAACAAAACCAACCAAACAACAACAACAAAATCATTTGGATATGGTGGCACATGTCTATAACCCCAGCAGAGGCAGAAACAAGTGGGTTTCTTGTGAGTTTGAGGCCAGACTGGTCTATGTAGTGAGTTCCAGACCAGCCAGGGCTACATAGTGAGACCCAGTGGAAGTGGTACAGAAGGAAGAGGCCTTTACTGCCAAGCCTGATGGCCTGAGCTTGACCCCTGTGACCTACAGGTGGGCAAAGAGAACCCGCTCCAGCAGGCTGTCCCCTGACTTCTGTGTGTGCACCTTGGTGGTGTTCCTCTGAACTCATACACACACACACACACACACACACACACACAAAGTAAATTGTTTTTATTTTGTTATTTAAAGACTGATTTCAGGCCTGGAGAGATGACTCAGTAGTTAAGAGCACTTGTTGCTTTGTAGAGAAACCAGGTGGGATTCCAATCACCTACATAGTGGCTCACAACTATTCATACATAACTCTAGTTCGAGGGGATCTGAAGGCTTTTCCTGACTTTTGTGGGCACCAGGCTCACGCATGCACGCAGGAAAAACATTAGCACATGTAAACACACATACACACAGAAAAAAGATTGGTTTATTTTTATTTTATGTATGGATGTTGTGTTTGCATGTATGTATGTGCACTATGTGTATGCATTGCCCTCAGTGACCAGAAGAGGGCATCAGATTCCCTGGAACTGGAGTTAATGATAGCTTTGAGCCACCATTTGGGTGCTGGGGATTGAACCCTGGACCTCTAGAAGAGCAGTTAGTGCTCTTACCCACCAAGACATCTCTCTAGTCTCCCACATAAATAATCATTAAAGAGTTCTACTTGAGGGGCTGGAGAGATAGCTCAGCTGTTGAGAGCACTGGCTACTCTTCCAGAGGACTCGGGTTCAACTCCCAGCAACCACAGGGCAGCTCACAACTGTTTGTAATGCCAGTTCCAGGGGATCCAACACCCTCACACAGACATACATGCAGGTAAAACACCAATGTACATAAAATAAAAATAAATTATTTAAAACATAGTGTGGGATCCTAGACTGTAGAGTTCATTCACGTCCTTGAGTAACATGGATCGTTCCCTGGATCTGGAAGGCCTTTGCTGGCATGTGTTTCCCACATGTAGCCTGCATTGTGGAGAGTGGTAATGTTAAAGGGAGGATTTTTGTAAAGATTTATTTATTTTTAGCCTAGCATGATGGTCCATTTGTTTAATCCCAGCATTCACAAGGCAGAGGCAGGCAGATCTTCGTGAGTTCCAGGCCAGTCAGGTCTCAGAAATTTTTCAGATTTCTTTTCTTTTTTTTTTTTTTTTTTTTTTTTTTGGTTTTTCGAGACAGGGTTTCTCTGTAGCTTTGGAGCCTGTCCTGGAACTAGCTCTTGTAGACCAGGCTGGCCTCGAACTCACAGAGATCCGTCTGCCTCTGCCTCCCGAGTGCTGGGATTAAAGGCGTGCGCCACCACCGCCCGGCTCAGATTTATTTTTTCATTTTATGAGTCTATATGCCTGTATATATGTTTGCCATGCATGTACAGTGCCTGTGGAGGCCAGGAGATGGCATCAGAATTTAGTTGGAGTTACGGACAGTTGTGAGCCACCATGTGGGTGCTGGGAATTGAACCCTGGTCCTCTGCAAGAGCAGCCAGTGCTCTTACCTACTGAGCCAGTGAGAATTTAGGTATTTGGAATACTGGGATACATGGAGGCAGAAGGTCTTCCTGAATCATGACTGGGCAGCGGGGTAAACAGAGAGGAAATTGATGAGTAGCCATGGGCCCATTTCTGCTAGGCCTGTGCTAATCCCTATGAAAGTGTGGTTGGGGCCAGAGAGATGGCCCAGTGTTTTTGAGTTTGAGGCCAGACTGGGCTACACGAGACCTTGTCTCAAACAAAAACACGATGACAGGTTGTAGAACTTTCCCTTGCTGAGGCTTCCAGTGGCCCCCTGGCATCCTCTCACTGCTAACACATTCTCGGAAGGGCAAGGCTGTTGAAATGGTCTAGTCAGGCAACAGGCATTTGCACCACGTGGCTGGAAACCATTTGATGACTTCATTGCCTTGACTTCTGGTTGAGCTGCATTCCCTTCTAGGTCAAATATCATAGCTGGACACCTGGACTGCAGGCTAGGAACTGGGTTCATGGCAACTTCCCAGCTATGTGATCACGGGGAAACTGCCTTAAATTCTCCAGGTCTAGGTTTTTCATCTTTTTTTCCCTTTATTATATTTTGAGATGGTATTAGTTTGTTTGTTTATTTTGGTTTTTTGAGACAGGGTTTCCCAGTAACTATGGAATCAGCCTTGGAACTCACTCTATAGACCAGGCTGGCCTTGAACTCAGGTTTGTCTACCTCTGTTGCCTAAGTGCTGGGGTTAAAGGTGTGCCACCGCCCAGCATGTATTTATTTTTATTTTATGTGTTTGAGTACTTGCCTTCATGTATGTCTGTGTACCACATGTGTGCAGTGCTTGTAGAGGTTAGAGGAGGGTGTTGGATCCCCCGGGACTTTGCATTAGAGACAGTTGTGAGCCACCATGTGGGTGCTGGGAACTGAACCCTGGTCCTCTGCAAGAGCAACCAGTGCTCCTACTACTGGGTCATCTCTCCAGCCCATAGATTTCGTTCATCTTTAAAGTGGAGATAACAAAAATTAAACTGGGCAGTGGTGGCACTCGCCTATAATTCTGGCATTCAGTAGGCAGACAGATCTCTGTGAATTTGAGGTCAGCCTGGTCTACAAATCAAGTTCCATGACAGTCAGAGCTATTACGCAGAGAAACCCTATCTTGAAAAACCAAAAACCAACTAATCAAACCAAAAATGTATTCTTGGATCTGAGACTTAACCCATGAAAGTTTCTGACTGGAAGCCTCAGTAGACCTTAGGTGTTGCCTGGATCAGATGGTAACACACAGGTGTTTGCATGCTGTTTACCCCGGTGTGGGGTGTTCAGGAGACTCCTCTGGTATTTATGATTTTGAGACAGACTCTTACTGTGTAGGCCAGGCTGGTCTTGAAATCACAGAGATCTGATCCTCTGGCTCTTGAGTGCTGAGATTAAAGGTGTGCGCCACCACACCCAGTTAACAGTGCTGGGGATGGAGTCCAGGGCTTCCTGCCTGCTGAGCAAGCAGCCTCAAACAGAGTTGCATCCCCAGTGTATCACGTGTTCTTTCGAGAGAAGAGGGCCTTCGATGGTGGGGAATTTAGAAATATGTGACTTCGTTGTTGATATATAAATGTGTTCCATCAGAGAGAAGACCAAGTATGAGACTGTAGAAAGGCCAAGGAGCGTGACTCCTGCTGACCTCGGCTGTTCTGGGTATGAACTGGGTTAAAACAAGAGCTCATGATATAAGTATATGTGTATTGTACGTGTGTGTGTGTAAGTGGGGACTGTGTGCTCATACCCGGCCACCCGGCCCCCCCCCCCCCCCGAACAATCACACAGAAACTATATCAATTACAACACTGTAATTAATTAAATAATTACTAGTTCAGGCTTCTTATACTTAATAACGCTGACATCTGAAATTAACCAATTTCTATTAATCTGTGTATTGCCACGAGGCTGTGACTTACCAGGGAAGGTTCTGGCTGTGTCTTTCTCCTTTGGCAGCTACATGGCGTCTCCTTGACTCCACCTTCTCTCTACATATCTCTGTTTGGATTTGCCGCCTGGCTTTACTCTGCTAAGCCATTGGCTGAAACAGCTTCTTTATTAACCAATGGTAATAAAACATATTCATAGCATACATACAAAGGGGAATCTCATATTGTGTGTGTGTGTGTATTCTAATGCAGCATTTTTGTATTTGAAAAAATGAACAGCTGAGGATTGGCTTACTGGTAGAATGTTTTCCTAGCATATGGGGGCAGGGGGGTTGGGTTCAGTCTTAGCACCATGTAAAACCAGATACGATGGAGAATGTCAGTAATGATAGTCCTCTGGGAGACAGAGGCAGGGAGTTACATCCAAGGTTATCGTCAACTATTTAGTGAGTTCTAGATTAGGCCAGACTAGAGGTTAAGATTTCTTGTCTCAGAAAATGGGTTTGGATACATGTCTGCCACCCCAGTACTCAGAGAGTTCAGACAGGAGAATTATCTCATCTATATTGCAGGCTGGGCCATGTGAGACCCTTTTCAGAAAAGAAAGGGAGTGTGATGGGGCTGGAGACATGGTGTAGAAGTTAAGGGTGCTGCTCTTTCAGAGGACCAGAGTTCAGTTTCTAGGGCCCATGCCAGATGGCTCACAATGGTTCGTGACTGTGGCTCCCATGCCTCTGGCTTCCACAGGCCCCTGCACTCATGTGTGCATGTACGCAGACAGATACACATACACACAATTAAAAATAAACACAAATATAAAAGCAAGCGAGAAGTGCTGGCTAATTTTTATGTTAACAACATAAACTATAATTATCCAAGAGGAGGGAGCCTCAACTGAGAAAATGCCGCTGTAAGATCCGGCTGGAAGATATTTTTCTTAATGATTGAGGAGGGTGGGCCCAGCCATTGTGGGTGATGCCATCCCTGAACTGGTGGTCCTGGGTTCTCTAAGAAAGGAGGCTGAGCAAGCCATTCAATAGTAAGCCAGTAAGCAGCACTCCCCATGACCTCTGCATCAGCTCCTGCCTCCAGGATCCTGCCCTGCTTGACTTCCTTCGGTGATGGACTATGATCTGGAAGTGTAAACCAAATAAACCCTTCCTCCCCGAGGTGCTTTGGTTATGGTGTTTCGTCATAACAGTAGAAACCCTAACTAAGACAGAGGGGCCAGTGAGATGGCCCAGGCCCCTGCTGCCAAGCCCGAGGACCTGAGTTTGAGTCCTGTGACCCACGTGACAGATGGAGAGAACTGACCC
This sequence comes from Arvicola amphibius, assembly GCF_903992535.2. Lineage (NCBI taxonomy): Eukaryota > Metazoa > Chordata > Mammalia > Rodentia > Cricetidae > Arvicola > Arvicola amphibius. The sequence continues at coordinate 9,935,526 of NC_052051.1, forward strand.
CGGCTGCCCTCTGACTTCCTCTCGTGCATGCATCTTGGCACAAATCAAATGCTTCCTCTCTTTCTTTTCTTTTTCCTGAGACAGGGTTTCTCTGTGTAGCTCTGGCTATCCTGGAACTCACTCTGTAGATCAGGCTGACCTCCAACTCACAGAGATCCGCCTGCCTCTGTCTCCTGAGTGCTAGGATTAAAGGCTGCACCACCACTGCCTGGCCAAATGCTTACTTTTGTAGGTTACTCTGGTCAAGGTGTTTGTCACAGCAACAGAAATGTAAGCAAGACAGTAATTTAGAGAAAAACTTTAACTTAAATAAAAAAAGAAAAAGATGAGTATAGCTGTCTTGTAATAAGGGTCCAGGAGTTGCTTGGGATAGAGGCCTTTAAAAGACAGGCAGTGACTGTCTCTGGTCTCTGAAACCTTCAGGAATGCAGCATAGGTGCTGACTTTAGTTCCCATTAGACCCATTGTGAGCTCCGGACCTCCAGAGCCCTAAGGGGTAAGTTTGCATCATGTGAGCCACTCATACCTTGGAAGTTGATTTCAGCCACAAATCGAAGCCAAGAGATTTTGGGCGGTCTCTCTGGGGCTGCCCGTTCTTGTGGTGCTGCTGGTGTCTAGATGGGGCCTCTGCTGTGGGTGAGTGTTTCAGGGCATCTGTAGGCCCAGGCTTCGCTACTGGAGAGCAGATAGATTCAAACCACCTGTTTTCAGCTCACTGTGGTGGGGTTGACAAATGTTTATTTAAGACCCAAGAGGTGTTCTAAAGCAGCCTCGTTCACCAGCTCAGTGGCCTTGGATGTTTATGGAAAGGGTAGGTATTTATAGTTAAGGCAGAGGTGAGGTCTCAGACAACCCTGACCAGGGGAGAACTGTGGCCCAGCCTGCAAGTGTCCAGAGGGCTTTGCACAGCTCTGCCCCTTGCCCCTCAGAGAGGAGTTTTCTCTGTGGGTTTTGTTTGGTTGTTTGTTTGAGATAGGTTCTTCGTAGCCCAGTTTGGTTTTGAGTTTGTTGTGTAGCCAAGGATGGCCCTGAATTCCCAATTCTCCCCTTGCTACCTTGAAACTCTGGGATTACAGGCATTCACCACGGGACCCCGTTTAAGCTGTGCTGAGGATAAAACTCAGGGACTTGTGCATGCTCGCTGAGCACTCTGCCACCTGAACCACACCCCCAGCATTGAGCATGACACTTTTAAAAGACATGATGCATTTTAAAAACTGCTGTATTAAACAAACAAAACCAAAACCAAATAAAAGAGCCAGGCAGTGGTAGCGCACACCTTTGATCCCAGCACTTGGGAGGCAGAGGCAGGCGGATCTCAGAGTTCGAGGACAGCCTGGTCTACAGAGTGAATTCTAGAATAAAAAAAACCATATTTAACTAGCTTATTGTTATTTTTGCTGTTGTTTGTTTTATGCTGTTTTGGTTTTGGGTCCTTTTTCCTTCCCTTCCTCCTTCCTCCTTCCCTCCTTCTTCCCCTTCCTTTTTCCCCCCACTAGGTAGCCCTGGCTGACCTAGAAATCACTACCGAGACCAATCTGTCTCTGCCTCCCAGATGCTTGGACTAAAGGTTGTAGGTGGGTACCACCCACGCAGAGGGTTTTTCTTTGTAAAGGTTGTTTTCTTTTTAGCTGTGTGTGTGGTGTGTGTGTGTGTGTGTGTGTATGCGCGTGCGCGCATGCTCACGTGTGCACAGGCACCTGCAGAGAAACCTTGGAGATGGAATTACAGGCTGTGGTGAGCCCGACATATGTGCCAACACTCTCACTCTTTAACCACTGCGATGTCTCTTCAGCCAATGTTTTGGCTTTTTTTTTTTTTTTTTTTTTTTTTTTGAGACAGGGTCTCTTGTAGCCCAGGCTGGCCTCAAGCTGCAAAGTTCCTGAGTGTTGGGATGCCAGCTGGTAGCCGTCACACCCACAATGTGTTCAATACGCTTCTTTGTTCAGTGTCAAGAGGGGTGGCTGTCCTGCCTAGTGTTCAAGGGCGTGTTTGGGGAGGAGTCTGCTGCTGGGTGAGGTACAGAGGGAGCCACTGTTCCTTCCTGTGGCCTTCTCCCATTCCGGTGAGGTGTCTCTGGAAGGGCTCTGTGCGTTCTTAGGTACACACAGTGGGAAGAAGTCTTGGTGGTGGGCCATCAGGAAGTGATCTGGGTGCCCTCTGCCAGCTCCTCTTGTACCGTCCGCTGCCAGTCACAGAGTCCTGCCCTCTGCCACTCGAGACCGGATGCGCCTGTCCCCGTGGACACCAGAGGATGTGTGATTGCCAGCCCAGGTAGGGCCCTGGGGGAGGGGTAAGGGGCCGTCCTTGGTGCCAGTCCCTAAGGAGAGGAGCCGCTGCAGCTTGACATTGACTTCAGCCACAGTCGCAAGGAAGCGGGTGTTGAGCAGCCTGGGTTTGGACCTTCGGCTGCTCTCAGAACTCCAAGTTCTCTTTGTATCTACTGGAGCTCAGTCATGGGCAGGAAGTGCCTTCCATATCAAGTGAAGTGGACTTTGGTGATTGTGTGCTGTTTGTTTTGAAACAGGGTCTCCTCAGCACTTGGGGGGGGGCAGGTGTTGGGAATGGGGGAGATACACACTATGGAGTCCAGGCTGGCCTTGAACTCAGAATTCACAGTCTTCCTCTGCCTCCACCTCCTGAATTAGCATTGCAGGTGTGTGCCACCGTATCTGGTGTGTTTTGAGTAGTGCCATGCCAGGCAAGTGCTGAACTAGTGAGCTGTATTCCTGCCCCTGGGATTCGGTTCATTTTTATTGTTGTTGTTGTTGGTTTCTTGAGACAGGGTTTCTCTGAGTAGTAGCTCTGGCTTCAAGTCACTCAGTAGACCAGGTTGGCCTTGAACTCAGAAATCCACCTGCCTCTGCTTCCCAAGTGTGAGATTAAAGGCATGCGCCATAGCATTCAGCTTCGGTTTAGTTTTGAAAGAGTTTTAACCAGGCAGGTGGTGCACATCTATAGTCCCAGCACTGAGGAGGTGGAGGCAGGAGGATCAGGATTTCTAGGCCAGCCTTATCTGTACAGGGAGTTTGAGGCTAGGCATGGCTACATAAGACCTTGTCTTAAAAAAGGATTGGTTATAACCAGTGGAATATTTATGTATTTATGGAATACTGCTAGTTTTTACTTACCAATGCCTGTTCCGTGATTTGTGTGGATTGATAAACTCAGTACATATGTGCAAAGACGGACCATGGGAAACCCTGAGCTATGCATGTGGTTCCTCTGTCTGTGCCCAGTGACATTTGTTGTCCCTGTACTGGTGGCAAGAAGTCTCCTTTTACAATGTAAGTGAAAACAAGGGCCATTTGAAAGCTAGCTGGGAGGCCGTCCAGATGCCGGAGCCGTGGCTGGTGCTCAAGTGACAGGGCAGTGGCTTCGACCAGACACGGAGTGTTCAGGGCCACAGGTCCTGCAAGGATGCACAGAGACTAAAAGGCAGTGTGTTCTGCCGAAGGATCCACGGAAGTGTGATTGTGTGTGTGTGTGTGTGTCTGAGTCTGTGAGACAGAATATATGTGTGATGGTGTGTGAGATAGTGTGTGTGTGTGTGTGTGTGTGTGTGTGTGTGTGAAAGAGAGAGAGACAGAGACTCAGGTATCCTAGGCCTCCAGTTTGGTATGTAGCCTGGATAGTCTTGAACTCCTGACTGTCCTGCCTCCATGTGATTCCTGTATTGGGATTACAGGTGTGCATTCGCACACCAGTTTATTTGGTGCTAGGGATGCACCCCAGGGTTTCGAGCTTGACAGGCAGTTTACCACCTAAACTACATCCAGGCTGGGAATCTTTTATTTATTTAAAAGATTTTAATCTTTTGTATGTGTGTGCCTGAGTGAGTTTTCGCGTCACCGCCTGTGTGCAGGAGTTTTGGGAGACTCTAAGACAGCATCAGATCCCTAAGCTGGGGTTATGAGGAGGTTGGAGCAGCCATGTGGGTGCTCTGAACTGCTGTCCTCTGGGGTAGAAGGAAGTGCTCTGAACTGCTGAGCCGTCTTTCCAGTCCTATGAGGGGAATCTTAATGTTGCCTTTATTTCTGTCTTAACAGAATTGTAGGGATTTAAGAGGGGGGAACTGGAAGGGATGGCATCAGGGAGAGAGGCTTCCACCGAGAGCCAGAAATGTGGTCACTTAGACGCAGATCCTCTCTGTTGTCTCCGAGACCAGGCTTGGCTGCTCGCCCTGAGGAGGAAGCGGTGGTCTGGCAGCAGGTGGCCTGTGGGCAGGTTGTGGCGATGATGGATGAAGTCAGGCTTGGCCAGGGTGGACTGCTGCTTGCTCATGCTCAGCAGTACCGAGGTCCCTTTCCTCAGGAGTGCACTTTAGCATCCCAGGCTCCACCTCCTGGATGCTGGTACCACTCCACCCCTACACAGTGATGGCCAGCATTGTTTCCAGGCTTGGCTAATTGGCCCATAATGGGGCAATGTTTTACCGGGATCATGCAGCAGGCACTCCCTTTGAGTGGCCGGCCCTGTTTCTATTGTTCTTTTAAAGTGCCTCATCCTGTCTTCAAATCAAACCTTGTGGACTCTCATCTGGACCGTTGTTTTCCACAGTGAGATCAGCCTTTTAATTTAGAATTGGAAGGAACTTTATTTTGCTCTGTTGTTACAGTGTTAGGCATTGAATTTAGCACCTGATACACATAGGCCAGCTCTATGCCTCTAAACCGCATAAACCACACCCCCATGCCTCTTCTTCTGTCTTTTTTGTTTGTTTGTTTGTTTTTGTTTTTGTTTTTGTTTTTTGAGACAGGGTTTCTCTGTGTAGCCCTGGCTGTTCTGGAACTCACTCTATAGACCAGGCTTTCCCTGAACTTAGAGATATGCCTGCCTCTGTCTCCCAAGTACTGGAACTAAAGGTGTGCGCCACCACTGCCTGGCCCCAGGCTTCTTATTTTTATTTTAACACAGGGTCTCTGGATTGTCTAGGCTTGCCTTAAGTTCAGTTTATAGAAGAGGCTGACTTTGAACTTGTGATCCTTCTGCTTCAGCCTCCTGAGTAGCTGGGATGACAGTTGTGTGACTACAGGTCTGGCTCCAGGGTGTGTTGAGCTGTTAGTAGGGTGTACCGAGAAGTGGAGTGGGCTGTATTTTATTCTTCATCTCCACAGCCAGGTTAATGCTGTTCGTTCCTTTAATCCCAGCACTGGGGAGGCATAAGCAGGCAGATCTCTGAGTTTGAGACCAGCCTGGTCTACTGAGCAAGTCCCAAGATGGCCAAGGATATATAGAAAGATCCTGTCTCAAGAAACCAAAAAGCCAAAACCAAAAAACAAACACAAAAAGCAAAAAGAAGTGATTAAGATAAAACATAATAAAGCTTGTACAGATAATATAAAAATAAAAACATGAGCTGTTGAGATGGGTCAGTGGATAGAGGGGCATCTGATGATCTGAGTTAAATTCCAGACCCATAGTTGGGTGGTAGTGGTGCACACCTTTAATCCCAGCACTCAGGGAGGCAGAGGCAGGCAGATCTCTGTGAGTTTGAGGCCAGCCTGGTCAACAGAGTAAGTTCCAGGATAGCCAGATATATACAGAGAAACCTTGTCTCTAAAAACAAAACAAAATAAAACAAAAAAATTCCAGACTCATGTGAAGAAGAGAATGGAGTCCTGCCTCCTGCCCTCTGCAGTGGTATTTTGTTTCTGTTTTAACACATAGGCTTACCTGACGACCAGAGTGCGGAGCACCACACTAGTTAGCCATAGAGGACAGGCAGTGGTGGCGCCTTTAGTCCCAGCACTCAAGAGACAAGAGGCAGGCAGATCTCTGTGAGTTCATGGTCACCCTGGGACACGAGAGACTGAGTCACTAAAAGAGAAACAGAGCCAGGCAATGGTGGCTCTTAGGTGGAGACAGGAGTGATATGGCTGGGCAGAGAGAGGAATATAAGGTGGGAGGAGACAGGAGCTCAGGATTTAGTCTGAGATTTCTTAGAGACAGCATTCAGTCTGAGGATTGTTAGAGACAGGATCTTGCCCCCTTGGTTCTGAGGATTTCGTAGAGGTAAGAACTAGTGGCTGGCTGCTCTGCTTCTCTGATCTTTTTTTTAAAGATATTTATTTATTTATTTATTTATTTATTTATTATGTATACAGTATTCTGTCTGTGTGTATGCCTGCAGGTTAGAAGAGGGCACCAGACCCAATTACAGATGGTTGTGAGCCACCATGTGGTTGCTGGGAATTGAACTCAGGACCTTTGGAAGAGCAGGCAATGCTCTTAACCTACCTAAGCCATCTCTCCATCCCTGCTTCTCTGATCTTAAAGCACAAACAAAATATCACCACAGACTTCCATGTGACTGCTGTGACAAGCAGGTGCCCATGTACACATAACCCCTCAAATAACTACATAACAGTGTAATGAAGATAGAGCAGCATGGTTAGGGTGGCCTAGATCCAGCTGGAGACACAGGATGCATCAGGAAGTGCAACAGGGGGAACCATCCACCCGCAAAACTCTGAGAGAGGCCTCAGAGGAAAATAAGTGGTAGCTACCTTGATTTTAGATTCATGGCCATCAGAATTGGGCAAAATACACTTTTATCATTTAATGTCTAAACTTACGATCCTTTCTTACAACACAGAAAAGTCACAGAGGAACTATTAGCTGCAATGTTGGCAGAAGTTCTACCTCATTGTTATTAATAAAACTTTATTTTAAACGGATGCTGAGTTCAGTCCAGCTTTAAGAGCTTCCTATAAGTATGTTGCAGGGGCTACTGAGATGGCTCAGCAGGTGAAGGGGCTTGCTGCCAAGCCTGATTGTTTTGAGTTTGATCCCCAGGACCCTTATGACGGGTGGAGAGAACCAGCTTCCTCAGGTTGCCCTCTGACCACTCATGCTCCATGGTACCGTGTCCCTTACCCCCACCCCACATAATATAAATAAGTAAAACATGTAATGTGTAAGCACAAGTTTTCTGTCCACCAGCCAGCTCCCAATTAACCACACAGAGGCTTACTACATATAAGTGCTCAGCTGATTGCTTAGGCTTGCTACTAACTAGCTTTTACAGCTTAACCCATATTTCTTATCTTTTCTCAGCTTGACATGTTCATCTTGTTTCTCTCTGAGTCTCCTGGCAACTCTGCCTGTCTTCATCCCAGTGCTCTCTCCCTGTTTTCAAGTTCCATCTAACCTCTTCTTGCCTAACTGTTGGTCATTTAGGTCTTTATTAAACCATTGAGAGCAACACATCTTCACTGTATAAAAAATCACCCCACAACAGTAATAAACTTCTGATGATACTGCATCAACCTCCTGGGTGCAGGAATCACAGACCCATGCCACCTTTCTGGTGTTGGAGTTGGAACCTAAGTCCTCGAGCATGCTGGGTCACTCTTCTGACTGAGCCATGCCCTCAGTTCAGGCTAGAGACTCTCATTGCCACCCAGGCTGACTTGGTAACATCAACAGCTCCACCTTCTCCAGAAGTGGTGTCTGTTTTCAGACTTAGTATTGATCTGGACCCCATGAGTGATGTTTATGCTAATGAAAGAGAAAGTATAGAATATTTAAATGTTTATTCTCAACCTGATTTTTATTTTTTTTAATTAATGAAGATACTTTATGTTCTGAGTGTCTTACATGTATGTCTTACAAGGCCAGAGGAGGAAGGCAGATCCCCTTGGAAATGAAGTTATAGACAGTTATAAGCCATCATGTGGTGATGTGGGATTCACCTCTGTACGCTATGAATATGTTTTACTACCATTGGTTAATAAAAAGCTACTTCAGCCAATAGCAGGGCAGAATATAGCCAGGCTGGAAGAGACATAGAGAGTAGGCAGAGTCAGAGAGACACCATGTAGCTGCTGAAGGAGAACGACATGCCAGAACTTTACCAGGAGGCCACAGCTTTGTAGTGGCACACAAATTAGTAGAAATGGGTTAATTCAAGATATAGGAGTTAGCTAGAAATATGCCTAAGCTATTGGCCAAACAGTGTTGTAATTAATATAGTTTCTGTGTGATTATTTGTGTCTGGGCAGACGGGAAATGAATGCACAGTCTCTGCCTACAATGTGGGTGCTAGAAACTGATTCCTGGTTTTTGATGTGGGAAGTCCTTCTGTCTATGTGTTGCTTTTATTGGTTAATAAATAAAGAAATTGCATTGGCCGGTGATAGGACAGAATAAAGCTAGGTGGGGAAAACTAAACTGAATGCTGGGAGAAAGGAGGCGGAGTCAGAGAGATGCCATGTAGCCGTCAGAGGGGAAAGATGCAAGCTGCCAGCTGGAACCTTGCTGGTGGGCCACAAGGCTCATAAAATAATAGAAATGGGTTAATCAAAGATATAAGAGCTAGCTAGCAATATGCTTAAGTGATTGGCCAAGCAGTGATTTAAATAATATAGTTTCCAGGCCAGGTGGTGGTGGCGCACACCCTTAATTCCAGCACTCGGGAGGCAGAGGCAGGCGGATCTTTGTGAGTTCGAGGCCAGCCTGGTCTACAAGAGCTAGTTCCAGAACAGGCACCAAAGCTACAGAGAAACCTTGTCTTGAAAAAAACCAAAAAAAAAAAATAATAATAATATAGTTTCTGTGTGATTCTTTTAGGAGTTTGGGTGGATGGGAAACAAACAAGCAGCCTCCCCCAACAGATTGGCACCCAAGGTGGGGTGCCATTTTGTTGACTGCAGTTTTTGTCCCTCCTGGTGCTGCAGTCATTCATTTTCAAAGAAACACACAGAGGCCTACATTAATTATAAACTGATTGTTCTATTAGCTCAGGCTTTCTTATTAACTCTTATATCTTAAATTAGACCATAATTCTTGTCTTTGTTAGCCACGTGGCTTGGTACCTTTATGAGTGAGGCATTCTCATCTTGCTTCCTCTTGGTCTGGCTGGTGATTCCAAACTCAGCCTTTCCCCTTCCCAGAATTCTGTTCTTGTCGCCCCGCCAATAGTTCCTGCCTGGCTACTGACCAATCAGCGTTTTATTAAAACAATACAAGTGACAAATCTTTACAGGGTATAGGACCATTGTCCCGTAGCACTTGGAAGAACAACCAGTGATTTTAACTACTGAGCATCTCTTCAGCTCTTATTCTCACCCTTTTAAAAAGAAATAATTGACTTGGAATACACTTTAGATTTCTGTTTTTGTTTTATTTTGTTTTTCAAGGCAGGTTTTCTCTGTGTAGCCCTAGCTGTTCTGGTAATTCACTTTGTAAATCAGGCTGGCCTCAGATTCAGAGATATCACCTGCCTGTTCCACCACCACATGGCATACTTGAGCTTTTATACAATTAATCTTTAAATTTTGTTTTGTTTTGCTTTGAGACAGGTTTTTTTTTTTTTTTTTTTTTTTTTTTTTTTTTTTTTTTTTTTTTTTTTTTTTTGTATAGCCCTAGCTGTCCTGAAACTTGCCTTGTAGACCAGGCTGGCCTCAAACTCACAGAGATGCGTCTGCCTCTGTCTCCCAAGTGCTGGGATTAAAGGTGTGTGCGACCATGCTTGGCTCAGTCTGTAAATTAAAAAAAAAAAAAACAAAAACAAAAAATAGCTGGGTAGTAGTGGCACACACCTGTGATCCCAGCGCTGTGGAGGCAGAAGCAGGTGGATCTCCGAGCTCAAGGCCAGTCTAGTCTACAGAGTTCCAAGACAGACACGGCCACACAGAAAAACCCTGTCTCAAAAAACAAAAACAGACAAAACAGTCATAATATCAGCACTTGGGAAGTAGAAGCAGTTGATCTCTATGAGTTTAAGGCCAGCCAAGTTTACATAGTAAGACCCTGTTTCAGGAACAAAACAGCAGCAAACATATTCATACCACATTCTGCATACATGCCTCTTCATACACAGAGGAGTATTGGGGTAGCACTTGCTTCCCTAGTATGTGGGAGGGGCTGGAGTCCAATATTACAAGCAAATAAACGCCCCAAACTCAGATAACAATAGCAACAAACACAGTAAGATTGAAGTAGAGAGAGATGGGCGGCAGGGGCTGCCCATGGTGGCTGGTGATGAGGCCACATTTCAGGTCCAATTATAAGACAGGGTCTTATTCCATTTCCCAGGCTGGACTTGAAATTATGGTAATCTTCTTGTCTCAGCCTCCAGAGTATTGGAGATTACAGACATGAACCACCATACCCTGCAGCAAATGTCTTTTTTTTCTTTGCTTTTAAGACAGTGTCTCACTGCGTAGCCCTGGCTGGCCTCAAACTTACAGCAGTCCTCCTGCTTCTGCCTCACATGACTGGGGTTATGTACATGCATCATGCCTGGCACAAATAACATTTGAAACGGCATTGTAGAGGCTGCGGGCGTGGCTCAGTGGTAGAGCATGTGCTTAGCCAAGAACCAAGCTTGAGTTTCAGCCCCAGGAGCAGAAAAGAAAAGCAAACAAAAGAAACAAAATGCTGGTGATTCTGGATTTTGGAAGCAGAATTTTGCATTTTCCCAGGTTGGTTGCAGCTTTGGTTCTGAACTCTGTGGTCCAAAGCACAGTGACAGCCGAGACAAAATGGGGGAAGTGTTGAGGAGAAGGAAAGGCAGCCCAGCCCAGTGACACTCCCTGACTCTGTATGTCATCTCACAGAAGACCAGCCAAGGTGTTCCAGTCTATTCCTTCTGCACATTCACCCGAAAGCCAACTGAAATTTATAGCATAGCACTAGGACTGAAAATAGTCCTGTGACTCATGCATTCATGCACTCCGTAAATATTTACTGCGCACCGATTCCATGGCTGCCAGCACCAGCGCTGGGGACACCAGAGGCAGGCTCCTGGAGGCAGCAGCTTGTGTACACTGGGACACATCCCGTGGCTGGGGAAGCCCAGGATGGACTTGGCATCTTGGTGCTGGCGCCCCAATCCTAGGTTGCCTGTAAGGCTTGTCCAGGGACTCACATGTATGTGGTCCTGCTGCTTGGTGCCCCAGGAAAACGAGGCTTGCAGAGCTCAGAGAACCAGCCTGAGGTCTCCCGGCGCTGTGTCCTGCAGCCAGCCGCCCAGGCTTCCCTTTCTCCTCTCTCCCTTTCCTTTCTTTCTTATTTCCCTACCCTCCACCCCACCCCCATTCTATAGCCCTCTCTTCCAGGCATACAGGCAGGTTGCCACAATCTTCTCAGAGGCCTGTGTCACGGATCGCAGACTGAGCCCACACCTGCCTGATGGCTGAGCTGCCCCCATGGGACACCCCCATCCCAGCTGTGGTTTCACAGCTGTGGCATAACCGAGATTGCCAGCAGTCCTTACCCAGTGCTGACATAGTAAGAGATGTCCCTCCTGAGTAGCAGTGGGTGCTAGGAAGAGAGTCTGTGGGACCAGGGCCTTGATAAGAGAGAGCCCTGCGTGGTGAAGCCACAGAGGAGCTGTGGGACCTTGAAGACCCACATACCCCAGAACTGTACTGAGAACCCCCAACTCCATGACCCCAGTAGGGTGTGTGCTTTAAGACAGGGCTTCATGGAGCCCAGGTTGGCCTCACCTTGTCCTCATCTCACAGGTTCTTAGGTTACAGCTATGGGTCACCTCATAGCCTCCCAGTGGGATTTTTAAATAGTAACTCTTTTTTTTTTTCTAGCATTAAAGTGATAATTTCTGTTATGGAAAAGTTAGTGATGTTGTGGCTAAATTATTATTATCACTGTGAGGTGCTCGGGTCAGAATCCAGGGCTTTTGCATATGCCATGCCAGTGCGCCAGCTCACTAGAGATGTATAAAGCTCAGCCTTTAAAAAAAAAATCTGTGAGTGCACGCGTGTGTTCTGTGGAGGACTGGACTTGTGGCAGCTGTGAGCCGAGGCTGTGCCTCAGTCACCACTGCCAGTGCTGTTGTCTCCCTCCAGAGGGAGTCTTTAGGGAATGGCTAGTCAGTGTGTTTATTATTGCAACTCGTGTTTACGGTTGTAAGTTATAGTTTTTGTTTGTTTGAGACAGGGTTTCTCTCTGTATCCCTGACTGTCCTGGAACTTGCCCTGTAGACAGGGTGGCTTTGAACTCAGAGGTCTGCCTTTGTCTGCCTCCTGAGTACTGGGATTAAAGGCTGCGCCACCACTGCTGAGTTGTAAATTATAGTTGTTATGTTGAAGATATCTTGATAAACTTTCCTTTATGTATTTTTGTTGTTGTTTTTGTTTTTCTGAGACAGGGATTTCTCTGTGTGTATCCCTGACTGTCCTGGAACTCATTCTGGAGACCAGGCTGGCCTTGAACGCACAGAGATCTGCCTGCCTCTGCCTCGTGAGTGCTGGGATTTAAGGGCTGCCACCACTGCCTGGCATCCTTTATATATTTTTTAAATTAAAAAAAAAAACAAATATATGAACCTGGTGGTGGTGGTATGATGTGGGATTCCCCTCTATGCTGTGATTACCATTAATGAATAAAGAATCTACCTTGGCCTGTGATAGGGTAGAGTAGAGCTGTGTGGGGGGCGGGGAGAAACTAAACTGAATTCTGGGAGAAGGAAGGCCGAGTCAGAGAGACGCCATGTAGCCACTGCTAGGAACAGACATACCAGAACCTTGCCTACCACGTGGCGATGCACAGATGAATATAAAAGGGTTAAATAAAGTTGTAGGAGTTAGCCAATAAGAAGCTAAAGCTAATGGGCCAAGCAGTGATTTAAATAATACAGTTTCTGTGTGGTTATTTCAGGACTGAGCAGCCAGGAACAAACAAGTGGCCTTCCTACAACAGTGGTGCATGTCTTTAATCCCAGCACTCGGGAGGCAGAGGCAGGTGGATCTCTGTAAGTTCCAGGCTAACCTGGTCTACAAAGCAAGTTCCAGGATAGGCTCCAAAGCTACAGAGAAACCCTGTTTCGAAAACAGACTATGTATGTATGTATGTATGTATGTATGTATGTATGTATTAAATATGTTAGGTGTGGTGGTACATGCCTTTAATCCTGGTACTCGGAAGACAGAGGCAGGCAGATCTCTGAGTTCAAGGCCAATCCAGACTTCATAGTGAGACCTTATCTAAATAAATAGACAAAAATTTTATTATTGTTGTTGTGGAAGCAGAGGGGATGTGTACCACAGTGCTCATGTGGAGGTCAGGGGGCAGCTTTGTGGTACTGGTTCTCTCCTTCTACCTACATGGGTTCTGGGACTGCACAAGTGTCAGGCTTCGTGGAAATGCCTCTACTTGCTAATCCATCTCAGAGAACCTTGTCTTTGGACAAGGGGATCTGTCCATATTTTATGTGGGTTTCTGGAAGGTTCTGCAAAAGCTTGAATTTCCCCGTGTTTGAGGGTTAGGACCCAAGTCCTAACTGTTCTTCAGCTGCCATTGATGTGAGTGCTCTGTAGACCTGTTGGGTGTCCTTAAATTGGGGCAGGTTGACCTTAGGAGCCTGACCGACTGACCGTTCATATGTGTTTGTTGAATGAGTACAACCAAGCTTTGTCTGATCTTTTTGAGATAGGGCTCCACTCTGTAGCCCAGGCTGGTTCTAAAGTCTCCATCAGGGATGGAGGTATGGGTGACAGTTTGTCACCACAAGCTGGTGTGGATAAAAGGACTGAGTGTGGTTATGTCTGGCTTGCCTGGAAGGGGAGATTGTAGCATAGTTGGAAGACGGGCCAGCATCCCTGGCAGCGCCAGTGATAGCCTTCTGCCTGCTGAAGGTGCCTGCACACTAAACTGGTTTTATGCCCAAGTCCTGTCTGACCTGACTCCTGGGTGCAGCCTCCCTGGGATTAGGCACAGCATTTCTGTGGCCTTTATACTGTTTTGGAAAGTAGCGTGCAGCCAAAGATGACCTTGAACTCTGATCTTCCTGCCTCAACCTCCTTAGTGCTGGGGTTATGGGCATGCATGCACTACCACCTGACTGTGCAGGGCTTGGGCAACCTTTCCTATGGCCTTGCGAAGGTTTCTCTGTGCCAGGGTCCCGCCCATGGCACAGCAGCGTTGTGACTGTGGCTTGCTGCTGGTCTCCATGGGAGCAGCAGCAGGAGGAGGAAAGTTCATTGTGAGGTGGCCATTTCCCAAGGCCCAGCTGTCTTCAGAGACCACGCTTTCAAACAAGACTGTGGTTCAGGTTTGGATCACACTGTTTATACCATGACCTGGAACAAGTGAGTGCCTCTCTGAGAAATGGCTGAGTTTACACCTTTAGGACTTCGTTGTTTGGATTTTTATTTTACAGAAAAAAAAGGATACTTGTTTTTATTTGCATGTGAGTGTTTCTCCTTCATGTACGCGTGTGTACTGCATGCCTGGTGTCCAGGGAGGTCAGAAGAGTGTGTTAGATCCCGAGAGACTGGAGCTGCAGAAGGCTGGAACAGTCTGACAATGCTGCTGCTAGTTACTGAGCTCTGGTCCCTAACAACAGCGCGAGCCTCTCTCTAGCCCGCTTGGTTTTCTGAGACTTGGTCTCACTATTATCATGTAGCTCTAGCTGGCCTGGAACTCACAGAGATCCCCCTGCCTCTGCCTCCTGGGTTTTAGGATTAAAGGCTTGTGTCACCACACTGGCTGTTCTGTGTGTTTTTGAGACATGATTTCCCCATGAACGTGCAGTGATCCTCCTGCCTCAGCCTTCCTGGACTGGTATTATAAGCAGCTGCTCATAGCTGTGAAGAAAGAATGGGTGACTGTGTGTGTCATCCGTGGACCTTGACACTTGGCACCGTGGATATATAGTAGTGTTAATTACTGTGGGGGAGGTGGGCACTAGTGGGTCAGGACCTCTGCGGGGAGCCTGGTGTGTGCCCTGTCCCATCCTTAGGTTCCTTCTAGAGCTGCCAGTCTGGGAGCTGGGAGGTGGCACTTTGAAGTGGGGTGGCATGGCAAAACTCTGGACCTAGCCTATCTTTGTCCTTCCCATTTTAGATTTTATGGGAAATAGTTTCTCATGGGCAAGAAGGGGTGGCTGGAAGCTGTGTATGGTGCTCAGAGGCTGGAGGGTTCATCAGTATGCATGGAGCGTGCATATTCTAAATTTATAGACTATGTTTTTTAAAATGTTTTTTTTTAGATACGATTTTTCTGTGTAGCCTTGGCTGTCCTGGAATTCACTCTGTAGACTACGCTGGCCTGACGTGTGCCACCACCGCCCGGTTTAGACTGTGTTTTTATTGACGGCTTTGGTGTCCACGGTAAATGGATTTCTTTTTTGTTGTTTTGTTTTGAGGCAGGGTTTTGTGTAGCCTTGACTAGGCTTGAACTTACTGTGTTGCCTAGGCTGCCTTGGATTTACTGTGTAGCCTAGACCAGCCTTGAACTCTTGATCCTCCTGCCTCTCCTGCCCACCTGCTGGGACACAGGCTTGCTCTGCCACCCTTGGCTGTTGCTGGCACTT
Organism: Arvicola amphibius; assembly: GCF_903992535.2. Lineage (NCBI taxonomy): Eukaryota > Metazoa > Chordata > Mammalia > Rodentia > Cricetidae > Arvicola > Arvicola amphibius. The sequence continues at coordinate 9,950,809 of NC_052051.1, forward strand.
TCTTTTTGTTGTTGTTGTTGTTGTTTGTTTATTTTTTTTGAGACGGTTTCTTTGTGGCTTTGGAGCCTGTCCTGGAACTAGCTCTTGTAGACCAGACTGGCCTCGAACTCACAGAGATCCACCTGCCTCTGCCTCCCGAGTGCTGGGATTAAAGGCGTGCGCCACCACCACACGGCTTGTTGCTGGCACTTCCTAGGTTTCCGCTGTGCCTAGTACTGGTTGTGGGCGGTATACAACCTATGACCAAAAGGCCTAGATCAAGGGGGGAGTACAGGCAGGAGGGACTACTCAATGCCCGGGGCAAGTTAATCATCAACACAGACGGGACAGACGTACTTGGTACCTGTCATGGTGGGAGTGAATGACTGGGAGCCTATGGTGAGATTTATTTTGCAATGTTAAGAACAGAACCTAGCCCTTTTTCGTCTCCCTCTTGAAGATGCAACTTCTGTCTCTCTCCACTTCTCCCCTTCCCCCTTCTCACTGTCCCCCCCCACCCCCCCCCCGTTCTTCTCCCCTTCTCCCTTTCCCCTCCATAATCCACTAAATAAATATCCAGCCTCACTCTGGAAAAAAAAAGAACAGAACCTAGAAACCCATACATGCCAGGCAAGAGCTCTGCCTCTGAGATACCCCCAGCTTCTTAATTATTTTTTAAATTAATTAATTTTTAAAATAAATCACTTATTTTTATATGATAAATATTTACTAGCCGCGAATTCACACAGATGTTCAGGCGTGTGTGTGCACTGTAGTTAATGTTCCTATCAGCCCTCGTTAGTTACTCTGTGTTATTTTAGAAAACACTGTGATCATTTGCTAAAAAGCACATATATTTTTGCATATACATATAAAAAAATATATAGGTGCAAATACAGTTTCCTTGCTGTTCTGAGCTTTGAACTCCTGTCTTGCATACACTGGGACGGTGCTCTGCCATTGGGCCACACCCCCAGTCCCACAGCAGGATGTCCTTTTGTTTTATGACAAGGTCTCTATGTAGCCTTGACTGGCCTGGAACCTGCTGTGTAGACCAGTCTGGCCTCAAACTCAGAGATGCTTTTGCCTCTGCCTCCCAAGTGCTGGGATTAAAGATGTGCACTACCCTGCCTGGCTCAGCTTTTATTCTTTTTGGGTTTTCAAGACAGAGTTTCTTTGTAGCTTTGGATTCTGTTCTGAAACTCGCTCTGTAGACCAGGCTGGCCTCAAACTTACAGAGATCTACCTGTCTCTGCCTCTCGAGTGCTGGGATTAAAGGTGTGTGCCACCACACCTGGCCCAGCTTTATTTTTTAAGTAGGTCTCGTGCGTGTGTGTGATGGAGGGAGGAAGGAAGAGAAAGAGACAACTGATTCAGGAGGAGGCCAGAAAAAGGCAGTGATCCCCTGGAGCTTGAGAACTTGGGTCTTCTGTGAGAAAGGCACACACTCCTAACAGTTGGACCATTTCTCTAGCCCCTAAATTTTACCATTATGCTGATAATGATGCTTGTGCCATGGTGTGCATGTGCAGGCTGGAGCCCCACCTTTGGGAATCAGTCCTTCCTCCCCGGAGGCTTCCAAGGTTTTCAGCTTCAGCTTCAAATGCTGCTTTTACCTGCTGAGCTGTCTTGCTGGTCACTGGCTTTACATTTTAATTTGGTTGAAAAGCTGTTTTCAGAAAATGACAAAGTTGTTTTATTAAAAAGTTGTTTTGTTTTTTTTCAATCGTGAAGCACAGTTAAAAGATATTCGGCATGGAGGGAAGGAAGGCTCAGAGGTTTAGAGCACTGGTTGCTCTTGAGGAGGGCCTGAGTTTGATTCCCAGCAACCACACAACAGTTCACAACCACTTGTAACCCTCCTTCTAAGGGATCCAGGGCTCTCTCTGGCTTCTGCTGGCATCAGGTACACACACACACACACACACACACACACAGTGCTTTTACATATGTAGACAAACAGAACATGCACACTCGTAACATAAGTCTCAGGAAGAAAGACTTCCCATAGTCAGACCTGGTAGTGCAGAGCTTTAGTCCAGATACTCAGGAGGCAGAGGCAGGGGGATTTCTGTTAGTTCAAGGCCAGCCTGGTCTACATAGTAAATCCTTCCTTCTCCTTCCTCACTCCTTTCTTTTCCTTCCTCCTCCCCCTTTTTCCTTTTCCTCCTTCTCTCCTCCTTCCTCCTCCCTCCTTCTCCTTCCTCCTTTCCCCCTCCTATCCTATCCTATCCTATCCTATCCTCCCTCCTCCTCTGACCTCATCTTTCCTGTGCCATCATGGTAGACTATTTCATCTGAACCAGTCTTCTGATTGCTTCATGGCCTGCCTGTTTCTTTCCTCTCGATCTTTGCCTTATTGTTTCATCTGCCTGGACTGCACTTCTGTGCACAGTTACATCACTGCCGTGCACGGTCACATCACTGCCGTGCGCGGTCACATCACTGCCGTGCGCGGTCACATCACTGCCGTGCGCGGTCACATCACTGCCGTGCGCGGTCACATCACTGCCGTGCGCGGTCACATCACTGCCGTGCGCGGTCACATCACTGCCGTGCGCGGTCACATCACTGCCGTGCATGGTCACATCATTGCTGTGGTGTTTGTTTATTCTACTTTTAATTTTTTGAGCTTGATCTCACCAGTTAGCCCAGGATACCTTTGGTCTCACAGTCCTTCTGCCTCAGTCTCCTCAGGTGCTGGGGTTCTCTCGCATGTCAGCGCGTGTCCTGTTCCAGAGCTCCTCCTCCAGGCATCACAGCTGCCCTCATGGTCAGAGCAGCTGTAGCTGATTGCTGGAGACCCTGCGATTGGGTCATTAATATTGATGTTTCCTCCTAGAAGGCAGAGATGGGCAATGCCATTGGGCTCTCACCCAAGAGTCGCTTCCTCCACCTCCTGCCAGTGTTAACGCAGTTTGTCCCAAACATATGTGGCCTCATAATCTGGAGAGGTGCTAGAGTATCTAGACTATAGATGGATAACTGAGGACCACTCCATCCTTGCAGCTATGAGGAAGGTAGCGTCCATGCTGGGGTGGCTTCTCAGGTGCAGCTGCTTTGGGGTTACCCACACCCCTGGAATTAGCTGCCATCTATGCTCGTAAGCCCAGTGAATTCACTGGTTCCACGGCATATGGGTTCCTCATTGGTCCTGTGAGAGGAGAAGCGCACCCAGCCTGGGGCACGGTTGCTCAGTTTCCTGCCCCGGAACTCGGTTGTATTATTCAGTAGCTGTGGCTCTGCTTATGAGTCCTTAGGGTGGCATGTGCTCGAACCATGATAAAGAACCAGGACAGCTTGCCTCATTCTCCCCAAGTGCTCGGCAAACAACCTGACCTGAAACACAAACCGATGTGTTGAAAGTCTGTAGCTTATGCTCATGGGAACTGACTGAGTGACAGGACAAGCAATCGATTAACTGGGGTTGGACTTGACATTAATTGTCCCTTGCTCAGATAATGCTGGGCCCTTAATTTACCTTGTGCCTAATGCTGTAGAATCAGGTCCTTGAGGCAGAACAGCTGCTGTTGCCTTCAGAACAGCCACGCCTGGAAGTGTCTGTCACTGTCCGGCAGTTTGGCTGTTTGACTTTTCCTCATAGCAGGAGGGTCCTGAGTATCTAGCCATTTTATGCAGTTTTGCCCCAGTTGGACTTGGCCTCTTGGGGAGAGGCTGGAGTATGTCTAGGCTGGAAAGATCTACTGAGGTAGGGGAATACATCATCCATGCTGGACACAGACCATTCTCTTTGCCTGCCTTGGGACCACCCACGTTCCTGTCAGAACCCTTCCCCTGTGCTCTGTAAGCACCCTGGTTTCCCAGAGTGAACTCGGGTGAATCTTATTTTGATTTGTGATGGGGCCATAGGAGGAGGGATAGACCTTGTTTGTGTCTTCCTGGGGACATATTTGGTAGTGGGGCTGTGAAGGAAAAGTTCAGGATCTTGTTCTAGAGTTTGATAATGTTCAGGACCTGGAATGTGACTTTTTTTTTTTTTTTAAAGACAAAGGGTCTTGCCTAAACTCAGACCGACCTTGAACATGCTATGCTCGTGTGGTCTTCTGTGTGTTGGGTTACAAGTGTGGCAGTCTGGGCTGCATTGGTACTTTGTATTGGGTGGGCTTCCTCAGTGGGTGGGTCCTTACTGTAACGAATTTAACTGGAAAAACAAAACAAAGCCCTTAGTCTTCTAGCCAATGCCGACACAAAGTTGAGAAACACGATGAAGGGAGTCCAAGTCTTTCCCTTGCCTGGAACTTGGAGAGTAAGTTAGGCTGGCTGGTTGGGAAGCCCCAGGAATCCACCTGTCTCTGCTGCCCCAATGCTGTCATGGATTATGAGCATGCTGTCATGCTTGATTTTTTTAAGGAAGGAAGGGTTTATTCTGCTGGTTCGATGGTGCAGCCCTGTCGTGGTAACGGAAACATTGCATCCTCAGTCAGGAAGCCGAGAGGAGTGAACGGCCATCTCTGGCCTTTTATGTGAGCGCTGGGGATTGAGCTCAGGTCTGCGTGCTTACAAGGCAGGCACTGTGCTGGCTGGACTATCCATCTCCCAGCTGTAGTACTTTGTCTTTTAGCACAAATTGACAGTGGAATCATCTTGTGTTGAAGCTCTCCATACAGTTGGGAAGTCTACTTTATGGGTAATTTCTGGAAACCGAACCACTTTCCTGGTGAGGAATGGTTGACTTTGCTTCTGGTGTTTGGCTTACACTTTGAATGCTGTGGTGAACATCCTGGGTCTTTGTGCCTGCACACGTGTATACACACACACACACACACACACACACCCCTACAGGTTACTAAGGAATAACAACCTAATTATTTAATATGTGGAACTTTTTGTAAACAAAACAAAAAACACAAAACTTGTAGGAACAATAAACTATGGTTCTTTTGTTTCCATCTCCCGTTAGATTCTGCGGCACACAAAGTTTTCTACTGATTTATCTGTTTATTTTGTTATTTGTTTGTATGAGTGTGGCCCGAATGTGGAGGTCTGAGGGCCGCTCTCAGGAGGAAGCTCTCTGTGGGCTCTGGGAATTGAACTGAGGTCACCGTGTAGAAAATGCTTTCGCTCTCTTAGCCACCTCACCAGCTCTTAGATACAATACGAAGGATTGTGGGAGAGGGAGAATTACCAGGAACGTTCTACACATGACATGGTCTGCTGTCTGTGAGCAGAATCTCCTCCCTCCCCCGTCCGTCTCTCCGGCTCCCTGGTCTCCTCTTGCCTTGCTTCTAGCACTCAGGTAACACAGCTTCAGCTCATGCCCCTCATGGCCAGCATGGTGACTGTCCCTGTGAGCAGGCGTGTGAAGAATGTGGAGTCCCCAGGGCTGCTTGTATGGCTTCTGGCCCTAGAACAACCTAGTGGCTTGCGGCGGTTACTGGCTGTGGCACCTGTCTGTATCCCAGCATGCTCCACCCAGCTGAGTTTACTGGAATGAGGATGCTATTTTTAAGAAAGAGCATTGTGTTTCATCATGGAAATTTTGAGCTTCTGAGCAGGCAGTTGGCCGGCTGGCTCTGCTTTGGGGTCCTGCTACACATGGACCCCATGGGCTTAGCTCTGACCCCAGAGCATCCCACTCACACCCGACCTGCAGGAGGAAGGGGAAAAGGAGGGTCCGCGGCAGACCGGGCATCATGTGAGTCACAGTAGCTGTATCTGGCTGGTTTCACTTTGCTTGGTGATATCGCAGGGGCTGGCAGTCTGGAAATTTCCTCCTCCCAGCCTGTGCATACAGGAGCATGGAGTGAGCATCCCAAACGTGGATGTGGGGCTTTTACTGTAGCCTTAGGGGGCTTGTGATGCTCAGGTCCCGTTTACAAGCTCTCATGAAGTGGCTTCTCACAGTGGCTTTACTGTGCTGATGGTAGAGCCCCTCGTGTTCCTTGGCTTGTGTGAGGTGACTGGGAGCCAGGATCAGGGTGCTGGAGGGTTGGTGCCAATGACCAGTGCTTTGGGAAGAGCTGGGGAGGGAGTGGCTCTCTGGGCCTTGCTCTTGCAGCCAGCCACTGGCCCATCTCCAGGTTCTCTAGGTCCACAGACATGGCCTTTCCGCCTTGTGCCTTTAATGTTTACTAAAAAGAGAATAATTGGCATGGGGAGAAGATCCCCCACTGTTCTTTATATGTAATAGTCGTGATGGAGCAGGGACCCTCAGGTCAAGATCAGAGCTGGTTATTGCTCATTATCTTGGCTTATGGTCTTCATTCTGCACCCCCTGCTCCTATCTGTAAAATGTACAAAAACCATAATAATTCTTCTTGAAGTATATAAAGTTTCTTAGCTTAAATATTTTTTTATTTTTCAATGAATGCTTTTTTGAAATAGTTTTGGGATTGCATTAGTTATGTTTCTGGATGGTGTGATTAAATACCTAACAAAGCTGCTTGGCGAGGAAGGCTTTGTGTTCAGTTTATAGTCCATCAAGGTGGGGAAGCCATTGCCACCGGCGTGAGGCAGCTGGTCACACTGTGTCCGCAGTCAGGATGCAGAGACCAGCGAGTGCTGGTGTCCAGCAGGATCTCTCCTTTCTGTTCAGTTTGGGAGCCTATGATGGGGCTGCCCACATGCCACTCCTGGGGCCGCCCACATTTAGGGTGGTTCTTCCCACTTTCATTCACCCCATCTAGAAACTCCCTCATGGACACGTCCAGGGGCTTGTTTCTGTGGTGATCCTGAATCTTCCCCAGTAACTATCAAAGGGATACAGCACCTTCTCTTTGGACCACTGCATCTTAGGTCACTGGAAGGTGGTTGTTATCCTAGGTTGGGTGGCTGTAGCCCTGCCCTGGCCAGGACCCTATAAAGAAGAAGCATTATGAGGCGAGTGGACGGGTGTGGGTGTGGCTGTGATGGTGTGACTCTCACGGGCACTTGTGGGCATGACTAGATGTGTGGGTAGAGTCTTGATGATGTGAGTGTGGCTTAGATGTGAGTATGGCCTTGATAACATGGGTGTGGCCTTGATAGAATGTGGGCGTGGCCCTGATTTTGTGGACTTATCTTTCCCGTAGGTGCTGTGAGTGGCTGAGATGCTGCGGTGGAGGGGAGCCCAGGCCCCGTACTGTCTGGTTGGGACACCCGGAGAAGAGGGACCAGCGATACCCTCGAAATGTCATCAACAACCAGAAGTACAATTTCTTCACCTTTCTTCCCGGGGTATGTGCAGCTGCTATTTTCTTTCCCCACCATGAGTTTGTGCTGTGGTTCTAGCCTTAGCAGACCGTGGCTCCTGTGGATGATGTTGTGGACGTTTCCTCTCTGCTGTCTTACCACTGACCCTTTATCTTCTATGGCCAAGAAGACTGCTCTTGCAGGGGTGTCCGCCATCTTCCTGGCCATGCTGTTCCCTGTTTGTTAGAATAACTTCATGTTTATTGGGTATTTTGGAAACTTATTATAGTCAAAATGCCAAAACAGTGATTATCAGTGGTGCTTAAATTGTTACCCTGTGCCACCACAGTGTAGGGGACTAGGCTCAGGATGCCACTGCAGTGTAGGGGACTGAGCCCTGGAAGGTTGGAGACTGGAAGGACAGAGAGAAAGTTCCAGCCTATTATCTCGAGAAGGAATTTAGATTTTTCTCTAATAAATGTTTCAGGAGGATGGGGGAATGGCTCATTTGGAACAGTACATGGTGCAAACAGAAGGACCTGAGTTGGGATCCCTAGCACTCACATAAACCTGGACATGGTGACACACAGCTGTAACCCCAGCATTCAGGGAGCAGAGCTGGGGACTCCTGGGCTCACTGGCTAGCTTGTCTCCAAGTCAGTGAGCTACAAGGTCAGTGAGAGACCCTCCTCGAAACAAAGGTAGGGAGTGAGTGAAGAGACAGCAGCATTGGCCCCCAGCCCCCATGTACACTCACACACATGTGCACATGCATAGCAGCATGTAAACACATGCCCACACATGTTTGTAGAGAGCCCTAAGGCTTTCCTTTGATCATGCATGAACTGGAAGCCATGCTCACATTCCTCCCATGGATGAACACCGCAGATGCTTTAGGGCAAGCAGTAGCCAAGCCCTGTTCAGGAAGGAGGAAGAGTGACCATGCTTGCTATATTGTCTAGCTGACCTGAAACTCTCAATGTAGACCCAAACTGGCCTCAAACTCACGTAGGTCTCTGCTTCCCTGGTGCTGGCAGCAAAGATGTGTGCCACCATGCCCTGCTGCATTGTTTTTAGTTAGCATGTGTTATACACAGTAACGGATCTCATGCATGTGTATCATGTATTTTCACCATAGTCAACTCCTAACCCTTTCTCTGTTGCCCCTCTCTCCTTCCCACTGATCTCGTACTCTTCCCAGGTAGCCCCCTTCCACTTTCAGGCCTTTTCTCCCTTGGTGACTCATTGAATTTATTAGCGTTATTTATAGGCGCGTTGGAGGTGACTAGTGGCTGTGCCCCCTGAAGAAAGCCTCTGCCCCTCCCCAGCAGCTATTAGTTGTTGGTAGCTCTTCAGGGAGGGCGGGGCCAGTGAGCCCCTCCCCGTGGCATGGAATGCTGACAGAGCCCACCTCCACTGCCTTCCTTTATGATGTTAACATTCTGTTGTGGGGAGGGGACAGTGCCTTAGAGCCTTTGTTGCTCAGGCAGAGGACCTGGGTTCAGTTCCCAGCACCCACTTAGCAGCTCACAACCACACTTAGCTCTAGTTCCAGGAGCCCCAGCGCCCTCTTCTGGCCTCCTTGGGTACCGAGCACACGTATGGTCCAGATCTGCATGCAGGCAAAACACACATAAAATAAAACGAGTAGATTTAAAAAATAAAAATTTAAAAACTTCAATTGTGGGTCAGGTGTGGAGCACACCTTTAACTATAGCACTTGGGGAGCTGAGGCAGGAGATTTCTTTGAGCTAGAGGGCAGCCAGGATTACAAAGACTTGTCATAGTTAGGATTTCTATTGCTGTGAAGGGACACTGTGGCCACGACAACGTGTATGAAGGAAAACATTTAATGGGGTGGCTTAGAGTTCACAGGTTCAGTCCTTTATCATTATGGCGGCGTACAGGTAGACACAGTGCTAGAGAAGGAGCTGAGAGTTCTACATCTTGATCCACAGGCAGCAGAAGCAACTCTGTACCACACAGAATAGCTTGAGCACAGGAGACCTCAAAGCCCACCCCTACAGTGAGGCACTTCCTCCAACAAGGCCACACCTAATAGTGCCACTCCCTATGGGGGCTGTTTTCTGTTAAACTACCACAGAGCTCTTGTCTCAAGAAACCAAAACAAACTGGGCTGTGGTGGTGCACACCTTTAATCCCAGCAGTTGGGAGGCACGTGGATCTCTTGTGAGTTCAGAGTTCGAGACCAGACTCCATAGCTGCTGAGAAATCCTGTCTCGAACCCCCCCCCCCAAAAAAAAAGAAAAAGGAAGAAACCAAAACAAGCCAATAAGCAAACATAACCTAAATTTCTAGCTGACAGTGGTGGCGCAGAGGCAGGTGGAGCTCTGTGAATTCTAGGCCAGCTTGGTCTGCAGAACGAGTTTCAGGACAGCCAAGGCCACATAGAGAAACCCTGTCTCGGAAAACAAACAAACAAAAAAAGTAAAAAAGAAAAAAAAAAAGCCCCTAAACTTTTATCATGGAAGCCAGGTGGGATGGTGCCAGGCCTGAGAACCGAGTTCTGACAACTCATTTGACCCACATGGAAGAGAAAGCAAACTGACTTCTGCATTTTGCCTTCTGATCTCTACATGTGTACCATGATGGTGTGTACTGCCCCTTTAATAAAATAAAAAAATGCAATTTTAAAATCCCATAGGTGAACATAATTTTTTCAGCTTTTATTATTTTTTAAATTTTTTTTATGGTTTATTTAACTTGATTTTATGTGTATTGGTGTGAAGGTGTCAGATCCCCTGGAACTGGATTTTCAGACAGTTGTGAGCTGCCATGTGGGTGCTGGGAATTGAACCCAGGTCCCTTGAGAAGAGCAGTCAGTGCTCTTAACCGCTGAGCCATCTCTCCAGCCCCTATTTTTTTAATTTTTATTTATTTTTTGGAGACAGGGTTTCTCTGTGTAGCCCTGGCTGTCCCAGAACTCATTTCGTAGACCAGGCTAGCCTCGAATTCACAGAGATCCACCTGCCTCTGCCTCTCAAGTGCTGGGATAAATCCCATGGATGGACATAATTTTTGCCTTCAAATTACAGCATAATGGTTTCCCACTACAATCCCATTCCAAACAGAAATAAAACACAGTGTTGGGTATGTGGCACAGGCTTTTAATCCCAGCACTCGGGAGGCAGAGGTGGGCGGATCTCTGAGTTCTAGGCCAGCCTGGTCTACAGAGCTAGTTCCAGGCTCCATAGAGAGACCCAGTCTCCAAAAACAAAACTAGAAGGGAAATAAGATATGGATCAGGGCGGCTCAGTGGTTAAGGCCTTTGCTGCCAAGTCTGAGGGCCTTGGTTCTGTCTCTGACCCGTGTGGTTGGAGGAGAGAGCCGATTCCTGTACTCAGATGGTATATACATGCACACACATACAGCCACAAAAAAACACTCAGAATCCCACGGACATAGTAATATCCCCTGTGTGATAGTCCCCATTAGCTGCTCTGTGTCTTGCATTCACAGTTTGCTTTTGAGACAGGCTAGACACCACTTCCTAGGTAGCCAAGGATAACCCTCAATTTTTAATTCTCCTGCCTCTGGCTCCCTAGTGTTGACATTCCAGGCCTGTGCTGGGATTGGAGCCCAGGATGTCACACATGTGGCAGGGGGTGGGGTACATGGATGACGACAACCCATAGCTCTCCCCCATTGAGCCACACCCCAGCCCCTGCAGCTGTTTTTCTCTTGCTCATATCTGCCTTCCTAGAGCACACAGGACTGCTTAGTCCTTGCTTATGTAGGCAGCTCTTCAGCTGCCTTCTCTGCAGGGGTGCTTTGCCCTCTGCTCTCCCTCTGAGCCTGCCCAGCCACCACACCTAGAAGGAGCTAATGTCACCTGCTCACCGTTCCAGGTGCTCTTCAGCCAGTTCAGATACTTCTTCAACTTCTACTTCTTGCTTCTCGCCTGCTCCCAGTTCGTCCCCGAGATGAGACTCGGCGCCCTCTATACCTACTGGGTTCCCCTGGTGAGTAGATCAGCTCAGGTTTGTAGTCGGAAAGTTCTTGTTTCTGTCCCCTGGGCATCTGGGCCTGCACAGTGGCTTTTTAAGGGACGTGTTGCTCTTAAGCCAACATGCTGGGTACCCCACCTTTAGTATTTAGCTGCAGGTCAGGCACCGTCAGGATCCAGCTGCAGCAGAGCCAGTTAGGTGCCCCAGACGTTCATTCAGCTGTCGACTCCATGGGCCCTGTTTCAGCCAGGAAAACGCTTGCTCTTTGTGGTGTGGTTCTAGATTTGAGTGGCAGAGTGAAGACAAACTCTCGGTCCTCACAGATGGTGGTTGGTTTGTCACTTTGGCCCAAGTATGGGAGACTACAGTTGGTCTCAGCAGGGCTCACCTCGTCCCTTCTCTTGGCAGGGCTTCGTGCTGGCTGTCACCATCATCCGTGAGGCAGTGGAGGAGATCCGATGCTACCTGCGGGACAAGGAGGTGAACTCCCAGGTCTACAGTCGGCTCACGTCACGAGGTCAGCCCCTGGGCAGTGCTGGTAACTTAGCCACTGCTGCAGACAGCTGGGGGAGCAGAGTTGTAGGTCCAGTCTTGGGAATGTTGCTCAGATGCTAGAGGACAAGTTCCGGCCACTGCCATTGTGCTCCTGAGAGTTGTCCTGTCGCTTAACTCAGGCTGCATCTCACTCACTGGCTCACCTTTCCCTTCCCTTTGCTGGCTGAGAAGGAGGGAGCGTCCCGTTCATGTGATCCTGAGTGGCTTTAATTTATTTTTATGTTTATTTATCGTGCATGTGCGTGTTGGTGTGTGTGTGTGTGGGGGGGTTTATGACGCGTGCATATGGAGGTCAGGGAGCAGCTTGCAGAAGCCATTTCTCTACTTCTACCCTGTGGGTCCCTGGGATCAATGTCAGGTTCTTAGGTTTGGTGACAAGTGCCTTTACCTGCTGAGTTATCTCGATGGCTCCTGAACAACTTGTAAAAACATCATTTAGGAGCTGGGGGCATAGGTAAGCAATAAAGTGCTTGCCTTGCAAGCAGGAGGACCTGAGCTAACCCCGAGCCCCTGTGAAGAAAATCCAGAAGTGACGGCATGTGCTATGATCCCAGCATCAAGGAGGCAGGGACCACCTGGCCTAGCTGAATAGCTGATCTGGGCCAGTGAGTGACTCCGTCTCAGAATATAAGGTGGAGGCTGGAAAGATGGCCCAGCAGTTAAACACACTTCCTGCTTTGACATAGGACTCAGGTTCAGTTCCCAGGATCTATGTAGTATCTCACAACCACCTGTCACTTTGGTTCCAGGGAGTCTGATGCCCTCTCCTGGCCTCCATGGTACTGTATGAACATGTTGCTCATGCACATAAAACCAGACAAATAAATAAGTATGGACAGCTCCTGAGGAATAGTACTCAAAACTGTTCTCTGAGCTGCAAACACACACATACACACTCAAAACTTGTCTGGGCTACACACACACACACACACACACAGATTAATAAATGACAATTTTCAAAGATGGCATTCAACAGAAACTGTTGTATTACAGTCAAGCCTTGCTTCCTAAGATTTTTTACAAAGGCAACAGCTTTATACAAACCCTGAATCTGTGGAGACATCTTTCCAGTGCCATAAACCCTTGATCTGGGAGCATTGCTAAGTTGTTGTCTTAATCCAAAGAGAAGTGATCAGACAGCTTTCCTCACTGACTCCCTGAAGGATGCATCACATTTCAAATGAGAGAACTTTAATTTTATTGTATATTTAAATTTTTATCTAGCTTTAAGTTTTATGTGTTTTGGCCTGCCTGTATGGCTGTGCATACAGTACTCTTCTGAGCTTGTGGGCCTTTGTGTGGGTGCTGTGGATTGAACCTGGTCTTCTAAGAGTGGCCAGGAGTCTTAACCTCTGGGCCACCTCTCCAGTCCCGACTTTATTATAGTTAGAAACTGTGCTTTGTTATATGTGTGTGGCCCAAGAACCAGTTGTGGGGGTCTGTGCTCTCCTTCCACTGTATTGGTGCCAGGACGGGGGTTGTTGGGATTGGTAGCAGGTATCTTTACCCACTCAGCCATCTCACCCATCCTTAAATGGTAGAGTCTTGAAACCCCACCCACATCCACCCTTGGAGAAGGCAGCCAGCAGCCCCAGCCGCAGCAGGTTCAGGTGTGCCTTGGGAGGCTGTTGGAAAAGCCGAATGGAGGCAGGAGTAGCTAAATACCCTGAGGTTCCTGACCTCCTCAGCAAGGAGCCTTGTTTTAGGACAGACTCATCATCCCAGAGGGTCTTGGTTTTGGGAAATCGGGGATTGTGGAAGAGATAACTGCGTGCCCGAGAGGCTGTCAGATGCCAGCACAGCAGGCTTGGCAGGCAGCTGGCCGCTGGCACAGAGCTCCCAAGAGAATTCCCTCCTGGGAAACACATTGGGGTGACACGCTTAGGAAGTGTTGTGTGTTGTCTGAAGACGTTCTCAAGGTTGGTGGTCTGAAACCCTCACGTCTCTGGAGTAAGGGGAGATTTGAATTAGATTGCAAATGCCTTTGTCCGGCAAAGCTACTGTATTTTGGGCAAAGGTCTTTACAGAGGCAGGGGAGGGGTGTTGGGGGCTTGCGGCTTTCCACATGGCCAGTCTGTAGACTGCTGTGCTGGGTGCTGTCTGGGTTGTATAATTAAATTATATTAAATCCCGTCTTAATAACATGTTCTTACTATAACATCAAGATGCTTGGCAACTGAGAAAAGCCACATCGGAGATGAATGGTGGCTCTCTTCAGAGCCCAAGTGGAGCAGCCTTTAGATTCTGTTCAGCTGGCTGGCCAGGCCCTCGCCCTTCTGTGCGTCCTTGCATATCTCAACTCGCTCTGGTGAAAGATTCTTCAGTCCTCTCCTGCGCGCCCCATTTCCGGCTCCTGCCTTGATTCCGCTCGGTTGTTGAAGAGACGTAAGAAGAGTTGGCAGAGGGCTCTGGCTGGAGAGTGTGTCTTCTTTGGTGGCCCCCAGTCCCTGTTGTCATTCCAGTGCACCAGAAGGGGAAAAACACACAGAATCAAATGTTAGCCCCGGCCCTGGCTCTGCAGTTTGTCTTGGAAGTCCAGCAAAACCCCCTAGAAATGTCAGCCTGGGCAGGGACCCAGGCAGGGTTAGCTTGCTGGTAGACTCTGGAATGGAGAAGCAGGAATCCCTAGTGTTGAACTCATATTTCCTCCAGGGAATCGCTGAAGTGGTGGCCACAAATGTGCCTGAGTCCATCTGCAGAGTCTTTACCTTTCTTTTACAGGATTTACATATGTGTGTTTGTATGTGTGTGTGCATGTTCATGTGTATGTGTGTGTGCGCATGCCCCAGTGGGTCTCAGAGGACAACTTTAACGACTCTGTTTTCTCCTTCCGTTGTGTGGATTCCAGGGATAGAATTTATAGGTAGGCCACCAGTCTTGGCCATGGCAAGTGCCTGGTCACCTCAGTGGCCCTCATCACAGGCCCCAGTGAGTTCCTTTGGGCTTGCTTGCTAACAGAGCATAGATGAAGTGTTGCAGGGCCCTGGGCACCCCCCCCCCCAGTTGCATCACCACAGATTCCTACCCCAGTGTGGATAGCAACCTCACAAAAGCTGCGGCATGGAGTCTCCACAGGAAATCTTCAATCTTGGGTGGGCTTGCTTGAACTGCTTAGACCTTTGGGTTTTTGTTTTGGTTTTCTGAGATTGGGTTTCTCTGTGTAGCTCTGGCTGTCCTGGATCTCATTCAGTAGACCAGGCTGGCCTCAAACTCACAGATACCTGCCCGCCTCTGCCTCCTGAGTGCTGGAATTAAAGGAATGCACCATCCACCCCCACCCTACTGCTCAGAACTTTGATCAGTAGATTCTAGGCTGTGCTAGTTACCCATGTGTGGATGTCATTTCCTGGTCAATTTAATATAAATATTAAAGTTTTTAAACAGTGTTTTGAAGTTTTATTAGGCTGTATTGGTTACACATGACGGAGTTTGTTACATTTCTATACCTGTGTATGATATCATTTGATCTGAGTCACCCTAGTACAGAGACAGAGAATGCATGTATGTATATATGTGTACATGTTTGTGTAGAGTTCAGATGTTGATATTAGATGTCATCCTCAGTGCCCTCCACCTTAGTGTTTGAGATGGGGTCTCTCACTGAACCTAGAGCTTGCCGATTCGGCTAGACTGACTGGCCAGCAAGCCTCAGGATCCTTCTGTCCTTCTCTCTCTGCTTCCAAGCCCTGGGATTACAGACACATGCCACAGCCCCCAGAGTACAGACACGGCCACAGCCCCCAAATTACAGACACGGCCACAGCCCCCAGAGTATAGACACAGGCCACAGCATCTGGATTCTTCCGTGGTGATGGGATCCAGACTCGCATGCCCGTGTTTGTAGTAACTGAGCATCTCTGCAGCCTCTTGCTTTGTCTGTTCTTTTGATCATGGTCTTACACAGTTTTAGTCGGGCTGGAACAACTCACTGTGTACATCAGGCTGGCCAGCAACTCGCAGAGATCTACTTGCCTCTGCCTCCCAAGTGCTGGGATTGAAGCATGTACTATACACCTGATGTCTTCCTGTTGTATTGCTCTGAGGAGACACCATGACCAAGGCAGCTTATAAGAGAAAGCATGTCATTGGAGGCTTGCTTACGGTTTCAGAGGGGTGGGAACTGGGCAGCTGGTAGGCAGGTGTGGGCGCTTAGAGCTTGTGTGTTCTGCAAGGTTGGGCTGGTGTGGGTTTTTTTTTGTTGTTGTTGTTTTTTCGAGACAGGGGTTCTCTGTGGTTTTGGAGTCTGCCCTCGAACTCGCTCTGTAGACCAGGCTAGCCTCGAACTCACAGATCTGTCTGCCTCTGCCTCCCAAGTGCTGGGATTAAAGGTATGCATCACCACTGCCTAGCTGTGGTGTGGGCTTTTAAAACCTCAAAGCCCACCCCTAATGGCACACTTTTTCCAACAAGGCCATACCTCCTCCAACAAGGCCATACCCCTAATCCTTCCCAAACAGTTCCATCAAGTGGGAACCAGACATTCAAATATATGAGCCTGTGGGGTTGTGGGGGCATTCTTATTCAAACCACCACAGCTGGCCTGTTTTAATTTTTGAGATCAGACATTACTTTGTATCCCAGGTTGGCTGGAGCTCAGAATTCTCCTGCCTCATCCTCTAGAATGTGGGGAGTGGTAGGGTGTCCCTTTCTTGATGCTGTATTCCTACTTCTCAGCTGGAATGGTTCCAAGGCCCATGCTTTCCCTGCTTTCCTACCAGCTGTGAATACCCCAGGACTCTCATGTTGGAGAGTTGCTGTGGATGCTTTTCCTGTACAGAGTCTTGGTGTGAGCTGAGAAGAGGCCATAGTGTGGGTGGTGAGCAGGATTCCTCAGTGTTAGTGAGTAAATGAGGAAGAGGCATGAGCCTGGCATTCAGGATTGGAAGAGGTGGCACCCACCCTGAGGCTCACAGGACAGAAGAGGTCAGATGGAAGGAAGGGTTTCAGTCAGCTGTGGTGTCTCACACCTGTAAACACAGCTTTGGGGAGGCTGAGGTAGGAGGCTCATAAGTTCAAGCCTGGCCTGGGCTACTTGTAAGAACGTTTTAGCCAGGCATGGTGCTATACACCTTTAATTCCAGTATTTGGGAGGCAGAGGTAGGTAGAGCTCTGAGTTGAGGCCAACTTTATCTGTATCGTGAGTTCCAAGCCAGCCAACACCATAGAATAAAAACCTGTCTCTAAAGAAAAAGAGAAGCAAAAAACTGAGTGTTGGAGGGTGGGGATTCATAGGTAGGTGGTATCAGTGATTTTTGTGTTGTTCTGACCAAAGTACCAGACAGAGATACCTTAAGAGACAAAAAAAATCACTTTGGTTTTGAGTTTCAGAGGGGCTCTGAATCCTTCTGGTGGGAAAGGATAACGGCTCCATGAGCATGTGGGGAGGGGAGGTGAGGGGGGGAAGCTATTGGCATCTTTACATCCTGGTGGGATCCAGGATGAGAACACAAGGCTGCTGGAACCAGGGGTATATGTACCTTCCGAGGCCTCTAGTGACACCCCCTCCAGCTAGGCCCCATCTCACACATGTCACCATCCAGAGCACAAGCCTGTGGAGGAGCGTTCATACTCACACCACCTGGACAGCTGTGGTGTTCACACCTGAAGCAAACACACAGGCAGATGTTTGCACATAGCTACGTAGGCAACTGAGGCAGGAGGATTCCTTGAGCTCAGGTGTTTAGGACCAGTTAGTGTAACATAGGGAGACCTTGACTTTTGTTTTTCCAGGGCAGGGAGGGTGAGACAGGGTATCACAAGGCTCAGTATAGCTTCACACCGGCCTTGAACCTCTGATCCTCCAGCTTCCATCTCCTGAGCTCTGGGGTGATTAGCCACACCACCACACGGGCTAGAGGAGTGTGTACATGTGAGAGACACTGGCTAGAGGGGTGTGTACATGTGAGAGACACGGGCTAGAGGGGTGTGTACATGTGAGAGACACGGGCTAGAGAGGTGTGTACATGTGAGAGACACAGTTTAGAGAGGTGTATACATGTGAGAGAAGCAGGCTGGGGGTGTGAGAGGCATGGGCTAGGGCTTGCATTTTCACAGGTGAGTACTTGGTTCTTCATCTGGGCCTCTCTTCCTGACTAACTCGGCATGAATGACTAAGTGAAGCCGAGGTAATTAGTCTTGAATCGGTGCAAGCAGAGGTGTAATGAGCATTCTGGCCTCACTCCTGCTGGGGACATCTGGACAGATGGCAAACCAGAGACCTATGTGGGGTGTGCACACTCTCGAGCCTTCAGTCTCTTTAGGGCTGTGCTGTATACTAAACATGGTCCCTTGCCTCTCTTGAGCCCTGTTCTCTCAGGTCTCCCACTCCGCAGTGTCCCATGAGCACTATGAGCTGCAGAGTGCCTGTGGTCAGTGAGCGCATCTTCCTCCGAAGACCTTCTTTTTCAGTTCCATCCCAAAACTCCTCTGGCTGGTCCCTAGGCTTGGGAATGCCGCTCCTTCTGACCAGGGTACTCTGCATGTCTTTAGGAAGTTCTGTCCCAGTGGCTATCATCAGCATGAAGGGATGCAGTGGTTAATGGGAACTTGTTCAGTTAATCGTTAGCTGAAGTACTTCTTTTCTGTCCTCACAGTATAGACTGTTTAATAACTAAACATGGAATTATGTGGGTTTTTTAAAATTAAAACATTTTTGGGGGAATTTCACCATGTAGATGAGGTGTGAACTCATATAGATCCACCTTCTTCATAACTAGTTTTAGTTATTAGTGTCTGTTGTGTGTGTGACGGGGTAGAGATCGAACCCAGGACGTCAGGCTTGCATAGAGTGCTTTACTAGTCAAGCCAGGTTGCTGGCCCTTGAGATGGTCTTCTTGATATTCAGTACTAAAATTCCTGCAGCAGAAATCCTCCAGGATAGGGCTTCAAACAGACTTAGCACAGATTTTTCATGAAGTCTGACAGACGCAAAGTGATGCTTCAGCTTTTTCTTTGCTAATATTTGATATTTACTGTAATTCAGTGGTGAATGGATCCATTGTTCAGTGGAAAAACTGACCAATATCTCACAGTAAAGTTGCATAGTCAGCTGGGCAGTGGTGGTGGTGTGTGCTGGAGGCAGAGGCAGGCAAATCTCTGAGTTTGAGGCCAGCCTGGTCTACAGAGAGAGTTCCAGGACAGTCAGGGCTACACAGAGAGACCCTGTCTCTGTGTGTAGAAACAGTGTACACGAATACCTGGCACACCTGTGGAAATCAGGACCACACAGGGGAGTTCTCATCTTTCACTGTGGCGGTCCTGAGAATTGAGCTCAGGTGTGGCAACAAGCGCCTTCACCTGCTGAGCCATCTCCCCATCCCTGCCCTGCTCATTTCCCCCAAAACTGCTTCCTGCTCTCAATCTGTCAGCCTGTTTGTCGTTTGGAGACATTGCCAACTGGTGTTGACTGGTGATAAGTTCCATTGAGAAATCTCTATTATGACTTGAGTATGAGCTCACAACATCTCAGCTCTAGCCTTCTGCTTCCC
This sequence comes from Arvicola amphibius, assembly GCF_903992535.2. Classification (NCBI taxonomy): domain Eukaryota; kingdom Metazoa; phylum Chordata; class Mammalia; order Rodentia; family Cricetidae; genus Arvicola; species Arvicola amphibius. Next base: position 9,969,929 of record NC_052051.1, read on the forward strand.
CCCCCCTCTCTCTTTCTCCTCTCTCTCTCCTCTCCTCTCTCTCTCTCTCTCTTTCTCTCTCTCTCTCTGTCTTTCTCTTTTTATCTCTCTCTGTGTCTCTGTCTCTGTCTCTCTCTGTCTCTCTCTCCTGACAGTTAAACAGGCGCTTTATGGCCACACTTTTCCGCCTTGGCTCGTTATTCAAGTGAGCCTTTCCCTGGGCCTTGGAGCTTCACCTTTACGCCTCTGAACTCGGGGCCTGCGGAGGTGTTCTGATGTGAGCCCCAGGAAACGTACACATGAGTGGAATTTACAGCTCGTCACTGCCACAGTTAGATTAGAGAGTAATCCATTAGCCGGGGCCGATGAGGCCAGCCCACAGCAGCAGGCCTTGTCCTGCACTCACTGTGAAAAATAGAATTGTAACTTGAGGTGTTCAGGGTCAAAAACCTGGCCCCAAGGGCCCGGTGCCCTGGAACTTGTTTAAGGTTTCCCCCCTTGTGGGGGAGGGATGGAGTGTGCAGTCATTTGCCTGCTGCGGTCCACGGAAACATCTGGCGTCTCCTGCTAAAGAGACAGAAGGTTCTTATTCTGGAGCTGTCATCCATGAAAGGTGGGCTCTGGCCCGATGGTTTGCTTATGAAAAGCTTGGGGTCCAGCGCTGGAGAAATAAACAGCTGTGCCCATTGGCCGTTTGTGCCCTCTTGTAAACTGACTGCAAGCCTGCTGGGGTGGGGTGGTGAGACTGGGTGGGGCCGATTTCTCAGAAGCTGGTTAATGATCAGGGATGTGTCTGGAGAATTTTCCACATCACGTTTGTAAGCATCTCATTCCAGCCTCTGTCGGAGTCTCCACCAATGCACTAGGAAAGCCTCAGGGCCTTGGGGCTGGCAAGATGTCAGTGAGGAAGGCATTGCTGCCAAACCTGATGACCCAGGTCCGAGCTCCTCAGTCCATGTGGTGGAGGGAGAGAACCAGTGCCTTTAATTTGCCCTCTGACCTCCACACTCATGCTGTGACACACAAGTACCTACACACACACACACACACACACACACAGTACCTACACATACATGCAGTACATGTATGTACTACCTACATACATAAAACAAATGAAATGCACGTGTGGAGACCTCTTAGAGCCTGGCAGTGGATGCTGGGTACAGGACCCTGAGGGGAAAAGCCAGGGTCCAGGTCTTCACTTCTCAGGCTGCTTTCTGAGGACAGTGCTTTGGCATTTTGTTTTCTTCTCTTGAGCCTGCTGGAGAGTAGGCAAGGCTCAGTACAAAGCAAAAATGCAGATTCTGTTTCTGTTTTAAATTTAAGCATAAAACGTGTGTGTGTGTGTGTGTGTGTAGGTCAGAGCACAACTTTTAGGGATTTGCTCTCACCTACCATATGGGCCCCCAAGATTAAAGTCTGATCACACACTGGGCAGCAGGCACCTTTACTCACTGAGCCATCTCATTGGCCCTCAGTTAAGGATTTTCAGCTCCTGCCCCTGCCGCTTCCATTCTTTCTGCTGCTGTTTCTACTCTTCCTGTCCCACCCTCCTCCTGTTTTATGAACGTTTCTGGAAGACAGTGGTTGGTACACAATTAGGAGTCACAGGTTCTAAATTGCCTTTCGTTCCAGAAGTCAGTCTCAGCTGCTGAAGACTGCCCCAGTCCTTGTATTTCAGTGGCGTGTGAAATCGGGCAGGTGGGAGGACTAAGTGCATAAAGGCTCTTGTCACCAGACTTGGCAGTCTGAGTTCTGTCCCCAGGATTCATACAGCAGAAGGAGAAAACTAATCTGAAAATTGTCATCCAGCCCCCACACATGTGTGCACGTGTACGTGCACACCCACACCCATACCACCATGTATGAGGTGTGAAATCCAAGTTTTATGCAAGTTTTATGCTTGGCATCCACACTAATGTAACAGGTGTGGATCTAGGGATCTCTTTCTTTTTACTTATTTTTGATGTTTTTATTTTACGTGTATGAGTGTTTCGCCTGCTTATATGTCTGTGCACCACATGTGTGCAGTGCCTATGGCAGCCGGAAGAGGGTGTGGACCTGTTGGAACTGGGGTTAACAGATGGCTGTGAGCCACCATGAGGGTACTGGGAATAGAACCCTAGTCTTCTGGACAAGCAGTCAGTGCTCTTAACCATTGATCTATCTCTTCTGTCCTGGGGTTCTTTTGAAGATATTTACCTGTGACTCATTCTCCCCCCACCAAAAAAAAAAAAAAAAAAAAAAAAAAAAAACAAACCCTAAAGCAGTGACAAAATGCTTGTCACAATCCCTGTAACAATTGCTTGACACAATACAAGTGTCCTTGCCGTGTATGGATCCTGTGGTCCCCTTGAGATCTTGCTTGTTGGGCCAGGTATTGTTTGCACGAAGGATTAACCTATTGGGGAGACCTAGTAACTGCAAACCTGCTAAATTAAAGTAAGTTTTGCTGAGGTAGAATAAATGGATTGATAGAGACAGTTTAAACGAACTGGTTTAAGTCAGGATTGGGTGTGGACGGAAAAGACTATGGACCTGGGCATTTAAAAAATTTGAGTTAGAAAAGCAGCCTCCCTCATGTTTATTATAAAAAGAAAAGGTGTGAAGGATTTAGAAATAAGTCTCAGCATTGCTAGACCTGTGAGAGCTCCATCCTGTTCTCTGTCAAGCTCACACACACACACACACACACACACACACACACACACACACACACACACACACACACAGACACACAGACACACACACACACACACACACACACACAGACACACACACACACACACACACACACACACACACACACACACACAGAGATCCATGGCTAACAGGTTAGTAGTAAGTTAGGCTTCACCGTTGGTGGCTAAGATCTGAACCCAGGTGTGGTCATTCAAGTCAGGCAGTTCTGGGCCTGGAGTCCACCAGAACACTTCTGTCTTCCTTTGCTGGTGCCCCCTGGTGGAGCTGCAATTTATCCGTCTCTGGAATGACCCAACTCTGGATCAAAAGGATGTGCTGCTTTTGTTTATTTTGAGACAGGATCTCACTATGTAGACCAGGCTTGCCTTGAACTCCTATAGTCCTGCTGCCTCCACCTCCCAAGTGCTGAGATTAAACTTGTAGACCATCATTCCTGGCCTTTTTTAAAAAAGAAAAGAACTGTTATATTTTTGTGTGTGTGTGTGTTGCTGGTGCTGCCAGAAGTGTGTCCACTCTTAGGGTCCCGTGGTTACTTTTGTAGTAAGCAGGTACAGGATTGATCTTCCCTTCCTTCAAGCAATAACCCAATAGCTACTTGCATCCTTTGTGTTGTATCAGGGTTTAGAAGTTTTGTAGTGAGCTCTGGGGACAGTGTTTGGTGAGGATGCCGGAGAGGTGAGCTCTGGATAGTGTTTGGTGAGCATGCGCAGGAGGAAAGCAGGGTCTGCTCTCACGGCCTGATTCTCTTGCTACAGGTCTTGCTGAACCTGGAGCTGGCTGGTGAGTGAGCCCTGGGGTCAGCTCCTATCTCCGCCCCCTCCCAGCACTGGGATTACAGACACAAGAACGCCATACTTGTTTTCTGTTGTTGTTTTAGGTTTTGTTTTTTATTTTCCTGAGTGTGTGAGCTAGGTGTGCAGGTACTGGAAGAGATCAGAGGAGGACATATCGTCTCTCCAGAGCTGGAACGACAGGCAGTTATGAGCTGTGATTGCTAGGAACTGAACTTGACCTCTGAGGGAACAGCAACTGCTCCTACTGGCAGACCATTTCTCAGGCTTTTACATAGGTTTTAGGGATGGAACGTGGGTCCTCCTGTGAGGACCCACTGAGCGGTCTCCCCAGCCCTGTGCATTTTATCTTGACGATTTATTAACCTCCTGGTGAATAATAACTGTGTCACAGCACTGGTTGATTTAGAAATGATGAGCTACAGCAGGGGCAGCTCGTCTTTTCTGAAGGGCCTGAGTTCTGGTATCTGTGAAGCAGAGCCTGGGTTTCTGGAGCCACTGGGGCCACTGGCAGACCTCCTCCTGGTGAGGTAGAAGCCAGAAGCGGGAGGTGGGCACTCGTCTGTGTTACTACCTGGAAGAATCTAAAGCAGTGGTTCTCAGCCTTCCTAAGGCTGCGACCATTTAATACAGTTCCTCATGTTATGGTGACCCCGACCATAACATTAATTTTGTTGCTACTTCATAACTAATTTTGCTACTGTTATGAATTGTGATGTAAATATATGTGTTTTATGATGGTTTTAGGTGACCCCCAAGAAAGAATTGTTCAGCCCCGAAGGGGTCACAACCCACAGGGTGAAGGCCACTGATCTAGATTGTTGGAGACAATGGTGAGGTAGTACTGGTCTGTTATCTTGCAGGGACTGTGAAGGTGAAGAGTTCGAACATCCAGGTGGGGGATCTCATCCTTGTGGAAAAGGTGAGTGGAGAAGCTTCCAGAAGCTTCTTAGGGGCCGGGCATCACTGGGAACCCGTGAATGGGGAGTGGTCCATGGTGGGGAGAACTGATGAAAGAAACTCTTTGGGATGCTAGCAGACATCTCCTCCTTGGGGAGAAAAACATCTATCCCATGAGACAGACACAAAAAGAGTTCCCCAAGGTACCCATGTACTGGGGAGCTAGGAGCCCTGCTTGTAATGATAAACACAGCATTCATTTGGTTTTCTGCTTGGTATATTTGTTTGGGGGGTTTCAAAAAGAACCCCACTTAATCATGATGCCTTTTTTGTTAGTCAGCTTGCCACATTGGCACTTAAAAATATTTATTGAATTCAACTTTGTTGAACTGTTAACCTGCATATCCTGACTCCTGGAGCCTGCCAAGAGTTTTATGGGGAATGGGAGTGGGGTGTGCAGGGACAAGAATGTCAAAAGTCTGTGTTATACTTTACTTTTCATTGAACAAACACTGACGGGCCTGTTGTCTGTGCATATTTGGAAGGTGTGAGGTCTGAGGTGGGTCTAGAGAGTCTGGGGTCATATTTGGTCAGAAAACGGTCCTGTCTTACCCTGTGTCTTAGGTTTCTGTGAAGATACACCACGACCATTGCAATTCTTATAAAGGAAAACATTTAATTGGGGCTGCTTTACAGTTCAGAGGCTTAGTTCATTATTGTCATGGCAGGAAGCATGGCAGCATGCAGGCAGGCAGACATGGAGATGGAGAAGGAGCTGAGAGTCCTACATCTTCACAGGCAGCAGGAAGTGGTCTGTCTCACTGTGTGGCTTGAGCATATATGAGACCTTAAAACCTGCCTCCACAGTGACACACTTCCCCCAAGAAGGCCACACCTACTCCAATAAAGCCACACCTCCTAATAGTATTACTCCCTTTGGGGACTTTTTTTTTTAAACCACACGCTGTAGGAACTGAATGGTACTACTTGTTAGAGGGTTAAGTTCAAGCACTTACGGTTAATATAAGGGAAACGGGAACACTTGGGGTCAGAGCTTTTGTCTATTGTCATATTCCTTCTTGCCACAGCCACACAGGGCTGCTGCTACCCTTCCCCCATGTATGTATGTATTTATTACTTGTTTCTGAAACAGGGTCTTACTGTGTAGACTGGGGAACTCACAGGGCTGCCTGCCTCTGCCCGGTATAAAGGCCTATATACCTCGCCTGGCCTTTCCACTTCATCTTGAGCATGGCTTTAGTTCCTTCTCGCCACCTTACTTCCTCACATCCTACTGCAAGACAAACAAGAGGGGGATGGGCTAATCAGTAAAACACTTTCCACATGGGAATGAGGACCCAAGTTTGGTCCCCTACATCCATGTAAAAGTGGCACATCCCAGCACCTGGGGCAGAAGCAGGTAGATCCCTGGGGCTCACTGGCCAGTAATCGAATCCACTCAGCAAGTTTTCAGCTGTGACAAGTCCTGTCTCAAAGAAACAAGGACCTCCATCCTCCATGCAAACACACGCACATTGCAAATGCACATGAACTCTCATGCACATATACACAGAAAAGGAGACAGGCCCAGTGTGGACCGGGCAGAGCCAGTGTGGAGCGGGCAGAGCCCAGTGTGGAGCGGGCAGAACTCAGTGTGTAGTTGGGTAGAACCTGTATGGGGCAGGCAGATCCCAGTGTGGAGCGGGCAGAGCCCAGTGTGGAGCGGACAGAGCCCAGTGTGGAGCTGGCAGAACCTGGTATGGACCAGGCAGAGCCAGTGTGGAGCAGGGCAGAGCCCAGTGTGGACCGGGTAAAGCCAGTGTGGAGCAGGGCAGAGCCCAGTGTGGAGCAGGCAGAGCCAGTGTGTAGTTGGGTAGAACCCTGTATGGGGCAGGCAGAACCCGGTGTGGACTGGGCAGACCAGTGTGGAGTGGGCAGAGGCAGCAGAAAGTGCTCGCGGGTTCTGCCTTCAGTGTCTGTAGCTGGTTGGGGACAAAGTTGTGGGGGTCACAGGTTAAGAAGTGAAGGTCGAGTTCAGGAACCCATGTCCCCTTCCCCAGACGACGTCTTGGCAGGGTTAGTAAAGTGCTAGGTGTGCAAGGTGCTGCGGGTTCCAGACAAAGCAACCCTGTGCTTAGCTGTGACAGAGGCTGAGGCTTAAAAGAAAGGTGGCCTAGGACGAAAGCCCACCCGTGGCTGTTCACAGTAACATTACAGCTTCTCTTCATTTCCCAGAACCAGCGGGTCCCTGCCGACATGATCTTCCTGAGGACATCAGAAAAAAACGGTAAGCGTCTGATGGACACCGAGAGTGACCATTGGCCTTTCCAGCGGTAATTCGGCACCATCATCATTTGGAAATGTCACAGGGTAGATGTCATTGTGGGGCTTGACAGGTGAGCCAGAACATCTCTGTAGAGGGGTGGGGTCCTTCACAATTAAAAGTGTTTTGGGTGTTTTGTAGTTCCATAAATTTTGTTCATTAAAAACAGATATTACATGTGTTTTGTTTTGAGACAGGGTTTCTCTGTGTAGCCCTGGCTGTCCTGGAATTCACTCTGTAGACCAAACTGCCCTTGAACTCACAGAGCTCCACCTGCCTCTGCCTCTTGAGTGCTGGGATCAAAGGTGTGCTCCACCAAGTGCCACACATTTTAAGCCTTGCATTTGTGAAGCAGAGGCAGGCAGATCTCTGTGTCCAGGTCATGGGGTACATAGTGAGACCCTGTCTCAAACAAAATACCCAAACTGGTGAAACACCTATGCCTCTGCCTGGGAATGGTCACAGGAGTGACTGTCCTATGCTGGCCACTGTCCCTTCACCCTGCTGGATTGTTACAACAGGCAACATGTCTCCTCTTTTTACATATTAAGGCTCGAGGGCCTAGCTCTAGTCCTAGAGTGAGGATTTGGGTCCAGAGCTTGTAGAGGGGTGGGAAGTGGATATCTATTTTCCCTGTGAGTCTCTGGCCATTGATGGGCCATTTCTTCAAGGAGCAGAACAGACAGTGCCCTGAGCTGCTGAGGGAAGCACACTTGGGTTGCAGATATCAGACAGTGCCCCATCTCTCTGCAGGATCTTGCTTCTTGCGCACGGACCAGCTGGATGGAGAGACAGACTGGAAGCTTCGACTGCCGGTGGCCTGCACACAGAGGCTTCCCACGGCTGCTGTGAGTGGATTCTCTCAAGAACTATATACTGACTACCTGGTCATAGCCTGGTTCTCACACTCAGATGTCCTCAGAGGCCAGGGAGGCTCGTGGCATGTGAAATGGGGCTGGTGGGGGAACTGGAGAACCTTGAACCGGATTGGTTCCACTTAACTGATCGTACCAAAGTCAACCCCAATCCCCATATGAAGAGTGAGTGCTTCTGATGGTGATGGTGCTGGTTTCCTGAGTTGTAAGAGAAGGCCTAACATGTAGTCCTTCTGCTAAGAGCTCCCAGGGCAGTGGTTCTCAGCCTTCCTAAGGCTGCGGCCCTTTAATACAGTTCCTCATGTTGTGGTAACCCCCCCATAACATTGTTTTCATTGCTACATCTAAACTGTAAATTTGCTACAGTTATCAATTGTAACATAAATATCTGATATGCAGGATCTCTGATACGCCACCCCTGTCATGCCAGGTTGGTAGAGGCTGCTCATCATCCTGAGACCCTGTTCTGCAGGTGTTGGTGGTTTGAATAATACCCCCATAGGCTCATGTAGTGGTATGCTTAGTCACCTGGGAGTGGCGCTACTTGAAAAGGGTTAGGAGGTGTGGTCTTGTCAGAGAAAGTGTGTCACTGAGGTCGGGCTTTGAGGTTTCAAAAGCGCATGCGAGGCCCAGTCTCCCTTAGCCTCGGTGGATTGTAGCTCTCAGCTGTGGGCCCAGCACCACGCGTGCCGCTCTCAGCTGTGGGCCCAGCACCACGCGTGCCACCGTGCTTTCACCGTGGTGAAAGCGGACTAACCCGGAAACTGTAAGCAAGCCCCATTTACAGCTTTCATTTTATGAGTTGCCTTGGTCCCGGTGTCTCTTCACAGCAGTAGAACAGTGGCTAGGACAGCAGGCCTTGTCCTTGTCCTCAGCCACACGTCTCTGCTCTGACCTCAGTGGCTGCCCCTCTGACTGCTGACCCCGTGCTCAAGTGTGTGGCTGCCTTGGATTGTTCCTGTACAGTCCTCTAGAGAGATGCTCTTTCTCAGGGTTCAGCCCTGCAGGCCCGTCACGTCGACTCTGTGAACAAGTGTCTCTCTAGCCAACAGGTGCCTGTATTGATTTTAGTTTGCCTGGATGTTGGTTTTTTCCCTATTATTTCCTTTGTGCTGGGGATTGAACCTGGAGCCCCCAGTGCTAGGGTGTTGTATTACCACCGAGCTACACCCCACATTTTCTGATTACCTGCACCCGGCATTCCCTCCCTAACCACTTCCAGGCAGGGTCCCTTCCAGTAGCCACCGACTAGTGTGCCCTGCTGTGTCCTTGTACATAGAACCAGGTGGCCACAGGGCACAGCCCCTGTCTAGAGGTTTGGCACAGTAGCTGACAAAATTTAACTTTAATTTTTATTTATTTAGTGTGTGTGTATGTGTGTGTGGCCCACATACCACAGCACATGTATAGAAGTCACAGGACAACTTGTGGGAGTCAGGTCTCACTTTCCGCCAAGTGGGTCCTAGGGATTAAACTCATGTTTGTGTCAGGATTGGACACACGTGCCTTTATCTACTGAGCCATCTCACTGCTCCATGCCAAGCCAATTTAAATGACCACAGTCCAGTTCTCCTACAAGCATCCTAGAGTGGCTAAGTGGAATGCCAGTGTAGAGGTGTGGGCAGGAGCAAGTGCCGCACCCCAGTGGCATCAGTGTGATGATGAGCGTGGCCCTCATACTCACGGTTGGTTATAAGTGTCCTTTCCGAAGTTTGTTTTTTAATGAGAAACCCCAGAGCAAGTTTCTAGCCGTGGTCCAGGAGCTCTGGCAACTGCCCTGCCTGTGAGAGAATTAATCCAAGGATGGGACTCTGCTCTTATCTCGTGGGTCCTGTGTTTTATTTCCTGGTCGGAGTTTCCCCAGAGAAAGGAATCTGATCCCTATAATTACCGGGAGGTTTTGGTTTCGGAAGCAAAGATGCCAGAGTTTTCCATGGCCTCAGATCAGAAGAGCCTCCTCACTTTGCCCTTGTCTGGCCCAGGCCTGTGCTGGGGGGAATTGAAAATAGATAAAGCTGTTGGCTCTGCTGTCAGGGAAACAGTAATTGCCTCATTGGACCTGCAGGGATGGAGAGGACCAGTGTTTTTGTGGTTTTGTTTTGTTGTTTGTTTGTTTGTTTTAGAGTGAAAGGATTCTATCAGGGACAAAGAAATCTGCTGGGGCATCTTCCCCAGGAGTTCATTAGTCTATTCCTGATTAAAAACCAATCGAGCTGCTTGGGAAGCCGTGGAAGAAAGTTAGAGGCCCATTCCCAGCCTCTGCCCAGATCTTATCGTGAAGTGGGTGCTGGTCTTTCCAGACCCTTAGCGGTGCTCTTAGAGATGTGTGACTTAGGACAGTGGTGACGGTTTCTGGAGATAGGACCAGACCTTTGTGGTGTGTGGGGAAATCTCTGGTGCCTTTCCTTATCAGTCCTAGGGTGCGCAGTGCCTGAGGGGTGGCCAGTAGCTTCCACTAGCTACCAGGCCCCTTTCAGTTGCTGTTTTGGTGCCAGTCTGCTTGATAGCCTTATTGATTGTGGAACTATTTATTTATTTATTTATTTATTTATTTATTTATTTATTTATTTATTTATCCTTTCCTGTTTTGAGACAGGATTGTAATTTGTAGCCCAGGCCAGCCTCAAACTCTTGACCCTTTTGTCTCCACCTTCTAAATGCTGGAATGACAGCCTCAAATCACTCAAATTGTCATGTAGATCATTAAAAATTCATTTTTTACATTTGTATAATCTTATAAGACTATCACAAAGCATCTTTTTTTTTTAAACATGTGTGGGTAGGTGCATGCGTGCGTGCGTGGTATTAGGGATCGAACTCAGACCCCTGAACATTCTAGGCAGCTCTGTCTGTTTAGTTCTTTGTATCTCGATTGAACCCAGGGCCTCACACAAGCTAGGTGAGCACTCGCCCACTGCTCTATCTCCCAAGTGCATCCTTGTTTCAAGGGAAGGGTTATTGGGCTGGGCTGGGCTTGCTAGCCTGCTCACCTGGCATACATGAAGCCCTGGGTTGATCCCCAGCACCACAAAACCTGGCTGGGCACACACCTCAGTCTCAGCTCTCAGGAGGAAGAGACTCGAAGATCAGGAGATCAAGGTCATCCTTGACATAAATAGTGAGCCGAGGGTCAGCCTGGGCTGCATGAGGTCCTGTCTCTAAATACATAAGCAGATAAATAAGATTTATTTAGTAAGAGAACCCTTATTTCCTCTTTCCCTATAAACTATTCTGTGTTCCCTTGAAAAAGCACTTGTGGGAGGGGTGGGAAGAAACTTTCCAAGGGGCAAGAGTAGGGTAGCCCCGAGCAGAGTGGGAGTACTCGAGCATGCATCATGGTCCCCAGGACCACGAGGACAGAAAAATAAAAATAGTATCTCTAGATTCTTCAGAGTGGCCACTGGCGGGAGCTGTGACTTTTAGGCAGCACAACCACCATAGCTTGCCTGGCCCCTGGAGGACCTGGTGGTCTCAGGGTCTCAGCCTGGCTCTCTGGGGGAGGTGCTCAGGATCTTGGTCTAGTTTTTAAAGATCTTTGTGGAAATGAGGAAGTCAGGGCTAGTGAGGTCGCTCCGCAGGTAACAGGCACATGCTGCCAAGCCTGATGACCTGAGTTCAATCTCAGGGAACCACACAGTGGGAGGAGAGAATTGTCTTCCGACCTCCATGTGTGTGCCTGACACATGTGCACACACTCATAGAGGTGAATAAAGTGTGAAAAACAGGAGCTCAGAGGATGAGGAGAGGGAGGAGCCATATCAGATGAATGTGTTCTAGTGAGAGCCGGGCACAGTGACCGCTCAAGGGTCCCAGGAGAGGTGGTGGCCTCCACTGCGAGGCAGGTGCAGCCTGTTCTACATCTTGTTTTATATGCTGTACTCCAAGCTGCAGTGGTAGGTAAGGAGACCGAGGCCACGTGTGTTAGCGACAGGTCTGTGAAGTTGCTGGGATTCGGTCTTGCACTAAGTGTGCAAGGCCATAGCTGCTACAGACACATGCTTGCTGAGTGAGCAAGGCTACAAGGGTGAGCAGTGGATGGTTGCTGAGTGTATGAGGCTACGCCTGTGACTAGTGGGCGATTGACCAAGACCAGGAACCTTGGTTTGAGGAACCTTCTAGAGATCAAGCTCTGGAAGCAGATCCCGTTACTCAGTAACAAAAGCTTGAGAAAATGAATTTACAGTAAGTTCATAGTAGGCTGGTCAGAGGGTTCAGTGAGTAAAGGTGCTTGTTGTCATTCTCTCTATCCCTAGGACCCACAAGGAGGAAAGAATCAACTCCTTCTGGAGGTCACCGTGTGTGTGTGTGTGTGTGTGTTGTTCTGCTTGGCACAATGTCTCCAAGGTTCACCTGTTTGTAGCTAGGCTTGCTTCCTTTTCTGAAGGGGAGTAGCGTTCTACAGAGAGAATGTATAACATTTTATTTATCCATTCCTCCATGATGGACGTTTGGATTGATTAGTCCTCTTAGCTTTCATGAAGAATGCGCAGGGGTGAAGACGTATCTCTTTGAGTGCCTGCTTTTGAGTCTTTTGGGTGTACATCCAGAAATGGCGTTCCGGAATCCTGTGGTAATTGTGGAATTCCTTGAGGAAGCACCAAGCTGTTCTCCCGCAGCTGTGCTGTCTTCCGTACTTGATGACTGGGCTCCGTTCGCTCTCATCCTTGCCAGCACTGGTTATTTTCTGCCTGTATCCTTTTGATTTCCATCCTGAGGGGCCTGAGACTCTTCTTCCTTTTTGAGACTCTCCTACTTCCTTTTTGCGCTCCTCCCAGGGCCTTACACGCAGGAGATACTTAGTATCTTCTTGTTAAATGGGGGCAACTGTTGCCATTGGGATAGGATGCCATGCAGGTCAGGGGTGAGTCAGTCAGTGGCTGCTTGCCTGCCTGTTCTCTGCAGTGTAACTTGTACTTGGTGGGAGAAGTCAGCAGGCGTCTGTACACGGAGCTGTGGGGTTTATGTATGGCAATACCTACACTGACTTAAGGGAGGATTTTTTTCCCTCTTGTTGCCCTGTAGTTTGGAGGGTCTTTTGGGGAAATAAAATCGTTTGCTTTTGAAATCTGGTTCCAGACTCCTGTTTTTAACCGGGTGTTTTCCCCCTGGAACAGGACCTCCTGCAGATTCGGTCTTATGTGTATGCTGAAGAGCCCAACATTGACATCCATAACTTCCTGGGGACTTTCACCAGGGTGAGTGGACCTGAGTCTGATCTTAAATGTGTGAGGCTATGTTGGTTCTCACGGCTGAGCACTGCTGTCTGTCTGAGATTCCTTACCGAAGCCCCACCTGAAGGCTGGCAGGTGGAACGTTCTCCCAGCTCTGAGCTTGAGTTCTAAAGCAGCAGGTGTTGTCACCGACTTTCGCTCTGAGGCCGACACAATCCCAGGGTCCTAACTGGTCTTGAAGATCCTCTGTGCTAACAGGGCATGTCAGCACATCCCTATAACTCCAGTACTCAGGAGGCTGAGGCAGGTGGACTGCTGTGAGTTCATGGCCAGCCTGTCAAAACAGATGTACCAAACCACAAAATCCTGCTTTTTCTCTTTTCTTTTTTTGAGGCAAGGCCTCTTTGGGTAGTATAGGGTGGCCCTGAATTCATGAACCTCCTGCCTCAGCCTCTCAAATGCTGAGATTTCCTACCTACACATCCCTGTGCCAGGCAAAACTGACATTTAATTGTGTATGTATGTGTGTGTATGAGGTGTGTGTATGAGTCTGTGTGTGTGTGGTGTGTGTGTGGTGTATTTTTGTGATGCTAAAGATGGAACCCAGGCCTTGTCTGTGTCGAGCAAGCCTCTAGCGCCTCCAACAGTCCCAACTCAAATCTGTCATTTTGTAAAAAGGATTTTTAACCTTGTCAGACTTTGTTATCTTAGGGGTCCTGGACCTTATCCCATGGAAAGTGGGGAACGACTGTCAGTGTGTGTGTTTGTTGATCTTTTCAGGAAGACAGCGACCCTCCAATCAGCGAGAGTCTGAGCATCGAGAACACGCTGTGGGCCGGCACTGTCATTGCATCAGGTGAGGCCTGGCCAAGGAGTGTGGGAGCAGTTTGAACCAGGAAGCCAGTCCTTGTGGAATTAGAATCATCACTTCTCAGCTGGGAAATGAACTTTAGGTCAAATGGAGCTTCCCACTTCCTCCAACATCTCTGGGTGCCTAAACTAATACCTGACGTGTGGCCCATGGGCCTTCTATAGCAGCCATGCCAAGAACGGCCCATAATTGCCACTTCAGTTGGCGTCATAGTACCAAAAATTGGAGTGGTGTGGATGTTCTGGTTGGAAGCTATGTCTGTGGGGACTGTTCTCTTTGCCGAGACAGAGGCAGGAGAGTGCTAGGAAGGCTGGTTCTCCGTGTTGCAAACTCTAGAGGGAGATGGGAATGGTGGCTTCGATATTGATTGCTGGGGTGACTCTGAGTAGTGGGCCTGTGAGCCAAGGCTAGCCCACAGCAGCAGGGATTTATACTGCTGATGCAGGGTGTTGGGTGCTTCTGCGTGTCACCTGCTGTCAACCACACCTAGATGGTAGTCACCATATCTGAGCTCGGGAGGCGAGGGCTGCACAGTGGGTCAACTCTGAGAGGTCAGGGCTGCACAGTGGGTCAACTCTAGAGAGGTCAGGGCTGCACAGTGGGTCAGAAGCACAGTGCAGAATAGAACTCAGGTTGTCAGCCTGGGGTGGAAGACAGCAGTTGTGTGCAGGGCTACAATGTGGAGCAGTGGACACAGTGTCAAATTATGTTGCATTATAATCCCAGACAAAGGACTCAGTGTTTCCTTCTCATTACCCCTCACCCATTTCTCTAGCTTGACAAATCTCTTGGCTTCTGTAGCACAGACAGGTGGGGATTCTGTGACTCTGGCGGCCAATGTGCGCGCTTGTGTGTGTGTGTGTGCGTGTGCGTGTGCGCGTGCGCGTGCGCGCGTGTGTGTGTGTGTGTGTGTGTGTGTGTGTGTGTAGAGCTCAGAGCAGGATACAGAGATGAGCACCTCTGGGGACAGTGTCTCTTTCTTTGCCACTGTCTTTGTGGTGGTTTGTTTGCACCGGAGTCTACAAGGCCCTCAGTTTTCCTGAAGCGAGAGGTTGGTGGCCTCCAGGGCCTCCTAGGCCTGGACACGTGCCTGCAGCCTGCAGTAGTCTGTGCTCCACAGAGCATGTGGCTGCCCATGCCCACCCTACCTGCCCAGCTGATGGCGTAAATCACAAACAATCCCACACCAGTTTGGAATTATGATTAATAGAATGGTTATTTATTTAAAGGGGAAAAAACTTACAGATCACCGTCCCAGACAACAGCCCTCTGTGCAATCAGGAAGGGAGCCTAGTCGTCAGAAGCGGAGCCGGAAGCCAGAGAGCGAGCGGAGGGAAGTGGCCGCATTTTTAAAAAGAGAGACCACGCCCCAATGGGCTGGTATCTCAGCCGCTATTGGCTGAAGGAGCAGAAGGAGCTCCCGCAACACCTCCCCCTTTAGTTTAAGTAAGAGAGTTCTAAACCTACTATGAAATTATATACAATAAGCACAAATATCCTATTCCAACTAGCTTAAGTCTTATATAATAAATAACTTGGCCAAGTCATGAGAGGAAAGTAACTACATTTATATAGTCTTCAACCCCATCGAAGATCTGAGAAGGAAAATAATGTTACCTGAGTAATTAGGAAGTGCATTCAAACCACTTCTAAAACATGCAACAAATCACAGAGACAACTAGCTACCTGGACAATCACCCAAAGTCACGTTTGCAGCGTTGAAGCAACCAACTTTGGCTAAGGCCTAACGTAACTGACATACCATTTTCAAAGGCAAGAAACTTTTCAGAACTATCTTACCCTGTCTTGGCAGGATATGACAGTCCTGTTTTATCCATTTATGGATGCTCTGTATCTGTCAGTGGCTGAGGTATGGGCATTTCTTTGCCCAAAGGCCAGTTCTGCCAAGAAGAAAGGCTCCACGTGGAGTGTCTTTGGTGCTCAACATTCTCTCGGGAATAGATTGGTGTTGCCAGGAGCAATTGTGTCTCACTACCAAATTATTTGTCTACCATGGAACTCTGAGTTAAATTAAAGGCCATTTTCTACAGCTCTTTGAAGAGGTTGAAGATTATCTATCTATTCTGAGTATAGTCTCTATTTATCTAACGAACCTGATTAGTCTAATTATAAATGACAAACATAGATGACTACTGATATATATAATTCTCAATACCTATCTAACTTAAAGACTAAGACAATAAACAACTGTGCAATAAATGAGGACAATATGACCTCCAAATATAAACAATGTACAAATATACAATGCAATATGGTAAATACATACTATATATATCAATACAATATATATCAATACATAAATGTTTTAAACAGAGGTAGAAACATGCATGCATACAATAGTCAATATATTTTAACTTTGTATCAATATACAAGAATTGATACCAAATTATTTGTCTAAAAACAGTAACTCACAATTACAAATCTATTATCCCATCATCCAATTATCCCTCTTTTTTTTTTTTCAAAAAGATCCCTGAGCTTATAAAATTCCTCCTCCAACCCCCAAACCCTCAACCATATACTAATTATAATCAACCCTTAAATAATGTCCCTAAACCCAAGGACAAACTTTATGGGGAGAGGGGACGTCGTCCTCTAGAATTACTTCCAGCTGTCATGGGGGCGACGTCTTTCTGGGGGATCCTGTGAAAGTAAAATGATGGTTAAATTCCAAGATCAATATCTTTTAAAATTGCAAATAGTCTCTGAGTATTTTGTGTAGGTCTGGCCAGAATGTTGTACAAGATGTGCACCATTTCAGATAACCAAGTTGGAACTGTCTTGTGCAGCTGGTACACAAAACAGGTCTTGTAGTCTTGTAGTAGCACTATCAGTATCATGACGTCATATCAACCAGGTGGAGTTGTTGTTATGGGGCCCCATCTTCTTCCTAGAAACTTCAAATGTCACTGCAGGAAAAACTCTCTTAATCTCAGGGTCGTGGGTTCGAGCCCCACGTTGGGCGCCAGATGATGGCGTAAATCACAAACAATCCCACACCAGTTTGGAATTATGATTAATAGAATGGTTATTTATTTAAAGGGGAAAAAACTTACAGATCACCGTCCCAGACAACAGCCCTCTGCGCAATCAGGAAGGGAGCCTAGCCGGAAGCCAGAGAGCGGAGGGAAGTGGCCGCATTTTTAAAAAGAGAGACCACGCCCCAATGGGCTGGTATCTCAGCGGCTATTGGCTGAAGGAGCAGAAGGAGCTCCCGCAACACCCAGCCCCTGCAGCTTTGCCTTGCCCCTTGTTCCTTGAGTTCTCTGCTTTTAGGCTGTTGATAGATATTTATGATCACTAGACTTTTTTATGCTTTGAAGATTGAACTGAAAAGTAAGATTCTCTTTTCTTTTTAATTTTTATTTATGTGAATGTGTGACCAGGTACCTTTGAAGCCCAAAAGAGGGCATCAGTCCCCTGGAACTGGGGTTATGGGGTGCTAGGAGCCGAGCTTAAGTCCTCTGCAAGAGCAGCAGTCTTAATCAGCCGTCTCTGCAGCCCCAAATGTCTCCTTTTACCCTTAACAACCTCAGTTCTTGGAGGCCATGGCAGGAGGGGCATCAGTTCAGGCTTATCCTGGGCTACAGGGAGACCCTGTCTTTAAAAAAAGCAAAAACAAGGCTGGGCTTGAGGAGGTAGACCATTAACTCCAACACTGGAGGCAGAGGCAGGGGATCTCTGTGAGCTCTAGGCCAGCCTGGCCTATATTCTAGGTTTCTCTAGACCCTGTCTCAAAAACAAACCAAACCAAACCAAGCAATTGGTACCATTGGCTGCCTGGGGTTCGTCATCTTTGTTTTTGCCTTGTGGGTGTTGTGTCCTTTAGACATTTTTTTCTGTCAGAGCCCTTATATTTTTCTTACTCATTTCTCATTTCGGTTTTTATAGAACATTTACCAGATGAGGCAGAGAGAGTATCTGACTCTCTGGCCTGGGAACACAGGTGGTTGTGAGCTGCCATGTTGGTGGGAACTGAGTCGGGACCTCTGCAAGAGCAGCGAGCACCACGTTGGTGCTTGTGTGGAGGGCAGAGGAAAGCTTGGCGGAGTCGTTTCTCTCCTTTTACCCTGTGGGTCCTGGATTCAGCTCGGGTCGGCAGAGTTGACAGTATGGCGCTATACCCCTCTGAGCCATCTCGCACACCTCACTGTCGGCCTTTGTTAAGCTTCTGTCCCACACCTCACTCTGTTGCCTGGAGACTGTCAGTCAAAGACTTTGATACAAGCTGGGCGGTGGTGGTACACGCCTTTAATCCCAGCACTCAGGAGGCAGAGGCAGGAGGATCTTTGTGAGTTTGAGGCCAGCTTGGTCTACAAGAGCTAGTTCCAGGACAGGCTCCAAAACTACAGAGAAACCCTGTCTCAAAAAAAAAAAAGAAAAAAAAAGGAAAAAAAAAAAGGAAAAAAAAAAAAAAAAAAAAAGGCTTTGATACAATAGACACTTTACAGAGCTCCGCTACCATTCTCTCGTTCTGGTTTTACAATATGAAATAAAGACATTCAGGGGATCACGGAACTGAATCTCAGAGTGGGCAAACTTCTTGCTTGGAGTCGCACTGCCTCAGAGCGCCATCTCCCGGGAGGAGTGTAGGCAAACTGGAATCTTGTAACATGTGGTCTGTGTTCTTCCTGTATATGGGGCAGAAGGAGCAGGCAGGCTTTGCTGCTGTGCCTTCAGCAGGCCAGTGTGAGAACTAGACATTTCCTATGCCCCTAGTTGGCTTTAGGTCTCTGTGTGTCACTCAGTGGACAGTTACCTGGACATTTCCTGTGTCCCTAGTCAGCTTCAGGTCTCTGCATGTCACCCAATAGACAGTTAACTGTATTCAGTTGTAGTATGAACACAGAATTGAATGCAAAGCTGTTTCCTTGTGACACTCAACTCAATCATTGTGCAGGGACTCTTAATGTGTTCCTTGTAGAACCCACCTCCCAATGCTGGTCAGTCCGCTGCCATTGGATACAAGTTTAAAGAATAAGAAAGCTTGCCAGCTTGCACTGAAGGTCCAGCTGCCTTAGCCAGCATCTATCTGCAGAGGATGCAGTTGTCATGACAACCCAATATATGCTGCTAGTTTTGATGGAAATGGAAGGTGTTGGCGAGACTCTTGGTCTGAGAAGCTTGGTGTGGTAGCCTGTGTGCTTTAGGGCCCTGGGTTCTAGCTGGTTGCTTCTCAGACTAGGTGGGAAACGGCTAGTTTGTGGCTTGTTCCCCGAGTCTGTGGTGCAGTCTCGTCCTGGCCAATGACCAGCACATACTCACTCATGACTGATAATGGCCCACCTGGTCTACAATCTGGCTCATGTGCTCTGACCCTAGATCCATGGTGGGACACTGCAGCAATGCTGAGCTGTTGTGAATATTCCTGGCAACTCCCTTTTAGAGGTTTAGCTTGTGTCTGTTTGGGTAAAATAAATGGGCTACAAAATAACCCAGCAACCAGGCAGAATAACTGTCATCTGGGAGCTCAGTGGAGCGAGGGGTGGACTGGGGGGACCAGCAGGATCACTGACTGCAGGGTGCAAGGAGAGCAAGGAGCAGGAAGAGAAAGTGGGACCCAGAAAGAGGTTAGAAGTTGGATCGTGTGCAGGGCTCTTCCATGAGTGGGCTGTGCTGAGCAGCTGTGGCACCAGAGCCATGGACCCAGCGCTGGGCATGTGGCTCAGTCAGTAGAGCCTGCCGAGTGTCCGTCTCCCTGGATAACAGCCACACGGAACACGGAGCTGGGGTGCCAAGCTAGTGAAGCACTGGGTGGTTAGGGCTGTTTCGGTGGCTCCCCATGTGGCTGGGCTGGAGTGTGGGATGTGTCCTTTGGGTGCCGCTCATTTTTACCACCCTCTCCCCAGAGTACCCAGGCAGGGCTGCACAGTGTGGGAGAGGAGGAGTGGAGGAATGGTCACATAGCCACCTCAGCCTAGCCCAGGCTGGGGTCCCGCTGTCTAACCACCTGCTCCAGCAACAGGCTAAGGGTGGGGTGCCCTCGTCCCAGAGCCGGCCATCTGCTGAGACTGTGCACAGAGCCCTCCTGCTCTGCCATCTGCTGAGCCTCCCAAGCAGCGGAGCCTCATTGTGCGTTCACTGCAGGCATGGCCAAGCACTTTAGACCAAGCCTTTGTCCCATTGCAGCCCCGCCGCCGTGGCGGCCCTCCTCACAGATGTCTTTAAACCCCTTTGCAGCGGTGGTCCTGAGGGGGAGGGGGAGGGAAGGGAGGGTAGGAACTTGCCTTTCCCAGCAGGGAGCACAGTGCTCATTTTCAGATTTTCTCAGCAAGGCCAGCTTCTCCTCATCTTAGACTTTCACCTGGGTCCCCTCATCTGACAAGGTGCACCCCGCCCACCTCTCTCACACCCTCCTTCTGCTGGGTTTCGCTGTGGCATCCTCCACACGTCTTAGTGGAGATGGTTCTTGGCCTCCTTATCATCTGGCTCCCTGCATTCGGCATTTTCACACATGAGAAAAGGGAGTTACATTTTGACAGTACTGTTTAATTCCCATCAAAGTAGATGGTACCGCTTTACAAGCTAGCCGCGAGCGCGTGCAGCAAGGTCGCTTCCCTCTTTTCAGCCAGCACTAGACGATGTCAGCCTTGCAAATTGTTGTCCGTGTAGGGAAAACGCTTTTGACAGTTCACTTGGCTGAGTGTTTTTCTACATACCTTGCTCTTTGCATTTCTTCTCTAAGCCATTTTCCCTTAGAGGGAGTGAGGGCTTTGCTCCATGTGCCTGGAGGATGGAGAAGGAGGGAAGTTCTGAGGAGGAGTTTCCTTCAAAGGCCAAGTTAGGTAGACACGCAGAAAGCCGTCATGCAAGAGAATGGGCCAGGGACAGAAGGGAGGCAGTTGTAAGTTTCCATGCAGATGAGAACGTTCTGGTTATTTCTGGATGCTTATAAGGCTAGTGGCACAGGGGATAAGCTCCTACCCACAACTGAGGATGCTGCTTCCTCAGGCCAGCCCTGTCCAGAGCTGGAGGTAACCATAGAAACGTTGTATTTTACTGCTGCATGAAGCACGTGCTAGCCCTGTGTGGTTAGTGAAGGCTGCCATGCATCTGTGAACTAAGGGTTGTCTTCACAGAGCAGATGAAGTTTCAACATTGCCTGGGCTTGTGGCACCTCAGTGCTCAGTGCCACTTTGACCCAATGGCTCCTGGCACTCTTGTACTGACTGTGAGCAGTGTGTGGAAAGTGTCCTCAAGCTGGTGGGATGGGCTTGTTTATAGACCTGCCGCCCTCCCTCCCTCTCCTCCCTGCTTCCTTCCCTGCCTTCGTGTTCATTTGGACTTGGTCTCTTGTTCCAGGCACTGTTGTAGGTGTTGTTCTGTACACGGGCAGAGAACTGCGGAGTGTCATGAACACCTCCGACCCCAGGAGTAAGGTAGGGAGACTCCAGCTCACGTGGGTCCGTGCTGACAATGGGCACTGGTGCTGAGGGACTGGGTTTTAAAGCTGCCTTGAACTAACTGATTGTCAGATGAGAGAGAGAGAGAGGGAGAGAGGGAGAGCGCCTCTGAGTATGCATGTGTAGCCACAGCAGGTGGTATGTCCCGTGTCCCGTCAACATGTCTCCTCTTTCCCTTCTTGCACATCATGGCCGTCCCAGCCCCCTTCCATCTCCATCCTTCTATTTAGAATGTCACAGGCTGTGTGTTGTGCTACATACTCACACCCCAGCATTTCCAAGGTGGAGACAGGCAGATTAGGAGTTTGGGCTGTCCTTGTCTGCAGAGAGAGTTTAAGGTCAGCCTGTGTTACAAGAGGCAAGATTCTGTCTATAAAACAAAAGAGAACAGAGTATCGTGAAAAGGTGTGCCATATCGGTACACATATCGCGTCCCAGATCTCACCAGGTTCATGCCAGCACTGACCTTATCCTTATACCATTGCTGACTTGAAGTTTGAGCCTTATTCTATGACATTATGGATTTTGTGTCCTTATTGCATTTTGGGACACATGAAGACACAGACGTTTCGTTTTGTGTGGCTGGAGCCCTGGGCGCTGTGTGTGCTGGAGCAGCGCTCTGCAGCTGAGTTGTGCCCCAGTCCCCAAGTACTCAGCCGCTAGAACGGAAAGTCAGGAAAGTCAGCCCCCAGCTGGGTAGGACCAGGCTTTGGGGTATGGTGGGGGACCGGTAGTCAGTGTAGCATGGCAGGGGCTGTGCAGAGGTCAGCCCAGCACAGCGGCTACTTGCCTTGTGTTTCTGAGTCTGAATCTTGAGTTAGAAGAGACATTGATGATGAGGTGTCTTAGAGGGCCCTGAGGGCTGTAGGAGCTCAGCCATAGCTCTTGTTCTTGGACCACTGCTGTAAGGGCAGCACCTTCTGTATCTCATGCCTCACTGGGCAGGGGCCGGGGTGCATGTGTTGAGACCCTCTTTTCACCTGGGCTGTGGGCTGCACTCTGATTCTCTGCACCCTGTGCTTTGTCCCCCAGATTGGCCTGTTTGACCTGGAGGTGAACTGCCTCACCAAGATCCTGTTCGGTGCGCTGGTGGTGGTGTCGCTGGTCATGGTGGCCTTGCAGCACTTTGCTGGCCGCTGGTACCTACAGATCATCCGTTTTCTGCTCCTGTTTTCCAACATCATTCCCATCAGGTGAGCTGGGGACGGGTGTCAGCGTGCTCAGAGTGTCTTTCTTTGCACTCACTCCAGGGTCCTGGTCCTGACGGGATTATAGCTCTGTGCTAGACCCCTTTCCTGGCAAGGGCAAGGCCCTAAGCACCTCTAGCCCTCAGCTGTCTCACTTGTCCAGGGACCAGTAATTAAAAAGGAAAAACTTCCCTTCCTCTACTCTTAAGTGACTTGAATCCATGTAGAATGGCTGTGTGGCCTCTGATGTCTCCTGCTTCTGGGTGGGGTTCTGACTTCATGTGCACAGCACACGTGTGCAGTCTGTGTGGTTTATAGATGTCTTGGTGGCCTTTTGTTCTTCTTCCTGCCTAGCTTGCGTGTGAACTTGGACATGGGCAAGATCGTGTACAGCTGGGTGATTCGTAGGGATTCAAAAATCCCTGGGACCGTGGTTCGCTCCAGCACAATTCCTGAACAGCTGGGCAGGATTTCTTACTTGCTTACAGACAAGACAGGTGAGTGCCGCTGCAGGGGCAGAGAGAGGCTGGGTAGGGTTCCAGCAGCTCCCAGTCCTCTCTTTGGAAGTAGTAGAGGTGGCAGCAGCTGCTTTCTTCTTTGCTATTGGATGAAGAGGGAGTGTCTGGTGAGGATGCGGATGTCATAGACACCTGCAGGGTACTGCTATCAAGGAAAGTGTGCTTCTCAGTTTATTCCCACACCAGCCGTGTGAGACAGGAAGGATTTTATAGGCAGGACCAGGGACAGAGAGACACAGTGTCTGTCAGAGGCACAGAGCTGGCCTCAGCAGGGTTGACTAAGGCAGTCTGGCCATGACCACCTCCAATTTCTGCTTTAACACCTGCCAGGCTCTAAGCTGGGAGTAGGTGGGGTGGGAGGCCTGGCTGCACACCTTTCTCTCTGTTTGATGGCTGCAGAGTGTGGGAAGCCTGCACAAGGATGATGGTGGTTGGTAGCACTTGGTGCTTTTGTTGCTATGACAATAAACACGAAAACAGACTTAAAAGAGGAAGGGTTTATTTGGACTCCTGGCCTCAGGTGTCTCAGCCCAAGGCAGCAGCCTCCAGTGCTTTAGGTTGGGTGAGGCAGGGTGGTGTGGGAGGAAAGCCGCTCCTCACTGGCTGGCGGGACGTGAGAGAAAGGGTCTAGGGACAAGATGGACTTCTGTTTGGGTTTCATTCTGTTTCTGTGACACTCTGACAGGAGCAACTTAGGGGACAAGGGGTTTATTCTGCTTACACTCCAGGTCAGTCCATCAGGCAGGGAAGTCAAGGCAGGAACCCTGAAGCCGCCAGTCATAGCATAGCCACAGTCTAGAGTGGAGAGAGAACGCATGCGTATGTGCCTCCTGCTCAGCTGGCTTCCTTCTCTCTGACACTGTTCAGGACTGCTAGCCTAGGGGATGGTGCTGCCCACAGTTGGGCTGTCCCTCCTATATTATTTAATAATCCATGCAGTCCCTACAGACATACCCATGGGCCATTTGGTCTAGATAATTCCTCATCGACATTCTCCCCGGCTATCATGGAGTGTGTTCAGCTGACAGAGGGTACCAGGAGGCTCCTCCCTGCTCCCTCACTTCAGCTCAGTGATAACTCAGCAGTGGCTAATCCATTGATGAAGTTAGTGCCCTCTTGAGCTGTTACCTCTCCACCGTGCCTCCAGCTTGATTCTTTGAGGCCATTTTATTTCTGATCCATAATGCTCATCAAGTCAGCAGAAGCCAGGATTCTGCAAGGACAGAAATGGGAAAGTCCAGCTGTGTCAGCCCCGAGCCCCTGGTCCCTGTGGGACTCTGGCATAGGAGTCGTGTGTCTTTGCTCATCTGTCTGCATATTTTCCTGCTCGGTTCAGGCTGATGGCCCAGTGTATGCCATGTGCCCCCGCTTAACTCAGGGGACATTCAAGCTCCCTCATTGACAGCCCCAGGGAATAGGCACAGTCTTGGGGCATGCTTTCAGAAGAGTGGGTCCCTCTCCTGTCTCCTCCACTGGGGAAGCGCTGAGGCCAGCAGGTGGCGCTGACTCGGGGAGCAGAAGGAATGCTTGCATCTCTTGTGTTCCAGGGACCCTGACCCAGAACGAGATGGTGTTCAAGCGGCTGCACCTGGGCACAGTGGCCTACGGCCTCGACTCTATGGATGAAGTACAAAGCCACATCTTCAGTATTTACACCCAGGTAAAGCCTCGCTTCTAAGTCACCAGTCAGTGGCTGTACATTTGAATTATTTTTAGCTCAGGCTGGCCACAAATTCACTTCATAGACATGGATGACCTTGAATTCCTGATCCCCTGCCTGCACTTCCCATATGTTGGGATTAGAGGCCTGTACCGCCACATCTATTTTAGGTTATGCTGGGGAGTCAGCCTCAGGACTTTGTGTATTCTAGGCAAGCCCTCGACCAACTGAGCTGCAGCCTCAGATATCCTGAACACTAAAAAATTGTGTGTGCTCTCTGGCCGTTCACTCACTCACTCATTCATTCATTCATTCATTCATTCATTCGAGACAAGGTCTCACTGTGTAGACCAGTTTGGCCTCAAACTCAGAGATCCTCCTGCCTCTACCTCTCAAATGCTGGGATTAAAGGTGCACTCCAGTGCCCAACCACTCTGTGTTTTTAAATACCTACTGAGATACACTTTGTACCATGCTGAAGGTACAGTTGAGTGACTCTCAGTAAACTAACAGGTCCCCAGAACTGGCTGGCTGTGCAATCTCTTGTTCCTCTAGCAGGAGGGACTTGCCCTGCTTTGTTTTATTTGTTGATAAAGGGTCTCACTGTATCCCTGGATGCCTGGAACTCACTGTGTAGACCAGGCAAGACTCTAACTTGCTTTGATCCTCCTGCCTCTACTTCCTTATGCTGTTCTTTTATTTATGCATGTATGTATGTATGTATGTATGTATGTATTTTAATGTGAGTTCTGGGGACCAAGTCACCCCCTGAACCATCTTCTTGGCCTCTTTGATCTTCAAGGGTGGTTTGCAGCTCCAAACCATATAATGTGGGTCAGGCTGGAGGCCCTGATTGTTGCCCCACTCCTGTTTTAGTGGGTGAACCCAGTGGTCCCACAGGACAGCAGGCACCGTGAGCACTGCTGGATGAGGTGAGGCTTGGCCTTGCTCTTGTCCCCTTGCTCTTGAGAGCCCTGGTGTGTAATCTGTAGGCCCCAAGGCAGTGCTTACGAGATGACACACGGGGCACAGGGAGAGAAAGAAGGCCAGTCTGTGTCTGCATGACATTCCACCTCCCAAATTCACACAACACTGACCTCTCCCCTGAGATTCGTGAGCTTGACCCAGGACCTCCGGGGAATATATCAGATGGGCATTTGTCAGGTGCGGTCCTTGACACGTCCTGCAGAAGGAGCCGGAATTCTATCTCTGTTTATCTTCCGTGTGTCCAAGCGCAGACAGAGGTTTACGAGCGCCCAGGTGATGGTGTAAAGAGTGTGATTGTAACTAAACTGGCCTCGTAAACAGTGGTCTCAAACATTCTGGAAGGGAAACTCTACCAGGACAGGGGCTAGGAGGACGTCCCCCTGGCTTGAGGATTAATCATTTAACTCTTTGAAGTTTTTTTACATTTATATTCTTGTGTGAGGGTGTGTACATGGAAGTCAAAGATAACATGCAGGAGTCAATTTAGTTCTCATGTCTGCCTTGTGAGTTTTAGGGATCAAATTCAGGTCATCAGGCTTGGCAACCCCACCTTTTCCCACTGAGCCATCTTGCCAGCCCGTCCAACCTTTTAAAGTAGATATACTTTAAATACACACATGCATGCAGGCACGCATGCACACACATACTGGTGGTTTTGCCTTTCTCCCTCCATAGGACGACCAGGACCAAGGAGTTTCTCCAGGATAATAAAAACCTCGCCTATGTCTGTGGGTGCTATATCTGGTTTTTGTTTTTTCTTGGTATTTTTTTATTATTATGTATACAATATTCTGTCCGTGTGTATGTCTGCAGGCCAGAAGAGGGAACCAGACCCCATTACAGATGGTTGTGAGCCACCATGTGATTGCTGGGAATTGAACTCAGGACCTTTGGAAGAGCAGGCAATGCTCTTAACCACTGAGCCATCTCTCCAGCCCCCTTTTCTTGGTATTTTTTAAGTAAGAAGTGTGTGTGGGTTAAAGGGTCTTTGGGGTTGAGGTTGATAAAGATGAACATGGTGTCAGGTGAGTGAAACCCTTCCATATGTGATTGTGTGGCTGTCACAGGCCTGGTACAGCGGTCAGTATCAGAGGTGCACGTGTATGCGCGTGCACAGACACAGACACACAGACACACAGACACACACACACACTTGGTCTTAGGTATGTGGAGGCTGCTGATGGCTCAGACATTTGCCACCAAACCATCCCAGGGATCCAAGAGAGAACCACCTCCCACAGCCATTCTCTGACCACCACACACTACACTGGTATGATATGAAATAATAATAATAAAAGTCTGACATAGTATAGACTGTGTTTCAACTTTTAGCTGAGAATATCCTTGAACTTCTGATGCTCTTGCTTCCACCTCCTGGGTGCCAGGATGACAGGTATGTGCACACCATCTTTGTGGTACTGGGATTGATCCCAGGACCACGTGAGCTGGGCCCCACTCACTCGCAGGAGCCATTGATTGAACAGCTGAAATAGTCTCAGCATTCATGGTCATTTCCTATCCACCTCATCAGGAAAGTGAGGAAGACACCGATGTAGGAAATGGAGGTGACATGAGAAGCCGGCCACTGATGACCCTGACCTGCCGTCACCCCCACCTTCTGATTGCCTGAGAAGTGGCTTCCCTGTGTGGAGAGTCCCTTTGTGGGACTCCCACTGGCCTGGCTCAGAATGTGTTTCTCCCAGAGCACGAGCCCCCACAGCTGTGGGTTGGCCACATCCCAAACAGCAGCGGCAGCAGCGGCAGCAGCGGCAGCAGCGCTGGCCCCTGTGCACATGGAGCCTGGTTTGCTCTCGATCTTTTCTGACTGAGCCAGCCTGGAACCCCAATTTCTGGAAAGTTCCCCCTTCAGAAGTCTCTGGAGGTGCTCTGCTCAGTTGCTGTCTCTAGCCTGTGGCTACTCCACTCTGCAGACCCAGCCGCTGCCTTGTAGGAAGCTTCGCTGTTGACCCTGATCTTAAATAATGATTCGGTCCAGGTGCAGAGCCGTGTGGGCAAAATGAAAACATGTCCTGGCGGCGCCGTCACATACATTTAATAGGACGTAAATTACAGGCCACTAGAAAGTGTCATCTCTCCAGCAGAGGGGACTTCTTTTAAGCCTTCAGTCCCCTGTATAATTTTAAAGTTAAAATCTTTATAATTAAAAACATTTGACTAATGAGCTGTCGAAGTCGGAGTTCTGATCCCTCACTCTAATTATTGTTACCATGTTGTGCCCTTTGACCTGGAAGTGCAACTTGTGTACTCTTGACATCAGAGGTTAACAGAGCAGGAAGCCAGAGCCCTGTGTGTCCCTGCAGTGACTAGAATAATTTAGTAATTGTTTAATTAGCCAAGGAGCCTAATGCCACTACTAAAAATAGTATTAAAAATTTAATGAATGTCATTTTCTTGTTTCTCAGGACATCTGTTCTCTAGGCCAACCACGTGTCATAGGTGTTAAGCATCACATGTGGCAAAGTCTCACATGGCTTTTCTCTACACGCTTTCAGTGGGATCTACGAACCCATAAACACTTCTGGCTTCCTACGCAACTGTGGCAACTTTGTTCAAAACAGTGACTCTGACCCTGTTCAGCCCAGTGATTTCATATCTATTTGTTTTACACGTACCTATTTGTGTGTGTATGTGTGTGTGCGGGGTCACACATGTGGAAGTCATAGGACAACTTTGAGGGGTCTTTTTGTGCTGTCTGTGGGTCCTGGGGTTCAACCTGGTTTGCCAGACTTAATGTCAAGTGCCTTGACCCACAGAGCCGTCTCTCCAGGCCTTAATATTTATTTTTCTTAGAAATGGAGGAAAGAGCTGGAGAGATGGCTCAGAGGTTAAGAACACTGACTGCTCTTCCAGAGGTCCTGAGTTCAATTCCCAGCACCACATGGCTCACAACCATCTGTAATGGGATCTGATGCCCTTTTCTGGCCTGCCTGAAGACAGGTCACTCATATATATAAAATAAATATTTCTGAAAAAAGAAATGGAGGAAAAAAATGTACCCCTACCTCAGGAGTTGTTTGCTTATTTACCAACTGGTAGTGGGTCTCACGTAGCCCAGGCTAACCTCCTTGAATTTCTGGTCCTCCTACCTCTCCTCCAGTGGTGGGTGACAGGTGTGTCATGCCATATTTTATGGCTGTCAGGAGCTTGGTGGGCAATCGCTCTGCAAACCGCGCCATTCCTCCAAGCAGAAGTGGTACTCGGTTTTCTCGTTTGTTCAGCAGCATCTCTCCTGCCAGGCACTGCTGACCACTAAGCACACAATGATGAGTAGTGTGCACTGTCAGCCTGTGTTCTTGGAGGCCGGGGCGGGAGATCACCACGTGAAAAAGCCAGGTTTAGGTAATAAAGACGTCAAGACGTAGTGGAGGGGCAAGCCTGAGTTGCCATGAGGGGGTGAGTGGGGCTAAGAGGATTAGGGGTGTCAGGGGTCTCTCTGAGTTCACCTCCAAGTGGAAGGCTGTGTGGTGAGACTGAGTGAGCTGTTCTTACAGAAATCTAGAAGGACTGGGATCCCAGGCAGTCTGAGTGGGCAGGGGAGGAAGGTGATGTGGGAGCTTGTGGAGCTTGGCAGTGGCCAGCCTGATGGGCCTGGCACTGAGGAAGAGGACTTGGCTTTTACTGACTGCTGAGCCGGGGACCCATGGGATGGGTGTGTTGACGTTGGGTGTCTCCTGTAATCACTTTCCACCTTACTTGTTTGCTCTCTGTTATTTTATTTGGTAACTGAACCCAGGCCCTCGAGCATGGATAAGCCGGGAATCCTGTGTGCCGAACTGTAGGAAGAAAACACTAACCGCTATTACCATGACATAAGGTCCAGACCCCTGGTCTTTCTGCTCAACTCTTTATTTTCTGTTCCTTTAGCAATCCCAGGAGCCACCGGCTCAGAAGGGCCCCACGGTCACTACCAAGGTACGAAGGACCATGAGCAGCCGTGTGCATGAGGCTGTGAAGGCCATTGCTCTGTGCCACAACGTGACGCCTGTGTACGAGTCCAACGGCGTGACAGACCAGGCCGAGGCTGAGAAGCAGTTTGAGGACTCGTGCCGTGTGTACCAGGCATCCAGCCCAGATGAGGTAACCTTGGGAAGGGCCCAGCCATACTCCATCCCTGCAGGTCAGCAAGGGTCAGGCACGGCTGTGTGGCCCTAACTGTTCATGGTCTAGACCTTGCCTTTTTGATTCCCTCCGTCATGCCCACAAAACTTGGCATCTGATTATAGAAACAGTTTGTTTTATTTTTGGTTTTTTGGGACAGTGTCTCGCGTAGACTGGGCTAGGCGTGTGATGATGTCGGAGTTTGAGATACTCATGCTCGGCACAGTGTCGGCCGGCATGCTGGCTGTGGCTGTGCCTGGCCAGCTGTGGAGAAGCATCCCCTCTCTGCTGAGCCTCATTGTGTCTGTTTTGGGGCTGTTGAGGGGTGTGTGTGTGTGTATGTTCTGTGGTTTGATCTTTCACAGATGCTGTGGTTTGGAGGCTTCCCCACATAGAGAAAATGCTGTATTTCATTGTCTGTTCTTCTAAATGAGATTTGCTTTGTCTTGTTTAAGTTTCTGATTTGTGATTAAAAACAACAAAAGGGATGTTTTTTTCTTGTCTCTGGAGTCTTCAGCAGTCCAGAAGGATCTGGTACTTAAAATTTTTTTTATTGCATTTACTTCTGATGTGGGATGCCCATCTGTATGCTGTGAATATGTTTTATTACCGTTGGTTAATGAATAAGCTGCTTTGGCCTATGGCAGGACAGAATAGAACTAGGCACAAAATCCATACAGAGAGAGAGAGAAAGAAGGTGGGGGTCAGAGAGACACCAGCAGCCACTAGAGAGAGGAGTAAGATGTCAGAACATTACCAGTGAGCCCCAGAGCACGTGGCGATACACAGGTTATTAGAAATGTGTTAATTTTTATGTAGAGCTAGCCAGTAAGAAGCCTGAACCATTAGCCAAACAATTATAATTAATATTAAGCCTCCAAATGGTTAGTTCATAAGTGGTTGCATGTACCATCAGGTGGGAGAGAAACCAGTCCAGCAGGACCGGGCAAGACAGAGCAGAGCTTCCAGCTACATACTTACATATGTGTGTTCATATGTGCCATGGTGCATATGTGCAGATCAGGGGACAACTTCCAAGAGTTAATTTCTTTCTCTATCTGCCGAACCATCTCCCCAGCCTTCCCTTTTCTTAATTAAAAAACTTTTTATTACTTGTGTATCTGTATGGGATGAGCCGTGGTGCACGTGTGAGTCCAGAAGATAACCTCTGGGAGCTGTTTTCTCTCCTACAGTGTTGTAGCATTGGACTCGGATCGCCAGGTTTACACAGCGAGGCTTTGCCCGCTGAGCCTTCTCAGTGCCCTACCCGTTCTTAAAGAACAACTTTATTAGCTCTTCAGTGCAGAGAAAAATGATCTGTAACTCACAAAGGCTGTAGCCACTGATAATACTGTGTACATCCAACTTCTACACAAAATACCAGCGTGTTTATGTAAACATGCCACTTGACAGGAAGAAGCAGGGTTGCTGTACAAGCAAGATCTTTGAGAAAGCCCTACTATTTTGATTCCCTGGGGGATTCCATTTGAACTTGGCTGGGTCCCTTTGAAATTCACTATCAACCAAGCCTGTATAAGCCCAAGGTTAGCTTGCTGGAGCACTGGGGAGCACTGGGGAGTACTGGGAGTAGGCTGCTGTCCCCGGGCAACTGGAGTGATTGCCACTTCTTCTTGTCAAAGAAGCAGGATTTCTGAAATTTGTTGCCAGCACATGGTCAGCCCTGGACGTCTGTGTTCAGCTATAGATTTATAGCCTCAGGGTATGGGCCCTCCTGCCCTCTACTGTAAATCCAGAACTAGGAAAATAATCTGCCATCTTAGGAAAATAATATGCTCAGCTTCCAGTTCAGTGGCTTTTTCTCTTTTCAGTGTATGTGACAGCCCTGGGGGTGTGGGGAGGGGCATAGCAATGGCAAAACTTTCTTTTTTGAGAAAGGGTCTCACTAGTGTAGCTCTGGTTGACCTTGAACTCACTCTGTAGATCAGGGTGGCCTCAAACTCACAGAGATCCGCCTGCCTTTGCACCCTAGCGCTGTGATTAAAGGCGTGCGCCACCACATTAAGCCATCTCACAGCTTTTAAAGTATCATTTCTTTTAGCCTTCAGAAGTCAAGGAGTGCTGTTGTCCTAGCGTCTGGAGTCCACTCTGTCATTCTGACTTCCATGCAGCTAAATTGGCAGGCTACTTTCCTCACGTGCCCTGGGTTCCATCTCCAGCTCCTTGGAAACTGAGTGTGGTGGCACTCGCCTGTGATCACTTGAGAGACACGGGCAGAAGGATCAGAAGTTCAAGGTCATCCTTGGCTACCTAGCACACCTGTGGCTGGCTAGCCTGTGCTACAGTCATTGTTCCTCTCTGAACCATTTCCCCAGTCTCCTTTTCTGAGCACCGATGAAGATTTCCCTATGTGACCCTGTGGGAGGTCAGCATCAGATTGGAGGCTCTCTAAACACCATGTGAGGTGACCTTTGGGTCACATGTATAAAGTGTATGTGAAACTTGAAGGACTGTCTTGTTGACACGTGCCTCCTGTTCCCAGGGTGTCTCGTTGAATATATACCAGTATCCCCAAACCTGAAATCTAAAATATTGTGTTCTTGGGCATTTTGATTGAGAGACAATTCTCCTGAGTTTATCACGAGTGTGATCCTCTTCCCTCCAATGGCAGTATCTTGTATTACCCACTTCTTTGTTATTTTAATTTTATTTATTTTATGTGTGTGGATGCTTTGCCTGTAGTAGGCAGGAGAGGGTGTCAGATCCCTTGCAACATATGGTTGTGAGTGACCATATTGGTGCTGGGAACTGAACCTCTGGAAGAGCAGCTAGTGCTTTTAACCACTGAGCCAACTCTTTAGTCCCCACCCCCAATTTCTTTCTTTCCTTCTTTTTTTAATGATGTTTTTAAGGATTTATTCATTTAGTATGTGTTCTGTCTGTCTGTATGCTTGCTGGCCAGAAGAGGGCACCAGATCTCATTACAGATGACTGTGAGCCACCATGTGGTTTCTGGGAATTGAATTCAGGACCTCTGGGAGAGGTCAGTGCTCTTAACCTCTGAGCTGTCTCCAGCCCCTTTTCTTTTCTTTTTTCTTTCCTTTCCTTTCCTTTCCTTTCCTTTTCCCTTTCCTCTCCTCCTCCTCCTCCTCCTCCTCCTCCTCCTCCTCCTCCTCCTCCTCCTCCTCCTCTTCCTCTTCTTCCTCTTCCTCTTCTTCTTCCTCTTCCTCTTCCTCCTCCTCCTCCTTCCTCCTCTTCTTCTTTTCTTCTTTATGTTTTGAGACAGGGTTTATCTTTGTAGACCAACTGTCCTGGAACTCGCTCTGTAGACCAGGCTGACCTCAGACCTGGAGATCCACCTACTTCTGCCTCTTCCCTATCCCCAGTGCTGGGATTAAAGGCATACGTCACCACCACCCACCTTAAATTTTTTTTACACTTTACTTATATGTCTGTGTGGTTTATGGACATACTGTGGTGGACACGTGGAGGTCAGGGTTCAAGTTATGGGCGTCAGTTCTCTGTCTAGAGATTGAACTCAGGTCAGCAGGCCTTTGTGGCAAGTGAGTTAATTGCTGAGCCATCTAACATGCCCAGAGAAATTATTGATTTCACCCCATACCCCTTAGGGGTTCCTGGTGGTCAAACTAAGGGCTCCTGGATCCAAGGCAGGAGTTCTTCCATTGAATCATATCCCCAGCCCCATCTTTTTTTTTTTTTTTTTTTTTTTTGAGGCAGGATTTCATGTAGCCTAGGCTGGCCACAAACTTTCCATGTAGCAAAGGATGACCCTAAACTTTGGATCCTTGTGCCTCCACTTCCCAAGTGCTAGGATTATAGGTGTATATTACCATGCCTAGTTAACCTGGTGCTGCGGATGGAACTCAGGACTTCAGGCATGCCAGGCAAGCACTTTGTCAGCAAGGCATGTCTCCATCACTCATCCCCCTTCTGGTAACCAGTAATCATCCATGAGCGGAGTATACTAAGGCTGTGCACTGTGGTGTAGACACCGCTTTGATTATTTCTCTTTTTCGAGCTTCTCATTTGTGAGGTCTCCCACTCAGGACCGTCATGGTGGTGCCTCACGCTGTTCTGCGCATCCGTGGCTATGTGGCTGTGTATGGTCTCATTTGTCTTGCTCAGCTTGTTTCTCTGTGAAAACATGAGAAACTTCGGGTGACTTTGCAATTGAGTAGAGAGAGGCAGCTATCTTGCAGGCTTGTCATGGCTCTGGGAAGACTTTTCCACAGTCACTCACACCCTAAATGCTATCTTGTTCCCTGAGCCCAAGCTGCAGGCCCCGGGGACAATGACAGCATTCAGGCGTGTCACAGCTGAACTGGGAGTAGAGCGTTGTATCAGAAAGGCTTTCTAGGGTTGTATGCTCACCCGCAGGGTGAGGCCAAAAGCCAAGGAATTCAGGGAAAAAAATTCCACATCAGCTGGTTATGATGGCACAGGCCTTTAAACCCCAGCCCTTTGGAGCAGAGGCAGGCGGATCTCCAAGTTCAGGGCCAGCCTGGGCTACACAGTGAGACCCTCTTTTAACAAAACCAAGAAACATCCCACACGAATGTTAATTTATCAACCACTGAGGGGAGATTTTGACTAGAAGTCAGAAGGGCAAGGATTGTCTGAGCCATTCAATGGGCTGAGATGTTTGATGGGCTGGGGAGAGTTGGCAAAGCTCAGTTGGTAAAGGGCTTTCCATGCAAGGATTAGTTCAGATCTCGCATGCAATCAATCAATAAAAGAGCTGGGCACAGTGGTGTGGCTATGATTCCTGTGCTGGGCAGGAGATAGATAGCCTGGTCTCTGGAGCTTGCTGGCCAGGCAGCCTGGGAGAATCAGTGGGCTCCAGGTTCAGTGAGAGACCCTGTCTCAAACAATAAGGTAGAGAGTGACTGAAGAGGACACTTTGACATTGACCTCTGGCCTCCTCGTATACATGTGTGCGTTCACACGCACAGGAGCATGGACATGCACCAAACACATATACACATTCTCTCTCTCTCTCTCTCTCTCTCTCTCTCTCTCTCTCTCTCTCTCTCTCTCTCTCTCTCTCTCTCTCTCTCTCTCTCTCTCTCTCTTGTTAGCTTATCCAGACTCAGGCATGTCATTTGTCTTTTTTGTCCCTTTCTTTCTGGTTTGGTTTTCTGGAGCTAGTTCTGTAGACCAGGCTGGCCTCAAACTCACAGAGATCTCCCTGTCTCTGCCTCCCAAGTGCTGAGATTAAAGGCCTGTGCCACCGCCGCTGCCTGGTTAGGCATGTCTTTTCTAAGTGACTCAGTACTTGAAGCTTGAGGTAAGGTCTGGAGGTTGAGTGTTGAGTCCCTGAAACCTGGATCATCTTTGTTCCAGCCACTGACTCTGAAGGTAACAGGCTGTTTTGTTATTGCATGCTGTCTCTAAATTTTACTTTGAAGCAGTACTTTAAAACCTCTCTATTTTTCATGGAAATAAGCTTCTATTGAAAAAGATGAAGATATATTTCAGATGTAGAAATACTTAGCAGCAGCTGACTAAGCTGCTTCAGCTGTCCACTGGCAGCTGCCTCAGTTTACCCCTGGACCGGGCATGCATGCTTTATTCCTGCCTGCTCAGCCCCTGCTGACATTGGAACCTGCAGCCACCACGTGTCTGTGGCTGGTTGTATTTCCCGAGAGGGGAAGGGACCCCTCAGGCCTGTGGTGGATTTATAACCCTAAAAGGCAGCTTTGAGCCAGCTCCTCTATGAGCCCCCAGGGTTTATCTTACTGAAGACCACCAAGGAGACTGTGGGATTAAATGCCAAATATCCCTGCAGAGCCTGTCCTTTCTTTATTAACATGGGGGAGTTGCTCCTGAGTTTGGCCTGGCCTGTTCCTCAAGCACACAGACCCAGGTACTAAGGAGCATTATGAAAGCTTGGTGTGGATGGTTTATGGCCGACCTACAGATGAGGAGACTTCAGGGGCAGCTCTTGGCCAAATGGGCACTTAGAAGGGAGAGTAGGGTGTCTGCTCTATGAATACCCACCCCTTGGGGTGGGGTGCACAACAGACTCTTAAGGCAAGAAGCTTTGGTCCAGGTTGGGTCCAGCTAACTTTACTTATGTGTTTATCATTGGCCTTCATGAACCTTCTGTCTCTGTGGCAGGATCTCTCTATGTAGCCCAGGCTGGTCTCAAAGTCCTGGTCCTCCTCCTTGGGTACTGAAACCACAGGGTGTGACATGCTCAGCACATGGCCTTTTTGTTGTTGTTGTTGTTGTTGTTGTTGCTGCTGCTGCTGCTGGCCTTGAGACCCTGGCTGAGGTGAAGATCAGTGAAGCTGAGGGCCAGGAGGGATTCCACCTCCTGTGGAAGCTCAGAATGACAGGCAAGGACCTGTCTTATAGCACTCTGTGTGGAAAGGCATGTACCCCTTAGATATCCTACTGCACACCCGAGTCCTCTCAACAGGACTCCAGGGGGTCTTACGTGCTCTGTGAGAAAGAGCTCAGAGCAAGTGACAGTTGACTCAGGTTGAAGTCCCAGAGGGTGGAAAGTTCCAGAATGAGTAGTTATTGAGCCCAGGAGGCCCTTGTGTTACGATGGCTAAGGACCTCATCTGAAAGGAGGTGACATGCAGTGGAAGACAGCATCATAGAAGGTATTTACACACATCTGTGCTTCATCTCCTCCACCCCCCCCCCCCCCCCCGTGACATTGGTCATGTTAGCTTGGGCTTCTTCCGTGCGGCTCTTGGGGCCACTTCTCTTCTGGGGTTCTGGGTTCTTTCTGCATTGAAGTAAAGAGCGGGCTTAGGGAAGTTGGTGTAGCTCATGGAAAGCCCCGAGCTACAGGCTTTCCCTTCTCAGGAGAAGGTTTTACAAAGTGAAACAAGAGCTGTGAGGGAGCGGGTGGTGGCGGCACAGCCCTTATCCCAGCACTCAGGACGCGGGGACAAGCAGATCTGTGAGTTCCAGGACAGCCAGTGCTACAGAGAAACCCTGTCTCAAAAATCCAAGAGAGAGAGGGGGGGAGGAGAGAGAGAGAGGAGAAAGAAAGGAGAGAGAGAGAGAGAGAGAGAGAGAGAGAGAGAGAGAGAGAGAGAGAGAGAGAGAGGAGAAGCAAGGTGGGCATGGCAGACTCCTATAATCCAGCCTAGGAAGGCAGGGACAGGGAGCTGGCTAGAGATAGCCTCATCATCAAGCTCTAGGTTTGTCCCACGTGGACAGTGTAAGGAAGGATGTAAGTCTCCTCTTTCCTTCTTTCCGGCTTGTGAATCACGTGTCGGGAGATGTACTCATGTAGCTAAGTGTAAGCGTACCCAGTGTTCCACCATCCAGAGGCAGCAAGTGAAGGCCCGCAGCGCCCCATACTTGAGCTGGCTTGGGAGAGTGGTTCTCAGCCTTCCTAACGATGCCACCCTTTACTCTAGTTCCTCATGTGCTGACCCCAACCATAAATTTATTTTTACTGCTACTTCATAGCTGTAATTTTACTATTGTTATGAATTATAATATAAATATCTGTTTTTTCATGGTCTTTGGGGGGGCGGTCATGACCCACAGGTTGAGAACTGCTGCTCTAGAGGGTTTATTTGTTTTTTGAGACAGGGTCTTGTGTAGCCCAAGCTAGCCTGGCATTTGCTGTGTAATTGAGGAGAACCTTGAATTTCTAATCTTTCTGTCTCCACCTCCCAAGTGCTGGGAAGAAAGGTTTGTGTCAGCATGGCCTGTTTTATCCAATGCAGGAGATGGAGCCTGGGACTTTGTGTATGTTATTTAAGCACTGTGAACTGAGCCACACACATCCATGAATAAGTGTTCTTACTCATGTATACCCAAGAGTATTGCACATACACACACACACACACACACACACACACACACACACAAGGTAGGGGCAATTTGTATGGCTCTTTACTGGTTTGTCAGTTTGAAATTTCAACAGAAAATGGTTAGGAAAAACAGTTGAATGTCAGTGTCTTAGTCTATAATGAAATACCACAGACTGGGCACCTTATGAACAACAGAAACACAGTTCTCAGGGCTCTGGAGGCTGGGGTCGTAGAGCAGGTTACCGGCAGCGTTGGTGTCTGGTCGGCTCCATTCTGGTTCCGACCATATCTCTTCACTGTGTCTCTCATAGCGGAGTGGTACTCTCTGGGGTCTCTTTGAGCCCCTTTCATGACTTAGTCCCCCTCACAAGGCCCCACCTCACCTCCAAAGGCCATCGCATTGGAGATTAGATTTCAGCGTTGATGAATTTCATGTGTCCAGACAGTCACTCCAGCATGGAATCGTCAGGGTCAGCACTGAACAAGGGGATTTCCAGAGACTCACCATTGGAAATCTTTGGAAGATGAAGATGGGGGCTGGAGATGTGGCTCAGTTGGGAGGGTGCCTGCCTGATGTGCACACGGCTCTGGGTTCTGTTCCCAGCACTACACAAACCAGATACAGTGGTGCATGTATTAACCCCAGCAGTGGGAGGTAGAGGCAATGGGATTAGGAGTTGTAGGCCATCCTCAGCCACATAGTAGTTTGAAGCTAGCCTGGACTACATGAGACCATGCCTCAAAGAAAAGAAAACAAAACAGAACCAGAAAATTTGTATGTGTCTTCACTGTTCAGGGTTGAAAGCTACTTAGTCCTGGTTGGCTGAGAGCATCCCCCAAACAGGGCTGCATCATGAAAGTGACATCTTGATAATGTCAAGTTCAGTTCGTCTCTGCAGCAGAGGCCAAGGTAGAGATCTGATGTCTAACTTGGATTAAACATCCAAGCCAAGATGCCTAAAGATAGGATTAAAATTATTTTTAACAAAAAAACCAAGTGTATGGGTGTTTTGCCTGCAGGTATGCCTGTGCACTGTGTGTGTGTGTGTCTGGTGCCCAAGGAGGCCAGAAGGAGGCTTCAGATCTGGAACTGGAGTTACAGATGGTTGTGAGCTGCCATGTGGGTGCTGGGAACTGAATTTGGATGATGGGCAAGAGCATCAAGTGGTCTTAGCCCCTGAGCCCTCTCTCCAGCACCTGAAAATAGGATCTCGCGAACTGAGAGCTCATCTGCTTGGAGTTGCTGATTTATGGGAGACTTCGAGAGTATAGAAAAGGAAGCCTAGACTTGAGGCCCAGCAGGACCTACCTTAGGGACCAGCAGGTCAGCCAAGGGGATATTCAGGCGATACTGAAACAGATGTGGCAGAAGCAGAGTGGGAGTGGCATGGGATTGGAGGTGGGCAGCACTGCCAGGCATCCCCCTGGGAGCCGTATCAAGA
Organism: Arvicola amphibius; assembly: GCF_903992535.2. NCBI lineage: Eukaryota > Metazoa > Chordata > Mammalia > Rodentia > Cricetidae > Arvicola > Arvicola amphibius. The sequence goes on from NC_052051.1 coordinate 10,008,645, forward strand.
ATATACAGTGGTTTATTCTTGTAAACCCCACCTCACCTTGTTCCAGTGCTGTAAACCAGTATGCACCCAGGAACTTTGAACTTTGACCTCCCCTGAGCTAGTCTCATGTGGTGTCTGGTCTTGTCTCTTGGCAGGAGGAGGGGCACTTGTTGGGGTGCAGCAACTAGATACCCCACAATTCTAGGCAAGACCACAGGTACTTCTCAGTGCACCATCGGGCTGAGCCAAGGACTTCAGTGGGTTTTGCACTTGATAAAAATCTCTCTTCAGATGCTATGATCATCGGTTTCTCTTAATCCCAGCAGACTTCCCAGTCTCTCCTTTCCCAAGCTCCTAACCACAGTCACCAAGCCAACCCTCTGCAAGAGACTTGTCTCCTTAACCCCCTGAAGACCAAACTTTATGAGAAGTTGGGTGCCTTCCTTCCCCACCCCCAGGATCTCGTGGAGCACAGGAGGCCTTGGTCCTCTGGACCTCCTGTCCCTGAGTGCTGGGACACAGGCATGCCCACTGTGTCTGGTTTATGCAGTGCCCAAGCTCAAGCCCAAGACTTACACATCCAAGGCGAACACTCTCGCAGCCCCGGAAAGCCTTTTGTAATGTTGCCCATGACTTGCTAGCAGGCAAGTGGATGGGAGATGTTTTAGGACGAAGTTGTTACTGGGCCCAGATGCAGCTGCGGGATTCCGTCTTCTCTGGACACCAGACCGCACATATTGGTCAGGGTTCTCCAGAGGAACCCAACTGACAGAATGGATTTATATATGTAAGGGGTTTATTAGAAGATCTTACAGGCCATGGTCCAGCTAGTCCAACAATGGCTGTCTACCAACAGAAGGTCCGGGAGCCCAGTAATTTCTCAGTCTATGGGGCTACATGTCCAGCTGCTCTTCAATAGGTTCTGGAATCCTGAAGAGGTAGGCTCTAATCCAGTGGAGGAACGAACTTTGCCATCGAGAGTGAGAGCAAACAGAGAGCAAGCTTCCTTCCACATCCATTATCCAGGCTGCCAACCTAAGGTGTGACCCAGATTAGAGGTGGATTGTCCCACCTCTAAAGACCCAGATTAGAAGTGAGTCTTCTAATTTCAAATGATTAAATTACAAAAAAAATTTCCTCAGCTGGCAGTGGTGGTGCATGCCTTTGATCCCAGCACTCAGGAGGCAGAGGCAGAGGCAGAGGCAGGTGGATCTCTGTGAGCTTTCGGCCACCCAGGGCTACACAGAGAATCCCTGTCTCAAAAACAAACAAACAAACAAAAACCCAAAAAATTCCTCACAGGTATGCCAAGCCCCTTGGGTTTTAGTCAATTCCAGATGTTGACAGTCAAGAATAGTTGTCATGCTGTACTTCCTTGTTGCTGGCTCCTCCCCCATTTTAAAGTCCTCAGTGACAGCTGAGCTCAGTCCCCGACCACAGCCTGAAAAGGTTGTGGGTCATTTGGAAGAACCTCAGTGTGAGCACTTACCCATCTGTGCCTGCCATCCATACCCATGGAAAGGGACTGGGACTCGGGCCTCTTGTCCTGTCAACTTTGTAGGTGGTAACAGTAGGGCCCAGCAACACAGGCTTATGTAGTTCATGAAGGCCTGGCTTCTGACTGGCCTGGGATTGGCATTCTCTCTCGGGTCTGCTGAAGTGGATCGAGCCTAAGGCTGGCCCTCCAGGAATAGAGTGGCCTGGACCTTTGCCCCAAGCAGATGAGGGTTGCCTCCTGGCCTGGCCCCTGCCACTTCTCAGCTCCATCGCCGGTGGGCAGTTCGACGACCTCCTGGGAGTCTATGTTTCTGGCTGGTGCAGTGTGATCACCGTCAGCTGTCAGCAGTGCCGCCTTCCCAGCTGCGCTAGCCACAAATGCCCCACAGGTTGCTGCAAGCCGTTCCTGCCCTTCTAATGGGGGGGCAGTTTACAGAATCACCCACTAAAGACTTGACTATGTCTAATGGAGAGTAGTGTGCCCAGCTAAGGGAGAGCCAGGGGTGAAGACCTCCTTGTTCCCTACCCTTTCTTTCCATATGGGTAGCAGGCTTGGTGCAAAGTCTTTGGGAGGGAACTGTGGTTGCAGGGCCTCTGCCACATGCCTGTGGTGTGAGGCTGCTTTCAGGCCTGCCAGACAGACAGCCCCTTCTGCCTCCGCCTCCCCTTTCTCAGTGTTCATGTGCAGGGTGTCTGATGTCCCACACTCCATTTCCTCCAGGTGGCCCTGGTCCAGTGGACAGAAAGCGTGGGATTGACCCTGGTGGGCCGAGACCAGTCCTCCATGCAGCTGAGGACCCCTGGCGACCAGATCTTGAATCTCACCATCCTGCAGGTCTTCCCCTTCACCTACGAGAGCAAGCGGATGGGCATCATCGTGAGGGTGAGTGGAGTCCTCCCCCACCCCTCTGTCTTCCCCTGCCCTTCAGCGTCTTCCCCTGCCCCTCAGCATCGTCCTCCTACCCCTCAGCGTCCTCCTCCTGCCCCTCAGTGTGGTCCTCCTGCCCCTCAGCGTCTTCCCCTGCCCCTCAGTGTCCTCCCCTGCCCCTCAGCATCGTCCTCCTGCCCCTCAGCGTCTTCCTCCTGCCCCTCAGCGTTGTCCTCCTGCCTCCCAGTATCCTCCCCTGCCCTGAAAAGTATGCATCAGGGATCCTTACACCTTGCTGGGGCCTCATTACTGTCACTGAGACTAGTGAGGGAGTGTGATTCCAAGCAGGGAGGAAATGGGCTTCACCAGTGGACACACCCGGGTCCTCCTGCCTGGTGAGCTTGGCTTTCAAGCAGTGAACATGTCAGGGAGCTCTCTGTAGATCATGTCTCATTCTCAATCCCTTAAAAAAATTACACTTTTGTTTATTTAGCGTATATCAGCAGGAGCCAGGGAGTAACATACTACACTGTGTGTGTGTGTGTGTGTGTGTGTGTGTGTGTGTGTGTGTGTGAGAGAGAGAGAGAGAGAGAGAGAGAGAGAGAGAGAGAGAGAGAGAGAGAGAGAGAGAGGAGAGAGAAAGAGTCAGAGGACAACTTGAAGAGTCGGTTCTCTCCTACCATGTAGATCCCAGGACTCAAAATCACCCCATCAGACTTAGCAGCAAACGCCTTAACCTGCTGAGCCATATTGTTGGTTCTCTCACCCCCCCCCCCGTGTGTGTGTTGTATGGGAGTTGAACCCAGAGTCTTGCACATACTAAGCAAGTCACACGCCCAGTTCCTATTCTTTAGAAAAATTATTATTTATATGTATGTGTGCATGTCTGTGTGGGTGTATGCCCATGTGTGCAGGTGCCCATGGAGGCTAGAAGAAGGTGTCATATCTGCTGGGGCTGGAGTTACAGGTGGTTATAAGCTGCCTGGCATGGGTACTGGGATCTGGGAAGAGCAGGAAGTGTTCGTAACTCCCAAGCCATTCCTCCAGCCTGCCACCTGTACTTCATAGCTCAGACCCACATAGCAGTCAGGTGTGGTGGCTCCCACCTGCTATCTCAGAGCTGGGAGTAAACAGGGAGGTCCCTGTCAGTTCTGGGCTAGCCTGTGCTACAGAGTGAGCCCAGTCTCCAAAGAACAAAAGCACGATAAAACATTCACAAAATATAAAATAACCATTAAAAAGGGAACCATTTAAAAGTTGCTGTGAGAGTCTGGACACTTGGCTCCCACTGACGGTGGAATTTTAGATGCTTCTGGGACCTTCAGGAGGTGGAGCCTCACTGGGTGATGTGGGTCCCGGGGGACAGACTTGAGAGTCCTAGCCCAACCCTGCTTCCTCTTCGCTCAGGTTCCTGAGTGCGGAGGCCATGTGGCCATGTGACCAGTTGCCTCTCTTTCCTGTCACCATGCCTTCCCCCACCATGATGAACCTTATCCCCTAAGCAGGGCCAGAAGATGCTTTCCCTCCCGCCTCTCCCCTCCCTCCCTGAAGTTGCTTCTTCTCAGGGTCTGGTTGTAGCAAAGAGGAAAGTGACGACCTGGGCTGGTGCCAGCCTCGTTTGTTCTCTTCCACGACTGTGTAGACTGTTTGTCACAGCCAGAGAACCGCTTACCACTGAGTCTGATCATAGGACCCACACCAGCGAAGGAGAGATGGGACTCTGAGCTCCACACCCGTGCTGTGGCATGTGTGCTCATGCACACGCGCGCACGCGCGCACACACACACCACACACACACACACGCACACACATGCACACACATGCACACGCACACACATGCACACACACACCGCACACACACACACACCGCACACACACACACGCACACGCACACACATGCACACACACACATGCACACACACACACACACACCACACACACACCACACACACACACCACACACACACCACACACACACACCACACACACACACACACACACACACACACGATGAGTGAAAATATGATAGAAAGGAACAGGCTGCAGAGAGGCTCAGTGGCTAAGAGCTCTGGCTGCTTTTCCAGAGAACCCGGGTTCATTTAGCTCTCAGCACCTGCATGGGCACAGTCATTTGTAACTCCACTTCCATGGGATCTAGTGCCCTCTTCTGGCCTCTGAGGACATTGCATGGATGTGGTGCACAGACACCCATGCAGATGCAGCACCCACAAACATAAAATAAAAATAGACAAATCTTCAAAAAAAAATTAAACCCATGCAGTTATTAAGCCACCTTACCTCCCCAGCTCCTTGCTCCCATCAGTCTGCTTCCTGCCCCTGCAGATTTACCTGTTTACACTTCCTGTAAATGGAATGTAGAATGCCATCTTTCAGTTTCTTCTTCCTGCTAACAGGTTTCAAGGTGCATTCATGTTATTGTATATACTAGTGTTTCCCTTCATTTTTGTGGCTGTGTAGTGCTCCATTGTGTGTCTGTGGGGGTTGAATATCCTTTCTATAGAATGCCTGTGACCATCAAGGGACATTTACATTAGATATTTGGATTATCCCCAGATCCTAACATGAAATTCTTACACAGTGGCCTGAAGGCAATCTTAAACACTGTCTTTAGTATGATTTTATTTTGACTATAACCTGAGTCAGATGTGGAATTTTTCTTTTTGTTTCTTTCTTTTTGTTTTGTTTTGTTTTGTTTCAAAACAGAATTTCTCTGTAGTCCAGGCTGTCCTGAAACTCATTATGTAGACCAGGATGGCCTTAGGCCTGGAGAACCTCCTGCCTCTGACTCCCGAGTGCTGGGATCAAAGGCCTGTGCCTCTACTGTGTGGCAGGTGTAGAATTTTCTGCTCATGGTGTTTTGTTGATGTTCAAAGAATTGTGAAGCTTGGGGGCTAGGGATTGGCTCAGTAGGTAAAATGCTTGTTGGGCAAGCACAGAGACCTGAGTTTGAACCCCAGAACCCAGGTGAAAGGCTGGGTGTGGTGGTGTGTGCTTGCAATCCCTGTGCTAGGGAGGCAGAGGCAGATGCATCGCTGGGGCGTGAAGCCAGACCACAGTCAGCATTGAGGGGCTGTCAGCATCCTGCAGGAGTGGTGATGGTGGTGGTCAGTGGAGGAAGGGATGATTGGCAGTGAAGTGCGGTCATGAGCAGGGAGGGTGGTCCTTACGATGAGGTAGCCATGGTGAGAGCGCCAGCGGTGATGGGCGTGGATGACAGCTAGGTGGGGCCGGTGCTGTGGCTCTTCTCAGTGGCTGGCATGAGCTGACGAGAACCTGTTCAGCAGGAGCTCACAGGTTAGCTGTGTCATTTGCTTTTGACAGAGAAGGAAACCGAGGCATAGAAAGGCTGAAGGTACGCACCTGAGTCTGCATGGGGAGGTGATGGGTCTGAGACATCCCCAGGCTAGGGCTTAGATGGGACAGGGAAGACGTGGAAAAACCCATGGCCCTGGGTCTGTGTTGGGGTGGTGTATTAATTATTCATTGCTAGGGGGCTACGCCACATGGTGGTTGGAAACCATGCTGCTTGTGTTCTCTAACACTTCCTATGGACCAGGAATCTCGTGCAGCTTGGGTACCTGGTTCAGTTCTCAAAGGCTGGCTTCAGGACAGAGTTCACTTACCCACAGCCTCGGTGGGCTGCAGGACATCTAGACAGAGGCCACCTTCGGCTACTGCTCTGTGGGTCTCTCCCCGGGTTAGCCTCGTGTCTGGATTCACCCTAGTGAGAGTGTGAGCAAGCTGGAAGCCCCTTCGAGAGCAGGCCTTGTTCTGCTGTTAGGAGTAGGTTGTTGGGTCCAGCACATCCCCAGGGGTGGGGATAAGGCCGCCTCCATCCAGGGACTGTGGCAGTGGCTCCATGCACTGCTGCTCTGGGGACCCAGTGACAGGCTGGGGTGAGCTCCTGAAACATCCCATCTGAGTCAACTCAGATCCCAGATGCCGGCTGGGACTTTGTGACCCTCCCTGTAGGACGCATGTCCTTGGCAAATGTCAAGTGGGGAGGGAACCTCTCCCTCCCACGCAGCTGCAGCTTTTCCTACGGGCTGCACCTGGCCTGACCCTTGACTTTAGGGCACATCTGAGCTCAAGGCTATCAGAACTCCCTCGGGTGGGCATTTCCTGGAGTTAGTCAGCCATCAAGAGAGTTACTCTCGCTTGGTTCCAGCCTTTATTTTTCAAGTTCTAGGGCCATGGACTCTGCTGAGGTCATCTGAGAGTTGACTCATCAGATCTTCCCCAGCGCCCGGCTTTGAGAATGAGCGGAACCGCACACACCGCCCTTCCTTTAGCTGTGAAGGGATCTCATTCCCAGACATTCGTCATATTTTGTGAGAAGTGGCTTTGTGTCTTCCCACGCAAGGTGGCTGGAGCACGGCGTGCTGCTGGCCCAGTGAGTCTGCTTTCACTAGGGAGAGTGTGCCCCCACCCTGCCTAGTTTATTATTATTATTTTAATTAACACTCAGCTTTTAAGATTCAGCCTTCACAGTTAATAAAAAGGGAAGTCAAGCCTGGCATGGTGGCTTATGCCAGTGATCTAGCACTTCAGAGACTAGGGCAGGAGGATTGCCATGAGTTGGGAGCCAGCCTTTTGCCACATCAAGGACCTTCATTTCAGTATTTTTTTTCCTAAGCATATTATTGTAAATATCCATATATATTTTATAAACTTAGCCTCTACCTTCATTTCAAGCTAGCTTCTCTGCCCTTACTGAAGCACACTAGTGTGTGCATGTGTGTGTGCGTGCACATGTGTGCATGTGTGAGTATGTGCGCCTATGTGTACAGTGAAAGTTTCCTTATACTATCAACACATGGTTTTTGCTGATTTTAATGTGTATGTGGGGTTTGGGAAGAGACCCCGTTTCATTCACTTCTTTTGATTTTTTTAAAATTACATATATGCATGCACGTGTGTTCTAGATCCTTTGACATTTTTAAAAGGTTTATTTTCTATGTATGAGTGTTTTGCTTGTATGTATGTAATATATACCACACGCCTGGTGCCGTCTGAGCCAATAAGGTGGCATTGGATGCCCTGGAACTGGAGTTACAGACCCTTGTGAACTACAGTGTTGGTGCTGGGAATTGAACCTGAGTCCTCTGGAAGAGCTGCCAGTGCTCTTAGCTATTGAGCTGTCTCTCCAGCCGGTGTGTTCTATTCTTAACTGTGAATATTGAGTCTTCTAAAACTGAAGTGCACCTCTGAAGGTCAGAGGACAATTTGTAGGAGCTAGTTCTCTCTGTCTACCATGTGGGTTCCAGGGATCAAGCTCATCAGACTTGGTAGCAAGTGCTCTTACCCCGCGAGCCATCTCCTTCAGGTCTCCACTTCTCTTCCTTCTGAACGGCCGTTTCTCGTTTTTGTCTATTAATAACAGTGCTGGAGCATGCGTCTTCTCAAGGCGGCCTTAGGTATTTGGGAAATGCCATTAGTGAGCTAATGTTTCCACCTCTGCCTGCCTGTCCCTCTATCTTTGGTTTGTCCCAGGCTTTGAGATGGCTTTTCTACTTTGTACCAACCTCCCCACAATTCCCCAGCTCAGTGACTCTCACTGTGACCTTTGAAAAGTGAGACCTTTAGAGCTGAGACTGGGGATGCTGCTGGCATCCAACGGGATGCCTCCATGATGGGGAGTCTGGCCATGTGTGTGTGTGTTGTACAGAGCCTGAGAAGCCATTTTCTCCTGTGCTGGAGGGACGGACCTGTTGTATGCACATGACTGTCCCGTTGCCTGCTGTAGACAGGTTTCTTTCAGTCTTTGGCTTGCTTTCTTTCCCAGGGGTGGGAGGGCATTTGAGACAAGATTTCAAGCTGGAACACTGGCCCTCACAGCAGCCATCTCGTTTCAGCCCCCACCTCCAAGTGCCAGGATTGCAGGCATGAGTTACCACATGCCACTCTGACTGGGTTTAGCTGCTGCTGTCTGCCCTCCTAGTAGACTGGTGTGAGTGAACGTACAGGGTGCCCACGGCCTGTTCCTCATCCTCCCCCTCCCCCAAGCTCTTTTCCTTCTCTGTCTGAGGGCCTGCCTGCCTCCTAAGGGGTCAGGTGAGGTCAGGGAAGCCTGTTGCCCCAGGACGTTTGTGCACAAGTTTCTGAAGGAACTGTGAATCCCACGTTGTACAAGATGTCCCATTATGCTCCATGCTTCCCATGCGGAGTAGTGGAATTGGATCACTGCTAGGGACCACATCGTTGTCATTGAATTAATGAGGCCTGTAATCAGGTGCCAGACCCAGACTACAAGGACACAAGGCAACACAACTAGACCAGCCCATCTCTGTATGTTTATGGTGTCATGTCACCATAACATGGGAACACAGTAAACTGGGGATGACCTGGGTGGGAGGAAGTGACTCACATGGAGGAGATAATGGCTGCAGTGTTTATATTGGATACGATGACTGAGCTGGCCAGAGCCCCTCTGGTAAAGGAAGCCGTGTGGGGGCAATCCTTCCTGCAGCCATGGTATTAAGCACCAGTTTCAGGAAGGGGCAAGGGATGAAAATCCCTGATGCTTTTATGTTCTTTCGGCCCGAGGGCTGTCCTTCCTGGGCAGAGTGTACAGTTGACCGTGCCCAAAATGAAGGTGGAGAGATTGAGCCAGTGATTGAACCATACCCTTAGTTAGCTCATGTGTTCTCTCTCTCTCTCTCTCTCTCTCTCTCTCTCTCTCTCTCTCTCTCTCTCTCTCTCTCTCTCTGTGTGTGTGTGTGTGTGTGTGTGTACATGTGCGTGCATTCATGTGGAGACTGGAGGCTGACATTTGGCATCTTCTTCGTTTGCTTCTACTTTATGTTTTGAGACAGTCTCACTCTGATTCTGGAACTCATTTCAATCCGATTGACTGGCCAACATGCTGCGGACTGTCTCTGCCTTCCCAGTGCTGGGACTGCAGGTGCACGATCATGTCCAACCTTAAAAAATATAAAAATGTAGTGGGAATCTGAACTCAGGTCCAGTCCTCATGCCACAGCCGTCCCTTTCCCACCGAGCCATCTCTCCGGCTCCTCTAATTCCTAGTCGGAGGTAACTGTCTTTGGGACTTTCAGAGTAAAGTGTATGCACACGGCATTGACTGCCCTGCCCCGTGTCCTCTTCATCAATGTCACCTGTCTTCCTTTGGAGACTTGGGGATCCGCTGCCCTCCAGCTTTACCTCGAGCCTGTGTCTCAGCCTCTGCACTGTCAAGGGATGGAGCCCAGTGATGAGTTCTTGCTTGTGTGGCCACCCTGAGGATTCTGGGATGCATGGTGGCACCCGTGGCCTCTCTGAAGCCTCTTCTCAGGGTGTGGCAGCTGACAGTGTCTGTACATTGTCATCCTCCCCACAGAACAGACTGGGGGGACTTAGGGTGCACCTAACCATCCAGAACACTGTCACAAATGCCACATTCTGTGTGAGGCCACGTGCCACGTACCAGTGCTCTTGCTTCGTCCGTGGTGGTCAGTACATAGGAATGTGCTACATGTCCTGCTTGACGGAGGAGGACGCCGAGGCAGAGAGAGACAATTTGCCCTGTGTTCCTCATTAAGAACTGGTACCAGGCCAAGTGTTTGATGCCTGCCAGGTCAGAGGAACCAAAATCTGAGTGGCCATTTGCTTTCTGTATACTCCTTCTCGTGCAGAACTCAGCGGTGAGCAGGTGTGCCAGCCTGTGGCCTCTGGGCCACGCAAGCCCTAGGTTAGCTAAGAATGTGACCGGACACATTCTCAGACGGCAGTCTCAATGTGGAAAGATTGGCTGTCTCTCCAGAGGACATTTACTAGTGTCTGAAGACACTGTCACCATGGGGCTCTCCTGGCATCTGGTGGGTGGAGGCCCATCATTGTTTATTGCCCTACAGGGTACTGGGCTGCTCCACCTCAGAGTCTCAGGCCTCACACGTGAGCAGTGCTGAGATGGGGAGGGTCCCCAGCTCCCTGTTGCCATCTTCCTGTTGTTTATGGAGCACAGTTAGCCACTGCTGCACAGCCCATGGTACAGTTGAAACAAGCCGGCTGCGTGTGAGCGGTTCCAGCTGGAATGGCAACAACTTCCAGACGAAAGTCTTGGCTCTTTGATCTCGCTTTATCTTTAACAGTTTTCCAAATGCTCCGAGCCGAGCTTTCTTCTGCCTTCTGTGGCCTTTGCCCCAGAGTGAGCCACCCCTTCGCCCCTGTAATGTTTTATCTTTGGCCAGTAAAAGCACTGGGAGGCTGGAGAGATGGTGCAGCAGTTAAGAATCCTGGCTTCTTTTCCAGAGGACACGGGTTCAACTCCCAGCACCTACATGTAGGTCACAACTGTCTGTAACTCCATTTCCAGGGGTTCCAGTGCCCTCTTCTGATCTCTAAGGGTACCAGGCATACATGTAGTACTCAAACATATATGCGGGCAGAACACACATACACATATAAATAAATTATATAAAGTTGAGAAGCACTGGCACTTCGTATACTGTGTGTCACAGGAAGCAGGTCACGCCTGTGGGCTGGTGTTCCCCTCCATGGTCGTCATTTCCCGACCCTCTTTCCAGGATGAATCCACGGGGGAAATCACGTTCTACATGAAGGGAGCGGACGTTGTCATGGCCGGCATCGTCCAGTACAATGACTGGCTGGAGGAGGAGGTGAGCCTGGGGTCGTGAGTTGAAGGGGGTCCTGGGAGCCTGCCCTGCAGTGTGTGTGGGGGTGGTGAGTGGGTCTTTGTACTCGCTTGCTGGCTGTGGCTGATTACCATAAAACTGCAGTCTACCTATGGCAAAACTTAGTTGCTTTAACAACCTGCGTTTCCTTCTCACTCTGTCTGGAGTAGGGTCTGGGTGTGGCTCAACTGGGGTCTTTGCTTTAGGGCTTCCCATTGACCACAGCCAGGGTGTTGATGTATAGCTCAGATGAAGATCCAACTGGGGTAGGATGTTCTTTGAGCTCAGTCTTTGCTCGGTGCTCAGTGCTTGGTGCTGCACTGTTGGAGCAGACGGCACCCAGCTCCTTAGGACCGTGGTCCAAGGTCTTGGGTTTCCTTCAGTTGCCACCCTTTGTCTCTTGTCCCATGGATTTCTTCATGGGCACCCCCAACGTGACAGCTGTCTTCATCCAAGCAGTGGAAGATGACAGACAAGATGGAAGTCTCCATCTTTGGTGGCCTAGGCACAGAAACAGCACCCCTCCCTTTTCTGTGTGCTGGGAACAAGTCACAAGGTCCAGCCCGCACTCAAGGGGAAGATGATTGTGTAGGGAGTTACAGGGGTGAAGATCCTGGGGACCACAAATCCCAGCTAACTGGTGGACAGTTAGCTGGAGGGAGGAGTGCTGGTTGAGGTCAACAGGCCAGATCTCACCTTCAAGCAGGTGAGTGCTCACTCTGCCATTTAGTAATGCAGTTCCCTCCTGGGGGATTGGAAACCAAATGCCCAAGGGCCTGGTGAGGCACAAAGATAAATGGCGGGCCTGGGTGTGTCTGTCTCAGGGTTACACTTGGACACGCTTAGCCCCTTGAAATGGGCTGTGGCACCAGTGTTTAGGGATGCACACAGGAGCAATGACTGCAAGGGGATGGCGAATGGCGTTTAACCCACAGTTAACAAAGTTTTGTCCAGTGAGCCAGCCAGCCATGCTCGCGTGTAACCTTACCACGTTGATTTGGACTTTGGAGCACACTGTACTGGCCAGAGAAAACCCATGTGTGCTGGGCTCAGCCTGCAGCTCGCCCCTCTGTAGCTCCAGCTAGAAGCTTGGTTCTGGGAGACTATAGCTTTAGGGGAAAGCAGTTTTCTTAATCTGCCATTTTCCCTTATCCTTTGGCTTCCTCTGGGCAGTCTCAGACCTGGGCCTGAACGTAGCTTCCCACTGATCTCTGTCTGCCTTGCAGTGTGGCAACATGGCCCGGGAGGGACTGCGGGTGCTTGTGGTGGCCAAGAAGTCCCTCACAGAGGAGCAGTACCAAGACTTTGAAGTAAGTGGCTCATGACCTTTGCCTTGCATCCCTGACCCACCTCAGTCACCTCTCCTAGGACACACCTTGCTCGCTCCACTCTGGCCGCGCTGGCCTTTTTGAGCACGCCAGCTTTCCTGTCAGCGCAGGACCTCTGCACATGCCCCGTGCAAAGGCGTTTGCTCTGCCTGGTGCTCGCTGCATTGCCCACCTCCCTCTTCACACTCAAGCATGGCCTCTCCAGGACATCTCCCACACTACCTGTCACTTTCCAGAGTCTCCCACGTGACTCACCTCCTTTGTCACCTGCTCTAGGAAGATTCGAACTAAATCACGTCCACACCCGTACCCCATCTCTCTCTGTCTCTGTTTTGCTGCTGTTTTGAGACAAGGTTTTGCTTGAAGCCCAGGCTTGCCTGGAATCCTCCTGCCTCAGCGTCCTGAGTGCTGAGGTGACCGACATGAGCCACCCAACTAGGTTTGAGCTATAAAATAGGTTAGAGTTGTGCTCCAATCCAGGCTACTTGTGGTTCTCTCACCCCATTGATTATGCTCCCCATGGAAGGACCTTGTCTGCCTAATGCCTGTGTCCCTGATACCTGGTACAAGGCTGACATGCATGAGTGCCAGGGTGCATGCAGTTGAGGGACAGATCTCTAGGGTCCTTGCCAGTCCCCCAGCAGTTGGCTTGGCCCTGTGCCTCTGATGTGCCCCATGTGTTTGTAAGACTTTAGCTGTCAGGTTTCTTTCATGGGTGCCTGCTGTGACTGTTCCCCGCAGTTCCACTGGGGAAGCCGGGTTTCCCTTCGGTTTCACTGCCAGATAAAAAGGGAATAAGTAAGGTCAGATTGGAGTCAGTTATCTTCAGAAGTGCGGTTCAGGAGGCCCAGCTGACCTGGGCAGTGTGTTTGGGTGATGGCCACACCTCATCTCTCCACCCCCTGACTTGTCTCTGTCATTCCCCAGGCCCGCTATGTCCAAGCCAAGCTGAGTGTGCATGACCGTTCGCTCAAGGTGGCTACGGTGATCGAGAGCCTGGAGATGGAGATGGAGCTGCTGTGTCTGACTGGTGTGGAGGACCAGCTACAAGCCGACGTCAGGCCCACGCTGGAGACGCTGCGTAATGCCGGCATCAAGGTAGGACTGTAGGAGAGACGGAGATGGAGCCTGGCCAGCAGCAGGGAGACATTGAGGGCGTAAGGCTGGGTGAAGTGCCTCACGCTCGTAATCTCGGCATGTGGGAGTCAGTGATAGGATCTCAAGCTCAGGGTCAGCCTGGGATATAGTGAGAGCCTGTTTACAAAAGGAAGAAATGAAAGAAGGAAATGAATGGGAGGTGGAAGAAGTAGGGGACACCAAAGCACCCCACTTCAGAAGGCCTGGCTTGGGAAGGGGACTCCAGGGTTCCCCACTTCAGAAGGCCTGGCTTGGGAAACCATCTTAAATGACTGCTTCTTCTGGCTACCTCCTCACAAGGCTAGCTCTCCGAAGGTCAGGGGTATGTGTCTCCCAGTCACTCAGGGCAGCCCTGAGTCCCGCTGCACCATGTGATTTTGTTGAGTGACTGGCTAGCAACTGTCGGTTGCTCTGGCCCGGTGAGAAAGGGACAGCCACCCCATTGGGGAGTAGAGAGACTTCTGTATTAATTTGCTGTTGGGGTAGAAGCAATCCAGACGGTTACTCTGCGGGGCCAGTAGAGGGCGTCTGAGGACCAGTGAGATGCTGGGTTCTGAAGGCTAAGGAATTGCATGTGTATGTAGCCTAGGCTGTCCTCAAACTCCTGATTGTACTGCTTTCATCTCCTGAGTGCTGGGATTATGGTTGCAGTTCTGTTTTTTTTTTTTTTTTATGCTGTACTGGGGGTGGGACCCAGATCTCTGTTCATGGCAGGCAAGCACTCTACCACTGAGCACACCCTGTTTTAATCTGTCTGTCTGTCTGTCTCTCTCTCCTGACTCTCTCTCTCCCTCCCTCCCTCCCTCCCTCCCTCCCTCCCTTGAGACAGGGTCTCTCTCTGAACCTGGAGTGAGGCTGACTGCCCACAAGCCCAGCACCCCTCCCTCCTGTCCCTGCTGCTCCCCCAACCCCAGCCCTGAGGAGGTTGTAGGCATGCATGGCTGCACATGGCTTCCTATGTGGGTGCTGAGATGTTCATGCTGATGCTGCAAATGCCCTTACCCGCTCAGCCATCTCCTTAGCCTGTTAGTACACACAGCACAGGAGACGGATGAGGCTACTACCTCTGGCTAGACAGTCAACTTTGTGTAAAGTTTAAAGTGTGCTCTAATACTTTAACAGGGGCAAAGCACACCACCTAAATGTGTGTTGTTTTTCCCATGTTCCGTTAGTAAGTGCCATGTGTGACTGACAGTGGTGGGTGTGTAGGAGAGTGACCTGAGCCTCAGCTCTGCTCATTTGTATGCAGGATTAGGACCATAACCTGCAGACACAGGCTCTGTGAGGCACAGATAGTTTCGTCCATGGCTTCCAGAACTTAGGTCTCTCAGCTCGTGTCTCACTGTTCTTTGCTGGCAGCAATTCAGCCACTGCATAGCGTGTTGCTTCATTTGTTTTGCTTTTTGAGGTAGTATCTTGAGATGTAGCCCAGGTTGGTCTTGATCTCACAACCCTCCTGCCTCAGTCCTGACTGCTGGAATTACAGGCTTATTTGTTTTTTATTTTATTATTTTTTTGGGGGGGATTCTTGATATGTAGCCTAGGCTAGCCCCGAATTCACAACAATCCTCCTGCTTCTGCCTCCTGAGTGCTAGGATTAAAGTTGTGCCCCACCACACCCCATTCAGGCTGATTTTTCTCTGGTGAACAGTTGGCTTTTGCTCCCATTATTAGTAGCCAGCAAGCCCCATGCTGGGCTATCCCCAGAATCGCAGGGACTACGAGTCTCCGGAGGCTTGATGTTCTTGAGAGCCTCACTGACCCTAGGGGCAGGGCATCTTCAGAGCCCAGCACTCAGGACTGTTTCCCTGCTGTGATTTCAGGTTTGGATGCTAACAGGGGACAAGCTGGAGACAGCCACGTGCACAGCCAAGAACGCACATCTGGTGACCAGAAACCAAGACATTCATGTTTTCCGGCTGGTAAAGCATCCTGTTGGGGCCATGCAGGGTGGTGTTTGCGTTTGTCCTATAACCCGTAACCTGGAATGGGCCTCTGAAGGAAGAGGGCAGCTGTTGGTGACCTCAGGTGGTTGCGTAGGTTACTGAATGGCTAGGGTCCTAACCGACCGTTCCTTCAGCTAGTGTCAAGGAACTCCACCACAGCCTCGAGCTCATGCTGTGCTCTGACCCTTTTTGGTGGTTGTGTTCTCTTTTGGGGAGCAGAAGAAAGTTAGGCACTGTGGCTGTTTTTGGCATTGCCAACAGTCAAGCACAATGCACAAAGCCTATAGCAGTACCTGTACAGAAAGGTGGTATAGATGCCTGGTCCCCAGGCTGCCCTCCAGGGCTCTGGTGACCCTGCTTAAGGCTAAGGAGCCCCTCTGAGCTTTGGTCTCCTGGGGGTGCATTGTTGAGAGTAAGTGCGAGAGGCCTCCATGGTGCCTGCCCAGTCCTGACCGTGTGCCCGTCTTAGTCCTTGGGAAATGGAAAGGGATGAGTGTCATGCATACAGTCTCCCGGGCCCACAGCATTCTTTACCCAAAGAGTGGTGATGGGAGGGGAAGGACCTTGTTCACATAAGCTCCAGGAGGCCAGCGTTCATCATGCCGTCTGCCATTCCAGAGAGCCAGGCCTTCTCTGTCCCTGTACCCTTTCAGGTGACCAACCGTGGGGAAGCACACCTTGAGCTGAATGCCTTCCGCAGAAAGCATGATTGTGCCCTGGTCATCTCTGGAGACTCCCTGGAGGTCAGTGCTGGGAGCTTACGGGTAGGGCACCTCTTCCTGTTGTGGGTTGCAGGGAGGGGGTGGCATCGGCTGACACCGCCCGCCTCCCCCACCCCCGCCCCAGGTTTGCCTCAAGTACTATGAGTATGAGTTCATGGAGCTGGCCTGCCAGTGCCCAGCTGTTGTGTGCTGTCGCTGTGCTCCTACCCAGAAGGCCCAGATCGTGCGGCTGCTCCAGGAACGCACCGGAAAGCTCACCTGCGCAGTGGGTAAGCTCGCCTCCGTGGAAGGAGGCTTCGCCGGGAGTGGTCAGGCTTGCTGAAGGCCCTATCCTGCTGGCCCTGTCTGCTTGCGCTCTGCCCTGCAGATGCTCTGAACTGGACAAGTACCTTAGAGTCCTGCTGCTGTGTGTTCAGACTCCCCAGGCCTCTTGACTCAGGCCAAGAGGAGGCTATGGTTGCTCGCCTCCCCTCTCTTGAGAGAGAGGAGACAAGCATGTCTAAAGGGAAAGGTCCTTTCTTCTTGGCATGTGACTGATGGCCATGGCATTCCAGAGGATTGAAGGCCCCATGCTGAGGTTCAGATCTGTGTTCAAATCTCTCAACCAAGTGGTCACTGACTGGTTTTTATGGGTGGCTCCCTTTCCCTGGTGGTCACTGACTGGTTATCTTAGGTGGCTCCCTTTCCCTCTTGGGCCTACATTTTCACCTCAGCAGGATGGGAACAATGGTGGTGGCCTCCTCACCTGAGTGTTCAAGGATTAAAGTATGAGGTGTGCTGGCCACAGGGTCCTGAGGACGTCCATGTCCTGCAGGGGCTCTTGAGAAGAGGTCGTAGATGCTGGCCTCTGCGACAGCTCAGCATTTGACCCTGGCAAGCCACTTGGTCTCCAGCACGCATCAGCTGCCTCCTTTGAGGATGGCTGGCACAGAGTGAAGAGCACGACATGGATTGTTTCTCTGAGACTGCCATGTGTGAGCCACCTCTCACTGTCCCCACATTCCTACCTCTCCCCTCTGGTCTGTGTGCTCCGCAGGTGATGGAGGCAATGATGTCAGCATGATCCAGGAATCGGACTGTGGTGTGGGCGTGGAGGGCAAGGTGAGTGTGTGCACACAGGTCTTCCCCTCCAGTTGGAGTTTCTAGTTCTTTCTTTTTTGTTTCTTTTCTTCTCCCCCCTCCCCGCACCTCTCTCCCTCCTTCCCTCTCTCTTTCTCCACGTTTCCCAGACTGGTCTGGAACTTGATTCACAACTGAGGATGACCCTGACCCTCCTGCCTCCTTGAGGCTTGTACCACCACACTCACTATGCTGTGGTTCCTGGGTGAGACTTTGCTTCCAGAATCTATGCAAATTCTTTTAGGTATAGGTTTTAAGAAGCACAACTGAGCCAGCAGTGGTGGCTCTTGCCTCTAATTCCAGTTCTCATGAAGAAGTAGATGTGAGAGAATTGTATAGTTCCAGCCAGCCATAGCTCACGGATCAAGACCCTGCCTCAGAAAACCAGAAAGGTGGTGGGGTTGTGGGGAGGCATGGGCCAGAGGTGCTCAGTGGTCCGAGTGCTGCTGTTGCAGGGGACTGGAGTTTGGTCCCCAGCACCACATCCAGACCCTCACACCCACAGGCACTCCAGGGGATCCACAGTCCTCTTCTGGCCTCATGGGCACATGCATCCCTGTGCACCCCCATGCATAGACACTCAGAATTAAAGATAAAGCAAATCTCAACGGATTGCTGGAGTTTAACAAGCCTTTTGTAGGTCGCTATCTACAAAGGAGACATTTTCCCTTCTGTTAAAAATTCTCTCATGAGTCCTTGGGTTTTAGCATATGACAGTAGTGAGTGCTTGCCACAGCAGAAATAAATCATGTAAGTCACGCCCAGCTTGCCTCTTAGCCACACCAAACTAGTGACATTGGGGAATCTTCCGAAATTCTTCTCTGGGCATTATGGTTTTGGGTGTGTGTGCTTTTGTTATAGATACCATCTACACATATTTTGTCCATGTATATATATTATTTTCATGTATACTTTCAAATTAAAAACACACCACACACTCTGCCATGCAGCTTGCTTAAATCTGTTACATCTTGGATTCCTTTCTTCATCAGAGACAGGGACAACAGTCACTTCTAACCCTCCCTCTTTTTTTTTAATCTCTTATTAACCATGCTTTTAAATCATCAACTCCATTCTTAGGACCAGTCTCCTTATCAAGGCTGTCATCTCTTTGAATTGTCCTCGGCTTCCCATTTCTTACTTCAGAACTCACGCTGAACAACAAGGATTGGCTTTTGTGCCCGGCTCTAAGTCTTTGTCTCCAGTTCAGCAAAACCACAAGCACTGTAACTTTCTATTTTGAAAAAAAAAATATCATCTTGAACTGGGGATGTGGCTCAGTGAGTTATAAGCGCTTGTGGTGCAAACTTGAGGACCTGAGTTCAAATCCCCTGCACCTACCTAAAATGCTGGGCATATCTAACAAGGGGGGGGGTGTTGGAGACAGGTGGATCCTGAGAGCTCACTGGACCACCAGCCGAGCCTGCAAGCTTCTGGGTCAGTGAGGCCCTGTGTCAATGCAGTACCATGAAGAGGGAGAGAGAAGTGCCCATTGTCCTGCTGTGGGCTGAGCATGCACATGCCCAGGCATGCATAGCTGCAGACTTACACACACACGCACTCTCTCTCTCTCTCTCTCTCTCTCTCTATATATATATATATATATATATATATATGTAAATTGAATGTTTTTCTGGCAGTGAGCTCCATCAGCCTTCCCTTCCTCTCACCTGCTGACTTCCGCTTTCTTTCTCTCCCTCTGGGCACACAGTTCATGTTAAATACTTCCCAGGGTCCTTAAGAAGCAGCATCTCCCTGCATCAGCACAGCAGCTGGACCCCCTCCCACTCCTGTCCCAGATGTAATGCTGACCTAATGATTCATGGGCATTTTGCCCGATTGTCCCCAAAATGTCTTTGTAGCTTAAGAACAAAAGAAGCCCCAGGAAATAATCAAGGACCCCGAATTTCCTTCATTAGCGTGCGTTCGTGTCTCTTTAATCTTCTATAATGTAAAACACTTCTCTGATCTTTTTTTTTAGGCGTGTTTGGTATTTATGCCATTGATATATATATATATTATATTTATTTATGTATTTGAATGTGCGTGGCCCAGTGCTCATGAGGAGGTCAGAGGACCTTTGTGAGACTCAGTTCTCTTCTTGCGTCATGTGGGTCCTGGGGCTGATTCGGGTCATCAGGCTTGGCAGCAAGCGCTTTTACCTGCTGAACCATCCTGCCGGCCCTCCATTGATATTTTTGAAGTACTAGGAATGTCAGTAAGTCCTTGGGTCAGTGCACTCTGAGCAGCCTATGTGGCAAGAGTGTTCCAGGGGGATTTGTATCCTCAGGGTCATACCAGTAGATGCTGATGTCCGTCTCTCAATAGTAAAAGTAGTGCCAGTCAAATGCCTTTGAAAACATGCGTGCCACTGTGTGGGTGCAGCGTGAGCTCCATATCCAGGAGCATGCAGAACGTTCAGGAATGTTCTACACTGACTGCATCAGACTTCCCCAGTGTTTAATCCTTCAGGGCCTTCAGTGTTATAAAGCACCTATGATGATTTTTTGCTTCTCATAAACACTGGGAGTGGGGGAGAACTTAATACCAGCCTCCTCTGACCCCCACATTACAACTATCTCTGATTTAGTGTGGTTTTTATTTAAGTAAATTCCTCTTCTTAAATCCAATTTGACTTGGACCACCAACTGCGTGTAGCCTGAAACCAGAGTCTCGTTATTGAATGTCTTCAAAGGTCTCCTTGTCATGTCTTGTTGTTTCAATTAACAAGAGACATGCTCCCTGACCTCTGGTGTGCGCATTGCAGGAAGGAAAGCAGGCGTCTCTGGCTGCGGACTTCTCTATCACCCAGTTCAAGCATCTTGGCCGGTTACTCATGGTGCACGGTCGGAACAGCTACAAGCGCTCGGCAGCCCTCAGCCAGTTTGTGATCCACAGGAGCCTCTGCATCAGCACCATGCAGGTGCGCAGCTGCGGGGACCTCTCAAGAGAGTCATCTCTTCATAGGCAGAGAGTAGGCACAGACACGCCGCGCAGGTACCCGTACACATGGGTGCACTACCCAGGCAGGCAAGCAACGGGTGCCTTTCCCAGGTGCAAATACTGTGCAGGAGGGCGGCAACTGACCTTCTTACAGACACATGTGGGTAAGGCAGGTACACCGTGCAGGTGGGTGGCAGCTAGTGCCTCTCACAGGGCCGTGTGGGCGTGGCAGGCAGCTGGCACCTCTTACAGGTGTGCACAGGTATGCTGTCCAGGTGGGCATTTATGTGTGTACCTGGGCATATGTAGCTCTGCCTCGGTATAAGTGGGCATACTTCCCAGGTGGGTGGCAGTTAGCCCTGTGCCCAGGTGCTTAGGACAGTCATTGTCATGGAAAATCCCAGCAGTTGGACCCCACCTGGCCAGTCTGTCTCTGTCTGACCACAGCCCAGCTGACAGCCCCTAGCTAAGCTCTTCCATCTCATCATGGGTTCCCCGGAAGAGGCAGGGTTAGGGCCAAACAAACATTCCTGCTCCTGTTTTTTGTGCAGAGACAAGGGCCAAGAGCGGCAGCCACACCAGAGGATTAAATGTGTGTGAGACAGGCACTTGTTAAGCGATCCAGGCTAGTATGTGTGCAAGCGTGTGATCGTCAAGTGCTGGGAGTAGTCGTGAGCCACACACCTGGTGTTAACTCACTTTTCTTGAGTGCATCCTAGACCTTGGCTCAATGCTTGTAATGTAGTCAGCATCTCCTGTCTGCCGCACACTATAGCCTGAGCCCATTTTACAGGTGGAAAGGTTGAGGTTGAGTCAGAGTGTGATCATCGCAGGGAACTGCAGCATGGCTTGCCCGTCACAGTCAAACCTCGCTGGAAAGGGAATGACGCAGTTTCAGCTTGCAGAAGGCACTGCACTCCTGGCCCAGGCCTCGGGGTGCAATGCTTCAGTTTGGTGATAAGAACATTCGGCTCTTGTCACTTTTCACTGAGGACCTGTGAAGCCCGTGCACACACTGTTCCCCGACTCCAGGCTGACCTTTCCACCTGTGAAATGAACTGGTGGGATCTGCCTTGACCTTGAACTTGGCCCTTGGAAAACCGTCATCAGTAAGACCAAGCAGGACGTTTCATGACAGAGGCAGGCTCTGAGATGGCTGAGTGTGTGAAGGCGCTTGCTGCCAGGCCTGATAACCTGAGTTCAGTTCCGGATCCCATATGGTAGGACGGAAGAACCGGTTCCCTCAAGCTGCTCTCTGACCTCCATTCCAGTGCCATAGAAAGCACAACAGCATGTGTCCATGTGCACACGTGCATCAATGTAAACGTTCTTAGGAAAGGTGTGGCCAGATGTTGACGGCCGCTCACCGCGTGGAGGGTGCACGGAGGGTGCTCGTCCTGCCTCACGTGGGAGCGTTCCCTGCCGGCCTCTTGCCGGCCTGTTGAGGAAGACGTTCTCAAGCTGCACAGCTGCTGCCGATCATCAGACTGCATCTGCACTTTTAATTTATGTTAATCCATCATCAGACCGTTATGCTAATTCACCGATGGGACCAGGCCATGCTGTGGTTTTAATCACTGGGAGGGAGATTAATGATCTTGTCCCTGGGCACACACACAAAAGCAGGCGGATGAGCTGCCATCTGCATTCCCATTGATATCTACTCAAAAGGTTCCAGAAGGTTCTTGAGTGAGACCGGCCTTGTTCCTTGTGCCTTGACATGATGATCTCTGATGAACAGGACAGGTGTGTTCACTTCCTGTGACGAGCCCGTGTGTAGATGCATGTCTGTGCAGCTGGGTGAGGAGCCACTGGGGGTGGCTTTCCCTATGGTGAGGTTGTGAAAGTGTCAGAGGAGCCAGGCTTCCTGTGGCTGTGCAGTGCTTTAGCAAGGAGGCTTCATGGCATGCTGTCACTCTGTGGTGCTGCAGGTGTGGGGAGGAGTGCAGGTGTGGGGAGGAGCGCAGGTGCGCAGGTGCGGGGAGGCGCACACTCTGCCTTCCCGGTTGCTGCAAGATCCAACTTCTCTTGATGCTTAGGATTTTTTTTAATTTTGGTTTAGTGTTTTTGATCTGTTTCATTTTTGATCCTTGGTCTAATGTATCTTAGGCTGGCCTCTAAGATTGACCTTGAACCCTTGGTCTACCCACCTCCAGAACTACTGGGACAGCAGGTGTGCGCCATCACACCTGGCTCAGCTAAGTTTTTACAAAAAGCCTTCACTTGGCTCTTCCAGCATTCCCTGGGCTTACATTAGGGGGAAAGAGCTTGGGAGCCACAGTCCCTCTGTGACTCTGTAGGTGTTAGGATTTGAGCACTTGTCTTCCTCACCAGGCCTTCCCAGCATGCTCTGCTTTCCAGCAGTAGGAGCAGAGACTTCCGTGAGAGCTGGCAAAACCCTCACTGCTTTTTCCACTGAAACACCAGCTTGTCATATGCTTTGAAAAAAAATCCTCACTGGCAGTGGTGGCACATGTTTTTAATTTCAGCACTTGGGAGGCAGAGGCAGACAGATCTCTGAGTTTAAGGTTGGCCTGGTCTACAGAGTTAGTACTAGGACAGCCAGAGCTTCCACTTAGAGAAACCCTGTTTCAAAACAAAGAAACCAACCCTCCCCCGCCCCCCACCCCTGTATGGCCCCAGGGCACAGCTCAGTGGCAGCATTTGCTCACCCAGTAGGTGAAGGGTCCTCAGTTTGACCCTGAACATTACAAAAATAGACTTTCCCACCCGAATTCCAAACTGTACTGTCTTCTATCCCGGTCTTTAAGGTGGCCAATGTGGAAACTCTGGTAGCTCTGTCCGCAGCTTAGTTTCTGTACCTACAGTGTACTGTCAGGGTGTATACCTGGCAAGGTATAATTCTGAGCTGTTGGGAGTGTAGGCTCCTTAGACAGGGGTGGACTTGGATCTCAAAGGCCCTGCAGTTTCTCCTTGTGTAAAGCAAGAGTGATTCAGGACCTGGGTGTGAAGCCTTCCCAACCCCACTACACAGGGTGCGCTGTTCACACAAAAGGCTGAACATGACTGTGGACGCTCACTACTGGCCTTGTCATGAATGAACTGTGTGGTCTCAGGCCAGCCCCTGACCCTCTGTGGGTCTTGATGGCCTTACCTGTATCTCGATGGTCCTAACTTCCTAGGGCAATTGTGAAGGCTGCAGGAACCCCTGCACAGGGCGTAGGCATCTGCGGGGTAGGGGCTGTGCTGTGACTCTCAGTGACACCCTCTCCCTCCTTCATGCAGGCCGTCTTCTCCTCTGTATTCTACTTCGCGTCCGTCCCTCTCTACCAAGGGTTCCTGATCATCGGGTAAGTCACTGCGGACAGGCTGCTCACTTTTCATGACATCCCGAGAAACATCCCACAGGGAGGAGAGACATCAGAAGTGTCCGTGGCACCTTGGCTTCTGGCTGTAAGGCAGGCTTTGAGCCTCCTTGAATTGGCAAGGCTTTGAAGCACCCTCACAAGATGGGGGAGGCAGTCACCCCTGTACCCCAGCCTGTGGTCATTGGGACCTGAAGATGAACAAACTCAACAGACTCAGAGAGTCCAAGGCGACCCTACTGGGGTGTTGGGATAGGGGAAGCATTTGCAGTCTGTCCTTTTGGTTGGAGCTGAGCCCAGGAGGATGCTGGGGTCCAGGGCCTTGCACAGCATACAAAGTGTTGATGGTACATTGGCTCCCATTGGCACCACCTCTGTTCCTGACCTGCTAGGGAGTCCCCAAGCTTCTTCCTACTCAGGCACATGGCAGGTGGCACCAGGTACGAGAGCCCAATTCTGCTTAAAAAGAACAGGGAGGCAGATGGGCCAGACCAGGGACCGCAGCAGAGCCCTCTTCCTTGCTGTGTCTGCGGGTTGGGTCAGCCTGAGAGTAAGCACTGGTTGCCACCCATTTCCAGTTGGAAAACAATGTCCCCTCATCCAGACATGTGAAAGTACATATCAGAACATAGTATGGGGTTCTGTGTGTGGCCTTCTACAATCTGCCCCTTGTTACCTGCAGCCCCGGCCATCCTGGCTACTCTCTATCTTTATGACAGCTGCACCCTCGCTTCAGGGCCTTTGTACCAGGTGTTGTTTGGACCTGGTGTGAGCTTCCAGATTGGCCCGGCGACTCCTCTTCGATGTCCACAGAAATGCCCCATTCTTGCTGACTTCCTGAGTCTGTGTCCCATGCCATACACATGTGCACATACACACACACACACACACACACACACACGTTTTTTTCCCTCTTCCCCATTCTGCCTTCTTCCTTGGCACTGGTCTGCAACATTTCTTGACGTGGATACTAACACAAGAGCCCTCGAGGGCAGATGCTCACCTCCGTTTTATATCTGGAGTCTTAGTGCTGAGCTCTGGGCCTGGTGCATGATGGGTGCAGTAAGCAGGTGAGCAGGAGGGAGGTTGGACTGCAGAGGCCGGGGTGAGGAGCAGTCCCTGACGGCGGCCATCCCCTCAGGTATTCTACCATCTACACCATGTTTCCCGTGTTCTCCCTGGTTTTGGACAAAGACGTGAAGTCGGAAGTCGCCATGTTGTATCCTGAGCTCTACAAGGACCTCCTCAAGGTTCCGCATCCCTCCCCGACTTCACTCCGTTACCCCACCTCTTCCTACCACCTCTCCCTTCTTTTCTCCATTTATTTTGCACTTGCCCCTCCTGTCTGATGGGGCACAAGGAAAGGCGTGGGGGGATTCATGCCTTCCTTTGGAGGCGGAGGGTGGGGGGCCAGTGCAGACTGCAAACAGAAGTGGTTTCTGAAAAGCCACAGGTCTGCTCTGCACCCGCAGACTGCGCTCCTGGAGGAGCCCTGACACCGCGCTGCCAGAGGCAGGGGCTTTTCTCTGCATGGGTGGGATTTCCCTTTTGCTGTTTTTGTTTTGTTTTGTGTAAGCCCAGGGTTGTGTGCTTGTTAGGAAAGCATTCTACCACTGAACTACATTCCCTGCTAGCCTGGAACTCACAGATACCCACCTGCCTCTGCCTCCTGAACCCTGAGGTTAAAGGCGTGTACCACCCTGACTTTCTTTGTCCTTTCCCAATGGTTTCACTAAGTTGCCAAGGGTAGTCTTGAACTCACTCGGAATCCCAGGCCAGCCTTGAACCCACCTTCCTCCTGTCTTAGTGTCCTCAGAGTAGCTGAGAAGACAGGCATATATCCACTCTGGGCTGTCTTTGAAAGATGGCATTTTTATTCCTCAGTCAGATGTTGGGGGGCCCCTTGTGGATGTTTGTGATAAAAACCGGCAGTGGTCAGTGGGAAGAGTCCCAACAACGCTGATAGCAGTGAGTCTCCAGCCTCCACAGTGATCTGGTCTTTCTGTTTCTTATCTAGGGGCGGCCGCTGTCCTACAAGACGTTCTTAATTTGGGTGTTAATCAGTATCTATCAAGGTGAGGTTGGGGTGAGGGAAATGCCTGCTCTTCCTATGCTTTAACATTGACCTTTGTGGGAGGGGGCAGGGAAAAGGTTACCTAGAAAAAATAGGACTTAAGATTGTGCTGGGAATGTAATGGGTGCCTGAGGCATGACAGCACAGCAGCGTTCTACAGTGCACACAGCAGGGTTCTAGAGTACTGTTTGGTTGCTTCTCCGGCTGGCAAAGTCAGAGGGAATTCTAGGGGTTCAGGTACATTTTTCCTAGTCCAAATTGTTCAAAACCACAAAAGGTTTTGAGTCCTGACCTCGTAGGACACAGGGCACAGAAACACTAATGACATGGTGTAAATGGCCTTCAGCTGAGTGTTGTATAAGATAAATGGACATCCTGTGTAGACTTGGGGCCTAAGGCACCTCATATATGTATGCAGAGACTAAGATACCCCAGGGATTGCCTAGGTGACAAATGGGCAGCAGGTGTGTCTCAGGAGTTTCTGGAGTTTGCAGGGAGCACCATCATGTATGTATGATGCATTGTCTCAGGTGTTTCTGGTGTTTGCAGGGAGCACCATCATGTATGTATGATGCGTTGTCTCAGGTGTTTCTGGTGTTTGCAGGGAGCATCATCATGTATGTATGATGCGTTGTCTCAGGTGTTTCTGGTGTTTGCAGGGAGCACCATCATGTATGGGGCATTACTGCTGTTCGAGTCGGAGTTCGTGCACATCGTGGCCATCTCCTTCACGTCACTCATCCTCACCGAGCTGCTGATGGTGGCGCTCACCATCCAGACGTGGCACTGGCTCATGACAGTGGCTGAGCTGCTCAGCCTGGCCTGCTATATCGCCTCCCTGGTGTTCCTTCACGAATTCATCGGTAAGACCCTGAGCCCCAGCCCCAGGACACAGTGTCCTCTTTGTTTTATTTGATTTGAGACAGTCTCACCACGTAGGCCAGGCTGGCCTCAAGCTATAGAGATCCACTTGCCCCTGTCTCCCAAGTGCTGAGATTAAAGACATGCACCGCCACATCTGGCAGCTGTCTGTTTTAAACTCTGCAGTGCTGGCAGACTTAGGAAGGGAGAATCCTTTATGAATTCACCAGGCACAATGAGCTGCTCTCTCTGTGGACTCCATACCCCAGTTCTAACTAACTGCTGATCCAGAGCATTTGAACGAGAGGGTATCTGTGCTGGACATGCACAGACTCACGGTTTGCTCAGCAGCCGATCTAGCAACTGTGCGCTCAGTGCTTACTGCCCAGGGTCTTGGGCCGTGGGAGCTGCTCAGCAGGTACTGGGTGTATGTGCAGGCTTAGGAACAGAAAACTGATTTCTCATAAGGACCCAAGCCTTGTGGGTATCTGTCTGCTGAGAGCCTGGGCACTGCCGCTTCCTGGGCATAAAGGGGTACATGGATTGCTGGGCTTTTCCAGTGACCTCCCTGGGATGTGGAACATCTTCAGGGATAAATAACAAAGCAGTTTCCTGGGACAAGCCTCGTCACCAAGCCAGACTTTGCAAAGTTTTATTCCTTTCTTCCACTTTTTCGGGGGATCACAGAACCTCCTGTTTCCCATGAAATCTCAGTCTGAAGTTCATTCTGAGTGTGAGTGCACTGTGACCCATCAGCACCCAGGGAGCTGGGCTGACAGTCTGCTCTCCTCTGCCCTAGTCCGTAGGGACCACCATAAGCTCCATGAGAACTACTGGCTGTCCCAGCTGGCTGAGAGGTGATAGTTGCTCCCAGCAGTGGCTCATTTGGTAGACCAGTAGTCTCTGTCCTGGGCCAGGATGGCAGGGAGTTGACCCTTCTGGTTAGAGGGTGCAGGATGCATGTAGAAGCATCCTTTGGCCACAGAAGACTGATGAGACCAAACTGCAGAGAGAACCAAGGTCAGGTGAGAGTGACCCAGGCAGACCCCAAGTAAACCATACTATAGGAACTCAGAGATTAGATAGTATGGGGGGAGTGGGAAGGAAGGGCACAGCCTGGGGCTGAAGACAGTGGGTGAAGCAGACAGTGGGGAGAAGTGAACCAGAAAAAGATTGTAGACCAGAGTGTTGGGAAGCAGGGACAGCATGGGAGTGGGGACAGTTGGGACAGGAAGTGTGGGGCAGTGTGGACAGTGGAGGGGCAGGGTGACTGCTCTGTAAGTGGAGACTGCTCGTTCATTTCCCAGCTGCCCAGACCCAAATAATCACACAGAAACTTTATTAATTACAACACTGTTTGGCCAATAGCTTAGATGTATTCCTCGCTAGCCCTTACATCTTAAATTAATCCATTTCTATTAATCTGTGTATCACTACAAGGCTTTGGCCTACCAGTAAGGTTCTAGTGTCTTTCTCCTTCAGTAACTACATGGCATCTCCCTGACTCTGCCTTCTTTGTCCCTGCATCCAGTTTAGTTTTCCTGCCAAGCTCTATTCTGCCTTGCCATAGGCCAAAGCAGCTTCATTATTAACCAATGGTAATAAAACTTACTCACAGCATACAGAGGGGAATCCCACATCACTTCTTGGCTTAGCCCTAGGCATGGGTTTGAGTGTGTCTGTGTCTGTCTCCAGGGTTGTAGTAAGAGCTGCGGGCCGCTTCCCGCCGCCGGGCTCCCGGCCACCAGCTAGCTTTACCCAAAATAATTACACAGAAACTGTATTCTTTTAAACACTGCCTGGCCCATTAGTTTCAGCCTCTTATTAGCTAATTCTCACATCTTGCTTTAATCCATATTTAGTAATGTGTGTAGCACCACCAGGAAAGATTCAGCATGTCTGACCTGGCGGCTGGCTCCATGGTGTCTGTCTCTGAGAGGAGAGGCATGGCGATTGCCTCACTTCCCTTCTTCCCAGCATTCTGTTCTGTCTACTCCACCCACCTATGTTCTGACCTATCAGGCCAAGCAGTTTCTTTATTAATTAACCAATGAAACAACAGATAGATAGAAACACTCCTACATCACAGGGCCAGCCTGTGTTTGCTCCTATACTGACCCCCACACTTGCTTTAAGGCATCCAGAAGTCACATCAGCTCAGCCAGTCCTTCCCCCTGTGTGACTAGCCACCAGGCTGACTCCGTTCTGGCCCAGACCTGTTTCTAGCTCCCCTCCATCCACTTGTGCAATAGATCCTGTTGCAGCAGCCATCTTTCTCTGTTGGGTCCCCTTGTCACTCTACCACTGGTCTCCTCAGCCCAGGGCAGACTCGAGCCTCTGAGCTGTGAAGTGCCCAGGGCCTGTGCCATCCTAGGAGGTCAGCAGAGAGAGTCTACCTTCTAGATCTCTGCAGTCATATCAGTGATGTGTCTGTGTTTGAATGTGCTCAGATATCCTCTGGCGAGTCTGCTAGTGTGGGGGCGGGAGTGGGCAGCTTGATTCTCCCTGCCCTTCATTCCTGCAATCCAGGCAGCAGGGCCATCCCTTCAGAGACTTCAGGTGGGTACAGGGAGAGTGGGGAGGCTGCAGGAAGTGCTTCATTGGTGGTTGGGTGACTTCCTTCCTTCCTTCCTTCCTTCCTTCCTTCCTTCCTTCCTTCCTTCGCTCCCCAGCAGCTTCCCCAAGTTCCTGGCTTCACTACCCCAGCCCAGGATGGAGCACCCTGTCCCAAGTGCGAGCCTGATTTTGACAGGTGGTCTCTGCTCACTTTGCCCTGTGGCCGTGGGTCCCTCTCTTGACTTTCTGTGGGTGTCACTGAATCTGAACAGCCACTGAGAAGCAGAGCCATGCACTGAACATCACTTTCTGTGCTCTGTGGCCTAAAAGAAACTCCAGTTGTCATTTAGACTAAAAAACAGCTATGGGAATGTTTTCTGGAAGGTTCTTTTCCTGGTGGTTGAAAGTAACATTTCACCAAATGTGGGGGGCAGGTAGGAGAGGGGAGGAAATGAGGGCCGCAAACACTGCTGGCCCGTGGCGTGCCCTCTGTGAGAAGAGAGTGAGGAACAGGGAATAAAGAACACTTTCTTCTGGTGGCCCCATGGCCGTCCTGCAGAATGCTCCCCTCACGGCCGTCTTCTTGCTTACAGATGTCTACTTCATCGCCACCCTGTCCTTCCTCTGGAAGGTGTCTGTCATCACCCTGGTCAGCTGTCTCCCTCTCTACGTCCTCAAGTACCTGCGGAGACGATTCTCTCCCCCCAGCTACTCGAAGCTCACGTCGTAAGCTGCAGGGCGGCAGCAGGAAACTCCAGTCTGTGCTCGCCCAGGGGAAGGCACTCGAGTCCTGTGTGCACGATCTGCTTCCGGTGGACAGTTGCAGTCATGGCTGGCACATGCAGCTCCACTGAGGCGAGCCTGGGCACCTACCAGGGTTGTGACACTGACGGAACGGGAGGGAGGGGCCTGAGAGGGGCACCTGTTGGGATCTTGGGTGCTGTGCTGGAGTGAGGGTGAAGGGATGGGGCCAGGTGGCTCACCTGAGGTTTGTGTGGGTTTGTGCAAGCTTCCTTACAGCTTGAACCTGTTGTCACGTGATAAAGTTTCTGTCTAGTTGAAGGTTGCCCAAGGCTTTTTATTTTTAAATAGTCTTATCGCACATGCATCCTCAAATCTTTCCTGTTCTTAAAAAGGCGCACATCTTTAATCCTAGCACTTGGGAGGCAGAGGCAGACAGACCTCTGAGTTTAAGGCCTGTTCAAACATTGAGAGTTCAAGGCCACAATCCAGGGCCACATAGACTCTATCTCAAAAACCAACCAACCAACAAAAAAGTGTTCTCAGAAAAATAAAATGTTCTGAAGTTGGGCATGGTGTGCTTGGAATCCCAGTACTCAGGAAGCTGAGGCAGAGGCCATCCTTGACTATTTAGTGAGTATCAAGTCAGTCAGGGTTCATAGTAAGACGGCGACACACACACACACACACACACACACACACACACACACACACACACACACACACGGTTCATAGTAAGATTGCTGCAATACACACGCGAGAAAAGAAAAGGAAAATAAAAATATAACGCTGTCCCTGTGGAAGGAAGAGGGTGCCATTTGAAGAATCCAAGTCCTCTCGATGGGAGAGGCTGAGTCCCTTTGTACAGCCCTACCTGTGGAGCTGCGGGGATCCCAGGCTTTAGCAGAAGGCTGAGGGGAGCAGGTGCTGGAGGCTGCATGTTAGGCTTGATCTGTTTTGACAACCTGCAGCCACTCTTAAGTTCCCTGTGCCTGCCACATCGTAAAACAGCCCCAGCGGTGTGTCCCCACTGCTGACAGCCAGTGCCGTCAAGGCCGGCCTGGACACCTCCAGCAGGGCTGCTCTAACTGGAAGTTTGAGGCCGAGCAGCCCTTTCATGTGTCGACAGCGCGATAAGAGCTCTGCTCATTGTTTAGACAAGATGGCAGCCGTGACTCATATTCTGAAGCTAGGGCAGCGAGGTCAGGGCTCTGGGACCTTCTCTTCCCCGGTACAGCCCATTTCCTGAGAAGAGGGATTACCAGGGACAGAGCTGGTAGGCAGAGGCTTCTCCCAGACTTCTCCTTTGTGGGCAACAGCTCCCGCCAGGGTGGCTGGCGTCACCTTGGAGATGTGGCCTTGCGTCTTGCTAGTCTTTTAAAACCTCCAGTTGTCTTTGGACTTCCTCCCATTGTGTTTTAAGCTCTTGTCCTTCGGCCATGTTGTTCCCTCCGTGTCAGCTCTTTGTTCTGAGCGCAGAGGTGTCCAGGTAAGATGGATCATGACACATGAGTGACAGTTTAGGAATAA
Source organism: Arvicola amphibius (assembly GCF_903992535.2). Taxonomy (NCBI): domain Eukaryota; kingdom Metazoa; phylum Chordata; class Mammalia; order Rodentia; family Cricetidae; genus Arvicola; species Arvicola amphibius. The sequence continues at coordinate 10,039,926 of NC_052051.1, forward strand.
GATCATCTCCCAAGCATTTCAGAGAGGTAGAGCCAACCCCAGGTCTCAGGGCGGAGGAGGTCTTGCCCAGTGTCTTGGGCCTATCCTTCTAGAAGTCACCCTGAAAAACTGGAAGCCTTAAGAAAAATCTGTGCTGTGTTTGCAAACCCTGAGCAAAGCTGGTGTCTGGTCTCTTGCCCGTTTGGATGGAGTCGGCACTTCAGGTCTCACCTCATGATGCTTTGGAGTGCCAGAAACCTTAGGTACTGGACAGTGTCCCCCATGAGCTCCTTGTTCTCTGGGGAGGCAGTTGAGAACATGAAGGATGACCCATCCTGGGACTTCCCTGTGAACCAGCAATTTGCCAACACCACCCCCTGGGAGTCCCTGAGTGACAGGCACACGCAGACTTGTCATGTTCATTCCTCAGAACACAAAGGGCAGTGGCCAAGAGACCATGAGTCTTTGCTACAAGCATCAAACTGCCGCCTCCACCAAGAATCCAAGCTCTTGGGCACTCCAGGAGAGTGGGACTCTTGCTTTTCCCTTAGTCTGTCCACTTGAAAACACCCCACTGACGCCCTCACCTGGGAACTCCAAGGGACCCAACAGAGCATTTAACTTGAAGCTGGAGGCTCTCAGGGCCTTGTCGCCTCCCTTTGAACACCAGTAGCTCCACCCTGACAGCCCAGGCTATTCCTCTGAGGAAGGGTTATTTGTCCGGTTCCTGATAATGGCCTTGGGTGGGGCAAGCAGGTTTGCCTTTAGTTTCTCTTATTTTTCCTTTCTCCTTTAAGATGCGACGAGCAGACAGCCTCTCTGTCCACCCCATAGCTGTGGTCTGAGCACTTGTGCACACGTGAGTCACTGTTGTGCTAGGCGAGCAGGGGTGCTATCTGCCTGGGGCACCGTAAGCGTGGAGCCGGCTGACTCCAGCCGTCCTTTGAGAGCTCCCCAGGCCCCAGCCTGACTCCCCACAAGGCAGAGCTCTGTCTGTGCTGGTCCTCCATCTGTCCGCACTGTCGCGCCTCTGCCAGCATCTCTGTTTACATAGTCCTGAAATCTGGGGGTGTCTAAGATGCGGTTTTCTTTTTTCTCTTTTGGTTTTTTGAGGCACTGTTTCTCAGTAGCTATAGAGCCAGTCCTGAAACTCCCCCAATAGACAAGGCTGGCCTTGAGCTCACAGAGATCCGCCTGCCTCTGCTTTCTGAGTGCTGGGATTAAAGGCGTGCTCTACCACCACCTTGCTTTTTACTGTGTTTGGAATTTTGGGCCCATTGGAAAGTTAATGCCTATTTTTTTTCTGTATGCTTTTCTTTTTCTGCTTTGTTTTGTCTCCTGGGTGATGGGAGGTGGGAGAGACTCCCTCCAGGACAGCGTCTTAAACTTTTGCCAAAATTTCAGATGGGACCCACACATTCTTCAGCACCATCCAGTTTAACCAGGATACCTACTGGGGCCTGCTGCTGAACCATCATGATACCCTGAGCCTGGTCTTGGACCCACATCGTGGAAGAAGGGACAACTCCTGAAAGTTGTTCCCTGACCTCCACACATGTATGCACACATATGCACACATGCACACACAATTCACACATGCACACACATATGCACACATGCACACACAATTCACACATGCACACATACACACCATAGCTATTTTCATTTTTAACTATTTTTGTCATTTGATACCATTTTCCAGTGTTCAGAGAAAAATTCGGTTTTCTTTTTCAAAATTAATTGCCAACAATGTGTGTGTGTGTGTGTGTGTGTGTGTGTGTGTGCGCAAGTACATATCAGAGGCCAAAGTTATTGGATCCCTTGAAGCTGGAGTTAAAGATGGTTGTGAGCCGTGAGATGGGATCTGGGAACCAAATGACTCCTCGGGAAAAGCCGGAAACACTATCCCCAAAAGACTTGGTTTTCATTTCTTTGAAGTTTCACCCCCTGGCTAGGGAGATAGGTGGGTCAGCGTGCGACCTGAGGTCAGCGTGAGACCTGAGTTCAGCGTGCAGCTTGAGTTTGAGCCACAGCACACAAGTGAGGCATGGTAATGTGAGCTTGTGATCCCAGCACTGGGGCAGCAGGACCCAGGGCCCAGCCAGCCTAACTAGCGGTCACGTTCCAGGGTCCAGTGAGAGACTCTGCCTCAAAAAGCTGGGTGGGTGGCACTGAGTTTGACTTCTGACCGCCACACAAACACGCAGATGTGTGTGGATCAGTGTACCCACGGGCAGCCCCGTGAGCGTACACATATTCCATCTCCCTCAGACCTCTTCTTACAGAAAAAAATAAAGGAGGGAGCTTTGTAAATCAGTGTGTTTTGTTTCTCGTCCTTTTATTGTGAAGCTTTTTGTTGGTTTATGTTCTTGGACGGTTTTCGACAATTGCATCCATTTCTTTTTTGGAGGGAGAAGAAATTGGTGTTTGTGGAGGGAAATGAGCGAGGTACCACCATTCCAACCTGGAACCCCAGAAACATGCTCCGGTCACATAATGGGACCTTTCCTGTGTGACACCCACACCCCACCCCTCCTGTTCCGGTGTGCTTAGAGCAGGTTTTCCGAGTGCAGGCTGGGCTGGGTCAGTGACGGTTGTGTTTGTGAGTGAGATGGGCATGTGGTACATAGAATAGCAGCAGTGAGCATGTGGGCCACAGGCCCACTTACACAGGAGTCTCACGTCTTCCTTGGTGGACTGTTGTGTATGTGTATGTGTGTGTGTGTGTGTGTGTGAGAGAGAGAGAGAGAGAGAGAGAGAGAGAGAGAGAGAGAGAGAGAGAGAGAGATGCTCGTTCAGTACTCACAAGAAGTGGTGTGTGTGTGTGTGTGTGTGATGCTCGCTTGGTGCTCACCAGGACTGCTGTGCTCTGTGTGTGTGTGTGTGTGTGTGTGAGAGAGAGAGAGAGAGAGAGGGAGGGAGGGAGGGAGGGAGGGAGGGAGGGAGGGAGGGAGAGAGGGAGGGAGAGATATGCTCGTTTAGTACTCACCAGAAGTAGTGGTGTGTGTGTATGTGTGATGCTCGCTTGGTGCTCACCAGGGCTGCTGTGTGTGTGTGTATGTGTGTGTGTGTGTGTGTGTGTGTGTGTGTGTGTGTGAGAGAGAGAGAGAGAGAGAGAGAGAGAGAGAGAGAAGGAGGGAGGGAGGGAGAGATGCGTGATGCTCTCTCAGTGCTCACCAGTACATTGCTTTCAGAGTAGAGACACTGAACACAGCATGTTTTAATTTATTTAGCAGGAATGTCCAGATGCTTCGAATTCTCAGTTCTGTGATGACATGCGTGATTGGCTGGGTTTTGGGGCAATCCCTCTCCTTGTTTGCCAGCGTGGTCTGTTACTGCTGTCCAATAGAGCTTGTGTTCTCTCTGCCTTTGGGGGTCATTTTACTGTATGTGGGCGATGAAACACAGGCGGTCTGATCATGATTCTCTTGTTTGCCTATTTCATGGCACATAATTTTTTCCACTTACAAGTTATTTGGGGGTCTGGGGATATAGCTTAGTCAGTAAAGTACCTGCTGTACCAGTTTGAGGACCTGAGTTAGATCCTAAGTGCCCACATAAAAGTTGTAGTTATGCCCCTCTGAAATCTCCAAACTGGGGATTCGAAAATAGAGATTCTTGGGACTCACTGGCCAGCCAGCCTATTGCAGTCAGCAAGAGACCCTGCCTCAAAAATTGAAGTGAAGAGCAGGGAGGAAGGCACTCAACATGAACTCCTGGCTTCCACACGCAGGTGCACACATGTACACATGCACTTGTATATACATGCCCATGTACTCAAATACTAGTGTGTACATAAAGCTACACATAGGTTATTTTGATTTCAGAAAAACGAGTAACACATGTCAATTCCTTTTCTTGGGCAGGGTCTCGCTATATAGTCCTGGCTGGCCTGGAACTTGCTCTGTAGACCAGGCTGGCCTTGAACCCAGAGATCCACCTGCTGCTTTTCTAGTGCTGGAATCAAAGGCATACACCACCATGTCCTGTGCCTATCAGGTCTTACCTGTTAGCTGTTAGTTACTGTATGACTTGTCAAAATTCCTAAGCCTGATTAATAAAAATGGAGAAAAGATCAAAGTTATAATGGGTGACGTGAAGGGTTTTCGCTTTTCTTTTTCAAAGAATGGAAACTTTGGGAACATGCCTCCATTGTCAGACAGAGGATGTTTATAAACAATACAGTATATCATAAACTTAATCTAGTCTCCTTGGTCAAAGGAGACTGTGTCCCTGGGAGGTCAAAGTACACAGGGCACCCCACACTAAGGTTACCCAAGCTCTGATGATAAAGTGCTGAACTTACTCAGCCTCATTTGATGGGCTCATGCTGTTTGGCCACCAGTATTTCAGTAAGAAATGCCACCTGCGGAAATAAGTCTAACACCCATCTGGTCAGACAGTTTAATCAGCGGCATGGCCCTGGGAAGGACACCCTTCACTATTGGATCACATAGAAAATGATGGCTCAGCCATTGGCATGAACGGTGATGCCCTGGGCAAAGGGGTCACAGGCGCTTAAGATGTTCAGACCAGAGTGGCAATTGTCACTTAGGTCTCTGGACTCCCTTGAGGGAGATGCTATTGCCCAGGCCGCCCCTGCACATCTCAGCCACCAGGGGGCACGTGAGGACCAAAAGTCACCGGACACCCTGCGTGCAGCTGCCTGAGTCCCAGACACTTCCTTCAGGCTTCCAGAATTTATTTCGTAGCCAAAGGCTGCGTTAAAAACAGATTTCTTTTCATGTTGTTGAGTAGAATATTTTGCTGTGCTTAGCATTAAAAAAAAAATGGCCGGGAAGGGAAGGGGAAGGTATAAGGGATGAATATTAATTTAGCATTAACTATTTGCATTTTTGAGCAACTGGCATCTGGTCGTGCCAACTCCCTGTTGGGAACGATTTGGTTTAGAGACACGATGTTCCGATACCCTGAGTACTTCAGCTGTTTTTGTTATGAAACCTTGCAGGGTGACATGCTGCCCAGTGGTGTTTTCGAGGTGGCCTGGGAGTGATGGATGGGTTCACCTCAAAATAGAACTGCCGGGCTCCAGGCTTTCCAGAAGTCAGAATACAGTAACAGGATTCATTCAGGCCTTGCTAATTTCCGACTTTAAATGGGTTACATAACCTAGTGGGCCCCGCCTTCGCGCCTCTCAGAACTACCCTAGAAGCCACGGGGAATCTATCATTAAAAGACAGAAATAACTCTGCTGGGCTCTGGGAAAAACTTGAGTTGGGTTCCCCCCTTCTCTGATACTCCTCCCTTTACTTCCCCACTTTTTTTTTCACCCAAACATTGCATAATTTTTTTTAAGTCAAATCTTTCCATGGGATTCCGTTTCACCCAATGTGGCTGTGGTTGGAGGGGCAACTTCAGCGCTTCATGGGGCTGGTGAATTTTTGGAGGATCACGAAGTCCCGGATCGGGTTTCCTCCGAAGCCCAGTGCTGGGGTTTTCCTCCTCCCCGCGCCCCTCTTTTATGGGTGACCTGTTCCCCTAGCATCTTTGCAGACTGCTGCCCGCTGGTAGAGATGCCAGGCTCTGCCCTCTTCTCCACGTTGAGGTTCGATTCTGAAACAGAATCCCCTAGAAATCGGGGTAACTGAGTCACCATGAAGTCACCCACGACCTGGGCACAAGCCAGGGCCCTTTCTTAGTGTTTGGCTATGGGCTCTCTCTGTCCTTACGGAGAACTTGGTGTTCTGAGTTATGAGGAGAGTGAGGAAAGAGACAGCCCCTTGGGCCATCCACCTGGGCATCTTTCCTTGGGGAAAGACTGGGGAGCCTGGCATGAAGACAGTGGAGGAGGAGGCAGGGGGATGGATTATGCTGAAGTGTCCCGGTGTGGACAGAGCACCTACTGTGAGTTAGGAGACACTGATCCTGCTCTTGGAGGGATGGCACCATTTCTCTGTGCAGTGACAGGCGCATGGTACAGTAACACTCGAGTCTAGTACCTGGTGGAGAGGAGGCTTGATAAAGAAGACAGGTCCAGACACAGGGTAAGCAGGAGGGAGGTGATGGGAGGCGGAAAAGGGAGCCATGGAAAGCCCAACAGAGAAGTGTAGTGTGATGTTTTACTCTTTTGGCTTTTTGGGGGTCCACCACCCAGCTCCCAAATAAATCTCACAGAGGCTTATTCTTTGTTAAGAGTGTCCGACCTTAGCTTGGCTTATTTCTTGCCAGTTATCCCAACTATCTATGGCCTCTGGGCTTTTTCCTTTCCTTTCTTCTGCATATCTTACTTTCACTCTTGCTCCGTAACTGGCTGCGTGACTGGGTGGCTGGTCCCTGTCCTTCTCCTTGCCTTGTTTCTCGTTCTATGTCTCCTCTCTACCAGCCCTGCCTATTCTTGCTCCTGCCTTGCTATTGGCCCTCAGGTGTTTTAGACAACGAATCACAGCTTCACAGAGTTAAAAAATGCAGCAGGAACAAAAGTCACACACCTGAAAATAATATTCTACAACAGAGAAGGCATTCGGGCAGTGATGTGCCAAGGTCCTGGGGTAGAAAGCACCAGGCTTGTTGAAGGTCCTCAGTGGGAGAGCTGAGGTCAGGTGTTGGTGGGGCTCTCAGACCTTGGCCTTCAGGCCAGTGAGACCTCTAGCGCTGGAAACAGCCTTCTGCACTTAAACTGTGTTCTGCTTTCCTGCTTCACCTCTTGTCCCAATTCTGCTCCTAACCAGGGGTGCTCAGGTGAGACCACCCTGTCGCCTCTCATGCCCATGCCAGGTGTTTGCACATCAGCCCGGCTGACTCTGAGATCAAGGGGGTGAGATGTCTGCTTGCTTCCCAGGTAAACAGCACAAAAGAACCTTGCTCAGCTTGTGGCCTGGGTGTCTGGGGACCAAGGTGACATCTTTCTCAAGTTCCAGTGCAGAGCTCAGCCACTTGGAATTAAGAATGGTGTGTAGGAGGAGCAGACCGAGGAAAACACCTCTGTGTACCCCCATCCCCCATGCTCATTTGTGTCATTTCGAAGGCAAAACCTTGTGCAGTTTCAACTGTGGCGCCCAGGCCTTGTTCAGATCCCCGCTTCCTCCCTCCCCCGAAGAAAGTAAGAAGAGCAGGCTGCCGGAAGAATGCAGCGAGTGTCCTAAAGACGGGCAAAAATGTGTCCTCGTTTGTCCTTATATATGAAACAGATTTGTAAAGAGGCAAATTGGAGCCGCTAATGACACCCAGAACCCTGTGGATTCCAGCGGGGCTGGGCCGGGCCTTCAGTTGGCCCCAAACAGCTCATCAGCCACAGAGACCGAGGTGAGTGATTATCCTGGAAATGAGGCAGGAATCCTTCAAAGACCAGGCTGGTAATTAGAATCTAGGATGCCACTCTGTATGCACATAACTTAGCATAATATTGTCAGGCAGCTCATCAGTAGGCACATTAGAGAAAATGGCCCAGGGCCTCCAAGAGCTGGGCCAGCACACACACAGCCGTAGAGCCTCCTGCTCTGCTAGGGCAGCCCTGATGGAAGGAGAGCCAGCCAAAGCTCTGCCTTGGGGCTGGGGAGCTGGCTCGGTCTGCAAAGTGCTTTCCGTGCAAGCAGAAGGACACGAGTTTGGATTCCCCAGAACCCTGGTAAGAACGATGTACGACAGCCCAGACATCAAGTAACCTCAATGGTGGGTGGCGGAGGGACCAAAGCGGCAGCTCCAGGGCTGGTTGGCCAGCCAGCCTAGGAGAATCAACGATCTCCAGATTCAGTGAGAGACCCTGTCTCAAAAAAGATGGAGAGCTATTGAGGAAGATACCAATGTTGAGCTGTGGCCACCCAGAAGTATGCGAATGTGTGTGCTTGCACATGTACACGTGTGCGCTCACATACACAGTCTGTTGCTGTCTCTCACACACACTCTGTCCATCTCTCTCTCTCTCTCACACACAGCACTCTCTCTCTCTCTGTCTTCAGAAATCAAAAGAGTTCTCTCTCTCTCTCTCTCTCTCTCTCTCTCTCTCTCTCACACACACACACACACACACACACACACACACACTCCACAGTGCTGTCTTGCTCAGCCCGGTAGAGAAGAGATGTAAGCAGTCAGTATCTACACTGTCATTGGGGTTAGGAAGCAGAGGGCTTGGGTCAGAGGTCAGGTGGGCTGGAGAGAAACCCCAGCTGGAATGCCTCCCTGACTTCCCTTCTGAGTGACCCTGGGGCTAGTTGGCTAACCTCCTTTGAGTTTCCTTTCCTTGCCTATTCGAAGAATCAGCAATGAGGTGGCAAGGCTGGAGGTGCAGACGTGGCCAAGGTTCCTTTCACAGGCAGCCTGAGGGAGTAGACAGAGACACCGTCCCACCCAAACTCCCAGGTCCTTGTCAAAACTGGCCCGATTTGCCTGGCACTTGGAACATCATTGGCCTCGCTCTTTGTAGGTTATTGGGCCTGTGGTCTAGTCTTTGCTCACCTCTGATAGGCTGGGCTAGCTGGGCACCCAGTTGGGCACAGCCCCCCGCAGAGCTGAGGCCTATGTGACCGCAGAAAAAGTGAAGTTGCCTCTCCAAGAATCTGTGTACTCAGGGTTTTGGGAGAGACCACATGGAAGTAATCAAACTGGAAAATGATTTCAAACTTTTTTTTTTTACATTAAAACATTCATTAATAAAACAGAAGGCAGAATTTGCTTGAGTTTAATAAATTCCAAAGCTTGTGAGGCAAAATGGGGAGGGATTGGCTGGTGCCCACATGAGAACGGTAGCTTTGTTCCTGACGTCTGCTTCTGGAGCCCCCGGAGGGACAGCGGAAGTCGATCCCAGGATTATCCTTAGCTCTAATGCCTGGCCCAGGACAGGGGCTCAGTAAGCCTTCCTGACATTTGAGGCCTCTTCTTTTGTTTAGTTCAATGTTTATAAAGTCTGGTAAAACATACATAGCATGAAGCCATGCGACTCCTTTAAATTGCGCAATTCAGGGGCATTACATCATGGAGCTAAGGGCAGGATGGGGAACTCGGGAGCCTCGGTGGGTAAGGGGGCTCTGCCTTTCCGTCATGTTCCACCTGCGTCTCACAGGGCAGGTGTCCCAAGCCCCATTGCAGATGAGCAGACAGCACAGGATAAAACAGGCTCACATAGTATTAAGAAGACATACCCAAGAGGAAGCTACCTCCTGTGACATTCCGGAAAATTCCTTAATTCAGACTTACACCAGACTGACTGACTCTCTCTCTCTCTCTCTCTTCTCTCCTCTCTCCTCTCTCTCCTTTCTCTTCCTCTCTCTGCTGGTTAGTTTTAACTGTCAGTTTGCCCCAATCTAGAACCTCCTGGAAGAGAGGTTTGGTGAGATTGCTTAGGTTAGCTTGGCCTGTGGCAATGTCTATGGATGGGGGATTGTTTAGATTGTTAATACGGGAAGACCCAGCCCATTATGGGTGGCACATTCCCTAGGCCCTGAACTATGTAAGCGTAGAGAGAGCCTGGAGTAAAACAGCAGCCAGGGAGCAAGGGTGAGCTCTTTCCTTCTGCTCCTGACTGTTACTAGCTGCTTGAGTTCCTGTCTTGACTTCCCATTAATGACGGACCGTAACCTGGAACTGTTGGACAAACAAACCCTCTTCTCCTCCGTGGTACCTTTTGTCAAGGTGTTTTATCACAGCGGCAGAAATGACCTAGAACACTCCCATTTTCATGTAAGAGACGGCTGGGTTAGGAGGTCCAGGGAGCAGTGCAGGCTGGGGTTGTCATCGGAAAGTGTCTTAGTCACTGTTCTATTGCTGCAAGGAGACAGGATGACCAAGGCAGCTTATAGAAGAAAGCATCTAACTGGGGGCTGGCCTACAGCTTCAGAGGGCTAGTCCACCATCATCATGGCAGGACACACGCAGGCAGGCATGGTGCTGGAGAAGTAGCTGAGAGCTACTTCTAGAGTACCCTAGAGGAGCAGGCAGAGAGAGACTGGACCTGTCATGGGCTTTTGAAATCTCAAAGCTCACTCCCAGTGACACTTCCTCCAACAAGGCCACACCTCCTAATCTTTCTCAAACGGTTTCACTAACTGGTGACTAAGCATTCAAATCTATGTGCCTATGGAGGCTAATCTCATTCAAACCACTGTAGAAACCAAAGCTGTACCCTCAGCCTCATGATCTAAGATGACTGCTGGAAGTCGGAGCATCAGGAAATGGGGGATGAATGTGGGGGCACTTGCCATGAAGTGGGAACTTTCCAGACTCCCCATAGGTCATTTTTGCTGACATCTTGGTCCAACAACCCCATTGCTAAACCTAGATTATAATAAGGTTGGGAATGTGGCATCTTGGTCAGTGAAGCCCTGTTTCTGAGGAAGGCAGGGATGGAAGCTGGGCAAACAGCAACAGAGCAGGAGGACATCAGTACTCGAGGAACTGTGTCATACATCTGACTTTGCCTGTACGCTAGAGGTGTCCACATACTGGAGAAATCAGAATATATGGGCCCTCTCCGGCCAAAGATCTTGTTACTTTCTTGTTCTTTTAGAATTCATAATTTTGTAACTTTTGACCTTTTTTTTCTTTCAGTTTTTAGCTTTTTGAAAACTGTAACACTATGCACGGTACAGCCAAGTGCATATAGCAGACCTAGGTCACTCACACTCTGGGTGAGTTTCCATGCAGGTTACCGCATGGATCTGCACTGGAGGAAATGGCCTGCCAACCCTCCATGGAACCTGCCCTTGTATGCATAGATGGCTAAAGTCAAAAGGACATGACAAGTGTTGGCATGGATGTGGAGCAGTGAGGCTGCCCACGCCTAGGTGTGAGATGCAGCCATTACTTTACAGAAGCGCTGGAGAAGCCTCAGAGTGGCTCTAGAGGGCCTGACCTGCTACCTGCGGCTGGGCTGGAGGGCAGATGGCCTGGTCACCGAGGAAATGGGTCTGGTGGACTTTCAAGACAGCAGCTTCATTGAGATCGAAGTTCTAGACCATGAAATATGAAATCGCTCAGATGGTTAAATGCAGGGCTGTCCTATCCACTGCCCTCACTGAGAAACTGGATCACATCCACGCAAGAAGTATTATGAAGATGTCTACAGTAACGATATCCATCAGAGCCCCAGAGTGGGTACGATGCTGCGAGTCTCCATAACTAACCAGAGGGTAAATACAACGTGGTATGTCCATACAATGGAACACCACTCAGTAATAAAAAGAGACAAGACATGGTGCATGCTATATAGGAGGCAGGAACCTTGAAAGCAATGGGAGTAAATGAAGCTGGCTGTGGAAGGACCCACTTGAACTATGTGAAGTGTCGGAAGAGGCAGACCTACGGGGGGAAGGGGAGAATGGCTTGGCGGTGATCAAGGGAATTGGCTGTTTAGGGCCTGCTCATGGGCACTGAGTTTCCTTTGAGTTGACAATGATTGTACAAGTCTGGGAGCTCGCCGAAAACTACCCACTAAAGTTTACCTGTGTGCCTCTGATGGTCTTTGGATGTGTAGCTCAATAAGGCTCCTTCAGAGAACCCATTTCCTCCCATCCCAACAGGCGTGTGTCCCTCAAGGAGGACAGTGCGACATCTACACGTTCAGCTGAAGCCCACGTAGATCTTCTCTCATGCACGTCTCTCTTTTCCATTAAAAGACAAAAAGTTATAAATGGATGTGGCAGCCTATACCTGTTCTCTCAGCACTCTGGAGGCTGAGGCAGGGGGATGGCAAGTTCTGAGCCAGACAATTCCCTGTCAAAGAACAGCAAAACAAAACAAAGCCCCAAGAATTAGGTTGTTTTATTTTTGCTGCGTGTCAAAAGTTCTTTTTTTTTTTTTTTTCTGGATTCCTGGTTCAGTCACAATACCCAGTGTAGCTGCGTAAATGGGCCCTGCCTGCAGAGTCATTTGAAGAGGACCCCATGTTCTCTTGAGACGCAGAGAGGTGGTCAGGACAGCCAGGCTGGGCACCTGTCTGTGGTCCACCACCCCCTGGCATGGGTTCAAGACTACTGGTGACAGCAGCTACGTCACCCTCTGCCAGTCAGCTTCATTCCTTGATGGCATGTCTTGGGAGGCTGAGAAATGCCATGCGTGACGTTGAACGCTCCATTTTCCTGACTCTCAGAATTCTCTGGGGACCATCCTTGCCTCCATCCCCAATATGGTTCTGGGGGACTGCCACACTCTCTAGCTGCTGTCATTGTGGCTGTTTCCTCCTAATTATGAACAGAGCCGACCTCAGGATGCGGCGCAGGCCTCGTACTGTGAGTCACCTCAGGGATGCCGTCACTTTGGGGAGGACAGCCCCTGGGCTGTCTGAAGTCAATGCTTGGCACTTAACTCTATGAACGTTAGGATGCTTCTGGATACAGGGAGGCTTCCAGGCTCTTTGAATGTGGGGGTACTAGCCCCACCCTCAGAGGGTAGAGCGTCTGCCTCAGGTCTCTGCCTAGATGCCTCACCTCAGAGTGGTCATCCTCTGTCTCCCCACCTCACTGGGTAGTCCCGTGACTCCCTCGCAGCCTTCCTCATTTGATTTTCCTGGTGGCACCTGGCTTCAGTCTCATTTACTGAGATGTGGAGATGGAGGTTTGATACCTTTGTGATTCTGAGTGCCTGGGGAGGGGAGGGTACAGAGTATATGTGACGCCTAGAATTAAAAAACAAACTAGGTAATAGCAGCTGTACGAATAGATGAAATCAGGGTATCACCTGGGAGACTGACCCAAGTTGGGTCTGGGGGGATTGGGGATGAGGGAGATTATTTAAGACTTTGTGGTCATGGAGGAAAACACAGAGGAGGTGTGTTTAGTTGAAAGCCACGAGATCAAAGGGGCTAACATTCATGAAGGCGAGGAAAGTGTCCAGGTAAAGGGGAAAACCTGTGCTACCATCCTGTGGCAGGAGAGCTCGGAGCTCTCAGGAACAGAGAAGGGCACCAGTGGGATTGGTGCCGAAGAATGCTGGGATGTCATTGTCCCCTAGAATGTGACTGGTCTCAGTTGTCAACTTGACATACCTGGGAAGAGGGAACCGCAACTCAAGAGAGTGCTTCCATCAAGTTGGGAGGCATTTTCTTGATTGTTAATTCATGTAGGAGAGGTCAGCCCACTGTGGGCGGTGCCGTCCCTAGGCAGCTGGGCCTGAGCTGTGTAAGACAGGTAGTTAAGCAAGCCAAGGGAGGGATCTAGTAAGGAGGGTCCCGGCATGGTCACCGTATGCCTGGCTCAGGTCATGCATGTCGTGTCTGAACCTGTCATAGCTCTGCATAAGGCAGAAACCTGCATCAGAGAAACAAAGACAGACAGGACCTTCCTCTTGGAACTAAGGAGGAGGAGGCCACGAGGGCCCCTAGAGAAGCTGGTGGGGGATGCTATGCTCCTCACCCTACAGCCCTTTGTTCCCTACTGAAATTGTTCATGTCAAAGTGTGAAAATCTTACCCAAGGCTTGGGTCACATGGCAGGGTGTTTCACTGACAGTTCCTCCTAGACCAGCTATCCCAGGTTAAAGATCCTTAAAGAGCTCAATTGCTTTCCCCTGGGAACAAAGATGGGAGGATACTCAGGCCCACTGTGGTGACGACACTGGCTTTGCCACTGAGCTCTGCAGCTGACTGTGGTCTCATAGGTTCCCGTCCCCGTCTTGTCAAAAGCAACCCACTGGGATTTCAGCCCAGTGGCTCTCCAAATCCCTGGGGGAATATTTGGTAAAGAAGTGTGCATTCTTGCAAGCTGCTCCTTTGACTGACTTTGAAAACTTAAAAATATGAAATTCTAAAGTGTGTGTGTGTGTGTGTGTGTGTGTGTGGTTGCTTTGCATGCATGTGTGTCTGTGCACCACATGTGTGCCTGGCGCCTGCAGAAGTCAGAAGAGGGTGTTGGATCCCCTGGAACTGAAGTTACAGACAGTTCTGAATTGCTATGTGGGTGCTGGGAACAGAAACTGGGTTCTCTGCAAGATAGCTGAGCCATCTCTCCAGCCCCTAGCTTTAAAAACTTACATTTTTTATTATTAATATTATGTGTGTGTGGTGTGGGTGCCGTGGTATGCACGGGTAGGTCGGGAGACAGTTTTGTGGAGCTGATGCTCTCATTCTCAGTGGGTTTCAGGAGGGGTTAACTCAGGTTCAGAGGCTTAAGTAGCAGGTTCCTTTACCTGTTGAGTCATCTGACCAGCCTGATTGACCTCTTCCCACTAACTGATCAATGCTGGGTTACAGACTAATCAGTGTGGCCCTTAGTGTTCAACTGTGCGAGAGTATGCAGGTGGTGGGGCCACCTTGCTTCTGATCACTCAAGGTGTACCCATGAGAACAAAACTCTCAGCCTGCGGGACTTGGAGATGGGAGTCCAGATGTCCAAGATCTTCATTCTAGAATATTCTTCATAGTTGCTTCCTGTAGCCATGGCTCCATGGGGCAGCTGAAGGGGGCACCTGTCACCCAGCCAGAAAGCACAGCCACCCCATGGCATTAAAACTAAAGGTCTAAATGGAACTGGGGCCGGAGAGACAAGAGTTACACCAGGTGTTACTGGCAGTAAATCAAGGAGGCCGTGGACACACCATGGCCACGAGGTGTTGGCTGAGGCACAGCTTAATTACAGTAGCAGGTGAGCCGTGCTCCGTCTTTATGGGGCAGTCCCTCTCGTATGTCAGCCAGCTTCCCTTCCGCGTGCAGGTCTAAGAGTTGCATGGTTGGGCTTTGTTGCTTGTGTCTAACCTAGCTCAACCACTCTTCTCCAAAATGGGGTAAGAAAATTTGAGGTGTCGAAAGAATAATTGAAATAATGCTCTCAGGAAGATTTCTAGCCTTGGAAGGAATTAATGTCTCAGAGAACTGGGGAAGGAAAGAAAAGCTCTTCTCTGAGCACACAGCGCAGTTCTCAAATTCTCTTGTAGGCACCAAGGCTTTTAATGGCGGTGTAAATCAGTTTTTACAGGCCACAGATTTCAAGCATGGGGTTCATTAAATGTGTGAAATCTGACATTTGCTTCAGGGCGTGGTCAGGGTCCTGGGGAATGAATCACGATTGGGTAGGGCTTTCTGATCCTGTTCAGCATGCTAGCAGTCTGGGGACGTTGCAAGAACAGGCCTGCGCTCTCCAAGGCTTCACCGAAGCTGATTGCCAGTGAACCAGATTCCAGCCATGGTTGCACCTGCTTGAGCCTAGCTGAGAAGCCTGGGGGCACATTCCTGTCCGTGTTCCTGAGTCTTGGAAGGCTCTCATTAGGCCTATGGCTGTTTGGTGAGTACCTGTGGGGTTCTGTGCTGGCCCTTGAGAACCTGATGATATGTGGCCCGGTGGAGTGACAAATGTAGAATATTTAATTTATGCATACAGGGGAACCCCAGAAGGCAGGGGAGGGGGCGCGCAGTTCTGAGGTTCAGATATTTTCAGGAAACCGTATTTCGTGGGTTGTCAGGGAAGGGCTTTCTCAAATGATAGAGATGGGAGACAGGGATGTCTCAGGTAGAGCAAGAGTTTGTCATGTGGGCAGGGCCAGTGACAAGGCTGAGAACCAGCCCTGCCCACAGCTATGACAGAAGCAACTAAAGACCACCTGGTATATCGGAATTAGCATAAATACAGCGATGAAGACGTGGAGCATGCATCAGCTGACGTAAGTGGTACAGGCACCAGAAGGCCAGACTACTGAGCATTTATTACTTTCTGGGCTTCAGGCATGGCTGGATCAAGGGTGTCACTGTCTCCTAAGCCTGTGTTTATATCCACTACTTTCAGGGGTTGAATCTGCTTACCCAGTGGTCTCAGCAGCCCTGGCTCCTCCTGTCCCGTTCATTTCTGAAAGCAGCTGGAGCCTGCCTCCCTCCCAGTGCTGTTGGCAGAGGTTCTAGGTCTGGATTCCTGGGCCTTCCTTTTCCACACACCCCTCCTCAGTCACCTTGAGGTGGGGCGTACAGTGTCCTGGTTGGTCAGTCCCAGGCCACGTGACATTGAAGAGTCACAGAGAGGTAAGGGTGGTTCCATCGCAGTCCTCAGGGGAAAGGAGATGGAGGAGGCCCTAGCAGAACATCAGGGTGTTGAGACAAAAAGATGAGGTGGCCAGTTTGCACCAGGACTCGGGGGACGTGAGTCTTGAGGTACTAGGTTGGGTCACTGTGAGTCCAGAGGGACCCAAAGGTTCTTCTGTTTTAGGTCTGGCGCTACTGAACAATGATGTCACCTAAGTCCTGCCCACAAGGAGGGAAAGCAAGGCCTGGACATAAAAGAAAGCTGTGACATCTCAGGAAGAGGGGCTTGCCTCAGAGAGTCAGGTTTCTGGGAAGATTTGTCAGCCAGGACTGGGGCTCAGTTGGTGGGGTGTTTGGCTGGCATGCAGGAAGCTCCAGGTTCCATCTCAGGTACCAGATAAGCCAGAGTGATGGTGTGGGGCTGTACTGTCAGTACTCAGGAAGTAGAGGTAGGGGGATAACGAGTCAGAGGCCATCCTCGCTGCCTAAGGAGTTTGAGATCAGCCTGAGCTCTGCGAGAGTCTGTCTATAAATATAATGAGTGAGTGAGTGTGTAGCATCTGTCCTATGAAGAGGGCACCATGGGACCTAGCTCAGCTTCGCGAAAGACACAGGGATCAAAACGCAGGGCAGGTTTTTACTAACAGATCACGAAGTTCTGTCCTCAGAGGTTTAGAGACACGCACGGAAACGCTTGAACAGAGCTGGGAAGCAAGGCCAATGAGGGAGGGCTGTTGGCATTAGAATTCCCTGGGCTCTCAGGGCTGTAGTGGATGGACAGAACCAGCTTTAGGCAAGCCTGCATCCTGTGACTTGGGGGAAACTAGAAATGCCAGCCCCATCTGGTTCTTCTAGGTTTGTTTCCCTGAGTGGTGTCTTCCCTTGGGGTGACAAGATGACCCTCAGCACCTTTTGGACCCGGGACTGAGGAAATCTTCAAACCTTATAAAACCCAAAAGTGAGTACCTGAGATTGCCCAGTGTCACACCCCTCAAGAAACCTGCTGGAACCCCTACTGCCCCCAAAGAGAAAGGCGTGCTGGGAAACATAAACAATAGATGCCAGGAACTGAAGGCTTACCACCACAAGGAGCAAGTACTAGCTGCGGGAGACAGTAGGAGCCATAGGTGGTTGCTGAGCAGTGGGGTCCTATGGTCTGAGCTGAGGCAAGAGGGAGGGCTGACCTAGAGGTCAGGAGCTAGAGCCACGGCAATGGTGGAAATGTGGTAGGGACAGTGACTTCCAGGATAGGAGGAAGACGTACAGCCTGAAGCAAGTGTACTGAGCAGGAGGTAGAAGGTCCTAGGAATCTGCTGGCACTGGCGGATGAGTTAGGGAGCCCCCTCCTCTAGCAGGGGAAGCTGGGCCTTCGGAAGAACAGAGTAGCCTTGCATTTGGGGGCCAGTTGGGAATCCCAGGCTCTGGCGCCCTGACTCAGTGGAGGGTGGGGCGGCCCTCGGAGTCGGTGCCATTTTCCACAAAGTTTTCCAGATGCCTCTTTGTTCGTTTGCTTTATTTATTTATTTACTTTAAGTGGTAACAACAAAGGAAACTTTAAAAAAGAAAACACCAAAACCTCCCTAAAAAACAACAAAACAAAACAGAAGCCAGGAAGTGAAGAGCCGCTGGGAAGAGGGCCTGGGAAAGGCCGAGGAGCAGGGGGTGGGAGGCAGGCACCTGCCCCAGGTGACCCCAGCTTCCTTCATGCTATCTGAGGCTGGCTCTGCCCAGCCTAGGGGTAGGAGCCCTGTGTTCTGCTGTCTGCAGATTCCTCCCTTCCTCCCCAGGACACGTGGCTCAGAGGCCCCAGTCTCTGTCCTGCCTCCAGTCAGAAGCCTCAGCATGGTTGAGTCAGGCCCTCTCGCGTCCCTCCTGCGCAGATCGCTGCTAGACTCGGGTTTGCAGGCAGTCTGTTTATTCACCTGTGAGGTCTGCCAAGAGCCAAGCCATATGGGTGGCCATGTGGACATTTCCTACTGTCGGGCTGGGCCCTGGATCTTTATTGCTGGGACCGAGTCCTTGCTAATCAAGAAACTGATGTCACAAGGCCTGGGCCAGCCCAGGGGGTGCTGGAGCAAATTCTTCTTGTGAGCCAGAGGGTCTCTGGTCTATAGAGGTGGGAGAGCCCTGGAAACCCCTCTCCCTTTGCTGAAGGGCCTGGCTGGGCTTGAGTTCAAGTGAGTGGAAATGTGGCCCAGACTGGCAGCGGTAAAACTCAGGGCACCTGGGTAAACGGGACATTCAGGTACACAGTGATGAGTTTTTTGTCAAGGTTTTACCTCTCAACCATTGCAGGGATGTACTTGTGCGGAGATTGTCACAGATTGCCAATGGGAAGTGTCGAAAGTGGACAGGGGATGTTTTCAGCCTGGCAAGACGGCCCATGCCTATAATACCACGACTTGGGAGCTGGAAGCAGGGCAGTCAGTGTCATCCTTGGCTATACAGGAAGAGCCTGTCTCAACAGACTAGACAAACAAACCCCTTCATACAGAATGATCTGCCGCAGGATAAGGCTCTTGCCTAGTCCAGGGCTGATTCTTATTGGCAGGAGCCATTCACTCTGGATGCTGATTAGCTAGGGCTGAGGGAGACAGCCTTCTCTGAACCACATTAATATGGCCTTTCTGATTAACATGGGAGCAGGGGTTCTAGAAGGGGCACGAGGTTGGGACAAAACCAATGTCTGCACAGGGAACCTCTCAGGGAGGCCCTTCAAGCAGGTGTCTGTTAGGAAGATGGCTCCCGTCACTTACCCCTTCAATCCTGGACTTCCTCATTCTAGGCAGACAGCTGGGGGCTTGGCTTCCTGAGGAGGCTCCCTCCTCGTGTTTTAGTTCATTTTGCTCTTGTGCAGGGCTATAGTACCTGCCACACACCGAATGAGCATTTGGCACAAAAGTCACTGTGAGAGACCCTGGTCGCTAGGTTGTTCTGAAGTGATGGGGTGGGGATGCAGGGTGGGGGGACGGAGAGAAGGGATGGAGAAAGAAAAGTTGTAAGTCGATAAAAAGAATTCCTGGTTTGCAGCCCTCACAAACTGCTGCCTGGTCCCCTGCCCAGCATCCCTCGGCTTCAAGGATCCCCTTTCTTTATCTCCCAGCTCAGCCCAGGGCTCCCAGACACCAAGGGGTGGGCTCTAGATCCACATGCAGGAGCATATTAAATGGTTCCCAAATGGGACCATCATGGGACCCTGTGGGAGGACTTGGATCTGCCCACATCTGTCCCCTGCTGGGAGAAGTGGCTGTCCACACATGGGCTGGGGCTGGGCTGGTTTAGGAGGAGATTAAGAAGTTGGCATGGATCGGCCTTGGAAACAGATGTATCTAAATGAGCTTGAAGCTCCCCGGAGCCAGGGGTCAGTGAGCGCTCTGGGAAGGGCCAGCTGGGAAGTGCTTGTTTCTGTCTCCTTGGGCCCTGTTGCAAGCTCTTTATTGTCCCACTCTGCTATTTCAGCATGAGAACAGCCATGGGCAGCCTGTGAGCAACGTACCCGTGTTCCGAGAAGCTGGAAAAGCCGGCAGTGGACTAGGATCTGTAACCATTGTCGATACCTGGGCTAGGCTGAAGAAATGGCAAGAAAGGTGAGGGGGAATGTAGCTCAGTTTAGAATCCCCCAGTGAGGGCCTGGGGGCGTGGCTCAGTGGTAGAGCACTTGCCTAGAATCCCTGAGAGCCTGGAGGTGTGGCTCAATGGTAGAACATTAGCCTAGTATGTTGGACCTCCTAAGTTCCATCCTAAGCATAGCTAAATAAGAAGTAACAAGGAATATTTAGTATCCCAAGACAGGATGCTGGCATTCTAAAATACCACCTCTCCTAAAATCTAGCTCACAAATAATGTAATGGGCATTCAAAGGGTCTGTGCCCGCCAGCCTTGCTGCCATCTCTGATGTAATATAGCAATCTGCTCCCATAGTCACCCTCTGCTGCTGCATGACACCTTCCCTGCTAGCACGGGTCTGTCTGATCGTTCACAGTTCCGATGGTTTCAGGCTCTTACATAATGGGCGTGCTCAGTACACACTCTGGGTCAGGGGCGACTGTTCAGGGGTCACTGTTGTGATGTGAAAGGGCATTAGTGAGTTCCTGGTCTCTTTGCCCTTCCAGAGGACCCTCTGGCCACAGGCACACCTCAGAGGCCATTGCCTGGCTGCCATCTTGACTCCATTGTAGCAAAGGACCCTCGGTTTAACCAAGCAATGCTGGGGCTGACTCACAGAATGAGTGTTCACTGTTGCCTTATGAGTCCAAAATGAGCTGGGTGGTGGTGGCGCATGCCTTTAATCTTCGCACTTGGGAGGCAGATCTCGGTAAGATCGAAGCCAGCCTGGTCTACAGAGCTAGTTCCAGAACAACCAGGGCTACACAAAGAAACCCTGTTTCTCAAAAAATTGAAAAAAAAAAAAAAGAGAGAGTCCAAGGTGAGAGATTTACTATGTGAGATTGCTAATGTGGTCACCAACACATGGACTCAGTCGATCCAGCCACTCGTTGTCTACTCATTCATCTACCCATGCATTCACTCACCTACCCGCCTGTCTGCTCACGGACACATTCACTTACCCTTCCAGTCATCCATCTACCTACCTATTCATTGGCGTTTCCTCTCACCCACATCCACTCACGCCCACCCCACCCATCCATTGATCAACCCACCCAATCCATTGGCCTTTCATTTTATTCATTACCCACCTAACCATCCATTCATCTATTCAGTCTTCCGTCCACCTATCCACCCACCCATCCATCTACCCATTGACACTTTCATCCGCTAACCATCTACTCACCCACCCACCCACCTACCTAGCCACCTATCTGCCACTCATCCGTTCCCCCATCTACCCACCTATCATCCATCTACCCATCCATCCTCCCATCTATCCACTCGTCTACCCATCCATCCTCCCATCTATCCACTCATCTATTCATCCATCCATCCATCTACCCATCCATCTTCCCATTCATCTACTCATCAGAAAGGAAGGGAAGAAATTACTTCCATTCTGTTGCTTGCGGGTCTGTGCTCCTATAGGACAGAAACTGGTCTTTCTCTGTCAGGGAGTGCAGGGCTCAGAGCATGACCTCAACCCCGTATGTGTATAAATTAACTGGTCAACCAGAGGCATAGGTCAGGGTAGCATGCTTGGCCCTCACAAACCGGGGCATCCTGAATAGCAGGTCCTGGTCTTGGAGCCTCATCAGACCAGGAGGCCCAGGACTGGCCCTTGCAGATCCCACAGGATTCAGAGCTGAGAGCCCGGACCAGCTGCAACCAGTTCAGTGGCTGAGCAGGCAGCCTGGGTTGGGGAAGGCTCTGTTTACCTTGGAAGGTTCTACGTCTTTTGTAACAGTCACTCATTGTTGCTGGGAGCCCAAAAATACTTTCATTAATGGAAAAATAGGGTTGGCTCCACAGAGCAATATTTTGCCAAGTGTGGAGGAACGGGCAGGAGGTTCCGAGTACATCCTCAGGAAGTATGGCTTCTTATCTTCCAGAGGGCTGTGGAGAGGCAGCATGCCGCCCAGTGGAGTGCCTGCCCACGGCCATGTGTGCTCCCTTCTGTGGTAACATCCTGGGCTAGACCACACAAGGGTGGCTTTCTGCAGAGTGGCCTGGTTCCAGTCAATGCCCCATCCTGGACTCAGGTGTCCCAGGTTCTGGGTGCTCACATTCAGAGCCACCTAGTGCAGTGTCCTCGTTCTGATGGAGACAAAGGTTTCGGGTTCCCACCAGCATCTGCTGAGAGTGTGGGGGGGGGTGTCAGAGCAAGGCCTGGTCAAGTCTGCAGTAAGAGGGTGTGGGTAGCAGAGGCCTCTTGAGGCTATGATCCCTGAGCCCTGGGTGTTCAGTAGGCACCAGGTTGTGTGTGGGAAGGGAACGGGATGGTGTTGGTAGTGTACATGGGTGTTCATGTGGGTGTGTGCACAGGTCAGTGTAACCATGCGTGTACACATGGAGGCCAGAGGTCACTGTCAGGTGCCTTCCTCTATTGCTCCTCACCTTACTTTTGGAGACTGGGTTTTTCACTGAGCCTGGAGCTCAGAGATCCAGCTCGATGACGGACCAGGGAGCCCCAGCGATGGGATCTGCTGTTTACCCGCTCCCCCCCACCCCGTGCGGGGTAAGGACGTGTACAGCTATGCCTGGCTTTTTATGTGGGTGCTGGAGGGAGCTCTGAAGTTGAGCCTTTCTTCCTGCACAGCAATCACTCTGAGACAGCGCCTGGGCCAGCCTGTGCTATGTTCAGCCCTATTGTGGATCCTCACTATGGCTCTGTATCTGGATAGTGGTATTTTCACTCCGCTGACAGGGAACCTGAGGCACACACGGGTTAAATAGGCTCCAAAGCTAGGGAGAAGCAGAGTTGGGTTGTGTACCTGGGCCAGCTGCCCTGAAGACAGAGTCTGAACCCTGACTCCGGATGCCTTCCTGACACCAGCATGTCTGATCAAGTCATTCGCTGTCACTCTCCCTGATGGGGTTCTTAAAATAAAACCCATGTTGGTGCAATCACAGATGTAACTGTCCTAGTCGAAGTTTGCAAATAGAAGTGGTCTTTAAAAAAATCAGTTATTTATTTCTCTCTTACAACAGAATCTGGACAGGAGATTTTGGGTTGCTATGGAGACCCATCATCTCTCTCTCTGTGGCAGCTCTGCCTGCCTTCACATGCTTTCTACTTTATGGCACAAAACTGCTGTGTGAGCTCCTACCATCAAATCCCACTTTTCCAGGAGGAGGCAAGGGAAAGTGAAGCATACGCCCACCTAGTTAAGGACTAGATTTCTGGTTCCTCTGCTGTACATCCAAGACAAGTCATTTGGCCCCCTTTATTCTTTCAAAGGCTGTGAGCATTTAAAAGGTTAATATGTGTCAAACACTTAAAATAGCACAGTGTGATTACTCAATAAACCTTGGTGGTTATTGCTGTCTGTGAAGATCATCCCACTTCCCCACCCCGCAACCAGGCTATGCACGGCCCCATGTGTTGTGAGGCTCCCAAGTCTTCATCAGCAGTTGGGCCCTGCTTTGTGCAGCCGGCTGACCCCTCTCACCCACTGTGTGGAACACCCAGAAGACATGCCTTGTCTCAGGTTCATTTCAAGTTCAGGAACACAGCAGGTGTCCAGGACACTGATCCCATGAATGGAGGAATGAACGTGGCTTCTGGTCCCATTAGTGGAGGAATGAACACGGCTCCTGGTCCCATCAATGGGGGAATGAACACAGCTCCTGGTCCCATCAGTGGAGGAATGAACGCGGCTCCTGGTCCCATCAATGGAGGAATGAACACAGCTCCTGGTCCCATCAGTGGAGGAATGAACGCGGCTCCTGGTCCCATCAATGGAGGAATGAACGTGGCTCCTGATCCCATCAATGGAGGAATGAACGTGGCTCCTGGTCCCGTGGATGGAGGAATGAATGTGGCTCCTGGTCCCATCAATGGGGGAATGAACACTGTTCCTGACCTCTGAGAACTTCCTCATCCTCAGGCAATGCACTCCCAGCAGTGTGCAGGGCCTGTGCCCTGGCCCCACTCAGCAGTGCTCAGCTCTGCTTCAGTGACCCCTCTGACCCCCTGATTGAGACCACCTCTTTCTCAGCCCGTGCTGTCTTCTTGTTCCGCTCTGTGCACATTTCTGGGCACAGCAGTGTCTTGAATATTTGTCATTTACTCTGGGTGAACCCCCTGGGGCTGCCAGCTCAGCAGGGCCAAACCTTGGCCTCTCTTTTGTTCACGGCCACATCTCTAGTCTAGCCTACTGGAGGTATGCCAGAACGTTTGTTGAATGAAGAAACAAAAAGAGATGCCATAGAGCACTGAACATTTAAAAATAAAATTCCAGTCACAGGCATCTCAGGCTTTTCCTTTAACAACAGAAAGTCTTACTGGGCCTTGGATTCAGCTGCTAGAGTGCATGCCTAGCACACATGACTGCCTGGGTTCAAGTCCCATCCCTGCAGAAACCGAGTGTGGTGACTGGCCTGCAATCCTAGCTATCCCAGCACTTGGGAGATGGAGGCAGGAGGATTAGCTCTATGGAGCAAGCTAGCCTGGGCTACACAAGGCCCTTCCATATCTCTGCAAAGGCGATTCCCCAGTCTTGGTTTTCTTCTGCCCACAGTAAGAGAGAGAGAGAGAGGCAAGTTGACCACGAGCCAGTTCCTTCTCCCTCCACGTCAGCTCTCCGGCTCTCCAGCTTCTAGGAAAATCTTCCCCATCTCTCAGAGGGGGAGCCCAGGGCATTCTGAGGGCTGCCTGCCACTGGCGGGCTGTCCCAGCCCAGTTCTGCCGGCTGGAGCTGTGGAGGGGGAGAAACTCACAGTCAGCAGCCCATGATCTGGCAGGGGCAGCCAGGCTCTCTCCAAGATCCTCGGCAACCTCCCATTGGGTCCCATTCCTGCCTGGGGACCGTGGGACCAGTGGCTGTTGGGGAGGTAGCAACAGCCAACACTTGTGAGTTGGAAAAAGCGGCACTGAGGATTACTTCGGGAGTAGGCAGGAGCTGCTCCAGGTACAGATTACAGAAGCTATCAAAAGCAAGGCAATGCGCCCTGCAGGGAGTGGGCTGGGGAGGCACCTCACTCATGGCCACAGCTGCAGAACGGGGAGTTCTTTCCAGATGAGGTGAACATTTCCATCCCACGACTTGGGGAAAGCCTCCCCATGGCCAGCCTCCGCCTGTTCCCTCTTGCTCGCCAGTCCCAGGAGCATTCACCGAGCCACACCTGGGCCATGGATGGCCTGGGTCCCCGGCAGCCAGCTGAGCAGGTGGCTGGCCACACAGTTATGCCTGGCTGTCAGTTTTTCAGTCAACAAATATCTCCTGGACCCAGGAGTGTAATTCTGGAGCCATACCACGACTGCCCATATTCTCATGGCCTGCTGCTTCCTAGTTGGTGACCCTGGGGCACTGTACCTCAGCTTCCTCACTGGCAATAGGGAGTAGGTTATAGGAGGCTTCATCTGAGAGAGTTAGGAGAGGCCCAAATGAGTTGTGTGCCGGGCTCTAGAGAGCCTGCCAGAGTTGCCAGAGGTAGACATGAGATAGGGCTACAGAGCAGGGACCACCCGTTCTAGAAGTCTCGCCAAGCCCCAAGGAGGACACACAGGCCCCTATTTTCCTAGTCTGGTGGGAAGATGACTCATGACCAGTAAACAAAACAGGCGAGACAAGCCGGCCCTCTGTCATTCACTCATCGAGCATTTTTGAGGCAGGCCATAGGCCAGACCTCTCTCCCAGTGCTGAGGACACAGCCGGGCTGAGAAGCCAGGGCCCTGGCCTGGGGGAGCTGACATTTTGTGGGAAGGTGGGGCAGACAGACAAGACACAAGTGAATCTGAACTTCAGCAAACAGTGCTGTAGAGACTCAACGGCATTGGGTGGAGCCCCACAGGGATGGGGATGGGGGCTGTGGGGCAGCTCAGGGGAGCACATTTCAGAGAGGAGGACCATGGGAGACTATCACAGAATAATACCAAAGCAGGGCGAGGTGGCTCACATCTGTCATGCCAGGACTTGAGAGACTGTGAGAATCAGTTCAAGGCCAGCCTGGACTACACATGAGACTCTGTCCCAACCTCGCCCAAATCATGGAATGACATTTTAAAAAGTCATAAACATGGGGACAAGTGTACCAAATGAGAGCTGGAGTTGGACATGGGGTGGGACAGAGGGGAGATGCAATCAGACAGGAGACAGCTAGGGCCTGGGAGGTGTGGCGATGGCCTTCTGTGACTTCTTTCACGCTTGTTACTTCAAGGGTCAGTTTTTGTCTCACAGTCTAGATGACCTAGCACCATCCTGAGGTGGCGTGGCAAATGGCTTCTCCAAAGGCTTGGCTAAGTGTCCTTCATCCTGCATGCTGGCCTTCCACGCCGTTGCCCGTAGGGTCCCGCTCAATCTTCCTAATGTGGCGACCCTTTAATACAGTTCCTCATGTTGTGGTGACCCCTAACCGTAAAATTATTTTCATTGCTACTTCATAATTGCGATTTTCCTACTGTTATGAATTGTAATGTAAATATCTGTGTTTCCCAATGATCTTAGGCAACCCTTGTGAAAGGGTCGTCCGATCCCTGAAGGGGTTGAGACCCACAGCTTGAGAACCACTGTACTACAAGGATGACGACACCAAGATGGGGCGGCCAGGGACTCTGCAGATTGGGATGGTGGTCAGACTTTCTTGCCGGAGGGAGGGGACATCTTGGCAGGCTGTACTTGTTGTATTTGTGTGGTGGCTATTCTGGCAAGATGGCTCTAAGATGACATTATTAAGCACCCACTGAGTACCCAGTACACTTAGCCCTGACCTCTTTTCCTGTTTGACTGGAGGGAGAAGGGCGTCTTCAGAAGGGCCAGGGTGGGAGTGATTCTAGGCAGGAGTGGAGGCTGAGAGAGAAGTTCTCAAAGGAGAGCCTCTGGCCCAGGAAGCCACAGGGAATGAAGGGGGTGGAGCTTGAGTACGTCCTTAGGGCAGCCATGGGTCACCAAGATGGCTGCAGGGGCTGGGAAGTTTCTAGAGGGACCACATGGGGTTCAGACTCATCCTGAAGGTGAGTGTGACCCAAGGCAAGGGCCTGACCTGGTGTCTCCTGAAGGCTGGTCATGCAGAGAGACCTTTGGGGAGGGACGGAGGTCATCAGGAGCCCCCAAGACTCTGTAGAGCCTCTTAGAAGGAGGTTGCGTGGGGCAGAGGCTGGTATGGGGACTGGAGAGGTCTGGGTGATGTTTGGAGGAGGGGGAATCACCACATTCAACAGGGAAGGGAGGGAGGCTCAGCCACCAGGCCTACCCGCCAGTCCCCTTCTGGCATCCCTGGCTCACACAATCCATGTGGCCCTTCTCCTGTCCCTTCTCTGTCCACTAGCCTTGTCATGAAACTGCTGAGCACAGAGATCATATTGCTTTGTAATGGGGTTTTGCTACATAACCCAGGCTGACTTTGAGCTCACAGCCCTGCTCCTGCCTTAGTCTCTCAAGAGACTGAGATCTCAGGCGAGCAGCACCACCACACATGGCTGAGCAAGCACAGGGATCTTTGAGGGGTGTTTCTCACAGCAGTTGAAGAGGCAGAAAAAACTGGTAGGTTAAAAAAAAAAAAACCTGGTAGGTCCTGCAGCTTAAGTGGGTAGGGTTCAAATCCCACCTCTGCCATTTTCTGGCTGGGCAACCTTGGGCATGTCATATAACCTCTCTGTGCTAAATTCATTCTCTGCTTGATGAAATGATCCCCATGAGGTAGAAGGTTCAATGAGCTAATGCCCATCACAGGGTAAGCGTTTCATGTACGTTGCTTGGCAGATGCCACTGGAGGGCAAGAAGCTTACAAGCCCTTTTGGGGTGTATGAATGGAGATGGCATGGGTTCCACATGCAGCAAGAGAAAGGGACATGTGAGTGCCCCATCGGAGCTGCCCTGTCTTGGCTAGAACTCCAGCTGGGGAAGTGCTAGCCAGTGGCATCCTGGCAGAAACACCTGCGGGTCTATTTATGAGACCGTTGGAAGGGGAACATGTAAGAAAAGGGTCCCGCGTGATTCAGAGTCTCCGGAGCCCAGATGTGGCAGCAGCCTCCTGGACCATTTGCCCCGAGGCCACCTGGACACCTTCTCTTTGCTTTGATTCCATTTCTTTTTTGCCTTTTCCCCTCACATGCTGGCGAGCTGAGCTCCAGCTGAGAGCCTCTATTTTGGGGAGTTCTCTTGGATAATTTAGTGGGCGGAAGCTCCCCACCCACCCCCCTCGGAGCGCCCCCCTCAGCAAAGGGGAGTACTTACTCCACAGAAGTGAAAAACAGTGGGTGGTTCAGTTCAAAAGGACAAAATATTTCTTGCTCTGGCAGTGAGAGAGGAAAGAAATTGTCTGAGGAACTCAAGAAGAGCTTTGGAGGGGGCCTGAAGCTGCGGCTCATGAGGGCACGTTGGGTGACTCAGCTGTTAGGCCCCGGCTCCAGCCTGGTAGTATTAATTGGGCTTTAAAAAGGGAAAAACGCTTAACTGTGACAAAGAGTGAGGGCCATAAAAACGTGGCTAATGCTGATTCTACCAAGTTCCAGAAGGCGTCCCCCCTCCAGCAGCTCCAGGCACCTGTGGAGATGGGGACTCGCCTCCAAGGCCTGAGCTTGGGTGGGACCCGAGTCTAAAATTATCCCCGATAATGAGTCGGCCAGAGGAGGCCCAGAATGCTGGTTTCCTGCTGGCCTCGGAGGCGGAGGTTCCCAGGGAGGCCTGGGGAGGCAGGGGCTGCTGAGCCAAGAACATGGCTCCGCCGCTGCCAGAGTTGGGGTCACCTTGGGGCCGGCTGTGTGAACATGGGCTCTTGGAGTCTTGATGCGTTCATCTGTAAACGGGGCTCACAACTCCACAGTCAGTCGAAACAATAAAGGAACCAGATCTCTCTTTCTTTCTTCCTTCCTTCCTTCCTTCCTTCCTTCCTTCCTTCCTTCCTTCCTTCCTTCCTTTCTTTCTTTCTATTTTTTAAAGAGCTCTGGATGGGTGTGGTGGCCACACCTGTAATTTCTGTTCTCAAGGAGGTGGAGATTGGGGATTCTAAGTTTGAAACCAGCCTGGGCTATGAAGACCCTCTCTTAAAAAGTCGAAATAAATAAATACAAATAAAAGGAGCGATGGTGAGTGAGATGACTCAGGGGGTAAAGGCGCTTGCCACCAGCCCGCCAGCCTGAGTTCAATCCCAGGACTCACAGGATGGAGGAAAGGAACTGATTCCCACAAGTCGTCTTCTCTGTGTTTGTCCCGGCACATGGCACTGGTGCACACACCCGAACAAATGAGTATAAGAAAAAATAAAATGAATAAGATTAAGTGCTAAGGGTGGAACCCAGGGTCCCCTGAACGCCAGGCAAGAACTCTGCCTCTGGCTTCTTCGCTTGCTGGCCTGGCTTAGTCTCAGGAAGGGTGGCCTGGAGGTGACACAAGAAGACATCCAGACAAGCCCAGTCCTTGCCTGGTCACCACTCACGCCTCGGCTGCGGGAAGGCTTTATTATTTTTTAAAGATAGGTATTTTTAGCGTTTATTATACACCTGACTGTCCTCAGCACTTCCATTAAACACACTCATTTGATTCTTAGCTCAGCGCTGGGTGGGAAGATGATGATGAGGCAACGTGAGAGGTGTGTGACCTTTCAGATTGTCTGAGCCATGCTGCCCAAGAGAGCTTACTGGGAGAAGGGATGTTTCTTATGCCTTGCTGTCTGAAGCAGGAAGCCAGCAGCCACCTGTGACTTTTGAGCACCTGGGATGCGGCTCGTGCCGTCAAAGCACTGACTTTGGCACTCGATTTAATCATTAATTACTTTCATCTTAGGTGCACGTGGCTGGCGGCTGCCATGTTGGTCTGTGAAGGACTGGCTGGTCCCGGCGTCTGTGTGTGACTGGCAGGAGAGGTTGACTGGGGATTCAGAGCTGACCTTCATCTCAGGTCTGGCGCGTAAGTACCTGTCTTGGAGCTATGTACAGCAAAAAAAAAAAAACAAAAAAAAAAAAAAAACCAAAAAAACGGAGTCTCATTCGTGGGTATGATGGTCGGTGGATCCCGACATTCCCGAGACTTTCTCTGCTTTAACCCTAAAAAGTCTTGCAACCTGAGAGCCCTTGGTTGGGTGCCCTGTTCCTGTTGTGGGTGATGGTATGAAGGCCGCAGGATCTCCACTGAGCAGATCCCCATACACCGCGTACACACTAACGCCTGCAGATGAAACTAGTGCCTTTTCAAATCATCAATGGATATTTAGAAGGAAATTTTGGAGCTCTGAGATCTGGTTTATTTAGAAGGCAGCACAACTTTCTTACCTTGAGTGTTTGGAGGTACACATAGTGAGTAGACAGACATGACTGTTCTTTGGGGTTCAGACACCGTTACCGAAGCTGTACTACTGAGGCCCACTGGGTGCAGGAGGACTTCAGGGAGAGTTCTCCATGTGGGAGTGAGGTTGGGCTTTCTCAGGCAGGGTTCTAATTGGTCCTGGTGGTCGTTCTGGGAGCTGCTAGGGTTTGGGGGGATCACCGTGGGCGATGCATGGAAAACAAAGTGGTCCCATGGAAGGAAAC
This sequence comes from Arvicola amphibius, assembly GCF_903992535.2. Classification (NCBI taxonomy): domain Eukaryota; kingdom Metazoa; phylum Chordata; class Mammalia; order Rodentia; family Cricetidae; genus Arvicola; species Arvicola amphibius. The sequence goes on from NC_052051.1 coordinate 10,069,876, forward strand.
AGCCCCCCACATCAGTATCTCTGGAAGTTCACGTCTCACGTGGGAGGGGGTGATGAGTCACTAGTCTTGGGTGCTCCCATGGTTTTTTTTTTTTTTTTTTTTTTTTTTTTTTATCAGAGCCCACAACAGTATTTCAAATGTGCCTTTCAAAGCTGGCTTTATCTCCGAGCCTAGAATTCCCATGGTGCATGCAGGTGGAGAAGCAAAGCAGCTGAAAGCTAGCCCAGACGTCTTGTGGGCTGCAGTCCACCCCGCTCCTTCCAGCCGTGGCCCACAGGTGGGAGCCACGTGTGCCGTCCCACACATCTCTTCCCGAGGCTGCAGAGGTCCCGACATTCCTCCCCTTTATTTTCCTGTTTATGCACAGCATGCATAAACACATGTGTTGCCTGGTTTCAGCTACTCTTCGACCATTTAGTTATTGCTGGACCCTCTGAGAAATACTGGAAACCTTGGATTTTCTAAATGAATCTAAAAATAAACTCTTTGAGGAAAAAAATCTTGGACAGTTGGCACAGGCACCATTATTTATTTCTTTTCCTTCCTCTTCCTGCTCCTCTGCATCCCTGAACTCTTAAGAATCTGGGCCGTCAGAGGCACTGAGGGCCTAAGAAGGTACCCCTGGGCAAGTGTCCAAGGGCTCCTAGACAACTCCGGGGTGCTGGCTGGAACCCTGAACAGCTTTCTCCGAGGGGTACCGGCTCAAAAAGAGGGGTGTCAGGAGGCTGGATTCAGGCAAGGCTGCAGGGGGAGGCGGTGGCTGTCTGCTAGCTTGCACGCAGCTCCTGCAGGGCCTGGCGGGCCGCGCCCCCACCCCTGCGCGCCTCCCTCTCCTGACTTTTTCTCTGCCCTGAACAATCAGGGACTTGTGCTTGGCGGCCGAAGGAGCCACGGAGCTGGCTGGCCGCGGAGGAGGCGACGTCATGGATTCCTGAGTGTGAAGTTTTCAGGAAAGCCCTTAGTTTTGGAGATGGACGGGATCCAGGGGTTTCCATGGCGCTGAGTAAACAGGAGGAAACAGTGAGGGAATCCCGTTATTTTACTGCATTGAAAGCCTATAAACACGGAGCGCGGGGAAGGAAGTCGCGTTGCCGCTGGAGTAAGCGACCGCGGAGCGCCAGGAGCCCAGGGAGCCTGAGCCGGAGCCTGGAGCACGGCAGCGGGAGCACGGAGAGTCGGAGCAGGAGCACAGGAGCGGGAGCACGGGGAGCCAGAACCCCGGAGCGAAGCCTGGGTGCTGCAGCCTCTGCGTCGCTCCGCCGGATCAAAGCACCGGGCCCCCAGCCCGCTGAGCCCGGCGCCCGCCTCCAGATGCAGCGCCCCGCATTGCGCAGACCGGGCACCCGCCAGCCCCTCCGCACTATGGGGTCTGCGAACCGAGGTAACTGCGCCAAACGGCCCTCTGCATCTTTGCCCGCATTCCTGCCCGCATCCCTGCCGGCATCCTTGCATCGCATCCCCGCTCCGCTGTCCCCCACCCCTGGGATCCCCCGCTGTCCCTGCTCGCAGGTAGATGCATAGACGCAGCTGATCGGGGGCGCACGCGCGCGTCCTGGCTGCGGATGGTAACTCTAGGAAGCGTCCCCAGGCGGGATTCCCTGTGTGTGTGTGTGTGTGTGTGTGTGTGTGTGTGTGTGTGTGTGTGTGTGTGTGTGTCGGGACACCGGGAGGTGGGTCTCGCTGCTAACTGCTGGCTTCTTGTCTTGCTGCTCGGCTTTGACAGCAGAGGCCATCGTCCTTGTCATCATTATTACTTAACTTAAAAAATAATAAATATAAAACAGACGTGACGTTTTGCTATTCACTAACACAGAAAGACTTCACTTTCCAGTAGTTGCATCAACTGATGCTTTGGGCCATTCAACACATTTAAGCCATTTCCTCCCCCTTCTGGGGATGTGTCTGAGGGCTCTTCCAGCTCCTCCACCCCAATTTAAAGTACGAAGTATCATCAGCGTGCTCTGCCAAAAGTAGAAGCCCCACTGCCCCCATTTCTGCTCTGTCTTCTTCCTTTTAGATGTAACCTTGAAGCCATTCAATTTGGTTCTTATGGGAGGGAGTTAATGCTTGAGAATATGATATGAAAGCTAGCCCATCTGGTTGGGATTGTGAGGGGTTTGGGCTGCAGAGTCAGAAACGCAGTCTTTAAAGTGGAAGCTGTCTGTGAGGTCAGCCTGTGCGCAGCGACAGGGGCACCGCCAAATGGGAAGGGCTGAAGGGTTAAGCGGAATACGTCCGCGTAGGAGGAGTTAGCCTCGTGTCATAAAACCCGAGCTGAATGTAGGTTTTGTGCTCTGCGTGGTGGACCGAAGTCCTGGGGGGCGCGGTGGGGCGGAGGCAATGGCAATTTGGCAAGGGAGCTCGAGGGGGCTCTTGCTGAAAACCAGATCCAAGCCCACCCCGTTAGGTAAAAGGTGGTTTAGCCACCTCCAACCTCAGCTTATTTTTAGTGGAGCGGGACGTTTGAAAGCTAGATCCTGCCAGCGCTTGGGATTTTTTCCCTGGTACTAGTTTATCCTGTTCTCAAGTGACAGTGGTGCAATGACATAATGACAACAGGGAGAGAGAAAAAGGTGCTAATATTATGTCAGATGCCAGAGGGATGCTAGGAGGCAGGCCACACAGATGCGAAGGTTGTGGGATGGGTTTTGTGGCAGAACAAACCAAAACTCAAACACGGACGCTCTGACAGTGGGGGTGGGGAGACAGACAGATGCCAGATTTAGCTACAGGAGGGAGGGAGAGAGGGAAACAGCGAGAATTCAGAGAAGAAATCTGGCTTCTGTTTTTGCCTTACTGTGGCTGCTGGGTCCCTCTGCTCTGGGCTGAGAATGTTGCTTCTCTGTTAGGGTCTGGAAGGACACATGCCTTGTCCTGCTTCCAGTCTGTGTTCAAGTGTCCGGGAACAGCGGGCATGTGCACACCAGTGTGCTTGTATGTGCAGGACACAGGGCACCAGATTGCTCCTGGCAAACATGCCACGGCAGTCAGGCACACAGACGACAGCTCCAGGCATCACAGAGAGCTGGCTTGAGGTAGGCGAATCACTGTGCCCTGCAGAGGGGTCCCCAGAGAAAAGAACTAGGATGTCATTAAACTCAACTGCAGCTGAATGAGACTTCCAGATTCCCAGGGAGCGGGCGGAGGGGCAATCCCCAAGCAAAGGGTAGAATACTGGCTGTGTGGCCTTGGCCCGCAGCCCCAGGGGAGCTGATGGAGGTGAAAGAGGTGTGTTCAGTGTTATCAGAAAGGCACTGGGAAGTGTCTTAGGAATAAACAAACTTGAGATGAGCTTTGCTCCCTCCCAGGCCCAGGTTCCTTGACTTCATGGCCTGGGATATCGGCTTAGCTACATCACTGCTGTGGGATACCAGGGAAGGAACTTAACCTTTCTGTGTCTTGATTGAGAATCTAAGAAGGCTTCTCTTACAGGGTGGTTGTGGGAGTCAACAAGCGCCTAACACAATGTCTTTCTCATCATGGGTGCTCTGTAAACGTTAGCTACAATTCCTATAATATTAAAGATAGAAATTAATACATGATGTTGCATAGAAACTGACCATCAGCAAAAATTCTTTGGATATGTGGTTTTTAGATTATGTCCTGCCTGCTTCTTTTGAAACAGGGTCTCATATAGCCCAGGCTAGCTTCAAACTCATTATGTGACTGAAGATATCCTTGAACTTCTGATCCTTCTGCCTTTACCTCTGGGGGACTGAGGTTACAGATATGAGCTACCATGCCTGGGATATGAGACTGAGCTCAGAGCTTTGTGAATGCTGGGCCATGTCTTCATTGACTGAACCACATCCCAGCCCCTTAGACCTCTTAAGGTATTTTTTAAACTTACTGGAGCTTTGCAGTGACACAGATTGGGTTAAGAGGGTGACTTCAGAAGCCTCAATTTCATCATCTGCAAAAAATGAATAATGACAGTATAGCCTTCATAGGGTTGACACACGCGTCACATGAAACCATGCATACTAAAGACTTAGCTCTGTTTAACATGCGGTGAGCGCACACCCAGCATTGGTGTCTGATGGCTGAGGACAGCAAGACCAGCTTTGCCAAAAGTCACATACATAAGGAAAAACAGAGCCTGGCCCTGGATGAGGCACTGCTGTTGCTGTTGACTTTGTGTTGACTCAGGCTTGTCTGGGGCTGGCTGCTTTAGAAGTGCGTCTTCTTCTTCTCACAGACAGTGAATTTGAAGGGTAATGTAGTGTCTCTCCACGGAGGGGAGCAGCAGCTGGCCAAGGGTTACCCAGGAAGAAAGTGGCAGAGTCAATCTGAACCACAGGCTCAGCTGTCTCGGATACTTACTGACGTCACCCAGTCTTCTGAACTGACATACACATAACTTAGACTTTGGCGCTAGGCTCTTTCTCCGACCCTGAGACGTTCTCTGACACATCTTGGAAGGGAAGGAGAGAATGAAGAAGGCACGCTCATTGCCGGAGACAGGAAACTGAGGCAGGCAGAGAAGGCACCTAGCCTAGCCTTGCCTCATTTTAGGACAATTAAAGGACATTTCCACTGCCATTAGAGGGGGGTGGCCAGCAAAAAGTCTCAGAACAGAGCGCTGCCAAGCTCCTCCCTGGCTTGAACCCACAGCTCCCCAGGAAGTCCAACCTGCAGGGAGTCTTGTAAGTCCACATCTCCCCACTGTGCCAAGCTGCAGAAGGAAGCGCTCTAGTGCAGACATTTCTGAAGCTGTTTTCTTGTCATGGCTGTAAGTCCCTGGAAGGTAGGGATCAGGCCTCCTATTCTGTGAGTCTCCAGGGGTCCCAGAGCAATATGATGCCCTAGAGGTCAACAGCAGCCGGAGTGCTGGTGCCAGAGTTCATTCCACCTCTGCTACCTGACAGCTACGTGACCTTGTGCAAGGAACCTTCTTTTCCCCTGCCTCAGTTTCCCTACAATGAGAGAGTAATAGTAAGTTTTGAGCTGAGTAGCGTTTAGAACAGCTGCCCTGGGCCGGAGAGATGGCTCAGTGTGTCAAGAGCTGTAGTCAGATTTTTCTTTGGGTCACCAGCTCACAAATAATGACACAAAGACTTCATTAATTATGAAAGCTCAGCCTTAGCTTAGGCTTGTCCCACTAGCTCTTATAACAAATTAACCTGCTTTTATTAATCTGTTTTACCATGTGGCTTTTTTCCTCTCTTTCATTCTGCATGTCTGATTCCCTCCATGTCTTGTTGGCGTCTCCTCTGCGCCTCGATTGTCTCTTTCTGCCTCTTCTCTCTGCTGGGAAGTCCCGCCTATGCCTCCCTCCAAGCCACTGGGCACCCAGCTTTTTATTACACCAATCACAGGAAATACATCTTCACACAGCGTACAAATATCCCACAACAAAGAGCTTGCTGTGCAAGCATGAAGATCCAAGCTTGGATTCCTAGCACTCACTCACATAAAAAAGCTGGGCATAGAAGCACATGCACACACTCCTGGAGCCCGAGTGTTAGGGAGGGCGGAGCCAGGTGGATTCTGGCTAGCCAGTCTAGCCAAAACTATAGGATCCAGGCTCAGTGAGAGACCCTGGCTCAAAAGATCAGGTGGGAAGTGACTGAAGAGGATACCTTATGGCCCTCACATGTACACACACAGGCTAGTACACCAACACACACACATGCACACACATTCTCTCACATGCACACACAATCACACTCTTACACAATACTCTCACACATTCATTTACCCTCACACACACACTCACATATACTAACACTCATATACACACATACAATCTCACACTCATACGTTAACATACACACAGACACATTCATACACAAACATATTTACACATACACATTCATACACAACTCACACACACACACACACTCACACACAATCACACATTCATAGATCCTAAGCAGCTGACCTGTCTGTTTCCTGTCACAAATGCAGGACACAGAGTCAGTGGGTGAGAGTCTGCCCTTGTGAGGAGTGTACTTTGGCAGATGCATGCCAGCCTGCCCATGTATGTACACATGTTTGCATGCACTTGTACACACGAATGCATGTGTGTGCGGTGCATGTGTGCATTGTGCTATAGTCAGGGCAGCTCCTGTGGCTAGTGTCACTGCCATCACAGACAGTGCTGCTGAGACGGAAAGACGCCCCTGCACTGTGGCAGGAGCAGCAGTTGGGAGTTGGGAGCTGGCAGAGCCGTGTTCTCTGAAGGCTTAGGGCAGAACTTGCTTACCCTCCGGCATCTCATATCTCGGAAGTCCTGGTTTCTGTGGCTGTGGTTGCATCCCTACACATTGCCTCTGTCTTCTGGTGGCCTCTGTGGATTGCTCTCCCTCCCAAGGACCCCAGCCTCGGGACTAGACTCATTGGCTCTTGCATGGTCTTGTCTTCACCCGTTCATATCTTCTCAATGAGTCCTGATGCCTAGGCATCCGGAGTGAAGACTTGAGTATGTGTTTTTAGAGAGAGCAGAACGAGTCAACACCAGCAGTAGGTTCTTAATTCAGCCAGGACGTCTCCTCTCCCACAGGGAGATAGGTTCTGCCTGCACACTATTCCCAGCGAAAGGAAGAGAACTCCCAGACTCCTGAGGAGGCTGTGTGCTGTGGTGGTCTGTGGCCAGGCTGACACCCAGCCAATGGGCAGAGAGGAACACAGTGGAAGCTGACATCATAGATGTGCACCAGGACAGGTCACAAATGACCCGGTGAGGGGTTCGAAGTTCACAATCAGGGTCACATGGGGAAATTCAGCGGCAGGGTGTATAGCCTTCTTAGTCTCAAAGGCTAGCACTGACTGAAGAGAGAAAGGCTTGACGTCAGGCTGGACCCGTTGCTGGGCAAGCAGATGAGGGGCTCCGGCAGGTGACAGACACCAGTGTAGAGTGGAAGGAACAGACAGGAGTGAAGCCTCCCTGCTCTGTGGTTCTCAGACTGTGCTCCCCAGGACACTGTGGGACCCCGTAGGAATACTTTCTGTTTAGGCACCCAAGGTGACAAACATCACCACCTGTGTGGGCCCCAGTTTCTTGACGTTGGAAGTGGCGTGGTAGAAAACCCTACACTAAGGGTGGTCTTCTTGTGCTATAATGGAAACCCAGGCTGAAGCCCTCAGACGAGGCTAACTGGTGGCTCGTGCTTGCTGCCATTTTTGTTGTTATTCTAGTGTATGTGTGTCACACATGTGTGTCACTGTTTTCTGGCCTTGGACTGTCAGCCCAGTGCTCATATTATTGGGGTGCACCATTCTGCCCAGCTTATTGATTTTATTTCAATTAGTTAATTTTTCAAGGCAAGACCTTGCATGTACCCCTGGCTGGTCAGGTTCTTGTGGGAGTGTAGGCATGGGTCACCATGACTACCTTATTTTATTGCTTGAATTTAAACTATTACCTTCTCCCCATCAAAGGAGCTGCCAGGGTCCTTCCTGAAGGATTAGGGGTATTTTTGTATCAAGCGCCAGGAGTCTTTGTATCTGCTCTGAATAGCCTATGTCAACCCTTCACCTGAGTATGCAATGTTTGCACCAGTGCTGGACAGGGCAGGAAGAAGAGCATCTGGGGTGCAGGAGACCAGGGTGTTTGTATTTCCAGATCACACAGAAACTGCAGAGAATCTTAAAGGCACAGCCACGCATGTCATCACCTGCCAAGTGGGCAACAGTAAAGGTGAAGTCTGTTGGTTGCATAGAAGGAGGAGAGAGATGGGGTGGTGGCACTGGGGGACACACACAACTTGGCAGGGTGCTTGCCTAGCTTGCAAGAGGCCGTGAATCAATCCCTGGCACTGTGTAAAACTGGGCACACACCTCTAACTCCACTACTTTGGAGGTGGAGAAAGGAAGACCAGGAGATGGTGGCCATCCTTGACTGCATAGCAAGTTCAAAGGTAGCCTGGACTACATGACACCCTGTTTCAAAAAAGGAAATATGATGAAAATTAAAAGTAGTGGGGGAATGGTGTGTGTGAGTGTGTGAGTGTGTGTGTGTGTGTGTGTGTGTGTGCGCGCGCGCACGCGCGCACGCGACTCTGTGCCTTGTTTTTGAAGGGGAACAGTGGCACTCCAAGGTGCAGTCTCTGGTTCAACATCTGTTCCCATTACCACCTAACTTCAAAGTTTGTTAGATATGGTGGCATACACCTGTAATCTCCACACTGAGGAACTGAGGCAGGAGGATAGCCTGAGCTACAAAACAAGATCCTGCCTCACAAATCCAATGACTGGGGATATGACTCAGTGGTACGGTGCTTGCCTCATATGTGGTGGGGCCTGAACTGGAGCCCCAGCAACAAGGAAAGGAAAAGCCCTCATGTTCCTGGTTACCAGGAGATCATTCCTGAGAATAGCTTTGCCTGAGTGTGGAGTAAGTCACCCCAGGGGTCAGTGACAGAGTGACAAGAAACCCAGCTCACCAAACTGTAAGCCATATTTAATACAATATTTTAAAAACAAAAATAAAGCCAAAATCTTGCGATAACTTCTATAAGTTACAGCAGCTTCAAGTAAAGGCAGCGTGGGTGTCTGCATTTCCACCTCTCTCAGAGTCCAGTTCGTCTCCATGTGGACTTGCCACTTTAACTTCCGGGAGTTTGTTTGTCATGGAATTTTTTTTGTTTTGTTTTGTATATAATTTGGTTTCAATAACCAAGGCATAAAAATATAGTTTAAGGATAATGAAATGGCTCTCCAGGTTAATAATGTTTGCTGCCAAGCCTGAGAATTTCAGTTCAAATCCAAGAACCCACACAATAGATGGATCTAACTTCCCAAACTTGTCTCCTGACCTCCACAAGTGCACAATGCCATATGTGCACACACTAATTGTAAAATAATAGAGTTGATGTACTAAAGGTCTGTCATCTCTTGAATTTTGTTCTTTTGAGGTTGGTGGTCTAGCAATGTATCTTGAGGTGAAACTCACTATGTAGCCCAGGCTGGCATCAAACTTATAGTGATTCTCCTGCCTCAGCCTCTGAAGTACAGGGATTATGGGTGTGCATCAGCCTGCCTGGTGATTTTGATTCTCTTCCCTTACCCCTCAGTCAGACCCCGACAGCAAACCATTTCGGCCAGTGGTCACACTATTAGCATCTAGAGCAGCCATGAAGCCCAGAGTGTGCTGAAGCTGGAGAGTGATTGCTTTGGAGATCCAGCAGAGAGTATTTTACTGTTCCAGCTGGATTTACAGTGCTCAGCACCTGCCCTTTGCAGTCAGGAGTCAGAGGCCGGCATCAGGATGTGGGGCTTGTGGCCAGAATTTATGGCTTATTCATTAAATGCTGCAGTCAGGATCAGGGCACCATGCGGAAGAAAAGCCTGAGTGTCCCGCTCCACCGTTGGCGAGAATTCAGTGATGTAACAGCTGAGCACTAAGCCATGTTCAGGGGGCTCCCAAGTGGGTCCTCCCAAGCGAGGGGTGCTGGTGGCCATAGATGCCACACCCCAGGAAGCTGATGCTGGCTGTCACTCTCATTGGCAATGAGGAAAACTGAGGTACAGAAAAGGTCAGCGTCCCGTACTCAGGCAAGAGATCAGATGGGACCCAGGGTCTTTGAGTTGGCCTGTGCTTATTCATCCCCTCAAAACTGGCTCTGGTGAGGCATTTGTATTTGTACCCACGGGAACCATTGGCCTTCTGGAAGGTCAGTTTGGAAGTGCATGTGTGTGTGTGTGTGTCCCCAACTATAGCCTGTGTGTCTCCCTGGCTCCTTCTCTGTAGAATTAATATGAATTTTTTTTTTTTTTTGGTTTTTCGAGACAGGGTTTCTCTGTAGTTTCTAGAGCCTGTCCTGGAACTAGCTCTTGTAGACCAGGCTGGCCTCGAACTCAGAGATCCGCCTGCCTCTGCCTCCCGAGTGCTGGGATTAAAGGCGTGAGCCACCACCGCCCGGCTTTAATATGAATTTTTATGACTATTTTTCCTTGTTACTTGTCTCAGGGACTCCCTGATGAACTTATCAGGACATTTCCCTATACACAGAACAGATTCTCCCCTCTTTTGAAGACACCGTGTGTATGCAGTGCATCCCTGAAACCACTGCACCAGATGAAATATTGACGTAGAAACAGTGGCAGGTCGTATACCCATGCTTGGTGCTTGGGTGCAGACGTGCAATGTGACATTGTTTGTCATAGCCGCCAATCTACCAGTCCAGTGCCGTCATGTCAGCCAAGCAGGGAGCGATTCTTCCTATATCTGTCCCTGATCTGTCCCCCAGGGGGAAGCACTGGGCCTATCATCCCATCACCAGCCTTCCATGTCCTGGGTATCACAGGTGAAGACCCAGGAAGCTGGTTAAGTTTGACTTCAGTGGCTCCAGAGATGGCTAAATCCATAGAGTGCTTCCCCTGCAAGCATGAAGATTTGAGATCAGCCCCAAAACCCATATTAGAAAAAAAATATTCTGGGCATAGTGCCGTGTGCTTGCCAATTCAGCACTAGAGAGGTGTAGGAAGGTGGGTCCCTGGCACTCACTGTTCCACCAGCCAGACTTACTTGGGGAATTCCAGGACAGTGAGAGACCCTGACTCAAAACAAAATGAGAAGATAGACCACATGAGAGGAAGCCTTGAAGCTGTCCACTGGCATCACACGCACTCAGGTGAATATGCTCATATACATATACCTTGAATTTCATATAAAAACTGAAAAAAATTAATGTAATTGTTTCTCTATACAATATTGAGGACCTATGTCTTAAAAAGGATTAACTGTCTAAAGTTCAAACTTAATTGGGTATCTTATGTTCCTATTTGCTAAAACTGGCTACCCTAGGTAGTCAAATGCAGACAATGGACACCCCTTGACCCTGCTCTCCAAGCACTCACATTCAAGTTTAAGAATAGGTAACAAGCCGGACGGTGGTGGCACACGCCTTTAATCCCAGCACTCAGGAGGCAGAGGCAGATGGATCTCTGTGAGTTCGAGGCCAGCCTGGTCTACAAGAGCTAGTTCCAGGACAGGCTCCAAAGCCACAGAGAAACTCTGTCTCGAAAAACCAAAAAAAAAAAAAAAAAAAAAAAGAATAGGTAACAAATGGATTAAACAAATATGCACATAAAGAATGCCACAGGGTCAGGGGTAAGTGACAGGAAGCATGAGAAGGGACAGAGAGTGCCCAGGGTGTCATTCCTTTGAGGGGCAGGCAGGGAGAGTCTCTCTGGGGTGGTGATGTCTGAGCTAAGACATTGCTGAAGAAGGGTGGTATCAGAGGGACGGCAAGTGCAAAGGCCCTGTGTGGGGTCATACTGGGCGTTTTTCAGAGCAAGTGACTGATCCATAGGCAGAAAGAGCGAGAGAGTGAGAGAGCAAGAGAGAGAGAGAGACAGAGAGAGACACAGAGAGAGAGAGACAGAGAGAGACACACAGAGAGAGACAGAGAGACAGAGAGAGAAAGAGAGAGAGACAGAGAGACAGAGAGACAGAGAGACAGAGAGAGAGACAGAGAGAGAGACAGAGAGAGACAGAGAGAGACAGAGAGACAGAGAGAGAGACAGAGAGAGACAGAGAGAGACAGAGAGAGACAGAGAGACACACACAGAGAGACAGAGAGACACAGAGAGACAGAGAGAGAGAGACAGAGAGAGAGAGACAGGGGAGCTGGCCTAGAACTCGGCCTTTCTGTTTTACTCTGAGCTCGGCAAGATAACTGGAGAGTTGCTACATGTGTGTAAGCATGTACATATTTGAAATAGTCTTAATAACATGAGTATGTCTGTGTCTGGGCACATGTTTATGAGCACCTGCCAGAAGAAAACACCAGATCCCTTGGAGCTGGAGTTACAGACAATCGTGAGCTGCCTGATGTGGTGCTGGGAACTAAATTCAGGTCCTCTGCAAGAGCAGTATATACTCTTAAGTGCTGAGCCCCAGGTATGTGTCTGTTTAAGATTGATTTTTATGTGTATGAATGTTGTCTGAATGTATGTGTGTGCACCATGTGCATGCAGTGCTTATAGAGGCCATAAGAGGGCGTTAGATCCCCTGGAACTGAAATCATTGGTGGTTGTGAGATACCATGTAGGTGCTGAGAACCAAACTCAGGTCCTCTGCAAAAGAGACAGTGCTTCTACTCATGGAGACAGCTCTCCAGGCCGTGTGTGTGTGTGTGTGTGTGTGTGTGTGGTGTGTGTGGTGTGTGTGTGTGTGTGTGTGTGTGTGTGTATGTATGACTTATTTATTTTTATGTGCATTGGGATTTTGCCTGCATGTATGTCTGTGAAGATGTCAGGACCCTGGAACTGGAGATACGGACAGTTGTGAGCTGCCCAGTGGATGTTGGGAATTGAACCCAGGTCCTCTGGCAGAGCAGCCAGTGCTCTTAACTGCTGACTCATTGCTCCAGGCCCCCAGCTGTATATTTTTAATGAGCCCTTCTTGTTGCTCTGTGTTCAGGCACAAGTGGAAACAGCAGATCCAGAGAGGAAGCAGCTGTGGTCATGCGGGAGGGAGGTGGTGGGGCCTTGGATGGTGAGCAGGAAGAGCAATGGTAGAGTTGGTGAGAGATGGTCAGGTTTGGGACGTGTTTGGAAAAGAGCTACCCTCAGATTCTGAGTCTGGATGTAGAACAAGGAGGAAGCAGGACTGTTCTGATTTTTGGTGGACAAATGGGAGGGCAACACATGGCCTGGGGATGAGGAAAAAACGGCAGAGCATCAAGGATTGGCTTTGGATACATCATTCACTTTGAGATCTCTGCAGACATCAAAGTGGGCTCTCTGAGCCTGCGTATCCCAGAGAGACCCAGAGGCAGAGCTGGGCATGGTAGGTTGTTCTGTGACTGTCACCTGACCCTGCATCTTCTCTCGTGTCTTCCAATGCTTCATATTCTCCTGCCTCGGGGCTTTCATACATACGAGTCCTTGTCTAACTTCTTTTCAACCTAATGATCCCAGTTTTAGGGAGCTGGAGGCTTCCCTGCATTCCCCGTGGACACCAAAGTTCCCTAATGTGATCATGGCTCACCTTCTTTCCTTCTGCAGCATTATCCGTGTTTGTAATCGGGGTCAGTAGTCACTGAATTGAGCTGGAATCCTGCTCAACTCCTGGCCGGTCAGTACCAATGTTCACTGCACATTTCAAACCCAGTGGTTTCACTGGCTTCCCCCTGTGCTTCTGTTGTGGAGGCTGGGGACGTGGAAAGGCCTTTACAGGATTATCAGCAGCAGAGCAAGAGAAGGGCCATGGAGCTCTGCTCCTACTCCACCCGGGGCCTCCAGTGCAGAAAGGCCATGTTTTCTGCTCCCATCCATTTCTTCAGCCCAAGGCCCCGGCTTTCAAGTTAGCCTTGAGAAAAGAAAACCCCCTTGCTCTGCCTTGAGAAGAGAAGACCCCCTTGCTCCACAGCTCCCACAAGAGCATCGCCTGGGTCAATGCCTGGTCTGAACCCTCCCTGTAATAAACTGCTTTGGTGCAGAGTTCAGATCTAGGATGGCCTGAGGAGATGCCTGCTTTTCTGGAGGACAACCAAGTCAGTGTTCTGGGCGGAAAGTGGGGAACGGCTCTTTCCAAGGCTGGCGTGTGGGGAGCACTCCTTCAGTGGAGAAGCTAAAGCTTGCTCTTGGGGACAGCAAGACCAGATTAGAGGGAAGTAGGTTCTTGTCCTAGCAGTTGGGTGGCCAGGTTTAGCCTTAGAGAGGAGGATAGTTAGAGAAAGTTATACATACAAAGAGAGTCATGCCATCCATCCATCCATCCCTTCCTCCCTTCTTCCTTCCCTTCTTCCCTCCCTCCCTCCCTCCCTCTCACCTCCACCCACCTGTCCACCCATTTACCTGCCCATATATTATTCCTCCCATCTATTTATCTAAATATATATCCTATCTATCATCTATCTATCTATCTATCTATCTATCTATCTATCTATCTATCTATCTATCTATCCATCCATCCATCCACCTATCCATTCATCCACACATCTACCCACCTAAACCATCCATCTGTCCAAAACATCTCTTAATTATCCAACTATCCACCCAAGTGCCATTCATGAATACACCACTATACATAAAGCCGTGAATGAGGTGGCCATGGCCCCCACCTTCATGGATCTCATAAGTCTTTGGAGATAAAATTCTCTGATTGGCCAGGCCTAGGTATTTCATTCTCTTTCTTATCAGGCACAATGGGACAACTGTGTTGATATTTCTACCAAGATTGTCTTAAGAGCGGCTTCCCAGGGGTTGGAGTATAGTTCAATGGTGGAATAACGGCCTAATGTTTGGTTCCCAACACTGGCGAGAAAGTAGCTTCCCAGATGAGCACCCCGGGGAGCTGTTAACAGAGGAAGGAGTCTTGGCTGGCACAGGCAATGAATGCCCACTTGATCAGAAACATTCAGTGATCATGGGTGGGGCAAACCAATAGTTCTCAACCTGTGGGTTGCGACCCCCTTTGCACATACTGACCCTTTCACAGGGTTTACCCTAAGACTATCGGAAAACACAGTTATTTATGATTCATAACAGCAGCAAAATTACAGTTAGGAAGTAGCAACAAAAATAATTTTATGGTTGGGGGTCACCACAACAGAAGTATTAAAGGTATAAAGCCTTCAGAAGGTTGAGAACCCCTGGGGTAGAGGGATGGGAAAGAATGGGTGGGGTGGGTGGGAACTCAGGAGTTTTTCTTCATCTGTATGACAGTGTTTCTCTTGTTTCTCCTTGGCCGAATATCAGAGTCTGGCCTGGGCCCCCTGTTGTAAGGACCCATGAAGATCTATTTCCTTCTAGGGATGTGGATAGCAAGGTCTTGGCTGGAGTCTAAACCAGTTGCTGCCACCTCCGACCTCTTATTTGGAAGTGCATGGAGAGCTTTTTAAAGAATGCAGATGCCAGGAGCCCCATGGGCCAACTATCCATGATATGTGAACGAGTCATGATCACCTCAATCACAGTTTATGCACCGTGGCATATTCATGGATGGTGCTTGGTTGGATAGGTGGATAGGATCCTGGCTAAATTGGTGCCCGGTGGGTCTCGGGGAGCCGAATGTTGTAACTGGTCTCTACAAGATTCTGGTGTGTGCCTGGGTGTTGGGAAACCCTACCGAGAGTTGTCGAGGGCAGAGGAGTGACCTCGTCGATGCTCGGCCAGCCCGCCTCTCAGCATTTGCAGCAGGAACTCACCAAATATTTGCGAGGAGAGTGATGAGAGCTGCTTGTTTGTTTTTGGTGGTGAGTTTCTCTCTCTGTAGCCCCGGCAGACTTCAAACTGGAAGCAATCCCACCACCTCTGCCTCTCGGGTCCATGCCTGATGACGCCCAGTTCAATGATGGAGAGTTTGAAAGCAGACCTCCATGGTGGGGAAGTGGCTCCACCTGAAGAGTGTTTGCTCTCTGCCCCCTTCCTTCTAGTCCACGCTGCAGGAATGTAGTCATTGTCCTCAAGCCTGGGTTGTGACCAGGACCTTAGGGCTCCCCACCCCTTCTGATCTTTTGATTTCCTGGTCTTAATCACCTCCTCTCATGTGGCCCCATGTAAAGATTTGGCCTTTATAAAGCTGTTCTGGTGGCTGTAACCAGCCAGGAACATCGGGACCACTGCCAGGGGCATGGGGACCACTGCCCGACTCTGCTCTGCCACCTACTTTCTCAGTTTGAGAAGTTATAAGCTGAGAGGCTCCATGGAGGGTAGCCCTGGGTTCTGCTGTGTTCAGCAGCCATCACATCTTCATCTTGGGGACTTGATCCAATATTCCTGGGCTTGAACCCAGACTTACGAAAGGAACCAAAAGCCATGGGGAGGAGCCAGGTAATCTAGTTTTCATCAGGCGGATGTATGAGTTACCTGTCAGCCCTACCTCCCACACACCAGACCACTTCCTGTTCTCACTGTCAGGACAGGGTCCCCAGATCATCAATCAAACTCTTCGCGTGTCACTTCCCCCTGGTACCGAGTCCTCTCCCGGTGGTCAAAATCGGTCGTGATCTTTATCCCTTATCTGCCCCAATAGGGCTACAGTGGCTCTAAATGCCAGGTGGCCGCGGGTAGATGGCCCAGGCCTGGTCAATTGAGGTCGGGGCTTGCAAATCAGAGACTTGGAACAGCACCGCAGCTGTGGGCTTGACAGAGAAGACAGGGCGTCCCTCCCCCGCGAAGGAGAGGAACCAAGAAAAGCTCAGCGAGTGGTCCCTAAGGTAGAACTCACGAGCAGCAGCTTCTGGCGGGACCATGGGTCAGACAGTGGCAGGTGAAGCCGAAGTTGCCTGGGCCTGTCGCTCAGGCCAGACCGGGCTGTGCCCCTCCCCGTCTGGGCGGCGCCCCGCCCCGCCAGCCACCGCCGTCCCGCCCCCCCGCCCCCTCCAGGCTGCAACAGGTGCCTTGAGCAGGAAGCTCGCGCCGTCACCCGCTCCCCGGACGCGTCCAGGACCCACTGCGCCGCGAGTCATCCCCGGCCCCGGCGTGCGCCCCAGACACGGTGACTCCGGTCCGCGCGAGCCTCCTCCCTCACCGCGACCCTACCAGGCCCCGCAGCCCAGCTGCCCCAGCCATGGACGCCCCGGAGCCGCAGCCCGACCCAGACGGTGGGGACGGCCCAGGCCACGAGCCTGGGGGCAGTCCCCAGGACGAGCTGGACTTTTCCATCCTCTTCGATTATGACTATCTGAAACCCATCGAAGGTCGGTGGAGGCTCCCCCCGCCTGGCCCTCGAGCCCTGGCGGGGACTTGGGCCTGGGGACCCGGTACAGTGCTTTCTTCAGGAGTTTGTAGCAGGGACTGCCCCTGCCCCGGTGACAGGGAGGTTAGCCAGAGACAGTGGCTGCAACCATCCTGAGGGGGCGGTTTTCAGTTCCCACTGAGGGTCGCTGTTAGCATAACAAATAAGGATGGTCACGTCTCCAGGACACCCCAGAGGTAGTGGAAGTGCTGTCTTTGCCCTCTGAGAGCAGAGTCGGTGGAGGGGAGTGTGCCCAAGGATGTCCGGGAGGCTGCTAAAGTCTGAAGATCTTACCCCTGAGGCTGTGAGACAGTGGCCCTGTGGCATCCTGGGAGCCGGTTGTTGGGGACTTTGTGTTGAAACTAAGGAAGAGGCTGTGTGTCTCATGCTAGAGGGTGGTTTGCCTTGGGTGTCAGGAGGCTGGCCCATTTCCTCTCTGAGTTTACAGTCACCACAGGTGGACCAGCGCGCTTATTAAGTGATCTTCCACCAGCCCCTCACCCATGCTGTAGTGGACGGGGGTGTCAGGTGAGGAGGACACAGGTTGTTTGCCTAAGTTCAGCCCGCGCCTTCATTTGGCCTCTGTTGCTGGGGGTTGGGCAAATGCCCCTGTCACTTGGGTGTTCAGCAACTTTCTGTCGGAAGCAGGAGGAGGCTCTACCCCCAGCCTCACAGTTTTCTAGTTAGAAAGCTTGTCTGGGAGCAAACAAGAACCTAACCAGGTTTCCTGATTTTTAGCAGCTCAGCCCGTGCTTGTGGCAGGCTCAGGAGCAAGCCTGCTGGCAGCTTCCAGATGCCCTGATGGCTCCAGGCTCGCTGGCATCTGGTGCCTGGTGCTTAGGAAGGGCCGCGATGCTGGCTGGAAGATGTCGTTTGAGAGTCGTGGTGGCATTAACCTTTCCCCCCAGCAGGGTCCTCACGGGCACCCTTTGGGAAGAGACCTGCTTGGTGACAATTTTGTGTGTTTTGGCTAGAGGTGATAACCATAGTGGAAGAGGTAGTGTTGATGTTTTAGACTGCTCTCCACTGAAAGGACAATTAGAGATCTAAGCCATCCACACGCATCAGTGGTCTCTGTGTTCATTAAGATTAAAGTCACGTCTGGTGGGGAATTCACACACCTCTCTCAGGTTCAGTTTCTCTCTCTCTCTCTCTCTCTCTCTCTCTCTCTCTCTCTCTTTGAGGTGAGGGTGGAGGGTGAGGATTTCCGGGGAAATAGTTTCCAAGCCAAATCTGGTGGGAGGTGCTTTTTATAGTTTTTCTTGGCAAGTAGGGCGCAGTGGCCAGCAGATGGGTAGCTTAATGACCATGGGAAAGCCTAGTAACCTGTGTTGTTGTTGTTTTAATAATAAACTTTATTTTGGGGGTTCCAGTTTCTCACTTATAGAAGTACTATGATAGTAACTCAGTAGCCCGCTTCCCTCTTATTATGGACCTGGGGCATTAGCAGGGCATATGTACTTGACACTGATGGTTGGTCATTAAGAAAAGTCTGTGCTTTTCCAGTGTGTGTGTGTGTGTGTGTGTGTGTGTGTGTGTGTGTGTGTTAATAGCCTTGAAGTACTGTGTTAGGAATAGGTACTATAGATATGTTATATACAGCCTGTTTAATTTATGTCTGCGACAGGGTATCATGTAACTTGGGCTGTCCTGGAACTGGACGGCTTCCTCTCCACAGCATCTTCAGGGGTCACAGGCCGATGCCACCGTGTTTTAACTTGGGTTTTTTCTGATGTTTTTCTCATGGTTAGATCAGGCTAGAGGTGTTTGGGAGATCACGGGAGTGTGGGGCCATTCTCTTCTTATGTCAAGGGGACATACTATCAGCCTGATTCATTACTGTTGACCCGACCTTCCCTGCAGGGGAAAGGCCTGTGAGCTTCTTCCTGGTGACCCCTTTCCAGAGTGTGTTCGTAGGAAAGTCACTAGGTGAGGCCCTTGCTCAGGTGCGGCAAGTTGATGATCTGGGAATCTATTGGGAAGGTGAGGCCTCTGGGTGTGTGTGGGGATGGGGGCAAGCGTCACAGAAGGGACTGTAACAACAGCCGTGGGGTCACCTCTGGGGGGGTGGCTCCCCTCTCTGTTTCTTCATAGTGGGAGTCCCTGAGACCTAAGTTGACCTTCATCTTGATACTAGGCTCTGGTTCTAATGATACTTTGAGTCAGCTGGCCACGAGCCTGGTAAAATCCGCAGGAGGAAAAGGGTCAACAACGAGACGGATGCTGATGAAAAAGGTGAAGGCACACAGGGAAGTTTTGGGAGGTCAGATCTTTGCATTGGTCCATGGGATATACCTCTCACCCTAGCAGGCAGGCACGGTTTTTGACTCCCAGTTTACAGAGGAGAACTCGAAGGCCTAGAGAGGTGGAGTAAGTTTCTGGAAAAAGCAGAGCCAGTCAATGGCAGAGCTGAAGTCTGAGCCTAGGCGCTGATCGACTGTCTGGGAGGCCTTTCGCTCCTCCCCTGCGTGGGAGACACTTGGTCCATGGCCCACAAGCAAGGGACTGAAGTCAGGAGGAGTGGGCTAGGGCAAGTTGTTTAACCTCTTTCTGGACCCCTGTTTGCTTGTTTGTAAATGGCTAAAATAGTAGTTCTATCCCACAGTGCACTTTGGGTGAACTAACCCACTGAAATTAACCACTGCGGGTTTTGTCTCTAGCATTTACTAAACCTTTCCTTTCACAGTCAGCACGAGCCGTTCTTCTGTCACTCATCCAACTAATTTTCTAAGCACTTACCACGTTCGATCTTGGGGCTACCCCAGGCGAGACCCAGTTCTGCCCATGCTAGTGTCCCTAAACAGGCCCCTCTTGTCTTTCTGAGTGCATTGGCTGATACCTAGAACAAAAGATTGCATCAAAGTGGAGATTGTAGACCTCTCTCTCTCTCTCTCTCTCTCTCTCTCTCTCTCTCTCTCTCTCTCTCTCTCTCCAAGACAAGGTTTCTCTATGTAGCTTTAGCTATGCTTGGCTGTCTTGGAACTCACTGTGCAGACCAGACTGGCCTTGAACTCACAGAGATCTGCCTCCTGTCTGCCTCCTCAGTGCTGGAATTAAAACTGTGCACCACCACCACCCAGTCATCTTTGTCTCTTTGAAAAAAGAAACTTACTTTTAACTATGTGCATGTGTATGTAACTGTGTGTGGGTGTGTGCACCATGTACTTGCAGTTGTCTGCAGAGGCCAGAAGAGGGCGATGGATCCTCTGGAGCTAGAGTTACAGTTGGTTGTGAGCCACCCAGTGTAGATGCTGAGAACTGAACTCTGGTCCTCTGGAAGAACAGACACTCTTAACCGATGAACCATCTTCTCCAGTCCCCTTTGCCTTGCTTTTGACCATGGTAGGAGGACCTCAAATGCTTGTGTAGACTTTAGATGTATGCGTTTGTTATGCTCAGAAGGTATCCATCCTTGTTTCCCTGGGAGTTTTATTAGGAATGGGACTTGATTGGCATAAAAGGCATGTGAGTGTCTATGAGAAAATATGAGCTTATTCTTAAACCTGTCGCATATTGGTTTATATAGTAAGAGGTCATCTAAGTGTAGGTATATAAGTGCATTCATCATTCCCAGTATAAACTCAACTTGGCCACGATCTATATTTTCTTGTGGTGGCAATATCAGTTTGATTGCATATGAAGGTCTTTCCCAGCATATTCCTAAGTGATGCTTTCCTGTGATTCTCTCGTGTGTGCAGCTGGCCTTAGGTCTCTCTCCTTCCTATGCTGAGGAACTGGTGGGAGTCAGTTCTCTCCTTCCATCACATGGGTTTCAGGGATTGAAACCATGAATTCAGGTGGCTGGGTTTGGTGGCAGGCCCCTTTACCTGCAGAGCCATCTAACCAGCCCTATTTATGTTCTGTTTCTACGGGAGTCAGTTTTGGTAAACCGTATCCAAGAAACTATGCACTTTGTCCAACAGTGTTTCCAAATTTATTTGCCCAGAGATGTGTCAAGAGCATTCTCATTTCTCTTCTAGTGGATGAGCTGTCCAAGTTTATCCCATGTAGAGAATAGGATTAAGGGTTCTAGGATCCTGGAAGCTGCCGATCACACCCTGTTTGTGGCCCCCTTCCCTGAGAGTGCCCTGGGCATTCTTGAGGTTCAGTGGGTTCTTCCCCCTTCTAACTTGGAATTCCCCAGGAATCCATGGTCATCTCCAGAAGTATCAGATTCCCTGGGTGCTGGGTTGGGGGTCAGACATGCTGGTAGTGCTCACTATCAGTTTGCCCTAGTGGGTCTGATGCATTTCCTCTTCTGACTCCCTTTTGGCTTAAGTGTACGGAACCAGCCTTGACTTTCCTTAGGTCAAGCAGAGAGGCCCCTTACCATTGCTTGCTGCTTTTCAGTCTGTTTCCACCCTTCTTACACTGCTGGGTCCACACTTTCTGAAAAACTGATGAAAACCACAGACACCACACAATCACACACACGTACGCATGAAGTGGCTCCGTGAACTCAAATATGTCCTGAGCACAGAGTATACACACACACGATCCACAGGTGTGTCCCAGGGCACTGCCTCCCCCAACTCCCACTGCCATGAGCTTTTTACACCATTTCTTGAGGGAGTCATGGACCGGTCCCTGATGTCACCTACCCTTCAGCTTGAGAACACCTGCTCCCAGCAGCCCATTTGCAGGGGACAATGAAAACCTCATCCTTCCAGCAAACACATGGCATGCTGGTTCTGTGCCAGGCCCGGTGTGGTTTGGAGATGAAAGAGACCTGGTTCCTGCTTTTGCCTGGATACTCCTGAGCCAGCATGGGACACAGCCCGGTAAACAAATGGGGACAAATGAGGTGCTATGATATAGTAACTGGCTTTTTTGGATGCTACTAAAAATAGGCCTGTATACTAAGTAAGCTGGCTTGCTGGACACATGACATTCAGAGATGTTGCCCTTTGTGTCACGTTAAGGACTTTAGACAAATAAGGTCTCCAGGTGCCCCAGGAAAAGTGGGCAGAGGCCTGATCAGGGAGGAAGCGGGGCTGGAGTGGCCCCCGTCATCCTAGCTTGCAAGGCTCACTGTCACTATCCTTACATGCTGATCTGGAGCAGAGGCACCATACAGCCCTGCAATCAGCAGCTCCCTGCAATCAGCAGCTCCCATTTGTCTCCAGGGCTTGCCAGCCCCAGAAGGCAGTGAGCCAAGTGCAAGAAATGTAGCCCACATGCTGGCAGTGCCAGGCCTCTCTGGAGTCGGGGCACCTGGAGTCCCCGAGTCTTCGTTCAGCCTTTCGGCATACAGCCCAGAGCCGCAACCTCCAACTGTGTCCGACAGGCCCCACACGTGGCAGCCCTTATATGTGACGACCCTTAGAAGTGGGACGGTCAGTGCTCCTCTCTCGGGCCTATACATCAGCAAAATAGAACTGGACAAAGTACAGGACATAAGGGGGCGTTCGCTCCCCCTGCCACATGTCATCTCTTTTCTCTCTTCTCTCCTTCCTTTCTTCCTTTCTCGTCTCATTTAGCCCAGGTTGGCCACACACTCTCTCTGTAGCCAAGGATGACCTTGAACTCTCGATGCTTCTGTTCCCACTTCCCAAGTTCTGGGATTATAGGCATGTGCCATGACACCCAGTTTACGAGGCGCTAAGGGCAGAACTCTGAGATTTGTGCAAGCTAGGCCAGTGCTCTAGAGATGAGCCACATCCCCAGTCTCTGTTTTTGCTTCTTTCTCTGTCATGCATGCTTCCTGGAGGCACCTGAGTCCTTCTTCCCGCTGACTGTGCAAGTCAGAGCATCGTGTATAAAACTCGAAAGCCTTGGTTTGACTTGTTGGCTATCTGGAGACTGGGCTGAGCGGAACTGCCAGGCCTATGGCCAGCAGATCAGGGCTCAGGGATCAGATCAATGCAAAGTTGCTAAGGCTCCTTCGAGGGCTGCTGGAGGTCACATGACTTTGGTTCCTGGCTCATGTTTCTTATCTGTGCTGTGGGCTGATGAGGACAATGGGCCCCACTGGGGCAGAAGTGAGGGTTCAGAGAGGTCCAGTGGCCCAGGCTTTGTGACTGTGGATGGTCCCTGACAAATCAGGGTGTCCTAAATGTGTTGGCTCCTGGGGGAAAGAGCCTCTTCCTTGGGCCTTGATGTGTCCTGAATCAGAAGAGCAGATGGGCCATGAGGGGTGTGGTGTCTGTTGGCTGCCGGGCTCCACCCCGTGCCTGGTGCCTGAGCAAGTCAGCTAAGCCAGAGGTCTGTTTGGTTCTGACTCTAAGTCCCCTGTCCACTCCACTCAGCCCTGGAACCCTGCTGGCTGCAAACGCTTCCTTAGTTGCTCACATTCTGTGGCTGGAAAGTTCTGGAGGCCTCATTCTGGGTGATGCAGGCTGCTCCCAGGTGTTGTCTGCTGAGCCAGGCCCAGAATGGAACAGCCCTGAAAATGCAGCTCCATGATGGGTACCCTGTGGCTTTCCCCTAGAGAGGACTTCCTCCCTCAGCCAGCACAGGAAATAGCCTCAGGCTCCCAGAGCGCTGTGGCCAGCTCACTTCCCTGGCTGCTACACCCTTACAGCAAGGGTTTTGCTGACGGCTTCCAGACTGAGTCAGAGCATCAGGAAGGCCTAGAACTTGGGCTGTTCTGGGATGGATCAGGCTGCCTGCTCCTTCACCTGGAGCAGAGGGAAACACTTTCACTTGCCCTCTGACCTTTTGTTACTAAGCTTTCCCCCAAACATGCAAAAGTAGGGGCGATGGTGAACTGGGCTGGCATGTTGCTAATTGCAAAGCCACCTCATCTGCATCTCCATCCCAGGGCATCTCCCTGCAGTGGCTTTAAGTGTAATTAATTCATCTAGTATTTTATAGATTAGGTGTCAGTCAAAGACGTGGACCCCCCGAGAAAAGTCAAATGACTGCTCTTGGGGAACCTCCGGGCACTGGACTCCGGGGCCCCCAATATCAAAACCCTGTGCAGAGTGCGTAATGCTCACACCCCTGGCTTCTAGTAATGATTAAAAACTAATGTCTGCAGGGCCAGCAAGATGGTGCGGTGGGGAAAGGTGGCCCCTTGCTAGCAACATGAGCTCCATCCCCAGGACTCACGTGATAAAAGAAATGACTCCTCTCAGTTGTCCTTTGACCTCCACGTGCATATCAGAGCACACATGCTAATAATAAATTAAGAATGGTACCCGCAAGATGACTTGGTGGATAGAGGTACTTGCTACCAAGCCAGCCACCCTGAATCAATCCCAGGAAACCACACGGTAGAAGGAGAAAACTGACTTCCTGCAGGCTGTCCTCTGACCTCCGTGTGTGTGCTCTGGCACACGTGTGTATGTGTGTCATGTACACACATATGTGGACATAAATACGCAATCCTAAAATATCAAAATTGTTTTAGAGGAAATTCTTTTTAAAAAGTAAAGTGATGTTTCCCGGGTTTAGCACAATTTTTTGTTTTGTTTGTTTTTGAAACGGGGCCTTATGTAGCCCAGGCTGGCCTCGAAGTATTTGATGATGGCTTTGAACTTCCTGTCCTCTTGCCTCTGTCTCCCAAGTCCTGGCATACGGGGATGTACTTCACAACCAGTGTTCTAGTTTGCTTTTGTTGCTGTGATAAAATGCTGACCAAAAGCAATTTGGGGAGGAAGGGATTGTTTAACTTGTACGTCCCAGGGAAGTCAGGAGGCTGGGCCAGAAGCCTCGGAGGAATGAGGGCTCCCTTCCTCGGTCCTGCTTGGCTGCCCAGGCCCACCCATCTAGAGGTGGCCCCTCCCACTGTGGACCAGGCCCTCCCGCATCAATTAGCAATCAAGATGCCTCAAAGGCCTGCCCGCAGACCAATCTGATGGAGGCAGAATTTCAACAGAAGGCCCTCTTCCCAGGTGTGTCAAATTTAGAGCCAAGATTATCCACCACACACGGTTTATGAAAAATTGCTGATGAAACCCAGGGCCTCTGCATGTGAGGGCCACACTGTGGCTAACTGAGTCACATCCCCAGTCCCCACGTGTTGTAGCCCCAACATTTCTGAAGCACAGCTGTTGGATCTACAGACAGAGAAGGCAAGAGCGCAGACAGTCAATGCACAGGCCTGATGCTGACCTAAAACAACATCAGCATCCAGCATTCAGGCCTCACTGCTTGTTTCCCGGGCTTTTGCTGTTAACTTGTTTGCATCCATCCCTGAAGGCCCTTGTATCGGGAGTGGTTGATTTGACCATTGCTCCCTTTGCCCTTTGAAAATTCCCATCAGTCAATTTCTTTTTTAAAAAATATTTATTTCTTTTATTTTATTAGCATTGGTGTTTTGTCATGGGTGTCAGCTCCTCTGGAACTGGAGGTACAGACAGGTGTGAATTGCCGGGAATGTGGGTGCCAGGAATTGAACCTGGGTCCTCTGGAAGAGCAGCCAGTACTCTTAAGTACTGAGCCATTTTTCCAGCCCCAGTCAATTTTCTTCATGTTTACCTATTAAAGAAATAAAGGAAATAAGGTCCTCCCACCACCCCACCCCTCTATGCCCTGGATATTGCTAGATGTCTCACCCCTGTGATTTTTTGGGGTGGGGGGCATGTTTCTTATAGATCGGCATGTAGTTTGTGTGTATATGCGTGCCTTTGCATGTGTGTGTTTGCTTGTGTGTACACGTCTGTGTGAGCCCGCGCATGAAGGTCAGAGGCAAACTTTCCTGAGCTGCTGACTTATTTATTTATTTATTTATTTTTTGAGGCAGGGTCTCTCACTGACCTGGGACACACCAGTTTAGCTGGGCTGGCTGCTCAGCAAACCCCAGGCTTTGCCTGGTTTCGCTTCCCCAGAGCTGGGATTATGAGAACGCACTTCCATTATGCCTGGCTATTTTTTTTTTTAAATGAGGATGCTGGGCTCAGCCCTGCAAGCACTTTACCAACTGAGCCGGCTCCATATCCCTTGGCATTTACTTCCAAAGCCTTGTGCCCTGGACTTTTAATGTGTTTTCTCGCTGCCTTTTAGCAGGCTGAGCTGGAGGCAGAGCGGGGAGAGTTCCTTTTCCTGAGCGGGCACTGGGGCCCAGCCTGCCTTCTAATCTAAGGATTTGGAAGAGGGCCTGTTTCGGTTAATAAAGTACATTTCTCCCAGCCAGCCCTTCCCTGTGAATTTTAATTGAGCTCTGCCTGAGCGAAGGCAGGAAAGCGGCCTGCAAAGCATGGGATTTGCCAGGGCCTTATCAAAACAGAGCTGCTGGGGGGATGCCTGCAGAGGGGGCTGCTCCCTGAGAGGGAAGCCCTTTGACTGAAATGCTTGGGCAGTCATGCTAAAGGCCTAGGGAAGGGGGTGTTTGTCTGCTTAATCCTCAGACGGTGGGCTGCAGGTCTGAAATCCACAGGGGTGATGTCACCTCTGCTGGGTGGATTGGGAGGAATGTCTTAATGACCAGGTGTGTGGGTGTGTGGCAGCAGGGGAAGGGGGCTGATTAGGCATGCCCACCTCTGCAAACATGGCACCCATATTATATGGGGATGGGATAAATAAGACACATCCTGTCAGTAAGGTATTAGTGCTTGAGTCTCTGGTTGAGTTCCATGGCTTCATGGTCACCAAGCAGAAGCTTTACTTGCAGGGGTCAGGCTTTTGAGGGACGGGGAATAAGTGAGGGGGCCCAGCTCCTGGAGGAGGCTAGGGTGGGCAGAGGCTGCAGGGAAGCCTATGGCTGTCTAACCTCAGCCCTTCCTGCCTGGCTGCCATGGAGTGGGTGGGCCTTGTCACGGCGAGTCCATTTCTGGGGGAGGATTATCTGAAAGCTATTTTTGGTGAATTCTTCTGACCAGATCTTCCCTTCTCCTTTTGCTGAGGAAGCTCTTTCACCAGCTCTCCAGATCGCAGGCTTGCTCTCCAGGACCCATGGAAGGAGGGTGGCTGATCAGGAAATGGAGGGGTATTGATATGAAGCAGTACCCCTGCCCCCTACTTCTGAGAAAGAAACCTACTGAGCCATACAGGGGAACCCTAGCCTTGACACTGAGTAACAGAAGTGAGGCAGCGTGTGTGCGTGTGTGTGTGTGTGTGTGTGTGTGTGTGTGTGGTAGCTTCAGTATTACTGAGTGACACAGCATCAGCAATGTCTATTTTTTGTGTGTGTGACCTTGGGGGATTCTCTGCACCTGAACCTCAAGTTTCCCCGTCCCTTGCAGTAAGGTGTTGGTGATAGCAGCCTCCTCACTTGTAAGCGCCTAAAAAGGAATACATGCAGGCTGATGATGTGGTGGACGCCAGCAGTCAGAAAGACTGCAAGCAGGAAGGTGACTAGTGTTCCTGAAGACACGGGGACCCCCAAATACCTCAACTGCCAAATGGCCCCTGGCCCTCTGCTTGAGGGAGGCCTTGAGTCTTACAGAGCACACATGCCAGCCATCTTTCAAAGCAGCCCAGGACACCATGTTTTTGCAAGCATCCTGCCAGCTGCTGCTTTGCTAGCCTCCTTGCTCTGGGACCATCCTCTCCTGTGTCAGCGTCGTTGTTGGCGCCTGGCTTGGTGGCAGACTGCCGGAGGCGCTACCGAAGCTGCCTCTGTCTGTCTGGTGAAGGCAGACAGCTGTCTTCCCAGGGACAAGGTCAGAAAAGATGAGAGGATGCCAGGAAGCCTGTGCCAGCACCTCCATGTTGGCGAGACAAGAGGGTAAACGTCCCCTTGCCTTCTCTGGTGTTCTTGGACCCACTGATCTGGGTGGAATTTCTCAACTTTCAGGGCCCGTCTGTGTGTGTCACCTCTGAATAAAGGGCGTGACAACCTGGATCTTCTCCTTTACACACACATGACTCATTTATGGGGAATCCTGTCACCACTGCCCTCTGTGTGTCGAGAGGGAGGGGTTCCGAGACTTGGGGATGTGGGGGGAAGTTGAGAGTCCCCTTCATTACTTAAAGACCACTGGTGACTCTTGCAAATACTTCTCCCTGTAGATTGTGGAGGCAGCCAGATGGGAAATCCACTGCCTTCCTGCCCTGCTGTGGGGCTCCTGCAGCCGCATGTGCAGGAGGAGTTTAGGGGAGCCACAGGCCTCTGTTCCCTCTCCTTGCTGCCAGTCTGTGGTATCTGGGCACTACCATGGCAACAGGCTGTGATGCCGCAGAGCTAGACCTCAGATGTGAGCTCATGAAGGGGTGGGTTGGAATAGTCTGGGCAGGGACCCCCAGACCTGCAGCCCATCCTGCTGTGGGCTATGTCCCCTCCCCCCACAGGCACTTCCTATAGGCTCCCTGGTGAGGTTTCTATTTTTGTCATTTCTATTTCACTTCCTAAAAACCTGCCTGGACTTTTTAGACACTTGAAAGATTGTTTTCACAGCGTTCTTTCCTCCCCCTCCCCCTCTCTGTCTTTCTGTGTGTGTTGTATGTGTGGTGTGTGCTATGTATATGTATGTGTGTGGTGTCTGTGTGGGTGTGTCTGTGCTGTGTCTGTGTGTCTGTGTGGTGTGTCTGTGTGGGCGTGTGTGTATGTGTGTGTGTCTGAGATGTGAGTGTGGTATGTGTGTGTATGAAGTGTGTGTGAGGTGCATATCTGTATGGTGTGTGTGGTGTATATGGGATGTGTGTGGTGTGTGTCTGTGTGTGGTGTGTGTCTGTGGGTGTGTCTGTGCTGTGTGTGTATGGTGTGTCTGTGTGTATGTGCCTATGTGTGGTATATGTGGTGTGTCTGTGTATATGTGTGCATGTGTGTATTGTGTGTCTGTGTGAGATGTGTGTGTATGTGTGTTGTATGTGTGGTGTGTGTGTGGTATGTATGGAGTGTATGGGATGTGTGTCTGTGTGGGTGTGTATGTGTGTGTTGTGTGTTGTATGTATGTGTGAGATGTATGTGTATGGTTTTATTTTGGGGCAGGGTCACAGGTTGACCTGGAGTTCATTGAGTAACCCAATGTCTTAAACTCTGAGAAACCCTCTTGTCTCAGTGTCCCAAATTCTGAGACTATAGTGTACCCTGGTTTCCTTTTTTTTCCCAAAGGTTTCTCTTTGGACAGCAACCTGGCAGTGAGTGGCATCCTGGCCTTGACCATGGGTCCATTTTTGAGTGAGCAGCTGGCAGGAAACGAAAGAGGAGTGTCTGGTGGAGACCACTGAGTGGCTACAGTGTGGTTTTAACTCTCTCTTGGGGCAGACAGAAGGACTGCGAACATTCTAGAAGAAAAGAGTTGGGATCTTAGGTTGTTAGGCCAACAATGGCCCTCAGCAGGTTCTGTCCTGGGGCCCCTCACTTCTCTGTGTCATAGTGTTAAGATGTCACCATTCCAGAAATAGTCTCTTTCACGAGAAGTGGTGCTCAGCAGTGGTTGTGGGGGTGGGTGAAGGGCCAGGTTGCCTCAGACTGTCTTGGCTCTGCAGCTTAAAAGCTGTGTGACTTTGGGCCGATTACTCACCCTCTCTGAACCTCATTTTCCCCATTTGTAAAATGGGGAAAGCTGTATTACCTGTTTCCTAGTGTTCTTGTGAGAAAACCCCACTGACCTATGCTGGTTGTGTGTGGTGGTCTTTGGTACAGAGCAAATGGCACAGGTGTGTTGACTCTTAACACTTCTGTTATGACAAGGAGCTTACTGAGTCACTGAGACTTTGGCGATGTCGGTGGCTGCACTCCCAGGCAGCTGGGGGATGGGGTGAGGGGCACCAGTCCCCGAAGGGAGAGTGCTGGAGGCTTTCTCTAGCTATTTCACACACTTCCAGAGGTCAGTGCAGTCTGGGAGGCCAAGAGAATTCTTGAAGTGCTGACCAGTCCGTTTTGTTTTTATAAAATTTCCTTCCTCTTTTACAAAATGCTTTTGAAGAGCTTGGGGCTAGCGTGAGCGCCCGCTGTCAAATTGAATAGGGAAACCATAGCAGGGGAGGCCAGAACTGCTGCCTACAATACTTCCCCAGTGTCTGCTGTATACATGTGTGGGGCTTTGTGTGGCGTAGACGAGCTGCCCTGTGTGTTACCTGTGAGGACAGAGTGTACTCGGGTTTCATGTCAGGGGTGAGGCTGGGTCCTGGGTCCTTTGGACACTGTGTGACCCTCCATAAACTAAGGGGTGCCGAATTCTCTGTGAGCAGCCTTTCACTCCTGGTACGCTGACCTGGCCCCTGGCAATTCCTGGGAAATTGGCAGAGGCTCCCCAAGTCCTCTCGGGCCCAGATGTTGAGTGAACCCCAGGGACCTGGTGAGAGACAGCTTCAGGTGTCAGTAGGACCAAATGGCCAGCAGAAGCTGTAAGGAGTCAGAGGGAAATGAGCAAGGCATACCCCTCCCGGAGGTGGCCTAGCTGCCCAGGAGGCTTCCACAGGTTCCAGGGTGTGGCCTACAGGCCATGCTTCAGGCAGACTCTGCCTCTGCTGAGCGCAGGAAGTGTGGGTCAGAGGTGCAAAGCCCAGAGCCCCGGGCCCCAGGCCCGGGGCCTCAGTTTCAGTTGGTCTTGCAAGGCAAGGGGACAGTTGGGTGGCAGGCTATTGGGGTGGGTGGGGCAACTGCTCAGCTCCACACCAGCCCCTGCAACAGAGTATCCTTAGGTTGTAGTAGATCCAGAATCCCCAGCCCAGGGTGGGTATGCTCCATCGGATCCCGCTAAGGACTCTTTGTAGGTGAAATCAGCTCTCTGCCTCCATTTCCTCCTCTGTGAAAGGTGAGCAGCTGTCCTGGACACTCATGTAGATGTGAGGGTTAAATGCATGCCACGTGCTAGCTCCAGTGGTGGGCCCGTTCCCAGTACTTTAGCTACCCCAGCCCTGCATTTTTTTGTGATAAATATAATAATAATAATAACAACAACAACAATAGGCTTCAAAAAGCTCACCTTCTTGGGGTGGAGGGACAATCAGTTACTCTGTTAGTGGCTCTTACCATAGGGCTCTTTAGGAGTTGAGCTTAAAAACTACTGTAGTTCAGTCTGGCTAGTCAGGCATCTCTGTCTTGATAGACAGTCAGTGGCCCAGGAGAAGGGAGCTGGAGGCATGGAAGGGAATTTTGGACAAGGGTAACTTTGAATGCGGTGTGTGTGTGTGTGTGTGGTCTGTGTCTGTATATGTGTATGTGTAGTCTCTCTCTGTGTGTGTGTATGTGTCTGTGTATGTGTGGTCTGTGTGTGTGTGTGTGTCTGTGTGTGTCTGTGTGTGGTCTATGTGTGTGTATGTGTCTGTGTATGTGTGGTCTGTGTGTGTGTATGTGTCTGTGTATGTGTGGTCTGTGTGTGTGTGTGTGTCTGTGTGTGGTCTGTGTGTGTATGTGTCTGTGTCTGTGTGGTCTGTGTGTGTGTGTGTGTGTGTCTGTGTGTTGTCTGTGTGTGTGTGTCTGTGTGTTGTCTGTGTGTTGTCTGTGTGTGTGTGTGTGTGTGTGTGTGTGTCTGTGTGTGTGTTGGGGAAAGGACAAGATAGAAGACCCAGGCAGTCATGGCTCCTGCCTTCCTCCTTCCTTTGAAGACTAACATCTCAAGCTTAGGACAGGCATCTCTCATGGCAGGTGGCATAGAGGTAGCCCACCATGAGTGCATGGCACATAGAGAGAGCTGTGGCCTCTTTAAAAAACATTTATTTTCTGTTTTGCCTGTGCACTATGTGTGTGCCTGGTGCCCTCGGAGATCAGAAGAGAGTGCCAGATCCACTGGAACTGGAGTTACAGATGGTTGTGAGTTGCCATGTGGGTGCTGGGAATGAAACCTGGGTCCTGTGGAAGAGCAGCCAGCGTTTCTGACCATGAGCCACCTCTGCAGCCCCACACTGTCTCCCTCTAGATACTGCTTTCTCTTTGAGCTGGGAGGAATGGCGTTGCCAGGTCTTGAGTATCTTTCTTACCCGTAGGCTTCCCTTCTGCTGCCTGCACCCTGTCACATGGGCACACTTTGAAGGGTCACAGAAAACCGTGCTGTCCTGATGGTGCTGGCAAAACAAGATGTTTAGCGTTTGACAGTACCCAGCCACCTCTGCCTGCCAGACAAATTATACGTCAAGGAAAAAGCTCGTGGGAGGGTGGAGGCAAAATGCAGGCTCAGAGCCTTTGCCTAGGTGGCCTGCTTGAATGTGGTCACTTTTTGGGGGCCAGGTATGTAGTACTACAGATTAAACAGCCTCACATATGCTGGGCAAGTGCTCCATCCCTGAGCCAGACCCCCCCTCCTTACACTTTTAATTTTGACATAGGGTCTCATTAAATTGTCCATACCTGCCTTGAACTCATTCTGTAGTTCAGGCAGGCCCTGAACTAGGCAGTGCCCCTGCCTCGGCCTCCCAGAATGGTACAAACATTCCTTTCAAAATAAAAGTTGTGACGTGGCGTTGGATAGATGGCTCAGTGGTTAAGAGCACATGCTGTTCTTTCAGAGGCCCAGGGCATTCATGTCAGCAAGCTCACAACCATTTCTAACTCCAGTTTCAGAGAGCTCTGATGCCCTCCTTCTGTCCTCTGTAAACACCTGCACGTGCATTCACAGACACACTCACACACTATGTGTTAAAAACAGAGTGGAGTTGAGCAAACATAGTAAGTACATAATACATATTGACAATGCCACCTACAGCCAAGATCATGCAAAGAAGTTTATGGAAACCCTCCTGAGAAAATTGGCAGCAAGGTGTGGTTCTGAGATACGCTGGCTTCCATCTGGGTGCTGGGCAGGAGAGAGCAGTGAGACCCAGCCAGGCACATGGGCTGTTTCCAAAGAGCCCAAGAGTGGGGATCCCAGCCACTCACAGAAAGATGTTAATGACTTGCCATTTGTGAGATTTGCTGTCAAATCCCAGAGAAGGCAAAGGCTATTCATTACCCTCACACCCGCGCTTGCTGTTAAACATTTATAGACTTAGGGAGAGAAAAGAAAGGGGGCAGGAAGGAAATTGCCACCAGGATGGATTAAACCAGTGTAAACACTGCGATACTAGGCTCAGCGTGGCCAGTTGCTCCTCCGAGCTCCTGGGCAGCATGTCTGTATGCACACGTGCGTGTGTGCGTGTGCGTGCGTGTGTGCGTGTGTTTCTTGAGACAAGATCCTACTCTGTAGAGCAGGTTGTCTCTGGACTCACAGTATTTCTCCTGCCTCAGCCTTCGAGCACTAGGATTATGGGCACTATTATACCCCATGATGTGTGTCCACGCCAGCCCTTGTTCTGGATTGTTCACCCTAGAGCTGTGTTTTTGAGGTAGAGAGTTCTAATATGACCGGGATCTCTGTGCAGGACGGTTCCCGGTTTGGTCGGCTTGAAGGGAATGGGCTCTCAGAACACCGGTGATCATGGATTTGATGCCAATTGGCCCATAGGTTAGACATCTGTACTGTGTGTTGTCTGCCAGGAAGGGGTGTGTGCATGTGCACACACAGCGCCAGTTCAGGTTCAGATGCACCTTCACCCTGACTGTGCACTGCATGAACTCCGGCCCTGCAGACCCAAGCTAGAGAAAGCAAAGCCATGAAGGAGTCAGACATGCTTCTCTCCCCACCCCCGTTCTAAGCGAGGCCGTGGGGCCTGGAGTGGGTGGGGACTTTTCTTCTGCCACTAGCCAGTTAGTGGCAGAGCAGGGCTAGGTTCTGTTTCCCTCCGTGTCAGCAGAGTTTCATTGTCACGTGTTCCATGTCACCCCTACCTCCTGCCATCTGTTCCACAGAAGCTAATTATGTTTGGGAAATTTAAGCTTGTTTTCTCCGCATAATACAGAAATCAAAAAGTTTCCTTTTTGCAAGGCTGGGGAGATGGCTCAGTGGGTAAGCGTGAGGACCTGAGTTCGGATCCCAGTACCCACATAAAAGAGCAGGGTACGGCTACACGCTCCTGCAACCTCAGTGCTGCTTGGGTCTTGGTGGCCACCAGTTGAGTTCAAAGTTCAATGGGAGAACCTGTCACAAAGGGGACAGTGTGGAGGGTGACAGAGCAGGTCACCTGATGTCCTCCTCCGGCTTCTGTGTGTGCACACCCGCCACAGATGTGCCCCTCCCCACCTTATGTTCACCTTGCTCTTTCTTTGATACTGAATCTCAGTGGTCACTGCTGTTTGGTTCAGGAGGACTTTTCCTGGTCACTGTTGGAATGAGCCAGAGCCTCCCGCAGCTCCAGAGCTGCAGACACTAACCTACCCCTTATCCCTCTCCCAGAGATAGGAGTGTCCACATAGGATGCAGAGAATGGTGTTAAGGACTCTGGGATGCATCTGGGATTTTGATGGCTGCTAACCTACCCAGTCACCCCTCCCTAGATATGACAGCCTCGTTGGTCGGGCAGTGACATTATGAAGAAGTGCTGTCAGTGTCCCAGGTGGCTTTTATGGGGATGCCTTCCTCTCTGCCGAGGGCCAACCTTGTACCAGCTCCCATTCAGTTAGCAGAGGCTTGGTGTACCTCATGGCATCTCTGATCAGGAGACCGGCAGACTTGCTGGTCAGTAGCTGATGCCACAGTTACTTCCCCAGAACTGGGAGACATATGGGGTTAGAGCTGGCACCCCTGGGAAGAGTGAGCTATGGGAGAATAGAGACAGTGACAGAGCCTCCAGGCATGGGTGGGTTTTAGTGCCACGGGGATGGATGAGGGGAGCTGTTGAAGCAGAGGGAACAGCAAACTGCAAAATCCTGAGGCCAGAAGAAAATAGGTGCTCTCTTCCAAACCCTGCCTTGCCTGGAGCCCCAAGAGAGGAGAGGTTAAGGGAGGACAGACAGACCCCAACCATGCTGGCCCAAGTCCTCATGTTATTAGTGGTGGGCAGCCCTTTGGGAGCACTCATCTGGAATGGGAGCACTCATCCGGAATGGGAGTACCATCTGGGCATTCTGAGGTCAGTTCAGCTAAGTTGGAATACACTTCCTCTGTTGTGTCCCAGAAAAGGCCCAGAAATGCCAAGGGTCACCAGGGTGGCTACCCTAGCTCCCCAGAGCAGGAGACCCCACTCCTGGCTTGCGGGACCCTGGGCATGATTCTTTTATTTATTCAGTCACTTCGCACACATGTGGAGGCCTGTAAGTGCCAGGCGCAGTGGTGGGTGCCAGGCAAACAATACTAACCCACAGTGGATGTGGACCTGATCTCGGCAGAGCTTAGAGTCAAGAGAAGTACCAACTTCCATAAAGGGCCAGAGAGTAAATATTTTAAGATTTGTGGTTCATATAGAACCTGCCAAAACTCTCAGCTCTGCTGTTCCGGTGAAGAGGCAAGCCATAGCTAGGCCCTATGCGAGTAGACATGGTTCTTTTATCAGCAGACAAAATGTTGGGCCCTTGGGGTGTGTTTTGCTTGGCCCTGGTTTAGTAGGACAGGTTCACTAAACACGTATGTATCCGAAGCGATGGGAGCCAGCAGTGGGTGCAAAGGAGAAGTGGCAGAGAAGAGGCTGTAGACCATCTTTAGGAGGGCAGTCTATGGAGGTGCCGGCTGAGCAGATACACAGAATAAGGGAAACATTCCTAGGAAGATCTTGAAGGGAGAAGAGACAGCTCTCTCAAGGACTCTGAGCAGCTAGTTCTTGAAAAGAGGTCAGTGGTGCCGGTGCTGAGCTGTTTGAGGGGCATTGGGCATAGGTGGAGTGATGAGATCGGCTGGTGACAGGGACAGACTGGCCCATGATGACCTCAGGCCCTATCTAAAGGGCCAGAGGAAACACTGAAGGGCAGTTTCTAGAGTGGACATTGGACAGAGGGGCTTGGCTCAAGATGGATGTGCGTTGCCAGGAATACTGAGGCTGTGTTGACAGATCAGAGGTCAAGATTTGTTGGTGTCTGGGTTAGAAGGCATGAGAGTGGAGGAGCCAAGGCTCACCCCGCTACTGATGGAGAAGGGGAGGCTTGGAGGAAGAGTCGGTGAGGGGTGGTGGGAACTGCCATCCCTTGGTGGCTCTTCAGGATTCCCTAGCGAGGAATGTAAGGGGTCAGGCTTGGACATCAAGGGACAGAGTGAGGTGACGGGCAATGTGTGGTGGGCCCTTGAGATGGGTCAGCAAAAACCCAAGATGGTCCCTGATGCTGAAGAGGTGTTTAGGTCACTCTGTATTCCCTCCTATTAACAGTTTGGGGACCCTGTAGCTGTGATCCTGACTTTTGGGGTTCAAGAGGCTCCTCTAAAGGAATTGCAAGTCTGCAAATTTCATGTCTTTGGAGACTCTTGTCCCCTCCTGGGCCACATCTATAAAGGGATATGAAGGAGCAGGGG
The DNA here is from genome assembly GCF_903992535.2 of Arvicola amphibius. NCBI lineage: Eukaryota > Metazoa > Chordata > Mammalia > Rodentia > Cricetidae > Arvicola > Arvicola amphibius. Next base: position 10,105,591 of record NC_052051.1, read on the forward strand.
CCCTGGTTCCAGAAAGCCTCTCACACTTGGGTGTGGACATCAGACAAACACAGACTCCATGGACCCTAGAGGCCCTGTTGCCTTCTACATCATACATGTCTTGCCGTGTCATACATGTGACATGATGAGGTCATCACAGCCCCGGTTCAGCTGTGGGTCTGTGCTGCTGTGAGCAATGGGAGATACCAAATTTACTTTAACAACGTTCACTGTGCCCATGTGCAGAGACACATTCACGGTGTACATGGGTGTGCCCGTACATATGGAGGCCAGATATTGATGTCTTCCTCAAATGGTCTCCTTATTTCTTATGACAGGTCTCCCTGGAACCTGTAGTTTGTTGATTTGGCTGCACTACCAGGCCACTGAGCTCTGGGGATCCCCATCTCTGCCTCTCTAGTGCTGGGGTTACAGACGTGCACTATCATGCCTGACTTATGTAGGGTCTAGGGATCAAACTTGGGTTCTCATACTCTCATGGCTGGCAGTTTGCAAGTGAACCTGCTCTCCAGCCCCTAACATGCACTTCTGAGGGGTGATCTGAGGTCTCACCGTGGAGGCTGCTAGGCCAGTTTGTCTTCTATACTCCAGCCAGCTACACAGCTGGTGTCACAGTGCCTGTCATTCTGGACTCTCCTGAGGGAGTTTGGGACACAGAGCTTCACTTTACTTGTGGCAAGCTCAGGGTTTACCATGGTGGGGCATTAAGACCAGCTAGTGACAGAAAACCATGCCCACCCATGACTGTAACTCTGTACCCCAGTTCTGCTTTAGAGGCTTAAAGACCCCCCTCCCCCCTTCTCTTTCCAGAAGAACAGAACGCACATAAGGCCATCAGCTCACCCTCCGGAATCGTATACCCGGATGATGCCCAGGACTATGGCCTCAAGCCAGTCAACCCCCTCGCCAGTTTCTCTGGCGAGCCCCCCGGCCGGTTTGGAGAGCCGGATAGGATAGGGTTCCAGAACTATCTGAGTCCGGCCAAGCCAGCAGGGGCTTCGGGCCCAAGCCCTCGGATCGAGATCACTCCATCCCACGAACTGATGCAGGCAGGGGGGGCCCTCCGTGGGAGAGATGCCAGCCTGCCCCCCGAGCAGCCGGCCCTGACCCTGGCTGGCATTGCTGCCAGCCCAAGGTTCACACTGCCCGTGCCCGGCTTCGAGGCCTACCGCGAGCCGCTTTGCTTGAGCCCCGCTAGCAGCGGCTCCTCTGCCAGCTTCATTTCTGACACCTTCTCCCCCTACACCTCGCCCTGCGTCTCGCCCAATAACGCCGGGCCCGACGACCCGTGTTACCAGTTTCAAAACATCACTGCTCATTATTCCCCCAGAACCTCTCCAATAATGTCACCTCGAACCAGCCTCGCCGAGGAGATCTCCTTGGGCCGACACTCGCCCGTGCCCCATCCGGCATCCCGCTCCTCCTCACCCGGTGCCAAGCGGAGGCATTCGTGTGCAGGGGCCTTGGTTGCCCCTCTGCCCGCATCCTCACCCCAGCGCTCCCGGAGCCCCTCGCCACAGCCCTCACCTCACGTGGCAACCCAGGACGACGACATCCCCGCTGGGTACCCCCCCACGGCTGGCTCTGGTGTTCTCATGGAAGCCCTCAACAGCCTGGCCACTGACTCGCCCTGCGGGATCCCCTCCAAGATATGGAAGACCAGTCCTGACCCGGCTCCCGTGTCCACCGCCCCGTCCAAGGCGGGCCTGGCCCGCCACATCTACCCTGCTGTGGAGTTCCTGGGGCCCTGTGAGCAGGAGGAAAGGAGGAATTCCGCCCCTGAGTCCATCCTGCTGGTACCACCCAGCTGGCCCAAGCAGCTGGTGCCAGCCATTCCCATCTGCAGGTGAGTGGGGCTTTGAGAGCAGTGTGTGCCCAAGTGCGCTCTAATTGTTGGCTTTCTTGATATTTACATGGAATTTAGTCACATGAATGTCATTTAAATCCTGGCTTAGACACTTTCTGGCTAATAGTACCTGAGAAGGATGTTAGCTTCCCTAAACTTCAGTTTGCCCATCTGCAAAATGGGTACCATGGGTGTCTCTGATACAGCAGGTGGTTATGGGGTTTATTGTATTAAATGCTTGATGGCTGTCCCCTAGGGCACACCATCTTCACTCAGCAAGTACTTATAAAGTCCCTACTATATGCTGGATTCCTTTATAGCAGCAGAGTGGACCCCAGTATGGAACGCCCCTTCCTTATTCTCAGAGGAGCTGTGTGGGAGGCCATCTGTGCTGCCTTTGCATTGTGTTCAGTGACAAGGAGCCCCAAAGAACAATAAATCACACAGGGCTCAATCCTCAAATAGCTTAAAAACCCGGCAGGCCAAAGCAATGAGTGTGGCTCACAGGGTAGAGGCTTTGGGACGTGTGAGGACTGAAAGTGTGTCCTGGCTCTGCCACCCGTTGCCTGTGTGCGTGTGTGTGTGTGTGTGTGTGTTTGAGCGTTGTGCTACCATCTGCTGTGCCTGTGACAGACACTGAGCACATTTAGGAGACTGTTCCCGAGCAGGCATCACTAATCAATCAGGATTCCCTGCCCCAACCCTGTTTACTGATCACTTCTTTGGGACTTTGTTCATTTCCTGAGAGGTGAGGATAATAGCAGTCCTACCTCATAGTGACTTTTTAAGAATTAGGTAAAATAACACACTTCAGTGTCCTGGCTTAGAGCCCATTCAGAGTGAGCACTCTGAAGAGGGATGGCTGCTGTGGCTGCTGTCATCATGTTCTTTCCCGGTTGCTGCCCTAAGTCACCCCAACAAAGGCAACTTAAGGGTCTACTCTGGTCCACAGGTCGAGGGTGCCGCTCATTGCGGTGGGAAAGTAAAAGTGGGAGGAGCTTGAAGCGGCTGATCAGGACACATAAAAACTACAGACAGGAAGCAGAGAGAGACAGATGTTTGTGTTCGACGAGCTTTTTCCCAGTTCAGGATCCCAGCCTAGGGAGTGGTGCCTCTCACACTGGGTGAATCTTCCCACCTTAATCTCATCAAGATCACCTGGGCACACCTAGTGGCCTGTCTGTCTCTCGGGGGAGTCCAGAGCTAAAGTTGAACCTTTAGAGAGGGCTTCTCTGCTGATGAGGGGACCATTAGCTTTGAAGGGCTTCTCTGCTGATGAGGGGACCTTTAGGAGAGACTTCTTTGCCAAGGAGGGGAATTTTTAGGAAGGACCTGTTTGCTGACAGGCATGTGCCAGGAGATTATGGAGCGGCAATAGTGACATGGGTAACCACCAGTGTCCAAGGAGGCCTGCTGTGTGCCTGCAGAACTCTGTGTAGCATCCCGTTTCTTCCTCGTGTGAACCTGGCTTGGTGTTATTTGGCATTTTAAAAAGTGCTCATTTGGATGCTGAGGAGAAAGAGGTGACTGAGGGGGACATGTGTTGTCCTTTTCTCTCTGCCCTCTCTGACAGCTGAAGCACAGGTGGCCCTAGCTGTCACCATCACCCCTGTGCTACCCACACAGTACTTGCTTTAGCAAACGGAAACTTCCCTGATAAAGCATTGCATTGAATTGAGTGGGTGAAACCTGGCTGTGCTTGTCACCACTTCACAGGCTGCCCTGAGCGGGAAAGAGTGTGCTTGATGGATGGATGGTCTCTGCTGTAAGTGCAAATCAGGGTCGCCATGGGAACCCACGCGTGTGCCATTTCAGAGAATCTTTGAATGTGTCAGTCTTTGAAATGAAACTGCTTGTCTGCTCACCTGCACACCTATTCATCCATCCCTCCATCTCTCCATCCACCCATCCACCCACCACCCACCCATCCACCCACCACCCACCCATCCACCCATCGACCTCTCCATCTGTCCATCCGTCTGTCGGTCCGTCTGTCCATCCATCCACCTCTTCATCCATCTACCGACCTATCCATCCATCCACCCACCCACCCATCCATCCGCCGACCTATCCAGTCACCCACCCACCCAGGCATCTCTCATCTACCCATTTAATATTTTCTGAGATCCTACCCAACGTCAGGCTGGCTCTAAGTCACTCCATGGAGACTTTTTCAGGCACATTTAGAAGTAAGTGGGTAAGACAAGAGCAGTATGGAGATGCGAACAGAGATGCGAACGCATCCTAGGCTTGGAGTCAGGGGACTTGAGTCGGAGCCCAATCTGTGTCTCACTCTGTGATTTTAGGTAACATTTTTTGTTTTCTGAGGCACAGAAGGACGGTTTTGGGCAGAATTTCAAGACCTTGGTTGACGCTTTAACGACATAATTCCAAGCCATGTTGAGTAGCTGTTGTATATACTGGGCAGTGTTGAGACTCCAGGAAAATAAAACTTAAGGCCCGCCCTCAAGTTTGGTCTCTGTATGTGACACCATAGCCAAATCAGAGAGTCCATAGAAAATGATGTATATATGTGTGATGTGTGCTTGTATGTGTGTTTTGGTGTGCATGTATAATATATATATGTGTGTGTATGTGTATATGTGTATGGTATGGTATGTGTTTCTGTACTATATATACTATATACTATATATAGTATGTGTGCCCCATGTACAGGTGGTATGTATGCATGCATGTATGAGCATGCCGTATGTATATGTCCATGTACATGCATGTGTGGTGGTGTGTGTATGCACATGTGTACATATGTATATGTGTGGTATGTGTCTGTGCATGTGTGTGGCGTGGGTATCTATGTGCATGTGCATTGTGTACATGTCCGTGTGTATGTGGTATGTGAATGTGAGTATGTACCTGTATGTATAAGGATATGTGTGGTATGTGTATATGTATATCCCTGTATATGTGTATGGTGTATGCACATGTACATGTGTATATGTATGTGCATGTACATGTGTGTACATGAATGTATATGTATGTGTATGGTGTGTATGCCTATACACGTGTGTGCATTTTTCAAGGAAAACCATTAGTGCTAATGGTCATTGACTACTCTGATACTATGATCCTCATAGGATTTCAGTATGCCCACTTCACAGTTGAGGAAAACTGAGGTCTAGGGAGTTACAGGTATCTGCTCAAAGTTACAGGGGAGTAGGTGTTGGGGCTGGAACTTGAACTTGGGTATGAAACCCTAGTTATGATATTGATTGTCTCTTTGCACTTCACATTGGGTTCACGTGGTTTGGTTCACTCATACCCAAGCTAGATTCCCCTCTTGGCTTCTAGAACCCATTGCTCAATGGCTCATCAATTAGTGATTGTGAGTGGACCTGAACTCACTCCCAAATGCACTGCTAATCAAGATAATCAAATATAGAAACTCACTATCTGCTGTTCTCTTTGCCACTTGACTGTAGCAGACTGTGCCTAAGAGAGAAGTACTTCAGCCCGTGATGAAGTGGTGATATGCCCTTTGCCCTTTGGAAAAGGAAGTGTTCTGGCAGAGGGATGTTTTGAGAGCTTAATGTTGGGTTTTCCATGATTCCTAGAGGAGAAGCCATAACAGTCATTGGAAACATGCAGGAACCAACACAAATTGAAATTAGCTTCATCCCCCACGAAGCCAGCTACGCTGTCTTCATTAGATGAGAACGAGAGTAAGCAGAGGTCCTCTGGCTTGTGAAGACCTCCCTCATCGTGTCTGAGCAATTTGTAGCCCTCAGCATTTTATTCTTCCACCCCTGGGCACAATTTCCAGAAAGGGGGCCATTTATATTTAGTGTACAGAAGGACTGATTTGATTGTACATTCTCGTGACCCAGTCTGTTTTTCCCACAGCATCCCTGTGACTGCATCCCTTCCTCCACTAGAGTGGCCACTCTCCAATCAGTCAGGCTCCTATGAGCTGCGGATCGAAGTCCAGCCCAAGCCCCATCACCGGGCCCACTATGAGACGGAGGGCAGCCGTGGTGCTGTTAAAGCCCCGACAGGAGGCCACCCTGTGGTGCAGGTATAGACTCAAATTCTCTTACTTCTGTGCCCTACACTTGTCACCAGGAGAGTCACTCTGCCTTGCTGCTGTTTGTGAGGCCAAGGACATTTCATTTCCTTATTCCTCGGAGGGAGAAAGATCTGTGATGTTGTTGTGAGTGTTGAGAGCCTACTGGAGAACTGCAGTCTGGAGGCAGGGAGGTCTCCAGAGCAGGGTGAGGAAACATGATATCCATCTGGAAGATGGTCCTTCCTTTTCTTTCTGATGGAGAGATTGCTAGGACTTGGCAGAGCTCTTAGAACCATGGGCATTTCTGCTTGCTTTTTCCTGACCAGCATTCTTTATTCCTGTGGCTTGTAGATAAGCCAGAGATTTGTTCAGGGACAGAAGTGGAATTTTAGCCCCTCCAAAGTAGTCAAATGGAAACATTCTTCAAATTATACAATATGGTTAATGAGGAGGTATCACAGGTGTCTAGGTTCTGGCTGGTGAACCCACACAGTTCAGTTAACCAGAATTTAAGTTACTGTAACTGTTTATTTGAATCTCTCTGATAAGAGAGCTACTGTGTGGTGAGACCTGCACAGGGTGTTCATAAGCACCCTTGAGGGGAGCGGATTCTTAAAAATGCAGATTTTTGCTAAGCTTGGTTGTTCAGGAGGCAGAGGCAGGTAGATCTCTGTGAGCTCCAGGCGAGCCAAGGCTACAGAGGCAGACCTTGAATTTTTTTTTTTTTTGAAGATGAACTTCCTTAGAAATTAGAAAACAGGAGTAGAGACCAGTCGAACAGAACCCCCAAATGCTAAAGTTCTCCCCAAGTGCACTGGGTGTGTTCCCCTAGTTCAGGACTCCTGGCTGATCAAAGCACTTGATACACAGATAGGACAAAGCCACAATGGAACCCATTGTTCTGTACAACTAATCTATTATGTGCCAAGAAGAAAAGGGGGGAAAAGAAAGAAAGAAAAATCCCAGCACAGCCTGTGCTCTGACCTGGCAGCCCTAGGGTCAGTTTCTTCCTGTCCCCAGACCCTTAGCCTCACCTCCCCCTTTACGGCTTGTGTTGTTACTTCTGCTCTGACATGGCGCCAATACAGACTGGCGCGGACTGGGTTCTGTTATCTTCCCTAAAGTGGTCAGTACTTTTCAAGTACTGGCTGAGCATGTGTTGCGACTGCACAGCTGGCTGGTTCAGGGGCATCTGTGGGAAAGCCTCTGTTGTGTCTCACTACCTGGGGTCCACTCTGGGCAATCTGCTTCTGGTGGACCTGGGTAAGCTTCTGGCTTTGGACCCTAAGTGGCTGGGGAAGTACTGAGGATGCCCCACTCCCTTCTTCCTCTCAGCGTTTGCTCTGCTGGGTGAGCGGGAGAGCTAAGCTGCCAGTCATCTTCCACTTGTGGCTTCTTAAGATTCTGGCTGTCCCCATCACAGTCACCCTCTGTGTTTGCACAGCCCTTGGCCACGGCCTTGAGGTTCATGAGAGACTGCCTTCTCTCTGACATCTCTCCCATGGATTCCAGCTGCAGCAGCCAGGGAGGCTAAAGTCTGTCCTATCGGCTGGAGGTTCCATCAGCTGGTGTGGCTTTGAATCCAGGAAGAGCAAGGAGTCGTGTGCTTCTTTTGTGAGGGGAAGACTGTGTAAAACAGGAGTGACTGCGGAGGGGGCAGAGGTCAATGGAGTTCTCTGAGGATGGGGCTGGGGCTGAGGACACAGAACACTGAAGGTTGGAGACAGCTTGTGCCCAGGAGCCCAGTAGGAAGGGCACTTGAGAGGGACAGAGAGGCTGGTGCAGCTGGAACACAAGGGGCCAGGGCAGGCAGGGCCCAGGCCGTAGTGGGAGGGGCTGGGGCTGGCGGGGGTGGGACCAGGAAAAAGACAGAAAACTCAGGTTCTCACTGCCCATGTGGAGCAGGAGCTGAGAGGACGAAGGGAGTTGGGAGACCCCTTCAAAGGGCTCTGTGCATGTTGGCACATGTACTGGTCACTTAATGCATGTTTATTGAGCATCTGCTATGGGCCAGGCAAGGTTCTGGGTTCTGAGTTTGACAGAAACCCAGCAACACTTGACGCAAAGATGGACGATTTGGAAATACTTACCACGCAGGAGACCCCATTCCATCTGTGTCAGGATGAGGTCTCAAAACCTGGGCAAGGTCATTGCTGTTTAGTTGCTTCAAGGGCTTGCTTGTCACCCGCATGTCCATGGCTGGCTCAGCCTGACTTCCCACTCACTCCCAGAGAAAGCTGGTGCCCATGCCCCTGGCTATACTCTCTCCTCACAGCAACACCTGCTGTGATGTCAGTCAGCTCTGATCCTCTTGCCAGCTCACTGGAGCCCAAGTCCTGCTCCCCTGAAGATTCTGGCTGACTCTGGCCAGAGAATCATGCCACCACTGAGTTCGGTTGGCTGAGGCTTGTGGCCAGGAGGCCATGTGAGAAGCTGGGCTCAGCTTGGCCTCAGAAACAGGAGCAGATATGATAGTGGCTGAGATCAAGGGAGAGACAGAGGAAACCTCTCCGCTCTTCTGGGATCACAGAGGCCTGTACTCCAGCGCTCAACGGGGCTTTTACACCACTCATCCAGGGCTGGGCCATGGAAAGTTCCAGAAAGGGAGGGGGCTGGATATTGAGTCCAGAGGAAGCTTGCCATTCTGCACCCAAAGTTCACATACCTCTTCTGGTCCTGTGACTCGGAAAGCCCAACGCGAGCTTACAGAGGCTGGAGTCTGTTCATTTTCTTCTAAAGATATTAGGTGGATTATTCTTTAAAGCTATTGATTGGACTATGCTCACTATAAAATGAAGTGTGGGACACCCTGGGTTTTAGCATGGGAAGCAGATTTTAGCTGGGAGTCTTTATGGCTGGGGAGGTGGCTCCTTCCATGGGTCGCTCACTTTGCAGGCAGGAAGCCCGGGGCTCCAGCCTCAGCGCGGCGTAAATGGGCGTGGTGGGGCACACCTGCAACCCTACCACATCTGGATGCAGATTTAAGAACTCTGGAGGGGGCCCTCTCAGAACGTTGCCATCAAACCCTGGCTGTCCCTCGTCTCAGTTTTGTGGGAGAAGAGTAATTCCTAAGCCTCTGTCTAGGTGGCTCCTCCTGCCAGGCTGTGGAATTTCAGCCTGGCACTCACTCTGAATCCCTACAGGAGAGGGGAGAAAAGCCAGCTGGGTTCCCCTTCCTGGTGAGGTTGGGGCACAGCGCCCCTCAGGCAGTCGTCTGTGTGGTCTTCTGTGATAAATTTGTGAGCTCAGGACTCCCAGCTTCCTTTTTAGATGTGTGACAGGAAGTGGGTCTTGCTGATGGTCATTTGTCGGGGTAGAATTGGTGTGTTAGCATCTGCAGAGGCTCATGGGACCCTGGGTGTGGGGGTAGGCACTCAGCTGCGTGGGGGAGAGGAGTGAATGGGCTCCCCTGATTGAGACTCCAGAAGAGATAGAACCTGGGGGTGGGTTGCCCTGAAGTAACTGGGGACTATTTGTTCATAAGTTTCTTATCTCTGTCCCCACAGAGATGACCCAAATGACAGACCCAATACAAAGAAAAGCTAGGGCTGATGAGATGGCTCGGCAGGGGCTTGCAGCTAAACCTGACTGCCTGCCTGAGTTCTGGTGACTTCCAGAAGCTGTCCTCTGACCCCCACATGCATCCCATGGCACTTCTTCCTTGTTGGGCTAACTAGCTGAGATCCTTGCTTGCCATCCGACTGTGTAAGGTGATGTCATCCTGTCCGTCCATGCAGACTCCTCTTCATTTTCTGTGTACGTGGGAGGCAGCTTGTATGAGACTTTTATCAGAGGGGCGGGGCGAGGCGGGGTGGGGCAGCTTGCGAATGCCGAGTTCCTGTGAGACGCCACCCCTGTATCCTGCCTCTGTCCTCTCCTCTGGTACCAGGCCCCTTATGTGGCATTAGTAGTTTAGTCAAAACTTTATAGATTGCACAGCCAAGTCAAGGGCATCCGTGGGCTGCCTGTGGCTGTGTGACCTGCCTGGGGACTGCTGTGGTTGTGGTGACCCCAGGATGACACATCTAAGGTGAGTAGAAGAGAGAGAGACAGCAGGGTCCAGATGCAGATACTGCAGTGATGGAGCCGTGGTGTGGGCTGAGCTTCCTCTCCCCCAAAAAGAAAACACTCAGGGAGGAGGATCGTGCCTTGCGTCTCTCTTAGAAGACAATGTCCCTGTGAGACATTTCTTTTACATCTAGGCAGAGCGTAGAGGCCCCCAGCATGCTAGAGATGCCATTGCTTCCCAAAGGGAGGAAGTAGGAGGCGAGGGTCTCAGGCTCTCAGTGAGCACATGTGCTGTCCCAGGAGTGACACTGTGAGCTCTCCTCAGTGACCTATTTAGTCTGCGGTGACACCCTGGAGCATAGGTGGTAGGGTTACTATACTCATTTTACAGGCAACAAAACTGGGCCACGGCACTCAGGCAACCGGCCTGATGTCAGCCAGGCTCTGGTGATGGCTGGACGTGGGCATGCGTGGTCAGAAACCTAGGGCTGTGGGGTTAACTGGGAGGAGAAAGGGGATAGGGTGTGTAGGTCAAGGGTTCTGCCTCTGCTGGCTCTGGGGTGCTGGGTGTAACTTATGGGGGGCTTCATCTTTTAGACTTGTCTTGTCAGGAGCTGTCAGGACATGGGGCTGGTGTGCAGCTCAGTGTTAGAGTGCATGCCTGGAGGAAAGGAGGCCCTTAGCTTAGTTCTCAGTAGCACATGCATGCACACACGCACGCACTCACATACACACAAGATGGGTGAAGGCTGGAAGATAGCTCATTGGTAAAGTGTTTACCACCTAAGCGTGAAGGCCCAAATTGGCTCTCCAATGCCTACAGGAAACGGTGGTTGTGCGTGCTTGTGACCCCAGTTCCCTGGACTGGGCAGAGACAGGAAGGTCCCCGAGGCTTGCTGGACAGATAGATTAGTGGAATCAGTGAGCCTCAGATTCAGTGAGACAGGACTAGGATACAGGTCGGCCTTTCTGAGCGCTGCTTGGCCCCCTGTGTCGTCTGGCTGTTCTGGCTGCACAGAGGATCCGATTCTACACTTACCAGGATGAGGAGACTCAGTCCCAGCTTATAGGAAGCCCTGAGAAGTGAAGGGAACTTAAAACCCAAAGCCAAGGAGTCCCAGAGCCTGGCCTTGGCTTTGACTTGGCTTTTGTCATCACCCACGTGGTGCCTGTTAGTTTCCTCACCTGTCAGTCATCCACGTGGTACCTGTCAATCATCCACGTGGTGCCTGTCAGTATCCTTGCCTGTCATTCACGTGGTACCTGGCAGTTAGTCTCACTTGTCATCCACGTGGTGCCTGCTGCTCCCAGGTGACTGTGAAATGACCCGGGCACAGAAAAGAAACATGGAGTGGCATCTGGTTACTTGTGTGAGCTCCAGTTGGGAGAGGGGCTGACATGAGTGAACGGAACAGATTTCTAGAAGGTTCCCCTACAGTAGCTTGCAGGGGTGCTCTGTTGGCTGTGGTAGAGGGCGTTGTACCAGAAGTTGGGTGTCAGGCTCTGCCCTTGCCTCTGTCATCCCTGTGCGGGGTCCCTGGGGAGCCTCTGGTTAAGTAGCTCTTCAAAGAGAGTGACCAAAAGAGCACTTGGTTCTGCAGACACAAAGACCTGAGTTCAAATCCCCAGTGCCCGTGTAAGAAGCTGGGGATAGCCGTGCATGCCTGCAGCTTGAGCGTAGGGCAACAGGGACAGAAGGATCCTGGGAGCTTGCTGTCCAGCCAGCCCAGCCAAATCGGTGAACTCCCGATTCAGTGAGGAGCTGTCTCAAGACAGCAAGGTAGACTGTGGTGGAGGGAGATGACTAATAGCCTGCTGTGGAGTGTGTAACCATGCACTCAGGGGTGTGGAGCACTGCACACACACACACACACACACATGCACAAGCACCTCCACACACGTGTGCATGCACACATACACACACAAGCACCCACACACGTGTGCACACACACATACATACACCACACATATGCACACATGCGCATATGTAAGCACACACATCTGCGCACACACACACACAGGATGTGTGCACTGAAAATCTAGCTCCCTGTCCTCATCTGGCCTTTGCCAGCCTTCAGAAGCTCTGTGGGTTTAGTGGGTGTGGGGTTGAGGCCCCGGCTGAACAGGCGGCATTTTCTAATGGTGTCTTGAATGCGGCTCCCAGCTGACTTGGGTGGTACCAGCTCTGTCAACAACTCTCACTAACTGGACAGTGGAGGTTGGATGGGTCAGTGGGAGTGATGGCTTCTTGGGGGTTCCGGGACAATCAAGGATGTCAAAATGTCACAAATGCTCCCTTGGAGTCCCTGTCAGAGCCTAGCAGGCTTCCATGTGTGTATTGGCTCAGGCAGGATTGCCATCTCCTCTTTATTACTGAGGAAATCAGTAGGGCTCAGAGGGACTTCCCCATGGAGTGCCTTATCTGGAACAGCACGCCGGGCCAGGGCCTCACCCCGGCTGGTGGCACCCTGTCCGCGCCACACCCCAGCCCGGCAGTTGTCATACAGATGAGGATGCCGGTGGAGCTCTCGGGAGTCGCGCTCTCTGATGACGCTGGTCTCCTTGGGGTGACGCTAACAGTGTCCTCACAGGGTCCTTGCAGAGATTGAACGATAACACAGGCACATGTGAAGTGCTTCCAGATACCTTGCTGTGCCCCCGCCCCCTTCCCTTCATGGCATCCTGTGAGGATAAAGCTGCCAGTGCTGGGGCTCACGTGGACATTGCCCTACACTGTACACTGATTCAGAGGTAACACAGATATGAGGCCGGTACTAAGGTTGTGCTCTGTGGTACGCTTGCTCCCAAATGGTGTGGTGACATTGCCGTCGCCATTCCAGGCCCAGATAACAGCCCAGCCTCAGGGAGTCAGGGGCATGCAGCCTCAACTTAAGGGTGTTGAATCTGGAATCTTGCCTGTGGGGAACCTTGGCTCTTGGTGATCCCCACACCCACTGTGTAGGGTAGGAGGGGATTGTGAGTGTATATACATTATATACATAGATATAAACATACATAGAAGTGGTATGTTTTATATGTAACCATGCATATGCATGGACCTGTACCTGTGTAGACGTGTGTACACACATGTGAATGTTTTCTTTATAACCATGTACATATGTGTGCATGCATATGTTCCTTACCCTGCCCCCCCCCGCCCCGCTTTGTTGGTGTGGAGCTTGAACCCAGGGCCTCCCGTGTGGTTAACGGGTGCAATGTCACTGGTCTCTGCCCCCCAGTCCTCATTTTTTTCTTGTCGTACACAGGGAAACATGAAGGACTACAGGCACCCATCCTAACTGGTGGATGCTACCGACGGCTGTCTTCCACTTGCCCCGTGTTTGAACATGCTTTCCTGGGTTTAGCACCTGGCTCTTTGCTTTACCCAAGCTTTCTCGGGGTATTTGATGACCCTGTGGGAAGAGATGGTCTTTGACCAGTAAAGCTGGGCATTGCTCAGAGGTAGAAGCCTCTTGTTATGTCTAGGTAGGCCTTGAAGGCACAGAGAGGTTAGGTAATGTGCCTAAGGTCACACAGGAAGTGGGTGAGCTACAAACTGAACCCTGGGTGGTCTGGCTCAGAAGCCCAGGAGCGAACTTCTTAGACCACAAAGAAGAAATAGAAATCTGTTCCAGGACTTCAATATTCGAAAAGTTCAGCAAAGAAACTACTCCAATCCAGTCATACCTGGTCTTTGCCAGGATGTTAGAGTACAGGCTGGATGGAGGCGCTGCCCCCCTGATTCCTGCTTCCTTCTCTGCCTGGATTGGGTGACCTGGCCAGAGACTGCGCCCAAGTGTAGGTGGTTTAGCTAGGTTTACACTGCTGTGATAAAATACTGGTCCAGACCTGCATGGTGCGTGCGTGCGTGCGTGCGTGCGTGTATGTGTGTATGTGTGTGTGTGTGAGTGTGCGTGAGAATGTGTGTGTGAGTGTACATGAGTGTGTGAGAGAGTGCATGTGTGTGTGCATGAGTGTGTGAATGTGTGCGTGTGTGTATGTGTGATCTCGTTTCACAGATTATAGCCCATCGTTGACGAAGCTCAGGGAAGACACCTGGAGGCAGGCTCTGAAACAGACGCCATGAAGCAACTCTGCCGACTGTCTCGCTCTCCAGGGCTTGCTCATCTCCTTTCTTGTGTCACTTAGGACCACCTGCACAGTGGTGGCCCCACCCACAGTGATCTGGACCCTCCCATGTCAATCATTAGTCAAGGAAATTCCCCTTAGACAAACATGGCCAGGGCTAATCTGATGGAGGTGTTTTCTCAAGAGTCCCTTTTCCCAGGTACGTCTAGGTTTGCATCAGGTTGACAGACACCAACCAATGTAGTAGGGCAATGCAGGCTCCTGGGTGTGGGTGGCAGGATGCTCCCAGCATGTCCAGGCCTGGGAAAAGAATATGGGGATTCTACACAGCCTGCTCTTGGCTCTGAAATTTCCACCTCCCCAGTGGTAATGCTGTTCCAGTTTCAAATGTTAACCACAGACCTGAGCCTCAACACATATGGGACTTGCCTATAGTGATCTCAATCCACTGTGTTGTGACGAGGAGGAGAATCTGTGGCTTCGGTTTCCCCAATGGCTAGTTGGAGAGAAAGAGCCTAGCGTTGCACAGGGCTAAGTACAGGCCATTCTGGTTCCTGTGGGGACACACGGCCATAGTGGCAATCTCAGAACTGAGGGTGCCACACAAGACAGAGCCTCTCCTGCAACCTGGGTGGCTGCCTTCTCTTCCAGAGGCCTTGGCTATCACCTTCTAGAACATTCCCTGCCCTGAGGTTGAATCCATTGTCTTTACTATCATTATCAGAGGAAGCAGCATCAGCATCGAGGTGTCCAAAGGACTCAGCAGGAATTCTGGAGGCTTCACATTCCTTGACACTCCAGGGCCTTTGCTGGGATCCCATCTTTGCATCTGACAGTCATGGTGGAGCCATGCATGTCACCTGCACACCAGGAGCATTCAGGGAAAACAGCCTCTACCTGTTCCCAAGCCGAGCCATGCCACCTAAGCCATCCATATACCCCTGCCTACCACATGTCTGCTTACCTCTTCTTTGCCCACGAGAAAGTGGCACAGGGACACAGGGTTGCCAGAGGGTGGTGTGTGAGTGCAGTGTAGCAACTCCCCGCGGTGCAGGGCAAAGACTGTTTTCTTGGCAGCCTCTGCTACTTAGCGAGTGTTGATTAGGTCCTGGGCATGTCCCCAGCCTTGTGCTAGATGCTCCATATGCTCACAGTAGGTGGAGCTCAGGCATTCCCTGAGAGTCTGGGAGAGGTGCAGGCTACAGAGAAGAGAGCCCATGGTCCCCAAGTGCGTGTCAGAGCCTGAGATGTGTCCTCTGGAGGGCAGAGGTCTTCAGATCATGTAGCCAAGCACGGTCCCCACTTGCCTTTCCAAATAAAGTTGTATTGGCACAGGGCGATGCCTCCTCGCTTAAATAACATCTATTGTAGCTTTGGTACTGTTATGGCAGAGATTGACAGAGACAGCATGGTCTGCAGAACCTGAAGAATGTCTGATCTTGTTCTCAGCAGAAGAAAGAGAGGGGTGGGGGAGGATGGATCAAGCAGACCTTCACTTCTGATGGAGGGAGATATACAATCTACAGTCTGTTGGGGTGAAAAAGAAAAAAGCAGAAAGTGGGGGAGGGGTGATTGTGGGATGCTGAGGATGATGCTGCTTAGCAACTTCCTGCCAAGGTGACATTTAGTTAGAATTGCAGAGTAGGGAGGGAGTGATTGGTGCTATCATCTTGAAAGAAAGCCCTGTCGAAAAAGAGCAACTCACTCAGCACAAGGCCTCTGCAACCACTGCTTGGTCCACTTTGGAAATCAGAGCAGAGGTAGGAGCCTCTGGCCTATCTCTGGGACTGACCTAGGGTTTTGGTTTCCTTGTGAATTTGGATGTGACATTTCAGAGATTTTTATAAGTCACTGGAAGAGCAAGTTCTCAGCAGCCCAGGAAACTCCTCAGTGTGCCTGTGTGTGCCATTGGGTTTGCAGTTGCACAGGTTGGTCATCATGTTGGAGTCTTGCCTGTTTGTGCTTTGCCTGGTGCCTCCTGGATGCGTGCGGAAAGGTATTTCGGTTGGTACAAAGGTGGAGACCGGCTAGCGGTGATCGTGTTGTGTGATTACTTCAGAGGCACGAAATAGTGTGTGTCTGAATGCGTGTAATGAGGAAGCCAGCTGCTATAAGCTTCATGTCACCGTGCAACCAGCAGGCAGTAGAAGCAGAAATGGAGACACCTGCCCCAGTCTTTGCACCATTCAGTGGCTGCCTCATCTGCTCCCTCTGTCAGCAGCCGCCCTTTCCCCGTCACCCTCTGTGTCTTTGTGTTTAACTTCTTTGCAGTCTGGTCCTTCCTTCTGCCCATCTATCCTGCTCCCATCCACCCATCATCTCTCCACCTGTTATGTAGTAGGTGTTTACCCTGCTGTGTGAACCAGCAGTGAGGGTCCCCATTGTTTCTTTGGGACCCTGGAGAGCTCTGCCTGCCTGGGTCTCTGTCTCTCAGATGCACCATGCCCTGGGTGTTGGGCAGCAGGCGGGCGTGTGAGGCTGGCTGCCCCTCGGTGGCTTTCCTGTGCTGAAGGAAGCGGAGGAAGGAAGCAGCGATGATTCACAGAGGGCACTTTGGGTTACCAGGCCGTACCCAGGCTTTCCAGAGCCCTCGTCTCCACGGCCAGCGTGCCTTGGGCTGGCCTGAGGGTAACAGAAGTTGTGGCTTCGTGAAGTAAGCACAAGTCAGTTTTTATAAGATGAAGAAGACGGAAGAAAACCTTCTTTTTCACTTTCCTTTTTTAATCGAGAAGTATGCCGTGGGTGTTCCCTTGCGGTTCACAGTCAAAGAGAGCATTGTCTTTGAGACTGAGCTCCCCTTGGGGCTTCGATGTTGCGTGTGGCTAACTTTAACTTTCAACTAAGGCTTTTAGGGCTGGGCTCGGGTTGGGGTCCTAAGCCTGGCTCTGAACAAGGGAGCAGGCTTGTTCATTGTGCCAAGTGAGCAGGCTGCCCCATCTCATCTCTCCTTCCTGCTCTGAGGCACCCTCTCCTCCCCACTTCCCTCTTTTCCTCTGTGAGCACAGGGCAGAATAAAGTGACTATCCATAGGGAATAGGATTGTGGGCTGATGAGCAGGGTCTAAGAAGGACAAAGGCCAAGTCAGGGACTTTCAGCAGGAATCTTGGGGAGAAAATAGTACAGCCTCATAGTGTACTGGCTCAGTGCACTCAACTCCAATCCAGTACATGGGAGGCAGGAGGATTACTGTGAGTTTGAGGCCAACCTAAACTACATAGTAATAGAGTATTTCAAAAACAAACAAACAAACAAACAAACAAGTCTGAGTGTTCCCAAAGCAGCTCTCGCACACGCACACCATCTTGCCTGCGGCCTTGTTCTTCGTTATGATTTCTATTTGGATCTATTTCTGGTGGGTTTGTCAGGTTTCTTGTTGAGGGCAGGATTGGCCTGGGTGCCCAGCCTTGGACCCTAGGAAGTGGTTTGTAGGATGCTGAGCCTTGGGAAGCACAGCAGCCAAGGAGAAAGCTGATATGACAACTTGTTGGGGACCTGGCTGTGGATCTTGGCTTGGGCAGCTCCCATTCCCTGTTGGAGCTGGGCTGGAGTGATGCTTCTCAGTGGGAGACTCTTTACCCTGTCTCAAACTCCAGCCAAGCTGCAGAGGACCACAATGCCACACTCTTCCCCTCCAGAGTCTTCTCATCCAGGCCAGGTTGGGGCAGCAACACTCATAATCAGATAAGCATTTCCCAGTGGTCAGCTGCATGCAGGGAGCTTGTGGGTTAGTTGAGGCAGAAATGGGGTGAGTGAGGTCACATGGGTAGTCTAGTGAAAAAGCTAGCAGCAGAGGGGATGCTCTTGGGGGTTGATTTCCACTGCCAAGGAAAAGGAAAATCCCCAAACTGAGCATGCAGAAGGAGCTGCAGCAGCAACAATGCCTGGACTTGCCTTTGACAGCTGGATTGCTTGAATCAGTGGTAGTGCTGGGGATGAAGATGACTGAGTTCTTGGAACTCTCTGCAAGAACTGTCCCTGCTAGCCATCCCTGCAGCCCACAAGGCAGTGTCTGT
Source organism: Arvicola amphibius (assembly GCF_903992535.2). Lineage (NCBI taxonomy): Eukaryota > Metazoa > Chordata > Mammalia > Rodentia > Cricetidae > Arvicola > Arvicola amphibius. The sequence goes on from NC_052051.1 coordinate 10,123,571, forward strand.
GTTATTCCCAGATACTTGCAGTCCAGAAGTGTGGCTGGTGTTTCCCAGCCTTATGAATCTTCAGGATGAGGTGCGGATCGGGCCTGACAGTGACAGCAGCAAGATGCCGTGTGTCCTGGGTCCCCTCTGTGCTAACCTCCTACCATCCCGCACAGTGAGGAACTTCCTGCCTGGGGGCAGGGGCTGAGATCAGCATGGGTGACAGAAAAGTCTTGGACGCTTCTTCCCCATGGAGAAGCAGCCTGGCTAGCCTTCTGGTTGGTGGTGGCCTTGGGCTTGGTGGCCACTGCTCTGCCTTCCCAGCCTGAGCTCTGGCAGTGGGGCATCCTCACAGGACAAGGGAAATACCACATTCCCCCAAGACACCCCCCCCCCAGGTCCCCATCTGCAAAGTCAGAGCCATGTTTCTGACTTGATTCTCAGTTTCGCATCTCTGACGTGACTGATGCCTCAGTGGCCCATGGCGGAGTAGAGTGGGTATGCAGAAGATGGAGAGCGTGTGTCGAGCACCCTTGGTGGGCTGGCATTGGCTCTACAAGCCAGGTCTGCATGGGTGCACTGAATCCCAGTCACCCTGTGAACAGAACACTATGCTTCTCTTCACTGGACTCGTGTGACACGCTGCAGCCCGTGCCCCGTTTCACAGTTGGGGTATGCATGTGGGGTGGGCTATGCTCCTTTTAGGGTCTCCTCTGGTGTCCAGGTGACAAAGCTGGGGCCAGATGAATTCAGTGACTTTAGATAAATGGATCCTGTGTGACCGGAATGCCAGGCTGCAGCCCCCAGCACAGATGCTGTGATGCCGTGCGCTAGGCACTGCGGAGGGAGGATGGGGTGTGGGGGAGGACATGAAAGGCCTTGACAGGCAGCTGACAGTGCGGATGCCACTTGGAGCCAGTTAAAAGCAAGCCTCCTAAGGAAACCCATCGCCCTCGTCGCCCTCCGGCCAGGCGCTTCCTCCCTGGGTTGCGTGATTTTAGCGAGTTTAAAGCTCTTCCAAGCGCCCGGCCTGGCCCTTGGGCTCTGGGTGCCGCTGGAAGCCGCGGTGTCTTTGAACCCCTCTGCTACCACAGCTCCTTATCTTGGCCCGTGGCTGGTTCCCGGCCGGAAAAGGGAAAAGGGAAATGTGGGGAGAGGAAAGCTCTGTGCTAGGCTTTGTGTTTGGTTCTCGTTAGCGGGGTCAGCCTGGTTCTGTTGTTTGTTTTCTCACTTTTCAACAAGAAGGGTGATGGATGACTGTGTCTCCGGTGCCTGCCACATGCCAGGGCTCACTCACGCACACGCACACGCACACTCTCATTGTCCCGTGCTCAGGGCTGTGGACGGATCCACCCTTCTGTGTCTGCACTGGGGATGACTGAAGGGAGTGAGAGCCAGCCCTGGGCTCCTGGGGGTGGGGACTATAAGGAGCACTGACCTGGGTGTCTTGGTAAACAGTAGACACCTTTCTATTCTTTTCAGACTGGGTCTTGTGCTGTAGCTCAGGCTGTCCTTGAACTTGCAGCAATCCTCCTGTCTCAGCTCTTCCACCCCAGTCCCGGGACTGCAGATGTGAGTCACCATGTCTGCCTGTTATGTTTGCTTTCTCTCCCCTTTGCCCTTCACTTCTGCCAAGTGCTCGCTGTGCGGTGGTGGTAGTGGGGTTACAGGTGTTAGGAAGACCGGGGACACTAATGTGGCAGACAGAGAAGGGTTCAGACTATACTAGGTCCCTCCACGTGCTCTGTGAGGAGGGGCGAGGAGACTGTGTGAGCATCAGTCAGGCTGTGTCCCCTTCTGTGTTTTACCATCTCTGTCACAGAGGAATGGTGTGATCAGAGACAGCAGTGGCTGTCACGCTCCCCTTCCTACTCCACGGGCAGAGGACTGGCTTGTCGTTTGTTAGTAATAAACCCCACAGGAGCGGGCAAGCTCCTCCACATCTCAACCCTTCCCCTGCCCCAACCCTCAGTGTCCACCCCACAGACCCACCCTGCCGCAGAGAAGACCCCCGGCAGACACACGTCTGGGAGGAATACCCTGGCAGTTTCTGGAAAGTGTACTAACTGTTCTGTTAGGTGCTGTTCTTCTTCTAGCCCCTCCTACCCCTCCTCCAGCCCTTGGTGCACCACGTGTTCCTTCCTCTTACAGTCAGAGCTCGGCGGCAGAGCCTTCTCGCTCTCTGCACAGGTTCACCAAGTACCCCAGTGTGAGATGCAAGCTGGGCAGGTTTCTTAACTCTCTCGGTGTCAGTGACCTCCCACTGTGTAGCTCTGCAACCCCAGATATACTAGAATGCAGCACCTTCTCAGATGGGTATGCAACTTGGTGTTCTACAAACTGGGTAGAGCCAATGTTAGTTTGTCAGTCAACGTTTGTGCCCATTATAACCCATGGCACTTTTATCGTTGCTTTAAAAAGTAAGTGTTCAGCCGGGCGGTGGTGGCGCACGCCTTTAATCCCAGGACTCGGGAGGCAGAGGCAGGCGGATCTCTGTGAGTTCGAGACCAGCTTGGTCTACAAGAGCTAGCTCCAGGTCAGGCTCTAAAGCCGCAGAGAAACCCTGTCTCGAAAAACCAAAAAAAAAAAAAAAAAAAAAAAAAAAAGTAAGTGTTCCTTTTTTTGCTTATTTTGTTCAATGTGCATATGCATATGTTTGTGGGAGTGTCCACATGGCTCAGTACATGTGTGGGGGTCAGAGAATAGCTTATAGGAGGTGGTTCTCTCCTTCTATCTTCTGGGTTCTGGGGATTGAACTCTGGTCTTCAGGCTTGGCTGCAAGCTCCTTTACCTGTTGAGCCATCTTGCTGGCCTTGGCACCTCTTTTTTATGTTTAGATTTGTGACTGATTATCCTGCTTACAGTAGAGGCAGAAGTTTCTTTTGAACTAATTTCTGTAAGTAAAGATAGGAAATAAGTGTTAAAAATTGAATAATTAATACCCCAGTAAAAGACCATAATGACTGGAGATTGATTGACATCTGTGAATCCAGGTCCTGGCTGTTTGTGGGTGAACTTTGACCCTGGTGCTAAGGTAACAGTCATTGAATGGGGTATGGAGCTAAGCCTGTCTGGTTCAAAGCCTGGTCACTGTTTTCCTAGCTGTGTGATCTTGAGCAAATTGCTTATCCTCTCTGTGCCTCAGTCGCTTCTCATGTAAACTGATAGTGTCCCTAGTGGGGTAGGCAACCTTGACCAGGCCCTCAGGATGTGATGAGCTGCCACTGTTATTATGGTTAATTATAGACCCCACCCCCGTTGTACACATTTTCCCCAGCACGGCCCTTCTGTTGGCGAGACGCTGCTCAGCAAACAGTAGCTGCCTTGAATTTTAAATCATCGCGAAGCCGCCAGGCTTGGCACTGTAGGACCAGGAAAAAGCAATTCGGAAACCAGACAGAAAGTAAGCATGAATTTTATTTCCAGTGAGCGCCACTGTCACCCCCGTGAGGGTCAGACAGCCACCTTCTTCCCCTGTCCATCCCTGTGGGAAGAGTTCTAGTAAGAAAGCAGGGGCGATGGGGTCCATTCCCTCTGTGGTTCTGGGCACAGGCATGTGATGCTGTTTATTACAGCATCCTTCTGGGGGACTCTCAGGTCTAGCTTTTTAGAGGTAGCAATTTAAAAACTCCCTTTGTGGGCTTGCGGCTCAGTTGGTAGAGGCCTGGCCTAGCATGCTCGAGGCCCTGGGTTCCATCCCCAGCACTGCTGAAACCAGGGTGGTACTCCATATACCTGTAATCATGGCAATGGGGAGGTAGAGGCAGGAGGATCAGGGGTTCAAAGTCATTCTGGGCTACATAGTGAGTTTGAGGCCAGCCTGGGCTACATGAGACCCTTTTTCAAAAGCAAAATGAAATTAAAAGCCCTTAGGAGAGCAGGTGTGTGCACAGGCATTGCTGATCCATGTAGAGACAACACTCAGACGCAAGCTCTGTGCCCCTTGGGTGTCTCCTCAGCCTGGAGGACATGTTGCCATGGTGATGGGTCTTTTGGCTGGGCTTAGGTTTAGCTGCATCAACCAGAAACTCCAAATAACTGTTGGTTATATGCCTGAGAAGATGTAGCAAGTCTAGATCTGGGTAGTCCAACGTACAGTGAAGCTGTCAGGAATCCTGTTCCACCACCAAAGCGGCTGCTGCAGCTGGAGCCATTGCACTTAATCGTCTGAGTCGTGGAAGGGAGGTAGAGCAGAAGATTCCACTCCAAGCTTGGTCAGCTTCCACTCAGGAGCCCTTCGACAAGTCACGTGCGTGTCTGCTAAGTGGCTTCATCTAGTGACTCTGCCACCTTCATTTGCAAAGAAAGCTGGGCAGTATGGGCTCTTAGCTCGGTCATGGCCATCTGGGTTGCACAGAATCCTGCTGTCAGGGAGAAAGAGCAGTGAAGATGTGCTTAGTGCTGATCAGCACAGCGGGCGATCTTAAAGGTACAGATGGCCCTGCCTTTTTTAGACCAACATTTTACTGTTTTCCCACAGATCCGAGTCTAGGGAGGGCCTTGTTAAGCATGCAGAAGGACAGGTGCAGGGGAAACCTGGTGATGGCTGGCCACTGTGACCTTGGAGAGTCTCCCTATGCACAGGAGGACACTCCATTCCCCTACTTTCCCTGCAATGCTTACAGTTTCTCCCTGCCCGCCATGGTGCAGTACGCTAGTCAAGGAGAATCAGAGCTGAGCCCTGGCTGCCTCATCTCTACAGCCCATAGGGAGAAGGGTTCTCTCCTCTCTGTGCTTTGCAGGTGGAGTGGGGCCAGGGAACCACAGGATAAAGATTCGAGGCTCTTGAGGTTGGCGCCTGGGTTGCTTGTCAGTTTTTCTTACGACAAAGGGAAGTGCGTTCATTGCAGGATTTTAGAAGACACGAGGTGGGTTTTCTCTTGTGGTCCTTTGGAGAATCCCCCTCCGGGGATGTGGTCATTCAGGAAGATATCTGAATGATGACAGGAAGTCAGACTGGGGTTGGTGCAGGCAGGCATCTTCCAGGTAGTAGGTACTGTAGGCACTGTGGGTGCAAAGGCCCTAAGGCAGGACAGTGAGGTGTTTTAGAAATAGCCAGGAGATGCGTGCAGCTGCCTTTGGGAGGAATAGAGAAGGACAGTGGTGGGCAGAGCTGGAGAGAGGCACCACTAGCAGGGCTTCGAGAGGCCTGGGATTTGAACTGGATTCTCTGTTTACAAGACATCCATTGGCCAGTTTTAAGTGGGGAATCACATAATCTCGTTCACTTTAAGAAGATCCCTCTGGAGGCCGTGGAGACTCTTGAGGATGGAAAGAGGCAGAGAGATTCTCAGTGGGGCTGGTACAGCGGGACTGGAGAGTGGTGGGGTGGCCAAGTCAGGGAGAAGGTAGGCAGCCTAGCATAAGGGCTCTGCCTATCATGGACTATGGATACTGTTTCCCAGAGCCTCCTGTCCATCCCCCCACAAAGCTCTCACTAGAATGGTTTTATCCCCCAAAGGACATTTGGCAGCATCTTGAGATACTTTGTTTATCATAGTTGGGGAAGATTCATTGGCACCTAATGTGTCAAGAACTACATGATGCTGCCCGAACATCTACAGAGGGCGGTTGGTCCCCAGTGATGAGGCCGGAAAGTCTTCCCAGGCGCTAAGTGTAGATGTGATAATCTGCTGCCCCCATCTCCCATGGCTTTAAGGTGCTCCTCAGAGCTCCATGCGGGACGCTGGACCTTCGATGCTGTATTGTTATGAAATAGCATTTTGATGAAGGGATTCCTCCCATTGGGATCCATGCAGATCTCTTAGGCAAGGCTGAGTTATTCTGGAGTGGGTTACTGTGGGAAGCAAGCCCTTTCCCTGTCTCTCCCTGCCCAATTGCCCATCACCTTCTGCTGGGGGTTAGCAGTCAGAGATGGGACTTGATGGCCACTTGGCCATGAACTTGCCAGACCACAGAGCAACAAGAATCTCAGCATAAAATGAACCCAGGTGCCTTCTGTCTCAAAACACCGTGTGAATCACCCTGCAGCACAGCGGTCCCCTCCTCTCTCTGCCAGCCTCCGCTGAATGAAGGAGCCAGTGAATGAACTAAGCTGCCTGCAGTGGGGTGGTGACTCATGCCGGCCAGACCCCAGCCTCCATCCCTGGTGAATGAGCGCCAGGCCACAGGGCCGTATAAGAAGCAGCTCCTTGTTCCAGGCTGATGCGATCTGTTGATCTTCCAGTGGCCCCGCCTTGTCAGGTCTGCAACACAAGCCTGTCTAGCCAGCTCCAGTGAGGAGCCGTGCCCTGCGCTGAGCCCTCCAAAAACCCACCCTTTGCAACCCAAGAAATTGGATCTTAAAATCCTAAAATAGAGTACAGAAAGTTACACATCACGTCTGCCTTTCTTCCCCCCTCCTGTGGCAAAAGTGAGTCAGAATTCTTGGTCCGGCTCCAGAGAGAACTGCCAGGTCATTTGGTGTGGGCAGGGGGCAAGGGATGGGGGACAGCTCACCTTAGTGTGTGTGTGTGTGTGTGTGTGGGGTGCCAGTTAGTTCAGCCCTGGCTTGCATTTCACAAGTCTTGCCCTCTGCTGCTCCAGCAGTTTGGGAAGAATCTTCCAGCTTTCGTTGCAATGAAAGATGATAGGCCAGCTCTTATGGCTCGCCCAGATGTCCCATCTTTGGTGAAGTGTTTATGTGGGGCTGGGGGAGGGGCTCTGGCATTGGGGTGGGGGTACAGCTGTCACAGGATACCCTGCAGGTACTCAGTCCTTTTCATTAGAGCATGCTCAAATAATTGCATGGCGTTTTCTTTTTGTCTCTTTGAAAGGGAAGAGATTGAGAAAGGGCCTTAGCTGTGTAGCCCAGGTTAGTTTTGAACTCCTGCCTTGGATTCCCAGAGTGCTGTGATCATGGGCGTGGTCCACCATGCCTGGCTTTCGTGGATTCTGAAAGCTCTCTTCATTCCTCAGTTTCCCCTCCTGGGATGCATTCTTCTTGGCTTTTCAGAGCCCAGACAGCCTATACAGACAGTTGTCACCTTGTTCCTCCATGTCAAGCCTACACAAGAGATCAGTAGAGAGCTGCATTTGAAGGGTGCATCCCCCACCTGTCTGGCTGTCTGGTGACCATGTGGGCCACAGGCATAACTTGGCATCCCCTTTCCCTCACCACTTCCACGGGGCTGCCAAATTGCTGTCTTTTCAACTCAGGCTCAAGGTTGTAAACTTCATTTTTCCAGTCTCAAGTTTGACTCCTCTCCTGACTCCTGGTGTAATTGGCTTGGTATGATACGTCTCTTTCACCGGGAGACACATTCCTGCAGGCGGGCCTGAAGAGCAGGGAATTTAGTTAGAGTCTGAAAACGTGGGGACTCTCCCAGACGTGAATAAGCCTCTTTTCTCAGGGCTTTGGGAAGATGAGTCACTCTCTGTATTCGTCAAGAATAGCCAACGCAGTCCCGGGACATGGCTCCACATAGGCTCCATCTGCTCAGTCATTCAGCGGTTGCCTGGTGCATGTCTACATGTGCCAGATGCTACTCAAGGCGCTGGGGCGTCGAGATGGACAAGCTTCTATTCTAGGGAAGTGAGCGAATGCATGATCAACAGTTGCTACTGTCAGGAAGGGACTAAGCCGTGAGATGCCGACACCCTCTGATTTAGCGGGGCTCCTCAGAGACCTCTGCTTTAGCGGGGCTCCTCAGAGCAGGCTCTATGCCCTGTTTAGCTTTAGCTGGTAACTTGACACAGCTTAGAGTCGTCTGAGAGGAGAGCTTCTGTTGAGGCATTGTCTAGATCAGACTGGCACATGGGTGTATCTGCTGGCCATTACTTTGATGCTTAACTGATATAGGAGGACCCTGCCCACTGTCGGTGGCACCATACCCTGGTAGGTGGTCCTGAAGCTAGCTGAGCAGAAACAGGGCTGTGAGCTAGCCAGCCACGTTCTCCATAATTTCTGCTGTACTTTCTTGAGTGTGAGTGAGTTCCTTGGACAGATTCAAATGCCGCGTGGACTAGCAAACAGGGTCCTGCCTGCGGGTTCCTGCCTTGATGACTTCCTGCGGTGGTGAGCTATGGAAGCCTATGAATCCTTTCCTCTCCTGTGTTGCTTTCGGTCAGAGTGTTTTTATCACAGCAGCAGAAAGGGAGCAAGGGATCTCTGGATTTGGGTGGACCCTGATTTAGAGGAAAGGGGTGGGGACAGCCATGGGAAGACACCAGGCTGTGGGAAGAATATGTACAAAGGCCCCAAGGCAAGAGAGACTCAACCTGTTGAAGGATCCTTGGAGAGATCATGTGGCTGGTCCAGGACATGGGGAGCTGAAGCTGGGGATGGCTGCCAAGACTGGGTCATACAGGCTTCTTTCTATAGGCTGCACCTCGGGCTTGGAATCTCTTCCAAATGCAACTGAAGAACACTGTGTTTTAGAACTAAAGGATGATCTTCAAGTTTACAGAGACCAGAGAAGATAGATTGGATGGCCAAGTCTCCCGGCCATCCGTGGAGGGGTTTGAGCAGAACATCACATGTGTTCTGTGTTGGGTAGGAGCTTCCTACAGATCTCACCAGCTCTTCCCTGAGCCTTTTGACCAGCCCTCCTCACAGATGGAGAAACTGAGGCCAGGAGGTGGAAACTGACTTTCTGACCTCAACACTCTGGCAGTCAGGTGCTTGACATAAACTGATTCGGATGGCTACCCAAGAGCTAACGCTTCATGAACCCCCATGGGCTTTATGCAAGGCTCAGGCACAGAAAGCAGCCTGGAAGAGCATGGTTCTGGTTTCCAAACAGCACAAACCCAAGGGCACCCAGAGGTTGGTTTCCAGGAGGCTTGCAGGATAAGCCACCTCTCGGCATGGAGGACAGCTGGTCAAGGGGAGGCTAGAGGGAGGTATAGAGGTGCTCCCCTCCCAACCTGGGGCTGCATCCAGAGACTCCAGGGAACCGTGAGCACTGGGACAGGGGAGCAGCCTCTGGCTTGAGCCCCGTGACACTCACAGACCCTGCTCAGGGTCCCCACTGATTGTGGACGTGGTGATGGGAAGCAAATCTCGCCGCCTCGGCCGCCAGCCCCTGCCTATGCTCACTGCACCGTGGAATCTGCTTCTAATTTCCGCTAGTGTGAGAGAGGTAGAGTGACTTGACTCTTAATTTAGAATGTGAAGAGAAGCCGACAGGGACTGTTCTCAAGCCCGTGCAGACTATCCCGTTCTCTTTGTCACATTCCTGGCCTTCCTGGGGCCACCAGTCCCTGAGGTCTCCTGCCAGCCTCAGCGCGTCCGTGGTTGTGGCACCCATTGTGGATTGGGGTGGACACGGTTCCTGTTTCCATTGTATTCTGAGTATGCTGTCACTCCTGCGGGGAACAGGGCAGGTCAGGTACCAGCTGTCCAACCAGCCTGGTCCTGTCCATGCTGAGTGAGATGCATTGTGGGACACAGTGGTAGCTCTGGCTAGGCCAGTTGTTGTTTGTGGAAAAGGAGGGGCAGGGGAAGCGGCAGCCAGTGGCCACCACCTGCCCCCTCCTGCTGCCCTGGCCACACCTGACCGCCGAGGGGTAGACATGTTGTGGAGGATCCCACGGGACAGCTAAGCTGCCATCCTTGAGGACAGCTTCCTCGTGGGGGAGGCGAGGAGATGAACACACCCTGCCTTGTGGAGTGGTGATAGATGTAGGTGGGCGGTGGGTGAGGTGATGCCAAGCAGGTGGGTAGAGAGTGCTGAGGGTGTGGTGCCCTGTGGGGTGGGGTCGAGAGCGGCGAGGGCCTGTCTGTCCGCAGAGGGAGAGGTTACCATGGAGTAACCTCTGGGCGGGAGTGTGCCTGGCTTGTTCCAAGATCACTATGGTTGTGGGGAAGGGAGAGGGTGTGAGGGAGAGGGTCCCATAACCCTCTTCCGATGAAGACTTGGCTTCCGCCCCACCCGTGTGTGTGTGTGTGTGTGTGTGTGTGTGTGTGTGTATGCGCGCGTGTGTGCGTGTGTGCGCGTGCGCATGTGCATGTGTGTTCCTGTGTAGTCAGGTGAGCATTTAAGCCTGAGGACACAATGAAGTGGTACCCTTCAGGCGTTGTCTTCCTTGCTGTTAGAAACAGGTTCTTTCACTGGACCCGATCTTGCTGATTAAGCTAAGAGAGCCGACCCTGAGCATCCCGGGGATCTGCCCATTTCTCTGCCTCTGGCACTGGGGTCTCCAGTGCTCATCGCTACACCTGGATTTCTTTTTAAACAATAAATTCTTGGCCTCAAATTCGGGTCCTCATGCTTATATACAGCAAGATTATGGAGCTCTGCAAGCTACAACTTAGAAAGTGAGACGTTTGCTCTCGAGAGATTCAAGTGGAATAGTAGTAGGCTCTGTCCCAAGGCAGTGAAAGTCATTCTAGCCACTATGGGGTAGCTGAGATGGAAGGAGGGTGGCCAGGCAGCTTCTTTGATTGGAGAACGGGGTGGCAGATTTGAGTGGCATTTAGGAAACTAGATGGGCAGGACTCTTAGGTGATCCAGTGGGGGTGAAGGAGAAGAGGCGTCATTAGCTGAGCATGTAGGGCTTGTTGGGAGGTTGGAGGAAGAGATGGAAGAGTGTCTGGTGTGCATGCACGCGTGTGAGTGTGTGTGCGTGTGTGTATCTGCCTGCCAGCCTGCCTGCCTGTCTGTCCGCTCCAGCGTGTGCATGTGAGCTGAGGGTGGAATGGGGTTAGGGTGGCAGATAAGAGCTTCAACTTTCATTTCCAAAATGAAGTTCAGAAGTAGGGTCTGTCTGTGTTGTGGGGTCATGTCCTGCCCACAGGCCCTGTGGCCGAGAACAGCAATCGATCAAGCCTGGGGCCTCTCGTCCTCCTGCGTGCAAGCTTTGAGGATGATACCATTTTCCTAATAGTCTCGATTCAACATACACACAAAACGCTACTTAACGTTGTTCACGTTTGATTTGAGGCAAATTCAAACCAGTCTCTTTGGCCGGTCGCCAGTTTGAAAACCAACCCCACGCTTCAGGGCTGAGTCACCCAGCTCCCAGCACAGATGTGGTCCTCAATGGCCGCCAGCGCCGGCTGCAGCGTCTCAGCCCGATGGCACCGCAAACGCAATACGAAGGCCCTTGACAGGGGATCTGGGCTTGAGTGTGGATCTTTCCTCAGGCTGACAGTGTGAGCTCTTATCCGCTCTTGATGCTGGGCAGCAATGGAAGGCGCAGGCTCCATCTACACCCTGGTTCCGCACGTGCTGTGTGGCTGAGCCAGGGCTGGTGGAGTCCGTGTCCCTAATGCATGGGCCCTTCACAGTCACTTCGCATTTTCTGACTCACCTGCTAGGAGACGTCTGTTCTACACAGCCATTTGGTGCCTCATAAAACAAGATCCACTGATGAGAGAGAATGAGCGTGCTGTATCGTTAGATGAAATGATATGCAAAACACAATCCCCAAAATGTGGATCCAGAAGGGCACACATCTCCAGCGAGGCAAGAGGAAAGTACTCTAGACTCCGATGAACAGAGTGGCCACTGATTGATAAAACATTGTACGTTTAAAGTTGCCAAGAGACTGGGTGTGGTGGCACATGCTTGCCTTCCCAGCACTTGGCAGGTAGAGACAGGGGGATTAAGAGTTCAAAGCCAGCCTCGGCTGCAGAGCCAGCCTGGATTATAAAGACCCAGTCTTGATGTGTAATAGTGGAGGGCACCCCCACACACTCCACTCACACATGCGGCTCCTGCTCCCCAGGACTGTGGGTAGGTCTTCCAATGTCACTTTCATCTGCAGCAGGGTTACTGCTTCCCCCCAGCCCTGTTCCTCCAACAGCTCCTGCAAGCACATGCAGCGCAATGCCGCACTTCCTTGGGTTGGGCTGGGCTGGTTCCTTTAGGAGCTGCTGCAGGGAAAAGCTGTGAGCCACTGAGTGCCATGTTTGGTATGAGGGAGGTGGCTCCAGGAGCTGCCATGTCATTGCTGAAGGTGAAAAGCTCCACCAACACATATACACTAGCCATCAGGACAGGGCGTCTGGGTCCCCACTACTGTGGAACACAGCCTCAGGTATGTGAGCCACACGGGGAGATGAATGGGCATTGAGCATGTGACTAAATGGGGACATTGTTTAGGGGACATGATAAGAAGTACACAATATCTTGTTCTTAAAAAGAAAGAAAAAGCTTCTCTCAGGTGCCCAAGAAATGGCTTAGCAGGTACAGTGCTTGCTTTGCATACAAGAAGACCTGGATTTGATCCCCAGGACCCATGAAAAATAAAATCAGGGTGTAGTAGCCCCCACTTATAAACACACATACACACAAATGTACATACACACATGCATGCACACACATGTGCACATATACACATATATGCTCATATATACCTTTCCATTCAGCATGTGTTATTTTGTTGTGAAACTCTTCCAGTCAAGGCTGGAGACACCTGTGGTGCCCACTGGCTTCTGAGATCCCTGGGCGTTAGGTGGTTGCTTCTCACAAGACTGAATGAGCCCTGGGTATAGGTACGGCTTGTGGTTTATCTGGAAAAGAGGTGAAAATCTGAATCCAGACAGAGGCAAGGACTTGTGCAAAGGCCCTGAGGTCAAAATGATCGATCGTGGTGTGTTGAAGCTAAGGGAGGAATCAAAAGCCTGGCAGGATGGAGAGGCAAGGCAGGGGCTGGACTGAGGCTGGGTTTGGGGGGAATTCAGTGACTTCAGGCGGCAGCTAAGTTGGCACTTCAGTCTGAGGCCACAGGAAGTCCTCGGAGGGTTGTAAGCAGGGGAGTGCCCGGATCTGATTTGCATTTTTAAAAGATTACTCAACCACTCTCTGAAAGACCAGAAGAGGCAAGCAGTGTGTTGACAGCCGCCCAAATGAGAGGCAATGCAATGGCAGCTTGGTTTGGAGTGCCAACAAGGGAGGGGATGGAGTGGCTGGCCTTGATTAGCACATGCCCTCCAGCTGTTCCCCATGTGTCCCTTCCCGGGCGCACTTCTGCTCTTGTCACGGGAGGAGGAAGCAGCTCAGCATGAACGCTCACTGCCGCCCTGCCCGCCTTTCTTCTGGCACTGTGGACAGTGTTTACCATCTCTGGTGAACCAGGGAAGCCAATTAGGAAACACACTTATCTTGGGTCCCCACGCAAATCCCTCATAACAAGAAGGCCATCTCTCGGTGTGGCCTTCCTTCCATTTGATCCGTGCCACCCAAGAGCAGTGGGTGATCTTCAGATGAGTGGCTTTGACTGGGACTTCATCTTTGCTTGAGGCTGCCACACCTGTCAACACTGTGGGCGTCAGTCCTGCGGGCAGGCCATCCTCCCGCTCAGCTCTCATGCCTAGCCTATCTCTGTGCGGCTTCCAGCAGGGCATCCGAGCCCTGGTTCCCATACCATTCAATAGGATGTGCACTGGAAAGATGGCTGGAAGCTGAAGGTCACACTGTCCACTGTGGTGGCTGCTAGCCACATGTGGCCAGAGAACAAACATGTAAAATATGCTGCGTGGGACTCCGAAACTTCTAGCCTTACCCTGTTGCCGTGATAAATGCTCTGACCAAAAGCAAGATGGGGGAGAAAGGGTTTTTTTCTCTCAGCCTCCAGGTCACACGTGGCCCATTATTGAGGGAAGTCAGGGCACAGCGTGCTGGCACAGGCTCCTGCCTACCTGGAGGACCACTGCGTGCTGGCACAGGCTCCTGCCTACCTGGAGGACCACTGTGTGCTGGCACAGGCTCAGGCTTACCTGGAGGACCACTGCATGCTGGCACAGGCTCCTGCCTACCTGGAGGACCACTGCGTGCTGGCACAGGCTCCTGCCTACCTGGAGGACCACTGCGTGCTGGCACAGGCTCAGGCTTACCTGGAGGACCACTGTGTGCTGGCACAGGCTCAGGCTTACCTGGAGGACCACTGCGTGCTGGCACAGGCTCCTGCCTACCTAGAGGACCACTGCATGCTGGCACAGGCTCCTGCCTACCTGGAGGACCACTGCTTGCTGCACAGGCTCATGCCTACCTGGAGGACCACTGCGTGCTGGCACAGGCTCCTGCCTACCTGGCTTTCTTATGTAGTCCACAATCACCTGCCTAGGGAACAGTTGTGCCCATAGGAGGCTGAGTCCTCCTACATCCATTAACAGTAAAGATAACCCCCATAGGCCTGCCCACGAGCCGATTAGACCTGGCATCCCTTCCACTGAGACTCGCTTGACTCCAGGCTGTGTCCACCGTGATAGTAAATGTGTGTGACTGGTGGCTCCACATGGAGCAGGGTCATTCTAGGTCATGCCCATCACCTGAAAGCCTTTCTTTGTTTTGTTGGTTTGTTTTTGTTTTTTTGTTTTGGTTGATTGGTTGGAAAGTGACCAAGGCAACTGTACCAAAGTTCTATGGAACTTGTCCCTTGTCATAGGTTCCTCAGTTTGCAAATATAGGAACAGAGGGACAGAAAGATCAAAGAGGATGCTGGGAAGTGGCTGGAACTCAGGACCAGGTTCTCAGCTCCACATGTCTTTTGTTATTTAGTGTATACTTAATCATATGTTCTTCTTGTGCCATGGGGTGTGAAGCCACTGTCTTCTTTGGTCACCTCTGCGGTCTCCTCCTCTTCCTGCATGGGAGTCACAGTGTAGTCGGTGTGGAGTGTATCGTCCACACCCTTCTCTCTTGCATCTGTGAATGTGTAAATAGATAGAAATGTTTTGTATTGTTTGATAGATTGTAGGATTTGACACATTTTTCTCTTAAAAAATAAAACCAATACATTTATTTACAAACTACAGCTTTCTTGTGAATGTTGAGGAAAAAAAACCATGCGAGCTGTGGGTCTGGGGAGCAACTCAGATAATCAGGGTTGGCAGCAAGCACCTTTACCCACGGGGTCCTCTGTCTGGCCCCACTCCCCACCCACAACAGCATAGATTAGATCTTTTGGAGTCAGTCCATAGAATATATGCTTTTTGATCTGCTGTGTTACCTTGTCTGGGCTCACCACTCTAGTCCAGCGTGTTCTCTGTTTGTCTGCACGGGGCTCTCCAGGTTGTATAATGACGGGTGCATGCCTGGGTTATAGGGCGTCTGTTGTCATTTGTGTGCTTCAACTCCAAAGCCTTTTTAAAATAATTTCAAGACAGACTTTCTCTGTGTAGCCCTGGTTGTCCTAGAACTTGCTCTGTAGATCGGGCTGACCTCAAATTCAAACTCATAAGAGATCCGCCTGCCTCTGCCTTCTTAGTGCTGGGATTAAGGGCGTGAGCCACCACCGTCGGTGTAACTCTAGAGCGTCTGTTAGAGGTGGAACCCAGTCTCATCCCCCTTCCCTGTGGACGTCTTCAAGAGTCTGTATATACTTCACAGGCTGACCTTTTGCCTGTTAAGCCTGTCTCTCTATAATCACCAGAGTTTTACTTTTCCTCTGTCTGTCTGTCTCTCGACAGTCACTGGACCTTTGCTCGGTTCTTCTCTAGCATTTTATTTTTATTTGCTTGTGTTGATTGCTCACACTAGTTGGTTTCATCATGGCATCTTTACCGCTAGCTAAACGGTGTGTTTTTATCCCATCCACCCTCGCTACCTCATCCTGCTTCTCTTCCCACTTAGTCCCCTCCTACTTTCACGTCTCTTATTTCTTTGCTTATTTATTTTGATAATCTAGTGTCATTAGAGCTGTGTACATGGAGCAAGGGCACCTTATAGTGTCTACACCACTGAAGAATGTCCCTCCCTTCCCAGCTGCTCTTAACCTCCTGCAGATACTCAGAGAGGACCTGCCCTCATGAACCCGCCGCCCCCATAACTGCCTTTACTGGGCAATGGATCCTGAGGGTGGTTGGCGGGAGGGTCTTCAGGTTGTTTTCTGTTCCCATTTCCCCAACCCTTTGCCAATGACTAAGTACTAATCTATATTGTTTCTTGTGGTTGCTTAGAAGACACACGCGTACACACACATATATATGAGTATTTTGCCTGTGTTACATTTGTGCACCACATTTGTACCTGGTGCCTGTGGGAGCCAGAAAAGGGTGTGGGATTCCCTGGAACTGGAGGTACAGATGGTTGTAAGCCTCCATATGGGTGCTGGGAATCAAACCTGGGTCCTCTGTAAGAAAAGCCAGTACCCGTAATGGCTGAGCCCTCTCTCCAGCTCCTTAGCATCCATTTTAGAGGAGATCCCTATAACTTATTTGAACAGTTGCTCTGGGTGGGTGCCAAGGCAGCTTGTGGCCATGCACCCATGCAGGTCACACAGCGACCCTACACTCTTTCACTCCATGTGCTTCTCTGATCGTCTCTGGTGGTCAGACTAGAGAAGTCTCACCTGTCCCCCTCCCCCGCCCCAAAAAAAATAAAGATTTTTTTTTTCCTTCCTTAGCTCCATGGCTACATGGAGAACAAGCCCCTGGGACTTCAGATCTTCATTGGGACAGCCGATGAGAGAATCCTAAAGCCGCATGCCTTCTACCAAGTACACAGGATCACGGGCAAAACCGTTACCACCACCAGCTATGAGAAGATTGTGGGCAACACCAAGGTCCTAGAAATCCCCCTGGAGCCAAAGAACAACATGAGGGCCACGTAAGGCTGGGGCAGCGGCGGGGTTTCCTGGGAAAGTGAGCAGGGCCTGAGTGATAGGATTGGGGCATCTCTGAGGGTACTGCCACAGCCGCTGCTGGCCCTGTCCAGCCTTGCAGCCACCCATCTGCGTGGTGGCCCACACCTGTAACCCTAGCACTTGGGAGTGTGCACGGGGGCACAAAGCTCTGGAGTTTGTAGGAAAAACCATCTTCCATGACATACTGAGTACTAGCCCAGCCCAGGCTACACAAGACCCTCTCTCAAAAAAAAAAAAGAGGTTGGATTTTTACATAGCGTTCCTGGTTATCACTAACCCAGGGGCACATGCAGTTTCCCGCTGTGGCTGTCGGGAGGATGCATTCGGTTGCCCACCTTAGGCGGGTTTGTGGGTGATCTTTTCTGCTCAGTGACCGGTCTCCCCTCTGTGCAGCATCGACTGTGCCGGCATCCTGAAGCTTCGAAACGCCGACATCGAGCTGCGGAAGGGCGAGACAGACATCGGCAGGAAGAACACGCGGGTGCGCCTGGTGTTCCGTGTGCACGTCCCAGAACCCAGTGGCCGCATCATCTCCCTGCAGGCGGCATCCAACCCCATTGAGTGCTGTAAGTCAGACCTCAGGGCTGGGTCTTTCTGGTGAAAGGGGCTGCACGTGAGTGTCCCCGGGAATCCAGGGGACTTGCAAGGGTGGACAGTTGGTCTGTGGTGACCAGAGGCGGAAACTGCACCCAAGGACATATTGATTGATCTCTGCTTCTATTTGCTTTTGTGGAGACTTCTGTGGCCTCATGGGAAATAAAGAATAAGGACAGCTAATGGGAGCTGGAGGCTTTGTTTAGCTTAGATATTGCTTTGGTCTTCTGAAATATGGGTACATTTGCAATTAAGTTTCTGGAACACACACCCCCTTCTTACTTTTCATCCCTCCCTTCACTTGGTGAGACTTGCAGTAGCTCGGCATTGGCTCTGAGCTGTGGCCCTGCAGATGCCGTGGAAAGCATCTGGCCACATGCAGGCTTGGGTCACTGACTCGGGCTGTTACACCCATTTCATAGGTTAGAAGACTGAGTATTCAGTGCTGGTGCCCGGAAGAAGTGGGGCCAGGACTAGAACTTCAGAGCCTTGCAGACAATAGTGGTTCTCCAGCTTTCCACCTGTCCCTAGAGTCGAGGTTTCTATGTGTAGTCTTAGCTATCCTGGAACTTGTTTTATAGACCAGGCTGGCCTTGAACTCACAGAGATCCGCCTGCCTCCACCTCCCTAGTGCTGGGGTTAAAGGTGTGCACCACTACTGCCTGGCTCATCTGCAACAGTTTTAAACCTTTTTTTTTTTTTTTTTTTTATGAAGAGCTGGTCTTGCTAAATTGCCCCGGCTGGATTTGAACTCTCAATCCTCTTGCCCCTGCTTCCTGAGCAGCTGGGATTATAGGTCTATACCACGGAGCCAGATATCTGTTATGTTTTTGAAAGTGTAGCCATTCTTTTAAGAAGAATAAAGGAAAGGAAAGGAAAGGAAAGGAAAGATTATTTCAGGGATTAAACACTGTTTCTTTGGCTCTCCCGCTCTGTCTTTGAGGTGATGTTATGTTCTAATCGTGTTTCGAGACACTCTCACTTGTTATCCTACTGGGCGTGGTCAAAGTGGACTCTGCTGTTCTATGTCAGTTCCCTACAGAGGCAAGGGAGATGGTGGAAATGAGAGAAGTAGCTGAGTGGGAGCAGACAGTGGGGTACCCGGACCCTCTCGGTAGGCATCGTGGACTGACAGCAGCCTGTGTTCTCACATGGACGCATGGTCTGTATGAACAAAAACATTTCCTTGCTTAAAAACGGCAACTGGGGAAGGAAGGCAGAGGCTCAAACGTAGACTCTGCCCTTAGTGTGCAGGAAGCCCTGGCTCTGGCTTCCCAGAACGTTCACATGCAGTATTGATTAAAAATGGCAGTAAATCCAAGAGACTCAGAGAGCCAGGCAGAACCTTTGAGAGGCTTCTACTTATCTGGGTGGTCTTGAGTTGTGAACAAACAGACAGAGAGTGTGGGGCCTTGTGGTACAAGGAAGTACAGAAGAACTGACCGCCAGGGCTGGAAGCAAGGTCAGAGGGCATGGGCATTACTAATGGAAACCAGGGAAGGGCCTGCGGGAGCTTGTGGCTCAGCCAGGCAAAGCTGGGGAGCTGGGGTGCTGGGAGCCTGTAATCAGAGTTGAGAGACAAGAGCCACCAGCAGGGAAGGAGAGATGCAGGGTGACAGCCATCCTCTCATCGCTGTCCTCTGGTCTCAGGAGTGCCCCTCTACTGTTTGGTTTCCAATGTCTCAGGATTGTTTTAGAAGGAAACACAGACTCCGTGAGGTGCTGAGCAGACAGGGCTCTCCTCTTTCAGGCCAGCAGCTCACCTTCAGGGTGGGACTGTGGTTGGCTGCATAGTAGGGGACAGAGGATGTCTGTCAGTCCCCTGCCTCCTTCTCTGGGCTCCTTACGCCAGTGTGTCTGATGTCACCCTGAGGTCTTCAGGAGCATTGCGAACCACACGTGCCTTCGGCAAAGTTGTTAACACATCTGAAAACCCTGAGCCTTGCAAATCTGTTAGTTCCTCACCAGGGTCAACTACCTCATCTTCTTCTTCCTGACAGATAAGGAGACCCAGCCTTTCTTGGTAATGTGATACACCATTTTACTCAGTAGCAAAGTTGGAGTTCCAAACTTTCCAGTTCCGTGAAATACCTTCTTTTGGCTTTATAATGCAGTTTTTCTGGTGAAGCCACCACCCTTGGCTGCTGGCCAGCCACTGTCCCTAACTTCTAGTCCCCTGTTGGTTTTTATTACCTGCTTTGTTCTATTCTAGAGCCATACAAGGGCGCTCCATACCTGTTAGCTTGATTGATTGGCTTGGTTTATAGCCTGTAGGGAGATAATGAATACATATTGACAATTAGTGACTCACACCTGTAGACACAGAATGGGGAGGATAAATATTTATTGTCTAATTGACTTTACACTGTTGGGGATGATGGGCTGGTAAGAAAAACAGAGTGGGCTGGCCCCTATTTACAAGGCTAACTTATTTATTTTGGAAAGGTGCCCCTGTGCATCAGTCCAAACAAGAACATATTCGCGAACATGCCGACGGACGCCACTGTTCTAACAGTGGGCTTGAGCCTCTGAGGTCCTTCCTGCCCACCCCAGCCTTAGGAGCCACGGCTCCTTCTGCACAGCCTGGCACCTGTGTTTCTCAGCATCCAGGCACTTCCCAGACTGCCCTGCAGTCTCAGCTGTGATTCCACAGTAAGGAAAGCGTGCCTTTGCCCTTGGGCTGTCTGAGCTGTAGCCGTGCAGTGGCTTCTGCCTCAGACATTTCTGCTTCCTAGATGTGGGGCCAGAAGCCTGCCAGGGGGTAACTGCTGGGTCAGAGGGCCGCACCTCACACTTATCTCTGAGTTGCCCTCTGCATGTGCACAGCACGGGTTTCTGCCTCCATCTCCTTGGGCTCCTGTCTATATCCACTGGTGTCCTCTTCAGCTCTGTCATTGATGAGGGCTCAGGCCCCACCCCAGATCTGGTCTCACCCCATTTTTAACTTGCTCACGTGCAAAGACCCTACTTCCGAATAAACCCATTCTGGGTTGTCAGGTGAGGCCTGGGGTAGGAGTGGGGTGGGCACTGTTTAGCTCGTTCTGATGTGGTCCTCCACTTCCGGACGCTCCAGAGTTCCCAAGGGATTTAGTCTTCCTCCTCTTCTCTTGGTTTGTTTGCTGACTGTTTTCACACAGGCAGGTGCTCAGGCTTGACCCAAGTGTAGGTCAAAAACACATGTACATGTGCATACACACACACACACGTACAGAAACAGCACACATATACATGCACAAATAACACACATAACATACACACATAAATAACACGTGCATGTATGCATACTCACATACACATATAAATAATATGAATGCACAAACATGTATAAAGACCACATATACTTAATACACATATGTACATACACATACATAACACATGTATGCTGTATACATGTAGCTATACATATGCGCACACGTGCACTCATCATATATACATGCACATATATATGCACACACATATCCATGTATATATGTATGCATACACATAAATACATATATGTACATGTGCAATACTTTCACATGCATAAATACATGTATACATTTATGTGTGTACACATGTACACACAAGCTACACATGTACACACAAGCTACACATGTACACACAAGCACACATAAATAATATATATGTATACACATTAATATAAACATTTACGCCGGGCGGTGGTGGCGCACGCCTTTAATCCCAGCACTCGGGAGGCAGAGGCAGGTGGATCTCTGTGAGTTCGAGGCCAGCCTGGTCTACAAGAGCTAGTTCCAGGACAGGCTCTAAAAAAGCTGCAGAGAAACCCTGTCTCGAAAAACCAAAAAAAAAAAACCACATTTACATGTATACATATGCATACATAAAATACATAAACATTTACATGTGCACACACGTACACATATGCACATAGAAGCACACACATATACACTCTGTCACCATTTAGGATATGATCTTAGAACAGAGACTTTTAGGGAGCCCCCAAGTGTCGGAAGTAGGGCATAAAGAACTTGTGACCTTCCTCCCTCCCTCCCTCCGTGCGTAGTGCATAGTTAGTTAACTACTTACTCACAGCCTCCTAGTGGAGAAAGTGTCCCTGGGCCCAGAAGGCCTCAGATCCCTCTTTGAGCACTAACCACCACACTCCTAATGTCCTTCTAGCAAGACCAGGCAGGTGTTTTGGGGACTTGTCATTAGGAGTGGTCTAGGACATTAAGGAAGTTAGGGAAGATGTCTCCAGAAACTTCCCAGTGGGTCATGAGACGAGAGGCAGTGTCTGCAGGTGCCTGCAGCTGGGCCCACGCAACCCTTGCAGAGCTGCCTGTCTGACCCACTGAGGCTCTACCCAAGACCTGCGGGTTCTTCCCCACAACCACATTGCAGGAAACGCCTAAAGCAATTGTGCGCCAGGCCCTACCCACCCAGGGCGCAACGCGAATTCAGAATTCACTTTGCTCCTTTTGCAGAGTGGGAGGGAGGTGTGGGCTTGTCTCTTTGACATATGCATTCCCATTGAGGTGTAATTATGAAACAGCAGGTTACACAGAAGTGTCATATAGTTGAGTGACTCTTGGCAATGGCAGACACCCTCGTCACCACCATTCCAACCAAAATGCAGAGCACTTGGGCCCGTCAGGTCCCCCTCACCCCTCAGCTGCTGCTCCTCACCAGGCCGCACAGAGAGGCAGTCACTGATTTGCTACCTGTCCCAGCTCTGGAATTAACATACAGACTGCGTGCTTCAGGGTTCTGCTGTTTTCTCCCAGTATTTTTTTTTTCTGAGCCTGTTTCTGTTGCTTAACTCAACCGTTTGTCCTCATGGGTGGCTGAGCAGTGTTCAGTTGTAGGAAGACAATGGCTTAGTTATCAGCGATGGGTACTGGCCTGTCCCACAGTGTGGGGGTTAGGGTAAATATGTCAGCATTCTTTTGTGGACAAAGACTTTCGTTTTTCCTGGTAAATATCCTGAGAAAGTGCTGCTGGGTCCTTGGTTATCACACATTCTTGCATATGTATATTTTATTTCCCACTGCAGGGTAATCAAGTGTCACCTTTGAGGCCCTGGATAGAAAGAACAAGCAATTTGCAAGCTTGGAGAGGGCACACAGACCAGGTCAGCTGTGACATAAGGTCACTTTGAATGACACCAGGGCCACGGGAGGGTGCGGAGAGTTTGGAATGGTAGTTAGGAGTCTGTTCAGGACCCAAAGGCCTGGGTTCAAATCCAGCCTCTGCCATTTACTGACCCTTCAGTCCCAGAGAAGTTACTTAATGACCCATGCCTCAGTTTCCCTACCTGTAAAATAGGAGTAAGTATAGTATCCCCACTGCGGGGATATGGTTAAGTGCATGTGTATGACATAATAGCATAACTGCAATCACAGCTGTGACCCCCACCCCATGATGGTCCAGGGTGGACAGGTCACCTGTGACAGTCCATGTAGCTCTACAAAGCAGACTTAACCACGCCTCTGGCTGTTGCCACATTATCACAGGAAGACCACAGCCTGGGAAACAGCAGGTGCCTGTGAGACTTCAGCAAACACAAGTCACCACAGGGAAGCTCAATGGTCACTTAGTCTGTCACTCAGGAGAAACCAGGTTACCAGCTGGGGGAGGAGTGGAGGAGGAGTTGCCAAGAGAACCGATCTGCTGGGAGACTAGACCCGGGTGGCTTTCCTGCTGACTGGCACACACACACACACACACACACACACACACACACACACACACACACGCACATGCCCTTTCCTGATCCAACCACCTGGGAACAGGCAGGCAGAGCCACCCTTGACAGACTGTCCCCAGTGTGCCCATGGACTTACGTGTGCCAGCCCCTCTCCAGCCTAGCCTCATCATCCCGTGAGCCCCTTGCTTCCTCATCCAGAAATATTGGGACATATTTGTTGAGCGATGCCATGTACCAGTGAGTCAGGCAGGCCTGATCCTTGGAGCCCATCCTCTCAAAGACTGAGGTCCAGAAAGCCGGACTGCTTACTGTACCCCTAGCTTACATAGGAAGGGGCTAAAGCCCTGGCTCTCCTCACTGTCTCAGTAGCCTGGGCCCCTCCATGACTGGGGAACCCATCAATCACCTAGGGTTCATGCAACCTCTAGGGAGAATCTTGTTAACTATAGAGATGTTTGAGAATGTTCATGGCACTGGAAAGAGAAAAATCAAGGTCAGGCCAGGAAGTAAAAAGAACAGAGTGTGGTCTCCAGCTGGTGCCACATGAATGGGATGATCAGGTAGGAACCCCCCTGCAGGTTAAGTGTGGTCCCCTTTCTATATGAGGAGGCTAAGACCTCTAAGGTCACATGGCCACACAGTCCCCACTGGAGGAGAACCTTCAGGGAAGAAGTAGTGAGTGGTCATACTGAACACTCTATACAACCGCTCCTTCTGGCCCAGCATAGATCTGCTATTTGAAGATAGGGCCCTGGGGTACCATAATCAGGGGAGGCCAGTTTGGGCCGGCTGACCATCGCTGGAGAGACAGAGACACCTCCGGCCTGCGTTTTTCCACAGGGTCCTTCTCCTGGTGGCTCAATCTGAGTCCTTCAGTGGGTCCAAACCCTTTTCATCCGCCCCTCTTACCCACAGCCTTTCAAGTGTGCCCCTTGACACAATGTCCTCCACTCTGCTCTCTGGGCTCGTGACATTTAGCAATCAGAGTAAATCCCATTGACACCATGGAAAGGCCCAGAGGGATGGAGTGGTTTCCTGAGGGCCCAATGGTAGATGCCATCAATCTGGACCTGGAACTCTGTAGACATATTGCAGCATCCTCATACTGACAAAGGACCCTCATCTCTTAGTGCTATGTGCATCGTACAGTCTAGAAAAACATATTTATAACATGCCAGGACCTGAGGTCCCCTCTGTGGTAGTGACTGCCCCATGCTGACAGAATGCTGGCTCTGCAGAGACACCTTCCCCTAGCCAGCCGTTCCTGTCACCCTCCAGAGAGAGGCTCCTGGGCAGAGCATGGTCTTGGCGGCTCAACCCTGTAGGCGTGGGAATGGACCCGTGAATTTTCCCTCAAGAGCTCTGAGGTGTTCACTGCCTGGCTGCAGGTCAGCCCTGGCACTCGGGAAAGTGATCCAGTGTGCCTGGTGAATTCAGAACTTGTAAAAGTATGGGACCCCGAGACAATTTATGAGGTGCCAGAAACCAGAGGGAGCAGCACCGAGGCCTGAGGCCACCTGGAAGCTTAAACAGGAGCCTGGGTCTGGATTGTCCCCAAGCTGGAGCCAGTTCATAAGGATGGATTTGAACCCAGGCAGCATTTGCTGAGAGAACTATAGTCAGGAGCATTTGGATGGCTTGGAATCTTTAAATAGCTGAGCAGGAGCTTCAGGGGCTGATGGGAACCTCTGGGAGAAAGCCCAGGAAACCCAGGGCTTCTTGAAAGCCCTCTTCAGTCCTACATGTTGCTCCAATTAGCAGTAGTAGCTGGTGGAAGTTGCATCAGACAGAACTGTGGGCCCCAGGAGGGATGTTCTGGCTGCCACTCACCTCTCCTCAGTTTCTCTTTCGGAGGCCAATTGGACTGCTTTGCTTTGTTGAGGGGTTCTCCAAGGACTGGGGTACTGCTTGTAGGAGATCCACATGTCCTCTGCCATGTGGAACGTGAAGCACGTGTGAGAAGCCATGTGAGAAGATGGGGAAAATGCATACTTCTGGTCTCGACGTGAGATGTTTAGATGCAGGGACCCCAGGGAGTTTCATTAAACACTGCCTCAACCTTGTGCCTCTGCAGATTCCGGGAGGCCCCTTTAAAAAAAAACCAGTGCTTAGAGTCACCCAACCTGCCTTAGGGTCTCAGGAGCTTCTGAGGAGCATCGGAGACCGTGGGTGTGAACAGAACACATGGACCGCACCACACTGGTGTCTTCTGGGAAGCTGCGCCCTGAGCCCACACTGAGCTCAGCACTGAACGTTCCTGCATGCTGAGCATGCGTGGAACAAATGTTGCTCACCCCATAGAGGGACTCATTGTACCGAACAGCAGACAGCAGTACACACTACAGCTTATTAAGAGGTTATCATGTACTGCCACAGGCCACGTCCTGGTCACACTAAATGTGTCCTTTCACGCCTGATTCCTTTTATATGGGACAGCACTGTCAAGGTGCCAGGGCTCTGCTCCCTTTTCTGGCTGGATAAGATTCTGAAAGGGCGCAACACCTTTTGCTCATGCACAGACCCACCCTGGACATGATGGTTGGGATGAGTTTGCCAGCTGGGCTCTAACCGTGCTTACTGCATACCTATGATCTGTATGAAGCTTACCTGTGAAGCAGTCACTGTTATGAAGCCAGAGTAGGCCTCTGAGACTCAGAGAGCTGAAATGACTTGTCCCCAGGGTTATTAAGCCAAAAAGTGGCAGATGCAGGACCCCCCATCTCCCACAGCAATAATGACAATGACTGTGGCCCCCCTGGGACCATTAGGATTGTCTTCTAAATAATCACAGCTGCCCCCCTCCCTGACTCTAAGTCAAAATCTCTATAACTGTCACTCTTAGCTAGGAGTGACTTTGTGCCCTCCCCACTCCGTTCTCTAGGGGACACCAGCCATCTGTGTACACATTTTGGGGTATCATAGCTTGTAGGTGGGGCACTACTGGCATGCAGTGGGAAGAGACCAGAGATTTGGGGTGCTGTTGAATGTTCTAGTAGTGCACAGATTGAAGCCCCACAGTAAAGAAGGATCAGGCCCCAGGTTGGAGACACCGAAGCCAAGAATTTTCATTACAGAAGTCCAGTGGGATTGCCGGGCTGATTTTTTTGCTCAGCATCTCTGTCAGCCTGCACACGTGTGTGCAGAGGGCTTGAGGAGGAGCCAGAAGCTTGCCTTTCCCCTTTGATCCCTTTCAGAAGGCTTGGTCACACCTTGGCTGTGACACAGGCCCCCAGGAAGCTGACTTGTTCTGTTCACGGTTTTTTTGGTAAAGACACCGCACCTTCGGAGAGAAGGAGGTAGCATTGCAGATGTGTCCAGGTGTTGCTGCTGCCTACAGGAGACCTGGAGCTCTGCAGAGAAGAGGCTGCCGCAGATCGTGTGTTTGTGCAGTGCATGGTGATTCACGGCAAGGCCCCCACCCCTCAGAGAGCTCACCCAGCCTGGCCCTGGCCTGGCTGGCTGCAAGCCCTTGGCTGGCCGCCCCAGTAGCAATGACTCAGGTTTTCCACCTGTAAAATGGGAGGGGTGGCTCTTGCTGGCATCCCCAGTGCCAGCAGCCCCTACCACGTCCCCCCACCCCTACTCCATCAAAGGCAAGGCTGAGAAGCCACCTCTGTAGCTGCTGTTTTCACTGCTAGTAAGCCGGCCTTAACAAAAGCTCAATTAGAAAGTCAAGGGGCTTCCACACTGAAAGACAGGCTTAATAGCTCACCCATGTGGGAGGAATTAGCAGTTGTATCCCGGGCTTCTCAACAAGTCCCGGAGCCCACAGGCGGTGGGGTGCGGTATTGCTTCTGAGTACCAAGCCAGGCATCAGGACCATGGGGCTGGGCTGGGCTGGGCAAGTCACTAGGAAGTGGGTGGAAGCCTTGGAAGTCCCTAAGTGCACCTGCTACTCAGTGGGGCTCCCTAGCCCTGGCAACAGAGGAAGAGGGTGATCTGAACTGGAACATGGAAGGAAATGGTTAAGTTCGGGCCTCACAAGGCTGCTGCTCAGGCTCCTGACTAGCTCCCGGCTCCGGATGGGGAGGGGATGGGGAGGTCCAGGGGCTCTGGCATGGGAAGACCTGGCCTTCTGCCCAGCCCTAAACTCTAGGACAAGAGCCAGAAGCTCAAGCTGACTCACCAGGAAGGCAGGGCCGTGGAGAGAGGGAGGGGCCTAAGGGAGTAGGAGGGACCTGGCTGCAGCTAGAGTTCCTTTGTCACCTGGCCGGTGCTACACCTGCCTCTATTCGTTGTCTCCTGTATCCTGCCTTCCACACAGGGCTGAGGGGTGGCTCCTGGTCCTGAGCCTGCTGAGAAGGGTTCCTGTCTCAGCCAGGTGGGGACTGGTCCATCACTGAATGTGAATCTCTGTGCTCATGTCCTCCGAAGGCTGCTGTGAGCACTTTAGCATATTGTACTGGCAGGGAGCTTAGCACCGGCCTGTCCTGCCCCAGCTTTCATTTGCTGTGGATAGAGATGAGCAGAAATAGGAAAGACCTGCCTGCCCGAACTCAGGCACCTCTGGCACCTCTCTCCTGGGGCTGAGGAGAGCTCCCAAAGGGTCTCTGAAAGCGAGCCTTTCTCCAGAGAAGGACTCAACAGGAGGGAGCAGGGGAGAAAGTGGGGTGGGGGGACAAAGAAGTAGGAGTGTGGCCCAGGGAACCTCCCAGAGGAGGCCAGGCTGAGTTCGACCTGAGGTCATGAGGAAGGAGCTGCCCACATAGGGAGGGGAGAAGAGAGGGAAGCACAGAGCTCAAAGGTGGGAGCATGCCTCCGAGGTAGCAAGGGGTACCACTGTACTTACCCAGCACGTCTGGGGACTTGGGTTCCACCCTCAGCACTGCAAAATACACACATGCATGTACACACTGTCTGTCTGAGAGAAAAAGTCAGGGGAAATAGAAGGTTCTAGAAGTTCCAGAAACATGGTGGGAACATAGTGATGGAGGGGGACCTCTGGGAAAGGAAGCCATGAGGGCAGATTCTGGAGTGTACAGCTTACAGTAAGAATCGCCCACAGGCTTCATCTGGCCGTGCACTCAGCTCACACTGGGCTGTGAGTCTGGGCTGAGAAGTGGAAGGAAGAAGCAGCTTGAGCAGTGGAGATCATGATGAGGGGGTGGTCTGGGCCTATCCCTGCACAGAGGAGAATGAAGACCCGGTTTGTCTAGCTCCTACCTCTCCTTTAGGGAAGGCAGCCTAGATTCCTGCAAATAGAGCACTGTGAGAGCAAACTGGCTAAGTGGCTTGTGGTTCTTTCAGGGATGTGATGTTTGGAGGTCCCCACTTGGGACTCCATTCCTGCCTTCTCTGCCGCGTCTCTGGAGCAGATTTCTCTAGGTCACCATGTTTCTTTTCTTCTTGCCCTCAGCTCAGCGCTCTGCCCATGAGCTGCCCATGGTGGAGAGACAAGACGTGGACAGCTGCCTGGTCTACGGGGGCCAGCAGATGATCCTCACGGGCCAGAACTTTACGGCTGAGTCCAAGGTGGTGTTCATGGAGAAGACCACAGGTCAGTCGCTTTCTCTTGCTTCTCTGAGCCAGATGGAACTGAGCCTCGCAGCACACTCAGCCTATTGGGTAACTTCCCGTTCTTCTGGCTCACTCCCCAGTGACCCACAGCCTCGCAGGTCACCGTGGATGTGGGTGACATGCTTGGATTGGTCCTTGGATGTTTCCGTGGAGACTAAACTTGTCGCCTTTCATTGACCTTGTTTTTGTTTTGCTATCGTTTCTGCACATGGGCAAACATTTTTAAAAAATACTTTTTCCTATTTCTCAGAAGAGAAACTGAGTGTGTTGCTGCTTTGAGGCCGGTGTTGGGGTGCCTACGTCACTGTGAAGTGGGCACTCCTGTCACTGAGGTTCGCTGCCTAGGAGAAGCAGCATAGGAAGAGGCTGAGCAGGAACGTGGGCTCCCTTTTGGAAATGTGAGCGTTGGGTCTGATGAACTCTGACCTCCTTTGACAAACCAGGATCTCGTCTACTGAAGACAAGGTATCTAGGAGTATACAGTCATGAGGTCTAGACGGAGCAGCAGAGCCTGGCTAAAGGTAGCACGGAGGTCCCTGTTGGACTCTTGTGATTAGATGGCTCACAGGATAGCCTCCAGCGGGGACAGGGAGAGCAGCAAGCAGATACAGGAAGCCCCGTTACGGTCACAGCAGCAGGAGGGGACAGCAGAGCAAATTCTGTGAAAAGCTTGAGGTCCAAGCGATGGACGTACCCAGGCACCTGTGTGCAGGTGGCTGTGAGGACAGGAGACACACGGGGGTAGGAAGGGAAAGTAAAAGTGACGACAGAGCCTGTCCCCAGGTGGGAGGGGCTTAGGATCACGTCCTTTCCCGGACACAGTTGACATCATCGCTGGGTAAGAGTGGTGGGGCCTTCTGTGAGCCGAGTGTGTTCCCAGAATCCCTCACTCCCCACCTGGTGCTCTGAGCTCTGCTCTAGTCCTGAGGGCTGAAACACTTGCAGTCGCTGTCCAGTGTGTCCTGACCGGCAGAACTGACCCTGATGCGAATCAGCAACACGTAGAGGTCACTGAGAAAGGTGGAGAAAGAACAGACGTGAGTGTTAGGGGAGTCTCCAAGATGAGTGAATGACCAGCTGCCTGTCACAAACCCATGTGCCCCACTGGAGAGCTCCTACAGAGCAGGAGAGGCAGGGGCAGGGCTGACCCACTCCCTGCAGGACTCACTCTCTCTGCTTACACGGACACAGTTTTGAGTCTGTATTTTCACTCGTGCTTTTTTGACGCGTGAACGTCTGCGCCGACGCTTCCTGGTCTCTCAGCACCTGGCTGTAAACAGACGTGGCTCATCCTGCCGTAGGGTCTCGTGGTGCCTTATCAGCCCGTGGCTCATCCTTCCGTAGGGTCTCGTGGTGCCTTATCAGCCCATTTCATTTTTATCGATTTCCTTCTTATCGAGTCCAGGTAGAGACGTGGTTCTAATTGGTCTGGGCCTGAAGGTTAGTTTCTTTTCCCACTGCAGTGATGACTACCTTAGCAAAAACGGCCGAAGGAAGGGTCTGCTTGGGCTCACGGTTCATGGGTCCAGCCTATCGCGCGCAGTGGTCACACTGCATCTACAGTTAGGGGCGTCTTGATGCTGGTGTCAGTTCCGTCCTCTTAATCAGGCAGTTAGGGTGGGCCTCCTGCCTCATTTAACCTCGTCTAGATCATACCTCACAGACACCCCTGGAGGCTTGCCTCTTAGTTGGGTCTAGATCTTGTTAAGCAGACAATATTAACCATCGCAGCGTGGTGAGGTAATCGGCTGCCCTAGTGGATGTGGGTAGCAGGAAACAGCACGTTCTCTAGGTTGGATTCAGCTCCAGGATCAGGATGCTATCCTTGCCCGCTGTGAATATTGACAAGACAAACGTGGCTTTAAAGCACCACGGGGGAACAGCCGATAAGATCCAAACGTTTTGTTACTCATGTCCAAGGCGACAGAGCCTCTGTGTTGACAGGAACGTCTAAGAAAGGACAGGATGATGGATCCTACTGACTCCCTGCTGCTGGGGACTGCCAGCGAGTTCCGGGTGTCTGGGTCAATAGTTTTGATGAACTGCTTCCTGAATGAATGAGAGAGCGCTGACCGAGTGGCATTGGCTGTAACCAGAGTTTTCATGGACCACCGGCTCCCAAATAGTGACACCGAGACTTCTTATTAATTATGAAAGCTCAGCCATATCTTAGGCTTGTTCCCAACTAGCTCTTATAACTTATTAACCCATTTATATTGGTCTGCGCTCTGCCACGTGGCTCATTACCTCTCCTCCATGCTGTACATCCCACTTCCTCCGTATCTGGCTGGCAAATCTCCAACCTCTCAGATTCCACCCCCACCCTCCAGTTCCTCTCTCTCCCCGGAAGTCCCACTTAGCCTCTCCTGCCTAGCTATTGGCTGTTCAGCTTTTTATTAAGCCAATCAGAAGTTGCCTTGGCAGATGAGGTTAAGCAGAGACACATCTCCACAGTGTATAAAAAATTATCCCCACAACAGTTGGCTGCTGCGTAGCTCTCTTGGTTTCCAGAGCTGTCCACACCTTGACCTCACCATGAGAAGCATTTGGCCTTGAAAAGTCAAGTTGAACCAATGGGAACAATCATAATGGCACATTCCCCATATAACTCAGCATGCTGACTTATTATTATGCCATTATTAATAAATTGGCGATTGAGGTCAGGGCTGAGTAAACCACTCTTTCCTGTGTATGTAGCCTCGGCCTGTGGTTTGGCCTCCCTCTGTAAACTGGCATATCAGCCCTGCCCCTGGAGTAGGGGTTCACATGGGAGTCCTGTGCCCTGAGAACAGAGCTTGTGGTCATCGGACACCTGTGGTTGTCCT
Source organism: Arvicola amphibius (assembly GCF_903992535.2). NCBI lineage: Eukaryota > Metazoa > Chordata > Mammalia > Rodentia > Cricetidae > Arvicola > Arvicola amphibius. The sequence continues at coordinate 10,154,687 of NC_052051.1, forward strand.
CAGAGCTCTGGCCACATGCCTTGTGTAGAGCACATGTTGTCTGTGTGTGAGTTTGGATTGGACAAGCTTAGGAGTGGGGATGCAGCTGTCACCAACATGGTCCCAAGTCCGGGCTTTGAGGTCAGACTGTGTGACAGTTACTTTTTAGTGCCACCTTGTCACAGCCTGGAATCACCTGGGAAGAGAGGTGGTTCGTTTTGTTTTTGTTTTTGTTCTTTAAAGACGGCATTTCTCAGTGCAGCCCTAGCTGTCCTAGAACTTGTTTTGTAGACCAGGCTGGCCTTGAGCCCAGAGATCTACTTGTGTCCACCTCCCGAGAGCTGGGATTAAAGGATTGTACCACCACCATCTGGCGGGAGGAGAGTTTTCCTGAGGAACTGTCTAGATCAGGTTGACTGATATGTCTGTGGAGAACCAGCCTGATGTGGGAGGATACAGTCATTATGGGCGGCACCATCCCTTAGGCACAGGAATGAAGAAAAAAGAAGCAAACAGGCAGCGTGGCTGCATTTGTTTCTCTCTGTTCTTGATTATGGATGCTGGGCGACCAGTTGTCTCAGGCTCCAGCCTCTGTGACCTCCATGAAATGACGGGCTCTGATCCACAATTGGATGCTGAGTAAACCACTCTTTCCTTTCGTTACTACACGTTGTAAGGGAAGAACAAAGATGAGCTCACCCAGAGAGCCAGGAGATGTTCAGAAGCAACAGCCCTAGTCCTGAGCCAAGCTCTGGTCTAAGCGTTTGCCTAGGTTAACTGATCTGATTCCCGTGATAGCCCTCCAAAGGAACTACTCTTCCCCAAGTTCTACAGTGAGACTAAGCACAGAGACATTAGATGACGGAATGAAGGTCACACAGTTGGTTCTTGGTAGTGTAAGACTTACATTCAGGCAGTGTGGCTCCAGGGTTTATATAAGCTCAGACCTGGGATGATTTGCTCTAAAGATCTCTTCTCTCCCCAAAGCATGGACTTGAACCCTGTCGTAGTGATGGAGAACCCTGAGTTCTGCTGAGCTGTTGGTGCAGTTTCTATTTCATTGCTGAGACTCTTTAACACCAACTTCAGGACATCAGGCACCAGTGAGACACCCTGAGTATCCCCCCAGAAGTGGGCTTCCCTGAGAGGGGTATGTGGCTCCTCTTATCCCTGACAGGGGGGGACCTTGATAATTTGCAAGGTGCAGAGCCTGCTCTTTTGACCCTGGGGTTCACCTCCTGCAAGGGAGATCCATGTAACTGAAGTTGGTTTTTCCAAAACCGGTCCTGTGTCCATCTCCATGGACACTTGGCCAGTAGGCGCTGCACTCAGGGTGGGGTGGCCAAAGTTTTCCAAGGCAGGGGAATCCCAGCTGCTGTTCTCATTAGGAAAGGTGACAGTGCTGGGCTAATCTTAGCAGCAGAGTTTGGTCATCGGCAACGGGAGCCTCAGCATGCTTTTTATAGCTGTCCGCTAAAATGGGCTTGGCACTTTCCACTCCATCAAGAGGACAAGCTGAGGAGGTGGAAAAACAGTGAGGAGAGGGGCCATGGGGTGCCTGAGCTAGGAGAGCCCCGTGTTTTGGAAAGTGTGGTTCTATTTATAGCGGCAGTCATAATAAGGATTATTATGAGTTTCGGTCCTATTTTTAATTCTTCATAGGACTTGCAGGGACCCGTGAGACTCTACATTTGCCCATCCCTCTGATCTCAGCTGATCTTCTCTCGCTGGTTCCCCTGGCTGCCCAGAATCCCTCTTCATTCTGTCTTTGGATGCTCCATGCCCCTTCATACCCCAGGACCTTGGCTTGTGCTATTGGCTTTGGAACATTCTTCCCTTGTTCCTTCACACATGGTGTCTCCTACTATGTAGAAGTCACTTTCCTTGAGAGGTGTTTTTTTCTTTAACCTTCATGGCTCAGCCCCTAACCCGGTGTCATCTCGTCCTGTCCCAATGACATGCTTGGTTCTCCAGGTGGCTCTCAGCGCTTCCTTAGCCTGTCTACTGTCTCCGTCCACTGGTTCCCACCTTAGACTGGTGCTGATGGTTGCTTTGGAGCAGGGCCTCACTGTTTGCTGCTGCACTCTTGACTTTGAGAACAGTCTCCGTGCATCGTGTCTGTCTGTGTGTGTGTATGTGTGTGTGTGTGTGTGTGTGTGTGTGATGCTGAAGGAAAGTCCCATCCCCCTCTGTTGTCCCTCCAGCCTTGAAAAGTGTCTTTACTAGCCCTATTTTACAGACAAGTTGACTGAAGTTCAAAGATATCAAACCGGGAATCCTGGGTTAGCCCTCGACTAGGGAAAGCTCTGGAACCCTAGAATGCCATTTGCCTGGGCTCTGGAGTGATTTCTCCTGTCGGGTCAGAGAGAAGTTAAGAGAATGTCCAAGGACAGTTCTGATCCCATGTGCTCTGCAAAGCAAAAGATGCATAGCCTTCCAGGGAAGGTCAGGCTGGGAGGCAGACTGTTCCTGCCCTCGCTAGGAACCCTGGCCCCTGGCCCCTGGCCTCAGGCAGAGTCGGGGGTCCCAGCAAAACATTGCAAAACAGGAAAAAATCTAAGGACACAAAAACACAAGCGGTCTGCTTGAGGAGACAGGGTTACCATGGCTCCGAGTGACTCTCAAGGCTGGCGCGACCCAGTGTTTTGGAAGGTTCCTCCATGTGACACAGGGTTTTGGAATTCTTCAGCTGGTAAGTCCTTCTTAATTCAGGCCCCTGGCCCTAGCCAAGCCACTCCCGGGCTCTCTGTGTCCCGCGGGGGCGTAGGCTGGACACAGGCCCACATCGAATTACTCAGCTCTACAACTAAAATTTTTTGAAGCGGGTTTCTTGTTTTGTTGGATGGATTTCTTGGCGCGGTCTAATGGCAGAGGCTCCCATCACCTGTCCAGAAGGCAAATTGTTTTTTTTTTTCTTTTTCAAGAGGAGGCGTAGGCGGTGGAATCCCCTCGTCCCCACTGAGTCACTGAAGCCAGCCGTGACTCACTTTATTGCTCCCAGGTTCCCAAAGGCTGTATCATTTGGGCTTTGTTTAATAAATAGAATTATGTATGTGCTTAAAATATATTTTGAAACCTTTTTGTTCAGAAAGTATTTTTCCATGAATGAACGCAACGAGCAGATCCAAGGTACCTTATCAACAGCCCCTTCTGCACCTGTTCTTCTCCCTGGGGTGTGGTCCCAGGGCCTGGGTGGGCTTCTCTGGACGATACTGACCCCAGGCTGGGAGGATCTCTGGAAACTAGACTCCAGCCTTTATGGTATGACTAAGGCTCAGGAGACCTTTGCCCTCGGTGACTCACTCAAGGCCGGTGTCATACCCTCTCTCAACCCCCTCCAAAGACGGAGTCCAGACGGCAGCTTTGAAGCCTATCTGGTGACAGAAAATGCATTATTTTCAGACAGCTGCATGTGTGCCCGAGCCTCCTGCCTCCCCACACAGATCAACTTCTTCAGGGGATCAAACTGCCCCTTGTCCCACTCTCCCGGAGAGCCGTCCTTACCTGTGCATCCTCACTCTGCCTGGAATCTTAAAAAGAGGCAACACAGGAAGGAGTTTCCTAGTTAACTTGAGTTGAAGGGTTTGTGCCTTCAGAAATTGGCAGAGCCAGCCTTGGTGGTACATGTCTGTCATCCCAGCGCTAGGGAACAGGGAACTGGATGTGGCTGAGTTGGTAGAGCACTTGCCTGGCATGCGTGAAGCACTGGGTTCCATCCCCGGCACTGGCTAATCACTAATCCAGGCATGTTGGTGCACACCTGTAAGGCCAGCCCTTGGAAGGTGGAGTTGGGAAGATCAGAAGTTCAAGGTTACCCTTAGCTATGAAACAAGCTCTAGGTTCCTTGGGCTCTATAAGAGCCTGTCCAAAAACATCAAAAATGAAAAATACATCCTAAGAAAGAAAAAGACCCAAACAAACAAGCAAACAAACAAATCTGTCCTTGATGCCAGTAGCCTCTGTGAGCCACCCAGCTGGTCAGTGGCTTAGCTTTCAGAGTATCTGTTAAAATCCCCATTCTGTCCTCTTCTGTTTCCTTCCCAAACTCGAAAACGGAGTCAGTGGCATTTTACTATAAACCAGGAGATGGAGACTGCAGGTACAGGCACACAGTGGGTGCCCTGAAGGTAGCAGCTGCTCCTGCGGGATCTCCGACCTGTCCACATGGAGTCTGTAAGGCAGGGCCCAATGCTTTCTTAGCTATCAGAACCGTCCCTCCTGGTACATTCTCTCCCTTTCCCATGGAGAGCCTTTAGTTCTGGCATTCTGGCCCAGCAGAGCTCCCTCCCCTCCCCCTCCACGGATGGGGTGCTGAGTCACACAGCCATCCGCAGACTTCCTTGAGGTGACAGAACTTAGCAGTGGAGGGCAGGGCCCCCAAACCCCAGTTTCCTGGTTCCCAAAGTGCCCGGTGTCTGCAGCCTGCAGAGTTGTCTATAGATGATGTGCAGCTCTGAAAACAGCAGCTGCAGGAGGGGTGGGGGCCGCTGGGGAAGATGGGCTTCTGTACACACCTGGCCCTCAGGACTTCCACATCCACCCTTGGGTATTTATTAAGCACCTACTGTGTGTCAAGGGCAGCATGACAGATAAGGTCCCTGCCGTGTGTGTGTGTGTGTGTGTGTGTGTGTGTGTGTGTGTGTGTAACACTTCAGGCTTGTTTATAAGCAGGGCACGGATTCTGCAGAAGGGCTGGGGTGCAGAACGCCTGCTTCCTGTGGCCCTCAGACAAGCCTTGAGCTGCCCTCACCCCTGCATCCCAGGCAGGCTAAAGAGAGGCACATGCATGCTTGTAGAATGCAGAACTTGGTGTTATGAAATCTGAGTGTGACTAGACACCCTTGCTTTCATTGGTGACATCTGGCAACTCTGGGCAGAGAGATCAGAAAGGAACTTTCCAGAAGACACGGCTCTGAGCAGAGCCCTAAAGGAGGGAACGGAGGATGCGTAGACCCTGTAAGGAAGAGTGGCAGGCCAGAGGATCTGTTCAGGAGCCCAGACCATGATGGGATGGGTTCTGTGGACCATGGATTTGGTGAGAAGCATTGGAAAGAGACATTTCTTCTGGGGCCTCTAGGCAAGAAGAGGAGTCTGGTTTTATCCCCAGTGCAGGGGGACATTGGTGGAGGTTTTCAGTGGAGCGTATAATGTGGCTACTGTTTCAAGATTGCTCAGATATCTTTAGAGCATGGACAGGAAGAGGGGCGAATGCATATTGGGAAATAGAAGAGGTGCTGCCATAGTGGCCTGGGGTGAGCCTCACCAAGCCAGGGTAGTCAAGAGAGAGGTTTGGTGTAGGCATCTAGTGGCTTCCTCTGCAGATCTGTGTAAGTCTGTCCAGGCAGTGTCACCAGGATATCCCTGACCTCCGTGTGTCTGACTGGCAAACTGTGCCATGCTCTAGGAAGGACCCGCTTTACACTGGTTAACCGTCATGAAGTGTAGGCTGAGGTGACTTCAGCAGCCTTCGTTTATTTGGTGCTTGAGGGCAGAGCTGGGGATGCTTCGGGCCTGGTTTCCTGAGTGAACTGACTCTTGGATTTCCTCCACACACGTTCCAGCCGGGCAGCAGCAGCTCAGGGCCCAAGTGCTGCACATCTGTGAGAGCTGGCTGGCCCCTCCTGGGAGTGATGACACCACCCGCTCTTCCAGGCAGACAGTTGGGGCTCAGCCCCCTTCCCCAGGCCTGCTGCTTCCTGTTAGCCCCGCCCAAATCCCTAGCCCTTCTGAGCTGCCAGCAGACATAGAATCACAGGCCCGTACACCAATCTCTCTCTCCTTCCTCCCTCCCATCCCCCTTTCCCTTCTCTTTGCCCCAATTTCTTCCTCCTCCTGCCCATCTGTTTGTTTGTTTAAGACAGAGTCTCAGATAACCTATATTGCCTTTGAACTCACCATGCAGCTGATGACCTTAAACTTTTGGTCCTCTTACTTTCTACTTCCCGAGTGCTAGGATTTCAGGCATGTGCCATGGGGTCCAGTTTATGCAGTACTGGGCGTGACAATCACTCTACCAACCAAGCATTATCGCTAGCCCTGTCCATCTGTTTGTCTGTCCGTTCATCCATCCTTGCTCTCTCTATCCCCTAACTGCCCCTTCCTGCTTCCATTCTCCTAGGCCTCTTTCCATCCCTCTAGTCATCTCCTCCGTCCTCACGCCATCCCACCATCCCTCCCTCCATCATGCCCTCTGTCCTCTGTGCACTCTGGTAAGGTCACCTAACAAAGATACTCAAAGCCTGTGATGTCTGCTGAGTTGAGCCCCCACCTCCCCTTCCCTTTTAGCCTTGATTTTCTATCCCTAACCCCTTTGCTCAAAATGCCTGGCTCTTCCTTCCCTTCTGACTAAGGCTGGAAGGGCTTCCTCTGTGTTGGCCACCAAGCCCTGTTCCCTTTAGACCTAGGGAGTTCCCCCAAATATCTGCTCCAAAGACCAAGTTCTTTATTTCATCTCAGGACAGCAGATACGCATGAAGCCCTCTCAGCCAGAAGTGTGACCTGGGAATTGCTGGGACCCAGGCTCCCTGCTTTTTAGGGCTTTGCTTTTGAGACAGGGCCCAGCTATATAGTAGCCTGTTCTGGAACCCACCATCCTCCTGCCTCTGTCTGCCAAGCTCTGGGATCACAGACCAGCCCTCCCCATACCTGTCGTTGCCTGTGCCGAAGCAGCCATGTTTATAGACTCACAAGATGGCCTCATGACACATATACTGGTCTGTAGATACTGAGCCAGGGTGCTTCTTGTAAAATAGGGGTGTGTTTTCTAGTTAGGAAAAAATATATCTACCTTATTCTAAGGACTGCCCAGTATAGGCATAGCTGATATCTACCTACCCATCTGTCCACCCTCCCATCCATCCATCCACCCACCCACTCATTTATCTTTCCACCCACCCACCCACCCATCCACCCACCCACCCACCCACCCATCCACCCACCCATCCATCCACCTATCCACCCACCCACCCATCCACCCACCCACCCACCCATCCACCCACCCACCCATCCATTCATCTGTCCATCCACCCATTCATCCGTCTCCCTACCCACCCACACACCCATCCATCTACCTCTCACTCACCCATCCATACATTTATCCATCATTCACTATGTTCACATTGATCCACCCATCCATCCGCCCACCCACATCCATCATCTATCCACTCCCCTACCCTTCCATAGTCTTCCCATTCATCTACCTAATATCCACCCACAGTCCATATATCTCTCCATCCTCCTGTTTACCCATCCATATACCCATCCAATCATCCATTGATCCACTCTGCATCAACCCATACACCCACCTGTCAATCCACTCACTTGCTCATCTTTCCTTCTTTTATTGGCTACACACTGCCATAATGGATTCAGCCAGACCTTATCTGCGAGTTCCATCCATGACCATTCTATTCACTGAGCCAAGAATGCAAATGAGGGGCTGGAGAGATGGCTCAGAGGTTAAGAGCATTGCCTGTTCTTCCAAAGGTCCTGAGTTCAATTCCCAGCAACCACATGGTGGCTCACAGCCATCTGTAATGAGGTCTGGTGCCCTCTTCTGGTGTGCGGGCATACACACATATACAGAATATTGTATACACAATAAATAAATATTAAAAAAGAATGCAAATAAGACCCCACTCCCCAAACCCAGCCAATTCTCTTTCCTTAGAGGCCAGTGTGAGACCCCAAATTCTAAAGTAGAGTGGCGGTGACATCCATGGTGGCTTGAGCTTTTGCCTGAGCATTTTTTTTTTTGAACTGCCTATTTTAATACTCAACCCAATTCTTGGAGGAAACTAAAGCACACAGAGGCTTAGCAACCACTTGCAGCCACACAGGCAGTCAGTGCTGGCGGTGGGATGAACCTCGTCAGAGTGAGGTGAGCCTTGGGGAAGTCTCTGGGGGTGAACTTCGAAGACAATGCCTCTAGACAGCAGTCCTCAGCCACACTCATAACATACCTCCCCCATGACCGCGAGGACGCGTGCGCCTGTTAGTGTGGGTACAAGAAACAAGGGTTGCTCAAAAGCATGGCCCGGAGACCCCCATAGCAGACCACACCCGCTTGAGCCCAGCCTCTGAGTGAGCCTTCAGGGTGATGAGGCTCAGTAGAGAAGATAGCTGGCCAGTTTTCACTTCCTGCTGGGGGGGGGGGTCATTCTGCCATGAATAGAGTGTGGGCTCTGTGAGTGTGCACAGCCAGGCTAGGTCCCCAAGCTCCCACACTTTGAGTCTCTGAGTCCAGAAGAGTCAAAACACAGAACAGAGCGCCTGACTCAGTTGGCTTTGGTCATTGCTGGCTGCATCTTCATTTGCACCCAGCCTCTTGTCTTCTTTGTCATCCTCCTCACTCCGCTTTCTCATTTTCCTCCTCCCTTCCCCTCCCCTCCCATCCTCCCACCTCAGCTTCCCAAAGGTTGAGACTACAGGTGTGTGCCATGGCACCCAGCTTGAAAAGATCCATTAAAATATATATATATATATAATATTTATTTTAAAATTATGTATGTGTATGCCATGTGAGTGTAGTACTCACAGAGGCCAGAAGAGGGTGCTGAGTCCCCTGGAACTGGAGTCACAGGTAGTTGTGAGCCACCCTGTGAGTGCTGGGAATGGAACCTGGGTCCTCTGCTAGAGCAGCAAGTGCTCCCAATCCCTGAGTTGTCTCTCCAATCCTCTAAGAAGATCCATTCTTCAAAGCAAGGCAGCAGGGAGTCATGCTGCCGTCTCATGTAAGAGACACCACCTCAGTGGCGTCCCTGTGTAGATTCCAGCCGAGCCCTGCAGGTAGATATTCATCATTGCAAACAGAAAATCCTTGCTAAGCTCTGACTTTAAAATGTGTGCGTTTTCAGTTTTAACTCATGTTGAGATATGTGCCCATGTTCAAATAATCTATATATGCCAATATAAGAGCCCCCTGTGAACATCTCCCATGTGCTTACACAGTGCCGGAGCCTGATACTTTGATCTGTACGCTCATTAGGAGATAGTCTAGAACCCCCGTGTTTTAAATTGGAGACAGAGACTTACCATCTTATCCAAGGCTGCACAACTAATTGGGGCAAGCAAAGATTTCAGGCCAGGTCTGAAGTTGTGAAGTTTGGGATAAAAGGGCTGAATGCTGCCGGGGACAGAGAGGAGACGTTGGCACTGTTGCAGGGCATTTCCAAAGAGGGTTCTAGGGAGTGTGTCGCACAGCTCTGCCAGTGCACTGGAGTGGGCGGGCATTTCCTCCTACACCCACGTTGTCCCTACAGCCCTCATCTGCCAGCTCCAGGGGGCCCAGCCTTGCACAGCAGCACCCCCAGGAAATCCAAGTCTTAAGGATGGGAGTGAACACCTAATCTCTGGAGGGGGGGGGTGAGATGCCACTCAGGTGTGCCCAGTCCAGGCTGCCCTATCCTACCAGTTCTAGCCTGGCTTCCTCCTCTGCGAGCCCTGTGACCCTAGCCAGTTCTCCCCTCTCTGACTGGGACTCAACTTAGCTAGTGGAGTAAAGGCCAGACATGCTTTGGGGCAGCATATGGAGGAACAGGGTTGAAATCTGAGGGACAAAGGATGCTGGGACCAGGGCAGGCATTAAGTTAGTTAAGAATGGTGCCCTGAGCAGCAAGGCCAGAGCTGGAATAGACAGGACCTTGAGGGCCATGGCAGAGCTGTGGCGGTGTCACTGGGCACAGGAGGCAGGAAGGATTTGTGGAGGGCTGGTGAATCTGTCATTGCAGCGGGGGTGACTGCAAGGTCCCGTCTACAGATGTCCTTTTCTCGGCATCTCAGAGCTGGGCACCTTCCTCTGTTGGTTCTCTGGAAGCTTCTCCCTTGCACTTTGCTTGGGCTTAACTGTGACTTGGAGGCGGTGGTTCAATAGCTTGTGTCTTTACACAGACTTCCTCTGGGCCTTAGGTTCCCCTTCTGATGGTGCTGAGCTGACTCATTTCTAGACCATACTCAAGCTCCTATTGGCAGTTGCCTCCTTGGGTAGCCATGCCCATCGGTAAGGGGTGGGGAGGGCTCTGCCCTTTTCTCCTGGGTCCATAGACCCCAAAACCATATCTGACATAGCCTGTGAGATACCCTATCGTGAACATTGCCCTTCTGCGTGTCAAGGATTAGTTCAACTTCTTGACAGTTCTTCAAGGAATTCTGTCTGCACCTCCGAAGGATGAGCTCTGAAACCCAATCAACTCTACCCCTCCCCTTCCTTCTTCCTTCCCCCTCTGTCTTTTTTGTCTGTTTCTTGAGAGTCACTCTGTAGCCCAGGCTGGCTGCTGCCTCATCCTCCCACATTCTCCCCCAAGTAGTGAAGTTCATATGGAATTAAGCTCAAGCAGTGAGAAGCTGGGCAAGAGGGGGGACCCCTTACTGCTTCCCACATGGGCTTCTGGCTCAGCATTCAGGCTGCAGTCAGTGAGCAAGGTTGGAACCCACAAAGCCTGCTGTGCAGCCTGGGTCTCTGTCAATGACCTTGGGCCCATTTTTGACGTAAAAGCAAGGATAATCCTGGACTAGTCCTGTCTGGCTCTTTGCGCACTGTGGATCTGTGTGTTGATGGCTTCCAGCCAGGTGCCTTTGGTGTCCCTTTGGCCTCCATTTCTCCTGCCTCTGGAGTGGCTTCTCCTGGCCCTCAGCAGTCATTCCAGCCAATGACATTTTTGTATATCCCATTATGGCTCTTTGTTTTTTCTTACAATGTGGTCGATAGACAGCCAAGACTATCACCTGGTCCCTTCCATAGAGATCTAAGGAAGAATGTCTGTACTCCCCTCCCTCTGCTATCTCTGCGTGTATGTGGTGTGTGCATGCCTGTTTGTGAGCACCTGCATCTGTGATCTGTGTGTGTACATGTGGAAGTCAGAGGTTGATGTTGGGTGTCCTCTATTGTCCTCCACCTTACTTTGGGTGTGTGGTATATATACACGTGTGTGTGTGTGTGTGTGTGTGTGTGTGCGCGCGCGCGCGCGCTCGTGTACCTGTATCTGTATATGTGCATGTGGAGATCAGAGTGTAACTGGAGGTTTCTTTCCTGCCCACCAGTTCTCAAATAACCACTCTGAGGCTTAATATTAATTATAAACTGCCTTGCCTATTAGCTCAGGCTTATTATTGACTAGCTCTTAGAACTTAAATTAACCCATTTCTATTCTATATTTTACCACAAGGCTTGTGACTTGTTGCCTCATATCTTGCTTCCCTAGTGCCTGCTGGCTTCTCCAGACTCTGCCTTCTTTCTCCCTGTCTTTTTGCTTGGGTTTCTCACCTAGCTATATTCTGCTTGGCTATTGGCTAAATCACCTTCTTACAGAAGAATGCTCCACAACACCAGAATCTGATGTCGGGTATCCTTCTCTATCACTTTGCATCTCACTTTGGGAGTGTGGTGTATATGCACACGTGTATGCATGCATTCATGTGTGTGTGTGTATGTGTACATGCATGTGCACACATGCACACTTGCCTGTGTGTACCGTCGTAGCAGCCCGAGGAGAAATTTGGGTGCCCCGCTCATCACATTTTGCCTTATTGTTTTGAGCTAGGGTCTCTCACTGAATCTAGAGCTAGGCTGGCAGCTAGTGACCCTCAGAGACCCTCCTGTATTCACTCCTACAGCACTGGGGAGACAGGCACAAGTGTGGCCAGCCATACCCTGACTTTCATGAGCCTGCTAGAGTCCACATTCAAAATTGCACGCCATTGAACCACAAAGCCAGGACTGAAATTGGCTGTCACCAAGCACCCCGCTTATCCTTTGCCGTGAGAACCTCCAGTCACACCCGCTTTGTAGCAATTACACGAGTTTTGTTATGTCGGGTTTTACTTTGGAAGGGGGAGGCGTATTCCTAGGCAAGTAAGTTCAAATGCTGCTCACGGCCCACATCTCTCTGGCTAACCCTCAGAATTGGGGGTCCTAAGCCATTACAGCAGACACTAGCAGCTCTGCTCCAGGTAGAGACGGGGCTCTGAGGCCAGATGTTGGGCTGTGCTCTGTCTCGCAGCCCACTGTGCTGAGCATGCTGGAGCCTCTGCCGAGTCAAGAGCCCAGTGGACTTTGACTCAGCATTTTCCAACCATGTGCTAGCTTCGAGAATGTTCCCTTTCTCATAAAACCATTTAATATTCTTCAGCATTCATGCTCCACAAACACCCTGGAAACTCTCACGGAAATGTTTTGTTTCAGTGAGAACTGCCCAGCTTCAGTGTAGGTGGTCAGGAGAGAAATCTATAATTTGAAAATCAAGAGTTTTGTTTGGCCCTGTTTGCTGGCCTCAGACTGGGGGAATGAAGGGCCCTCTGCCCCTGGGAAGGAGAGGCCACTGCTGAGCAGAGCCCTCTCACTGCATTGGTGACTCACATGGTAGCATAGAGTGGTTAAGGGGTTCCCTCGCCTCCTGATGACCCATGAGTCAGGCACGCTCAGGCCACCTGTTCTGTCCCGATTAAGAGTGGGATAGCTAAACCATCTGTGCTCGGATGAGGGGACGCTGGTAACAAGCCAGGACCATCACAAGGCTCCTGAGACAGCCTTGGGATTGAGGACCTTCTGGAAATAGACAAATGTGATCAGGTGCCTTGGAGAACATTGATTTTATTTTAAGAAAGAGAAATAGGCGTTTGGATCGAAAGAGATCACGGTGGCGGAGTCTGCAGTTCCTCTGAGTCTTTGCTCTTTTAATCCTGAATTTCCTACTGGCATCATGTTTCTCTCCTGCTAAGAGAACTATTTGAATATGTGGACACACACACAGCTCTCTCAGACACACATAACTTGCACGCACACACACACTTTCTCACACACAGTCTCACATGCACACACTCTTTTATATACAACTCTTCTCTCACACACAACTCTGTCTCACACATACACAACTTTCTCTCACATATACACATTCTTTCTCACACACATACATTCTCTCCCTCCTTCCCTGTCCCCCACCACGGCACACCGGCACGCTGACACACCTCGCCGAAGTGATGCAATGGAGAATGTGATTTGTCGGCTCTGTCTTACGTTGTTGGCTTCTGGTTCCTTCAAAGACTGTTGTTTTTTGTGTTTTCCAGATGGGCAGCAGGTTTGGGAGATGGAAGCCACGGTGGATAAAGACAAGAGCCAGCCTGTAAGCCCCCAAAATGGCCCCGAGAGCTCAGAGTTCCTGCTGAGGTTTCTGTACCCTGCTCCCCCTTCCCCTATCCCCCTCTCCTTCCCTCCTTCCCCCTCTTCTCTATTCCTCCTTTCCTTCCTCCCTCTTTCCCTTTTTTCTCTCCTTCCTTCTTTTTCTTTACTCCTTCTCCCCTTTCTATCCTTCCTTCATCCATCTGTCTCTCCCTCCTCCTCCATCTCTCCCTTCTCCCTCCTTCCTTACTCCTCCCTCCCTCCTCCCCACACTGAATTTCATAGTTACTCAGCAAGTACAAACTGCACTTAATGAGTGCTTGCCACTTAGGGAGCCCCTGGCCCTTGGGTTTGTGACCCTGACATCTGACACACTTTGCTAGACCAGCTTTCCTTGCTGGGACAAAAAGTTAAATTCCCTTGGCTGTAGATGTGGGGAACGAAGGCAGAGGGCCTGCCGTGGCGGGCCTGGGTGGACTTGATTGGGATCCTGGCAGGAATCCTGGTGTGCTGTTTACAGTCATGTTCATGACAACTGCTTCCTTCTAGAACATGCTTTTTGTTGAGATCCCCGAGTATCGGAACAAGCACATTCGAGTGCCCGTAAAAGTGAACTTCTACGTCATCAATGGAAAGAGAAAACGAAGTCAGCCGCAACACTTTACCTACCATCCAGGTGAGGCATTCTCCCTGATATCCTCCAAGGTCACAGACAGCACTGGCCAGGGACTCAAAATTCCCAAGGTCTGCTCCTGGCTGGGTTACCTGGGGAAAGTAACTCACCCACTCTGAGCCTCAGTTTCCTCTTGTGTTGGAAGGCGCTTCCGTGTGAGAGTTGTGTAACCCACTGGTGCCAGGTGCCAGCTGCCATTGTCATGTGTGTTTTCCTTGGTGGTGGGTACGGGCATCTGGAGGCAGACAGCTAAGCAGGTGTCTCTTGCTGCCCCTCCCTATCTTAGGTTTGACCACATTCAGGGTCAAAGTGGACTTGCTCTAGAACTCTCAGGGTCCTCGACTGTCCCCACATGGATGGTGTTACTAGAGGCACACCCGGACCAGAAGGTCTCATTCACGAAATTTTGCAGAAATGGAACTAACCTCATAGAGTGGCTCTAGTTACAACTCCAAGGTAGCCGGTAGGTTAGGTAACTACAGCAGTAGTTAACTAGTAACTACAGCAGCTGCGGAAAAGCCCGCGCCTGCCCCCCTCCAGGCCAGGGAAGGACTACCGGGCTGTAAACCTACAGTCCCAGTTCTGAAACTCCACTGTCCCTGATTGGGCAGCTCAGCTTCAGCAAGGTGCATGGTCACTTGTGTGATACCTATGAGGGTGCCACCACGGGGACTGATGTGCCATGCCATCAGCAGCAGAAGTGGCATCCCATGGGCCACAAAGCTGCAGAGAGAGAATCTCGCACAAACCTTGCATGTGGTTCAGTCCTCTCAGCAAGAAGGCTGTCTCCTCTGTGCTCTGACATTCTCCACGCATCTGTGGTAGCAGGGCCTCTCTGGGCTGAGCGTCAGCGCTCGGCTGATGGAATGGAACCCTAGCAAGGCCCACCCTAAGGTCTTTAGCTGTCCAGAACTGAGACAATGGCCTTTGGATGGCATTTGTGGACATAGTCGCCTCCTCTAACCCTGACTCCCAGGAGGCTGCCCTGCTCACCCTTGGTGACAATCCTCTTGTCCGTTCATGTAGATGTCCCTCCCTCCTGAACCTGGTGATGCTAAGGGAGGGTGCTGGGAAGGGGTTGCCTGCTTTCCTCCTTGCTATGAACAATACCCGACAAAAGCAACTTAAGGGGTGAAGGTTTTATTCTGACATTTAGAGGGGTACCGCCTTTCATGGTGGGGGTAGCAGGAGAGGGAAGCGGCTGGTGGCACTGCATCACAGTCAGGAAACAGATGGAGACTTCTTCAGTCTAGGAACCCAGCCCACGGGATGCTGCTGTCCTCATTCAGGGCGGGTCTTCACATGCACCCCATGTAGAAACTCCTTTACAGACATACCCAGAGGAGTGTCTCCTAGGTGACTCTGTCAAGTTGACAGTAACGACTGAACATCGCTGACTATGTTGGACAGTGTCCAGTAGGAGGGGACACTGCAGGGAGACGATGGGGACAGATGGCTCGAGAGGTGGGAGAGTCACCACAATTTCTCTCAGCTCCCACCTTGAGGAACAAGGCTACACAGACTCCAACACCCAGTCGAGCCCACCCTCCACCCATCCACAGTTGGCAAAGTCTGTAGTTCAAGGGCATTGCCAAGGTCGAGTTTCACCTGATGACAATTCCATGGGGGATCTTGTGGCCCAAGGCTAATGAGCCACACACCAGCCATGCTCCCGCCCACTTGGCTTCTCAAAGTGCCCCTCCTCCTCGGCACACACTCACAGGTCACCATGATCACTGCAGCCCTGCGCTTTTCTCTCCACAGCCCCTGCCATCAAGACAGAACCCGATGAGTATGACCCTTCTCTGATCTGCAGCCCTGCCCATGGAGGCCTGGGGAGCCAGCCATATTACCCACAGCACCCAATGCTGGCCGAGTCCCCCTCCTGTCTCGTGGCTACCATGGCCCCCTGCCAGCAGTTCCGCTCGGGGCTGTCATCCCCCGATGCCCGCTACCAGCAGCAGAGCCCCGCGGCGGCTCTCTACCAGAGGAGCAAGAGCCTGAGTCCAGGCCTGCTGGGCTACCAGCAGCCGGCCCTCCTGGCAGCACCCTTGGGCCTGGCTGATGCCCACCGCTCTGTGCTGGTGCATGCTGGTTCTCAGGGCCAGGGCCAAGGCTCCACCCTGCCGCATACATCCTCGGCTAGCCAGCAGGCCTCGCCCGTGATTCACTACTCACCCACCAACCAGCAGCTTCGAGGCGGGGGGCACCAGGAGTTTCAGCATATCATGTACTGTGAGAACTTCGGCCCTGGTTCAGCCAGGCCTGGCCCACCACCCATCAATCAAGGCCAGAGGCTGAGCCCAGGCTCCTACCCCACAGTCATCCAACAACAGACTGCCCTGAGCCAAAGAGGTACCAAAAACGGACCCCCAGTCAGTGACCAGAAGGACGCTATGCCCACTGGAGTGACAGTCAAACAGGAACAGAACCTGGACCAGACCTACCTGGATGACGGTAAGAAGCTGTGCTTGCTCAGTGTCCCCGAGGAAGGTGCCCTCCATGTCCCCATCCTGGACTCCCTTCCCCCATACAGCCCAGTCTACCCTGCCACCTCCTTGGGCCTCAGTATCTCCATTCTAACCTGAGGGATGATATAAGATAACCTGTATTGTCACACACGTACCAGCTCACTGCGGGAGCTTGGGATGAGTGCTAGCAGTCATAGGTGTTCCCTCCAACCGCTCCAGTAGAAAAAGCCAATTAAGGGAGTTCTGGCCACTGGAGTGTCCCCTGAGGTCATGAACTGGGCCTGTTCCACCGTTTCCATACTCTTTCCGGGGCCAGATTTAGATGAACAGCAGGAAAGCAGAAAGGAAGATTTCTTTCTTTCCCGTGGAGGAAAAAAATCCCACTTTATGGCCCTCTTCTGTGCGTGGGGGCGGGGTGGAGAGTGAGCAGGGAGCACAGCCTTGAAAGGGGCTCTATCCGGAGCATGAATGGGGACTGCGGGCAGCTCTGGCACGTGTTGCTGGGACACAGAGACCATTGATGGGTGGCAGCAATGGGTTTCCGTTGGGGCGAGCTCAGCTGATGGGGGGTGCAGGGCCAGGGAGAGGGTAGAAGAAGGCTTTGTGTGAAGGTGCCCCCAGCTTGTGGGCACATGGCCTGGACAGAGGCATGGCTTGTCAGAGCAGCTGAGACAGGGGTTAGTTGGCCTCTCGGAGGAAGGCTACACTCACCTGAGGTGAGCAAAGGGTGCCCGAGGGCAGAGAGGGTGGAGCAGGCGGAGGAGCCTTCTCTTCCCTTTGAGGCTCCAGAAAATCAGAAATCTGGGATGGGGGTTTCCGAAGTGGAGAAAGAAACTCTAAGTGGCGAGCTGCTCCCTGCCTCCAGCTCCAGCTCTGGTTCATGGGCAGTAGCAGCTGATACAGGGTGGAGGGTCCCGCACCCAGAACATCCAGGAACAAAAGTGGTTTGGATTTGGTGACACCCTGTAACTCTGTGTTACCATTCCTGCCTCCCTAACTCCCAAATCTGCAATCTGGAGAAATCGAGAATTTGAAACTTCCTGGGAATCATTTTGATCCTCAAGTCTGGAATTTCAGAGCATTTTGGATTTTTAGATTAGGAATGTTCAAGTTACCCCTGAAAGCACAATAACTTGGGACCATTAACTCCCAGGAACCCAACAAGGAGCAAGGTAGAATGCCCTAGAACAGTTGCTGTGGTTACCATGGAGACCTGTGGGTGACAGGAGATTATGCTGGGTTTGCTCAGAGTTTTTGAATTCTTGTCCAGCCCGGCTACCTGGGTGTTCTGAGACTTCTGACAGCATCTATTTCTGTGATGGCACTATCAACCAAAGTCTCTTTGAGAAATGACCTTTTGGGACATTTACTAAAGTGTGGCCCTGTGTGCCTGGGCAGACCAACCCAATAGCAATGCTGTGTGAACTGATGGGGGCCAAGTGCAGTGGTGAGGGACTTCTGTACGCTCTATCTGTGAATATTAGACATCCCACTGAGAGCCAGTCTCACTGCTTGATTCAAAGAGGATTGTTGGCAAAGAGAAATCAACAGAGCAGCAGCTCCCACCATCCTCAGTGTGTACCTGGCCTCACTTCATGTGGAGGCAGGGGACTGACCCCATTAGAGGCAAAGTGCTTTAGGGATTAGTGTCTGAACAGGGCAGGCGTTTCGCAGCAGCCTTCGGGGAGGGGTTGATTTGGTCTCTGGGAGCAGAGATGTGCCAGCCCCTCCCCCTCCCACCATCATCTCGCATTAAAGATGAACGCGAGTCACCTCAGTTATGGAACCTGCAGGGGTCCTCAGTGGGTCAAAGGTGGTCGTCCATGTCTGCCACAGATGTGTAGAAGGGATGACTCGTGCCACAGAGGAAGCAGCTGGGTTTGGGGGCCCTATGGGGAATCCATAGGAAGGCTCACAGGTGTGTTGGGGTGAGCTCCCCTCCCCCAACATGATTCTGCTCTCACAGAGATCTGAGCACAGATGGCTTCCACTGCAGGAAGCTTTTCTTTAGTACCCCTTCACCATGCTTGTGACCTCCCCCCATCTCCAATCTCTACAGGGAATCCTCTGAAGGAAGGTTCTGTGGTTTTAGAAGGTGAAAAGGTTAGGGTGTTGCGGGACTTCTCAGAGCCTTGACTGTTCTGGTTGACATTAAAAAAAAACTAAGACCAGGAGGTGCCCTTTGAGGGGAGCCATTCCCACGGTCTCTGTCCTGTCAGCCCACATCCCTGGAGGTGTGACCCACAGCATGTCTGGTCCCGCAGCCCAGCGCTGGTCCCTCAAATGCTATATTCAGATTTCCCCATCTATACTTTGTCCCCCTGGGCCCAAGTCATGTGTCCCCAAGGCAGCAAGGTGTCATTGGCCAGTTTGTTTTGGTGCTTGGCTTGCTTTGTTCCCAAAGTTCTGCTTGGTGTGGCCTGCTGTGCTCTGGGGTGAACTCAGAAAATGTGGGCACAGTTTGGCTTTTGGTTGCCAGGGCTTTGGGTCCTCCTGAGAGACCTGGCCCTGCACCCAGGACCCTGCATACATTCATTCCTCTGTGGTGTGGTGTTCTTGATCTGTTGTTTGGGGTTTAAAGCAGGCAGACAAACTCAAGACATGCTTCCATCTGCCTGAGGGTGACTGGGTCTGGGCTCCTTTCAGTTGTCATTCAAAGGGGTCTCAATCCCTGAAGCCAGAGCTAGTGAGGCCAGAACTGGCACACACTGGTAGTGTGTGAGCAGGGCACAGTAGACATGAGTCTCTGCACAGAGGCAAACATTGACCTTGGAAGTTTGCCCAGCCTCTCCCCTGGGTCCAAGGAGCACCACACCCCAGTGTCTCCAAACTTGGCCCATGACCAAGTGTCCTGCCTTGTGCCCCTCTTCTGGGCGGCATTCCTGTTCTTCGTTGTTTGGGGCCTGTTCCTTCTTGGGCTGAGAGCTCATCTGCTTTTCCCACTCTGGTGCTTAAAGATGCTTACAAAAGTCTCCTCAAAATGGGAAATGTGTGACATTCTGGGTGCAGTGGGTTCCCTTCACCTGCCCTTGACAAGTCATCTGGAAATGCTGACCTGCTTTGTCCCGGGTCGCGGATCTACTCTCTCCCCCTAAAGCCCCAGATTGTGCCTGGACAGTTCAGGCTGCACATGGCATGGTCCCTCCCCCATCTCTTCTCCATCCTCCCCAGCTCTCCCTGTCTTCCCACTTAGTCCTCCGCAGTGGTCCTTGGCCTCTGATCTCCTACTGTTCATGCCCAGACCTCCAAACATTGGCTGGCTGCAGCCTGAACCAGGCGCTGTTCTGGGCTTTGGGTGGGGGGTAAGAAACAGTCTTGTCTTGAGGCAAGCATTTTTGTTATGTTTGAGGAAAGATGTGGTGTAAATGCCAGTGCCTGGGTTCTGTGCCTGGATGCAGCTCCTTGGGAGCAATGCCAGGGAAGCAGTGACTGTCACCTGTGACTCTCACCATTGATGATGCCTCCTGGGAGCCATGGTGATGCCACAGCTGAACTGTGGTTTGAGGGTCATTAGGCCAGCTTACCACCAAATCCACCACAGGCCATGGGGGCATGGGCGTGCCCTTGGGTCTTAGCCACAGGAAGGAGACTGTGGGTGCAGAAGGACCAGGGCCCAAATCTGCAGGCGTGCTTGCTGTCTTTCTCCCTCCTGGGGAGAGAGGATGTGGTCTTGTGCTGGCCAGAGCCTGGAGATGACCTGTGGGGACAGCCTAGCTTGTGCATGCATGTGACCAAGCATATGTGGGTGTGGAAAGGGCTGTTCTTCATAGGAAATGCGTGAGCAGTAGACATTGGGTGAAAACTGAGTATTTTCCACTGTATTTAAATATTGAACTATATTAACACCCACCCAAAATCAATAGTGTAGTGCCACAAATGGGCCACCTCAAAATGACAGCCTGGATTTTCATGGCGAGTACATTATCCACAGAGCCATCTGCCAGCTCCCTGTAGACCGTGCTGGGCCCCCTGTCTCCCAGGCCACACCTAAAGTAATCTTGTGTGTTATGTAATATATGAATCTATTTCCCCCAAATATCTACTCCAGCTGTAGCCTACTTCTCTATGGAAAAGCACATCCCCAAAAAGCAAGTTCATGGCTCAAGGCTAGGAACTGACGGGCCAGCAGTTAGCAGAATCTTCCTTCTGTACTCTCTCCGCTCTTCCTTCTCCACCAGTAAATCCACATTGGATCGCTGGTGGAGTTTTGTTTTCCCAGGGGCTTAGCCCCCACCCTGTGCCTCTTTTGTGAAGAATCCGTAACTTTTTTTTCTCCCACCCCATTGAGCTGCTGTTTGGATTTGGTCCTTGGGTTTGCCCTCTACCGTTCTGTTGGGCTTGCTTCTTGCCCTGGATGCACTGCACTTGATTTTAGCACCTGGAGAAGGGCTTGTGTCTTGGGGAATGATTAAACCATCAACTTGGCTCTTTTCCATGGGGTTTTTGACACCTCTTTAATTTTTTATTGATCTGGGGATCCAGTCACATTGACACCGTTTATAAAGGAAGGGCTGGGCCTGCTTTGCTGATCCACACTGTCTGCTGTCTGTGGGTGAAGTGGAAGATACTCAGGGTTGGGCGTGAGGGTTGTCTGCTCTGGTGCTTAGGAACAAAGTCTGTTGGGCTTGGACTGATGTCTGTTTTACCTTCTCTACTGCTCTGAAACTAGATCTCTGGGCAGGTGAGCCAGAGCAGGTAGCCCCGGGTCACATTGCATCCAGTGTGGGGCACCCAGCTTGGGTCTGTGGCAGCACTGTTGGGTGCAGGCACTTTGGACTAACAATGAGTTTCTTCTGTGGCCCCTCGATTCTGCTGTCCCAGGAAAGCTGGAAGGACACTCCCTGGCCGCTGGGTTTCCAAAAGCCTGGAGAAAGTGGAGGTTCTGTTGCATAAACTGAGGATGGCGGAGTGCCTGTGAGATCCCAGCAGCTGGGGCACACAGATTTCTGGGAGTTGATGGCGTCTTTTGAATTCTCAGCTTTATTGGGCACTGACAAATGAACTGATCCCAAGCTGATTCAACAGTTCTCTCCGTGTCTTCCTACACATGTGTTGAATTGTCGTCAGCTCTCAGATGTGGGGAAGGGGTGGCCCGCTGATATTCCCTGAGTGCAGTTAGCCTAAAAAATTTGCTTGGCCCACCCACACAGTGTTTTGGTTTTTTTTTTTATTAGATTAGATGTCAGCGTTAAAGAAGTGGGGCATTGTACAGAAAATTGTACGGTGTCCCTTAGAAAAGCCAAGAATCTGGCTCCTTTTGGCCCCCCTTCCCTCACAGCTGTCAGGAGTCAAAGGCAAGGGAGGCCCAGGCATGTTAGTGTCCTCTGGACAGCGCCACTTGCCCTATCCACAGGCCCACCATTTGCCTCCTGCATCTGAACTACTTAGCAGCACACCATCTGCTGCTGGCTCTCCTGTGCTGACTGGCTTTGGTCACACTCCTGTGGGGACCCATAGGCATGTAAATTGAGGAGCATCATGACCCCTGTGGCCACCTAAGGTAGCGCCTCCAGTCCCCACTGCCTCTGTCAGTCTGCTGCCTTCCTCCTTATGGCTGAGGGACCTTCAGGAAATCTCTCTCTCCGTTTGCGTGTGAGCGCTTTTGTGTCCATGGAGGTCAGAGGGTCAATATCAACTCTTTTTCTCTTTCACTTGTCACCTTACATTTTTCGAGTCAGGGTCTCTCTCTGAACCTGGAGCTCACTGACCTGGCTGGCTGGCGACCCCCAGGGGTCCACCTCTCTTCCTAGAACTGGGATTATTAGTATATGCCAGCACATGTAGACTTTTTACGTGGGTTCCCGGTCCGCTTGCTTGTGCAGCAGGAATTTACGCCGAGCCGTCTCCCAGCCCACCTTGTTCGCTGTTATTTTACCACGTGTTTGCATTAGAATTAGAACAAATTGTTCTAAGTTTGTCTTACCCCACACTGCTCCATTGCTCCTCTATTAAATTGAGCCCCAAATGTTTCATAAGGAGGGGCCTATCACAGAGTTTTACTGCAAGAAACATGAACGTGGTGGTTTGTCCTATGAGGAATTTCTCCTGGCCCAGCTTCTTTCTGCTTCTGTCGTTCTGGTGGGGGGAGGTTCAGCCTTGTTCTCTGCCTCTAGAGGTCATTTATGGTAGCATGGCAGTTGAGAGGTGTGGCAGGCTGCATCCCAGGTGGTGGTGTAGCCTCACTGGGAGGGGTGTGACTTCAGGTGACCTGTCCCTGGAAGTTAGTAGTACTTGCTAGGGAATGCTTCCCCCAACAAGTCCCCTGGTACGCTATCTGCGCTGGGTGACACTTTGTTCCCATCCAGCCAACCCTTCCTCTCCGGTAAGCTGGAAAAGGGCTGGAAAGGGAAGCTTCCCTACGGCCACAATGAGAGAATTCAGTGAGACGGGCAAGCCAGATGAATGCCCCAATTCTTCTCCATTATTTACCGCTTTAAAAAGAATAGGTTGGTTTATTAACATCCTTCCCTGGTATCAATTGGAGTTGTGTGTACGTGTGTGACTAATTTAGAGCCATTATGAACTCATGGCCTTAACATAATTGATGTTTTAAGGTTTGAATGGCCGATTTGAGCAGGTCCCTTTGTCCCTGCCATCGGCTGGGTCTAAATAAGGACTTCCTACCCTGTCTTGTTCTGCTTAGCAATGTGCCTGAGGCATCAGGCAGGAAAGAGTCCTATGTGTTGACTAAGGCTTGCGTGTTTTATCAACTATATGAACAAAAAAGAACCAAAATTACATATTACCTATTGATACTCCTTGAGAGCAAATTTAAACTGGGGTGCCTCTGACCTTTGAGCCCCTCTGATTGTTTGGAGAAGGCTGGCTGGCTATGACCCCTCAGTTTTGACTCTAAAAGAGTCTGGATACGTGGCTCAGTTGGCAGAGTGCGGGCAGACTCTGGGTTTCTTCTCAGCACCACATGGCGATGGGGTGTGCCTGTCATCCCAGATCTGGTGAGGTAGAGGCAGGAGGATCAGGAGTTCAGCGTCATCACTGGCTTACAAAGGGAGTCTGAGGCTAGCCTGGCCTTCCTGACCTAGTCTCTAAATCTTAAGGACTTTAAAAAAAAATTCCCCACTTTTACCATTGTCCTTTCTAAAATGCAGGGCTCACTGTTTCAGTTGCTCTGTAAATGCTCATTATAGATAACATTTATAATACATAGCTATATACTCAGGGATATGTATCTGTGTGTGTGATGCACATCTCATCCTGGGTCCGAGCAGAGCACAGACTCTGGCCAGCTTGGTATCTGGTCACTTTCTACATAGTCCCGCCCTGCCCGTCTGTGACGTCTCACGCTCTGTAAGAGGTGGTATAATCTTCCGGGGTCTGGGTTTTACCCCTAACAGCAGGGATGGTGTGTGGCATTTCTATCAGTGAGTGGCTGGCTCTGATTCAGAGATGGCTCCCTGAGTTCCATGCTCATGACTTCCTTTTGTTTCTCATGAGTTGTCTAAACTGAAAGACGTGCAGGGCCCCACTCTGTGCTGCAGGATGAACACTGTTGGGCCTCAGTCCACGCTTTTATAACCGACCAGGGGTTCTGAGTTCACCAAGTTTAAGGGCCAATGAAGGACCCTTTCTCCCCTGACATCATTAAGAGATAACCTCATGTCACCTTCTAGCATAGGAGCCCCTCCCATCACCCTGCACAATTCTACTTAGGGTTGGCGTCCAGGGCCATGGTTTTCTGAGTTAATCACTCATAGTCCCATCTACTAAGATGTCCATTCTTGCCCATGTGGTCCACAGGGGCTGTCATTAGCTTCTTCACAGCAGACAGGGCTCTCCCGGGGCCTTGTCCCCCACATCAGTTTCTGTCTAGCCATGACACACTTGTGTCAACCCTTTATGGGGGGGGTACATAAGCTGTGCTGACTTGTTAGACCTCTCGTGGGTCCTGGAACAGGCTGGCTGTCTTCTTCTACTGTGTGTCCCTCCATTGAGCCAGCTCTCTGGCCCCCAGAACTCCCCTGAGGTTTAGGTCAACCTTAGATCATGGACTCCTCAACACAGTTAAGGAAAAGATCTTGCCCAGCAGATGAATGGTATGGCCGGAAGCTCAGGGCACCGTCCTCTGCCTTATGACCAGGACACATCCAAGGAGGACAGCCCTGAACATCAATACACAGAGATTTTCCGTCTGACCTCCACAGCCACCTGTACAATCTGTCTCTCACACACAGTCCCTGTACTGCTAGGAGCTGCCTTCCAGAAGGCTGTGTTTCTAGCCATATGCCCAGGGTCTCGCTCTGACCCATCCAGAGCCAGGTATCTGTGCACACTGGTTCCTACTAACATGTCTCGTACGGGACAAAGTAGGGTGACATATCCAATCCTGGGACCTGCACAAGACCTGTATGCCATGCTTCTTTAGATACTCCAGAGGTGAGCTTGACTGGCCAGCTGCCCATCTCCCAGTGGCATCTCCTGTGCACCCCTGACACACAACCGTGCTCCTCTTTAGGCCCCTAGACAGAGCTCTGGGCTATTGAAAACACTGCCCGAGGTGCCTAGTGGGTGTGGGTGGCCGGGGTCAGAGGGTGCTGGGGTTGGGTCCCACAGCACCGTCCTGAGTTGCTTGGATCTTGCAGATGTGTGTACCTCCTAGGGCACAGCTGAAGGCAGGCAGTTCCTTCACGACCTTAGGGCTTGGTGCAAACTGCTCCACCCACCCCCACCCCACCCAGCAACATGCCATTGCCTGGCTAGCACCTCTGCCTCACTTGAAATTGGAGGCTCAGAACTTCTGGGTTTACTCATCCTGAGAGCTGGGGACAGTTTGGAGCAGGGCACTTTTCTCAGAAGACCTGAGGCCTTGCCGTGCATGTCTGGCTGCTGGCTGCTGGCTGCTGCTGGGGCTAGCTTCCCTAGGTCTCTGGTTTGCAGCACGGGGTGACTCAGAATTCTATTCCACACGTGGTCAGCCTGAGGCAACTGGTACTCCGTGGGGGCAGGATGTGATTTGTACTTCTGACCCTCCCCCTCCGAAGGAAGAGGACCTGTGTGAAATGGATGTAGGCTGAGAGCCGCCATCTTCTGCCCGGGTTCCCATGTTGTGGGTAAGGAGGCTGAGAAGATGGGTTCTTCCCCATAGACCCTGTGACTGTAACACCATGCTGGCTGGGTCTTAGCCACCATCGCTGATGCCTCCAAAGCCTGAAGTTAGGAATAACTGTTATCTTTATGGCATGGGATGATCCTATGAAAGGACACAGCAGTCTGGCTGTGAACAGTGTCTCCCTGTGGTACCTGTCCTGAATTACAAGTCCCTTCCTTCGTGTGGCCCATACTGAGCAGTTATTGCCTTCCTGGGAGTGTAATGGCTGAGTAGGATGGAGAGCTATGGAGTGAGGCTGCTGACTAGAGAGACCTGGAAACCCATAAAGATGCCAGGGACAGAGGAAGGGGAAGATGGGCAAGGATGGTCACAGGCAACGTGGAGGCGACAGCAGCTCTTTGAGCAAGACTTGTCACAGGCTAGCTCTGTGGTCCTGGTGGGCAGTCCCTTAACCTTGATGCCTGCCTGTGAGCTTGGCTTAGGACATTATGGAGAAGTGACTTGGGCAAAACAGGCCTCTTGAGACAGTAGCGTCGGGCAGGCTGTGTAACAAGATCATAGACATCCATCTCTTTACAGTCCTGGGAGCTGAATGCCCAAGATCAGGGTACCAGTGTAGACAGCTCTGTGCTGGGCTCTGCTGAGTTTACAGTTAAACCTTTCTGCTGCATCTGTAAGAGAGACATACAGACCACCCCTGGGGCTCTTGGGAAGGCATTGTTCCCTCACGTCAACCTCATCTTGTATTTAGTGAGGTTTGGCACAGAACCTAGGGTCTTGTGCATGCTAGGGAAACTCTCGATCCCTTAGCTTCATCCCCAGACTGTAGGTCCCGTCTTTAAATGCCATCACATAGGGGCTAACAGCTCACAGCACCAACTTGGGGGTCAGAGAGAATTCTGTCCAAAGCGAGTAGCCAGGAGGAGGGTTGGACTGAGTGGACAAAGCAAAGATACATATGCACGCTATACTGGTCACTCCAGGCAACCACTGAGTCATAAGTACCACTGCTGGGCCAACAGTTCCCATTAGAGGAGACTTAAGATGGGGTCCAGGCCTCACTTGGCTCCTACGCAGCTTCTTTCCAGACAGGTAATGAATCCGGAGTGCAGGAGGGAGGCACGTGTGCCTGGGGCCATCTGGGGGAAAGGGCAGACTTTAGCGCCCAGAACACAGAAGCAGTTGTCATAGCAGGGAGTGCAGCACAGCACGGGAGGTGGGCTTACCTCGGCACTTGAAGTCTATGGATACATGTGTAGGGCATCCTGTGTTGGGGACTCGACTGTGAGCAGGTGGTGGCACTTGTGGCAGGGCATAGAAGAATCTAGAAGGCGAGTTTACGGGAGGGGCAGAAACTACCCAGTCACTTGGCATATGACTGGCATATGATGGTAAAGTCTCTTGAAGTCCAGTCAGGAGTTGGGGAATCTTACCCTCAGTGAGGGGAGACTCTGACCTGTGATGAGGACGGGAACTGTGAGAGAAGCTTTGCTTGCTGCTGTGGTTTGCACCTGCTCCTCCAGCAGGAGGGCTGAGCTGCCCTCCCCTGGCCTTGGTCCCACCTGGCCGGCACACACAATCTCAGAAGTTGCCAAGTAGCCTTTGCCTCAGCCTTTTAAGCCACTGAGATGCACGGTTTCCCAAACAATTAGTTGTTTCATCTCATTTGTGGTCACGGCTGCTCTGTGGCTTTGGATGGTTGCTTCCTGAACTCCGGTTCACAGAATCTTGCATCAGCCTTGATGTTAAGGCTTGCTTCATGGCCCGTCTTCTTGAAGAGTCTGGGGGGGGGGGGGCGGGGGGCGGGGCACAGCGAGCATGCAGAAGGGAGAGGAAGTTGGCACGTGGCTCCGTTCAGAGCCTTTCTGCTAGGCTTGCTGCTGAGACAGCTGTGTGGTCACTTGATTGACAGGAGAGGCATTGCTTGGGAGACTTCTGCTGAGCTGGGGTACAGAAGCCGGCCGCAGGGTGAACTCAGCCTAGGTCTTGACAGAGAGTCTACACCTCCTGGCATTTCTTCCCAGGCTTCAAGTCCATATGCAAGCATCCGAACATGGGCTGTGTTGATGTCCTGGGAGCCAGCTCCTCCCCTGGCCTACTGGAACCTTAGAGCCATCAGACTGAGCAGGCCCCTTGACCTGCCTCTGCTTCCCTTTGGCTTCACAACTCACAGCTCTTTCTAACATGTGCTGGGCCTTCTAGCCACATGTGCCTATGGCCCCAGGAGTCAGGAAGCCAGCCACAGGACAGATCCTTGACTCTGACAACTTCTCCTGTGTTTATTGTAATCAGTGTAGCTTAAGCAAATCACTTCTTGACTGTTGAATCACAGTGCTCATGGCAGAAGAGTAGTGTGTCCTGTTTAGTCTTCCTGTGGCCTTGTAGGAGACCCCCAGAGGGGGCAGTGAGTCTCAGACCAATGGCTTTGGGACATATG
Organism: Arvicola amphibius; assembly: GCF_903992535.2. NCBI lineage: Eukaryota > Metazoa > Chordata > Mammalia > Rodentia > Cricetidae > Arvicola > Arvicola amphibius. The sequence continues at coordinate 10,182,425 of NC_052051.1, forward strand.
AGGAGGGTGCCTCAGGAACATGAAGCTTTTACACAATGCCTCTTGATGTCCATCTGCATATTCCCAGAAACTGGCCAGAGCCCTCACAGGGGTCCACATAGCCTACTTCCTGTGTAACACGCAGGGATACAGAATAGTAGTTCTAGTTATCAGAGGGTTCTAGACCCCCTTCTCTTTGTTAGGAGACGATAGGTAGCATTGCCGAGCATAGCTCATGCCACAGCGGTGTCAGATGAGAGACTGTGCAAGACTTTGACTGCCACTGTGCTTACATTCCAGAAGCTTCCTGAAGCAGTTAGCATCTTTGCTCAGTGCATCCTGAAGGTCTTTCAGATTTGGAAAACCCTAAATGGGAGTCCCTGGAGCTGGCTCCTGACTGACAGGCTCCCCAGGTCAGGAGAGGGGTGTAGGGTGAAAGGGTTTGCAGCCCCAGGAAGGCAAGGTTGGTGCAAACCCCAAAGGGGCTCATTAGGAACCAGAGCTAGTAAATCACTACCAGAGAAAGGTTGGTGGGGATTATAGGCCCTCAATAACTTGGCCTGAGAACAGCAATTCCATCAAACCTGGAACTTTTGCGAGGCTGCGGTTGGGGCTGCCTGCATTTCACCAGCACAGGGGGATATGGTAAGAGGTTGGAATCATGGACCCAAGTTGAGCTGTATGTCTCAGACTGAGAGAGGCCCTGCCTCTGGCTTTATGCCTCGGGCTTCCACCAAGAGCAGCTGAGAAACCTCATCACTAACAGGAAGAGGTGCAGCACCTCGACTCACACAAACAGTGAGGGGTACTGCCTTTTTGAGGTACAGACTCCCCTTCTTTGGTACCAGCTTTTCAGTCCATGGAGGCAGGGCAGGCAGGAACTCCGACTATAGCACTAAGCAGTTTGGTGCTCTGGTCTTAAACATATGTAACCATATGTAACACTACCATCGCCTGCGGGCTGCTTAGCTTGGTGTTATGGGGACACAGTGAAACCCTTAGCCATGTGGTATTTCTGAGCTCTTTTTCTAGGAGCGACAAGTGGAGGAGGGGAAATCAGCCTGCCGACAGTCAGGGACCTAAGCTGGAGGCTGAGGCCGTGGAAGAGCAGTTAGTCCCTCTTCCAGGACAATGCAGAAGCATTTGAGTAGACAGGGGCCATAAGCTCTGAGAAGGTGTCAGCATTGCTGAGGATAGTCATCTGCATTTCTCACAGTGGGAACAAGGTTTGCTTGCATTGCAAACCCTGGGTTTGGCACCACATATACTGACATGTTGGTACATGCCTGTAATCTCATGGTATGCAGATCAGAATTTCAAGGCCATCCTTAGCTATGTGACACTATTTCAAAAGAAAATAGTGAATGGAGCTAGAAACAGTACATTGGGAATGAGGGGAATTGGGGATTTTGAAGAAGTACCAGCTTTTGGGTCTGGGAGACAGAAGGTTCAGAAACGAGTTTGAGCATGATAGTAGACATCCTAACTATGCCATTCAGGGGTGCTGGCCTGAGGCAAAACTCCTAACATGGCCATTGGCGAGGGTGTTATATCTTTAACACTGGAAGGAATGGCCTGATAACACTTGCTCTGGATTTTGGAGGAGCTATCATAGTGTAGACACGAAAGGCCAGACAGGGCTGTCTCAGGGCCTCATACTCCCTGAACACTGGAGAGCAGCCCTCTGTGTCTCTAGAGAGACTAGGGAAGACAGGGTCCCCACATCTCCTACTGTCACTGTGAGAACACATGGACAACATGGGCCGTGTAGTCCCAGGTCAGCCTTGGACCCACCCCAGCCCTTTTGGAAGTTCTGGCGTGGCTTGTATGTGCTGAAAAGAAGGCCCTCCTCTCGGATGAGGCTCCAGGGAGTCCTGCCTCTCCTTGAGAGTGGATTCAAGTTCTGCAACGCCCAAATCCAACAGAAACCTCAGAAACACACAGTTCTTTGCATCAAAGGAAGCTCAGGCCTACGTGTACCCTCCAGAGGGGACAGGGAAGATAAGATCTCTGAAATCTTGAGTGGCAAGAAGCTCGCTCCAAGTGGAAAAGACAATAGATGGGTTTAAAAACAATGGCAGGTCTCCTGCTCTGAGAAACAAAGGGCATCTTCATTGTTCTGAGGAGCAAGAGGCTTTGAAGAGAATTAACTTCAGGGAAACTCTTTAGGAAAGCATGGGAATCCTGAGGTGCTACATCACAGTATGTGGGTCCCTCCTGGGATTCTTTTACTGTAGGCTCCAGGGGGAGCCAACTTTTTCTTTGTGACAGCCATAGAGACTGGTGAGAGGCCTTCGTGTTGCTTAGAGACTTGTACAGCTCCTCATTTTGCTGATGGATTTTTGCCTCAGAGACTACCCCCGCTTTGCATAAAGTCCCTTGTCTCAGTGGTACTGACCCCAGTTGTTGGGTTCATTCAGGCCAGGAAGTTAATACAGAATTGGCCAGAAACTCTCGTCCAAGGGTGAAGTTCTGTCCTGGGTTATGTGGCTAGGAACAAATTTGAAGTATGATAGAGTTCAAAGGTAATTTTTCCTTTTCTTCTCAAAAATGGTTTTGCACGTCTTTTTCAGAACTGATAGACACACACCTTAGCTGGATACAAAACATATTATGAGACCGAGTGACTGGTCTTTGATCCGAGAAATCAAAGTGAAAGGTAACTGATTCTTCTACTTCTCCCTGGGGTCACCAGCTATGTTTGCTTACCTTGAGTTTATGGTTAAGTCAGAGAGAAAGCACCAACCACAAGGCTCTCTGCTCGTTGGCCAACTGTCCTTGCGGATTCCACTCCTGACAGTGCCAAGATTCTCAGTCTGAGATGGGGGTGGATGCAGGGATTTGCATGCTGTTCTGGGGGACCCTGCACCCTACAGGAATGGGGGTTCTGTATTGAGTAGAAGCTCTAGGAAGCTGATTGAGCAGGAGAGTGTGTGTGGCCTTCTCTAGTACACAAATGACCTTGCTTGGCGTCCTGTCTGCATCGACTTAACTGACTTCGACCTCTGGGGCTGCTTAGAAGGATCAGGTGGCTGAACCAGACTGGTTGGGGCAAGCTTGTCTCTGACAATAGTCCCTATGAGTAAAGGAGGAAATGACGACTCTCCTGTGCCCTTGCCACGTGATCAGCCTGACTTTGCGGCTGGCCCGCTGAGCCCTCTGGGACAGCAATTAAGTTGGCACTGCTGGGGTGCTAGGCCACTTCTTTTTGTCAGTGGAAGCAGCCCCTTTACCTCCCAGGCAAGGTCCAGATGCCCTTGGCAGAGTCACACTAAAAATCTCAGTAATAAATCAACGTGTAAAAGCCATGCCTGCAGGTGTACCAATGAGGTGGCAGTTCAGACCCCTGTTCCCCACTTCCCCCAAGACAAGGGATAAAGGCGCCCCAATACAATGCATCCTTGCTGGGAAGGCCAGGTACTCATCTCATGCAACAACAGGGATTCAGACTTCGCTGAGGTCAAAGGGCATTCACTGTACCAGCCACCCCCGGCCCAGAAGTCAGGCTGATAAAAAAAAAAACAGATGTTTTCTATGGAGAGCGAAGTCACTTACAAGGCCCAGGGTGCACGGTGCTTCTTGGGCCTGGAAACTTGGAAGATGCCCCAACTCTCAGCCTCCCTCTGACCCCAACACTGACCTGGCCCTCAACCAATTGTGGGATTTTGTGCTTTCCACTGGGCCTGGATAGATGGCCTGACTATGTTCTAGAGCCTGCTCTAGTGGTCTTAGGTGTCCAGAGCCCAGGAAGGGGACAGAGAAAGATGCAAGGTACGTTTCTCCATAAAGTAAGCCCTGCGATTACATCCTCAGGTAGCATCTGGGCTGTGAGTGACAGGAAAGGCCCAGTCCGAGCTGGGCCTTGACTCTAGAGGACACTCCCCCAGGATCGTCTCCTACATCAGCAGAAGAACGGGGGTGTGGGGGTGCTCCAGGCCTGTCCTGACTGCAGGAGGGGCTCTCTGGCTACAGTTTGGCTGGATGGTAGAAAACAGTTGAGGTTTGGAAGAGAGGCAGCGAGGCCTTGCTGTTCCTTCCTGCAGTTGCCATTCTGGAGTAAGCAGCTAAGGTGGGGGTGGCTGTAGGAAGAGCCCCTAAGAGTCCCTTCTTTAACAAATCCCATGACAAGCCGGTTTTAGCTACTAGAATGTTGCCACTAAACCAACCCAGACTAGTTTATAAGTAATACTAGTTGAGGCTCTGACTTCCCCAGATTAATGAACCCCAAAGTAGACAAAGAAAACACCCTACTCTTTTTTACCTCTCTGCCACTGGCAAACTATGGTGGTGAGGCCTGACCTGGCCCCCATCCTGTTTCATCAATAAAGTTTTATTGAGACATATTGATGTTAATTTGCCTATAGCTGTCTCAGTAGTTGAGAGAGGCCTTAACAGCCACAAATCTGAAAGTAGAACCTAGTCCTTTACCAAAAGGGTCTGTTGGTCCCTGGCATGGCCCTTTCAATATTGTCTGTTGCCATTTTTTATTGCTTCATAGTATTAGAGTTGTATTACTTCTGTATATGAGTGGTTATCTCTGCTAAGGGAAGATGCTATTATTTTGATGCATTTTAAGCCTATCCATCTTCTCTTTCCTGGTGGCAGCCTTGAGGCCACACTGAAGTTAGAGATACGTTCATCCTTAGCCCTGTCTTTAATGGGGTTAGCAGCACTGTCCCCTTACCCATCCTGTTCTTAGAATATGGTGCTTTTGGCAGACCACCTGGCTCAAACCTGCCCACTAAACTCAGAAGCTAGCTGGCCTTTTCCTGCACAAAATACAGCAAGGATTCTGGGTCTCCAGAAACAAAAGGGGGTAAATACTACATCTCACAGAACAATTTCTTGACCAGCATGAAGGCTGCAGATTAAATAAGTTGATACAGCGGGCCGGATTCACATCTAAATCTAAGACCCATTGCCTGATGCGGCAAGGGACCTCCAGTCTCTACAGCGCCTGACCACAGCATAGCCATGTTCCTAGGGCTGAGGTAGGAATTAAATAGTCCTGCCATGCTCAGAAAATCTGCATGGTTCATTCTCTTGTAGATGAAATTTCTCGGTCAGTACTAGCTACCGGAAACACCAGCTGTGCGTATGATCCTACGCACGGCGCAATCTGTGAGACTTACGGATCCAACACTGACTTCTAGGGGGTGTGTGAGGGAAGGAATAGGTACTGTTGGAACAAAAACAGACAGGAAGTTAGATTTGGAAGTTGGTTGGGCCTGTGTGGAGGTGCATGGACCAAAGTGGGAAGATAAGCTGGCAGAGGAAGGAGATATACAGAGAAATTATGGGATGGACAATAGGGGAGGATCAGACTCAGAACTCTGAGTCACCCTTGGGAGCCCTACCCAAGTCTGACATGGAGCCTGAAGTGTCTAGCCTTTTCGATCTGTGTCATCATGTCATTGCTGGGTATTTCCTGTGTCTGGGGCACAGGATGCAGCCAGGTGTCTGAGCACACACAGCAGTAGCAAGTTGCCAGGAAGGGAGGGTACAGGAGAGCCTATGTCCAAGTTGTGGCTGGCACGGGCAGAGGATGCAAACCCAAGAAGAGGCAGGGATGGCATCAGCCTGGTGGGGGACACAGAGGATCAGAGGTTTGCTGGTGGCATGAATCGGAAGGTGGGAGCGGGAACTACGCATGCTTAGAGAGTGGTGGGCAGTGAGGTGGCTCACACAGGGACAGATGACAAGGTCCTCCAGGGGAACTCTGGAAAGCAGGTGGGGGATTGGCCCAGAGCAGGAGTTTGGGTATAGGAGAATTTAATCATGATGAAAGAGAGAGAAAGAGGGACAGGGAAGGAACAAGTCAGTGATGGGGCTGAGTGGGACTCTCCTTTCTAATGGGGGGAGATAAAGGGCAGATAGTCACAGTGGGCATTGTGGACTCCCTTCAAAGGGTAGCAGGCTGTCCCCTACCCTAGTGGCCTGCAAGGGGACACCTGGATGGAGAGACTGAGCAGAGAGCCCCTCAGAACTCGGGGCCCAAGTTTTAGCCTGACATAGAATGATACAATTTGCCATCATCTGGTTGGTGTATGTTCTAGAACTTTCCCCTGCAGCCAAGGGTATGTAGGATTTCAGAAAGAAAAGCCACTACCACAGAGGTTACTGGACGTGATAGCAGCCACTATGTCAGTCTGCAATGTAAAGATCTGAGATGGGAACCACTGCCTGAAGTTAGAAAACACAGCACCTCTCCCTGGCTGTCGAGAGGTCGTTTAGCCTCCCAGGCCCAGAGAGTTGACCCTGTGCGAGGGACTGTGGTGCACAAAGCAATATCAGCTATTTTTTTTTTTTTTAGCATACCTGGGCTGTGGGAAGGTCCACAAGGGGTTGATTGCTCTTACTCCAGAGGCTAAGCAAACAAGGAAGGCCATTAGGATCCCGACTTTGAAAAGCTTTCATGGAAGCCGCTAGTCCTGCCCTCTGTATTCAGCTTCCATTCCATCCCCAGAAGGCTGGCAGCTCCCTGGGCCCTGGCAGTGCTGCGTTAGCAGAGCCGGAGTTGGCATCCTTCCTTGAGCTTCCCGTTTTAGGCCCCAGTGAGCGAGCTGGTGCCTGAACACCGAATACAGTACCCTCACATGTGGTCCCAGCCAGCTGATTGTAGGAGTCCAGCCCCTGGGGTCCCATTAACAGAGCTATTTTCCATCTCGTAAGTGTTCATTACGATGGCGTCCCAAGGCTCGTTCTTGAACATCCCCGACATCTAGCGCTTTGTTCTGCAGCTCCACACATCTTCTATCCAGGGCACTGTGGTCACTGATTGGTGATGTACCCATGCTTGCGGCACCAGGAAGCAGTAACATTTTTGGACCCAGTTTATAGGTTGAGAAACTGAGGCACAGAGCGGTTCTGTCAGTAAAGCCAGGCTCATAATCAAGTCACAGCAGAAGTGGTATTCCAACCCCCACTGACTCCAGCACACACGAGGAACACTGAACTGAGCCCCACCTTCTCTCATGCAAAGCACTGTGGGTACACCAGCGTGCTCCTGACTATGACCGCTGACAGTGTCGACTGCCATACACCAGGCTTGATGTTCTCCACTCCACGGTTGATATTCCCACAGCAGATTTTAGAAGTCCACTCACAGTGGTGCACGCCTATGATCCCAACACTCTAAGACAGAGGCAGGGGGATTGCCTGTTGGTTCAGGGCCAGGCTTGGCTACGTCAAGTGCCTAGACTGTATGTCCAGACCCCATTTCAAACATTGTTTTAAGCGAAAACAGCCAATGAGATGGCTCCGTGGGTAAAGGCACTTGGTGACAAGCCCCATGTCCTGAATTGTCTTTGAGACTCACATGGTGGGAGAGGACAGACTTCTACAGGTTGCCTTCTGACCTCTACTTACATGCCATGACAAATCCTCACCCGGACACACACGCTAAATGTATAAAAGACAGGATTATCCTAAGGGGACTACACTGCTGTGACTCCCGCTCCAGAGACTCAGAGACAAACCTGGATTAGCCCGTTGTTTTTAAAACTTTACCTATGCCCATCCCTGTTGACGTGGGGTCACAGACTCACCTAGGCAGGGGCCTCCTAGGACAGAGCACCTCAGACTGCAGAACCTGGAATGAGGAAAATCTCCACAGTTCTCTGCCCTCCACGCCATTTTGAGCTCTAATGCTCAGGAAACAGTGCAGATGAGAAACTGAGGAGGGTGTGGGGAGAAATCTTCCCATCCTGGGGTTGGCTGATAAATGTTGCCAAAGATGTGCACTTAGTTTGGGGACAGGCTATGCAGCCTCCCGTGTGTGCTGATGATGAGAACAGCTTATCTCTGGGGATGCTAAGGGAAACCTGTGACCAGATCTTCCGTGCTAGGATCTCACACCCCATCCCAGTAACTCACACCTCAGATGAGCTGCCCAGCTGGCACAGGCCAAAGAGCTCCTCCATGCCAGGGGCTGGCATTATGCCCACAGTTCCTATTGGAACCACATATGTACAGGGAAGGTGACTGGCTTCCAAAGCCCCTCTGAGGACCCCTCCACTTCTGGAGCCTTGAAACAAATCCTTGAGTGGTGGTGGAGCCCTCATTGTGCTGATGGGAGGGAGGGAGGGAGGGTGGGAGGGAGGGAGGAGTTTTGACTGGGCAGTGGTGGCGCACGCCTTTAATCCCAGTACTTGGGAGGCAGAGGCAGGTGGATCTCTGTGAATTTGAGGCCAGCCAAGGCTACACAAAGAAACCCTGTCTCCAAAAAAGCAAAAAAGAAATGTTATACAAGTGGACAGCCAGTTAGCTATACTGTGGAACCCACCCCCACCCCCCTCTGCCCCCACCACCTCCTGTCACCCTCACCCCTCTGCCCCCACCACCCCTGCTGTCTTTTTAAGGGTCCCTGAGTTTGGGATTTTGTTTTTTGGTCGGATGTGATAGGATCATATACTCGGTGCTTTGAGGACAAGACAGGCACAGAAGCAGTTTGGTCGACACACGATGACTTAAGGACCCGAGATGAAAGGGGACAGTGGGACACACTACCATGTGAGCAGTCAGCTTGGGGGGGGGGGGCTTGGGGAGGCGCAGTGACATAGGTGAGATCGCCACGAGGAAAAACACAGCAAGTGGCATCTAACTGGATGCCTGGTTTGGGTGACATCTCATGTGTTTGTTTATTCTGTCTCCCTTTCTAGTTAATGAAATCATCAGGAAGGAGTTTTCAGGACCTGCCCCCCGAAATCAGACCTAGAAACAGCCATTATCGCAAGACGCCTTCCATCTTGGACCCCTTCTGTCTCCCCCTGCCTTCTCTGACTGGAACACTGTGTGTGGGCTCAGCGCAGGCTGTTGCTGTAGGAGCCTGCTGCCGCTCAACACTCAGCTCAGCTGATGTCCATGGTGACTGGATGAGAAAGCCACTGCCTGCTGACCAAAGCCCCGTTCTCAACTCACCAGGGAGCTGAACTTGCCAGAGACCCGGAAGCTGGCCTGGGGGAGAGAACTGGAGAACTTCGATAGAGCCTCGGCCCACGGACATGGCTCCTCTCTCTCTTGAAGGGTGTTTAAACAGAGCAACCAAAAGAACATGGCCCAAGAGCCCAACTTTTGGGCTCGAGAACCCCAGGTCCCTGTAGGAGCCAAAACCGGAGAGTCTCATCTCTGCCCCAGCTGGGCCATAGCAGAGCTTTATTTTCAGTCTTTCTGAAGCCAAACTGCCTCGCCCTGACAGGACCACCTGTCCCAACTCCCGGCCTTAAGTTATAACACGTGTACACTGTTTGCCAGCTTCTGGGCCTTTGTTTTTCTCTGCTTCAAAGAGCCAACCAAGGAGTCCGCAGGCTGGGCCCTCTCAGCCAGCTACTCCCTAACCCTGCTGCCTGCACCAGACCTCTGGTGGAGTCCAGCCCGGGCTGCCTGTTGAGAACAAAGCTTCCAAAGGCTCCCCTCCACCCTCCTCCCGGACAGAGCCTCCTCCCTGGAGCTGGGAGACCTTCTGGGTCCTTGCATTGACTGTTACAGAGCTGAAGCCACCTAACCCAATCAAAACCTGCAGGTGTTTGTCATGACTTCCACCAAACAGAACGACGGGGCTGAAATCTCCCCCTACCCTAAACTCAAAGCCGGAGCGCGCTGGCATAGCCCCATTGTTCTGTTTCTTACCTGGATGCACACAACGTCACTGTGGAATCCGAGATGCTGTCACATGAGCTGCACGCGTAACTCAGACCCCAGCATGTGCCTTCGTGTGGTCAAGGCCGGCTCGTGTGTCCTGTGGTGTCCTCTGCTCTCACACCACAGGTCTCCACAGTCTTCCTCCCCTGGTGCAATTTTTTTTGCTTTCATTTTTTTGCTCTTCCTTTCGACAGAACCGCTTGTCTTCACCACAGATGCCCTGTACACATTGGGCAGGCATGTCAATGACTTTCTTGGCTCTGTCTGCTAGGTAGAGGGCCCGAATAGCAAGCCACAGTGGCTAAATACCCTTCATGAGTTTCTTACACTCTGGCTTTGCCAAGGCCGTCCAAGGGTAAATCTTCTTGGGAGCTGAGCCAGCTACGGCTAGCTCTCCAGACAGAGACCCATACCCAGGGCTCAGCTTGAGCATGAAAGTGTGACTTCTTGGTAATATAGCCTTTCTTTTCCCTAGCAGCAACACCGGGCTTCCCTCCACCCGCCCCAAGCATACAACGGAGCAGAATTCTCTTTTGAACCCAGAATGTCCACAAGCAGTTGGGCACTCAGCCTCTGGTCCGAGGCACTTCCTAAACAAAGGAAGCCTCTGTGAAGCAATACCCATTTCTCTGGGGAAGGGTGACAAGGGCTTGGTGAGAGATCAGTTCTCACTTACCCTGGCTGGGAGCCACTTTTTGCACATGAGGAATCGGGCCCTTCCTCGGATTATCTCAATGTTTTACCCAAGTGCCTTCCTGCAATTGTAGTGAGCAGTTCAGCTGCATTGTGTATGGTGTGAGAAAGGGCTAACTCGTTTCCTGTTCATCTTCTAACCATGTCAGCAAGAAGGCTTCCCGTAGTTCAGACTCCTGTACGTGTGTGTGTGTGTGTGTGTGTGTGTGTGTGTGCGCACGCGCGCGTGTGTGGCAAGAGGGCTTCTCGTAGTTCGGACTCCTTTACCTGTGTGTGTGTGTGTGTAAGAGGGCATCCCATAATTCAGACTCCCGTACCTGTGTGTGTGTGCAAGAGAGCTTCCTGTAGTTCAGACACCTGTGCCTCTGTGTGTGTGCATGTGTGCAAGAGGGCTTCCCGTAGTTCAGACTCCTGTGCCTCTGTGTGTGTCTGCAAGAGGGCTTCCCATAGTTCAGACTCCTTTGCCTGTGTGTACAAGAGGGTTTCCCATAGTTCAGACTCCCATACCTTCGTGTGTGTGTGTGTGTGTGTGTGTGTGTGCATGCAGGAGGGTTTCCCATAGTTCAGACTCCTGTGCCTTCGTGCTTGTATGTGTGTGTGTACGTGCCCTTCCCCCTAGACTACCTTAGCTGAGTAGTCTAAGAAACCTTCTCATACTCAAGTAGATCAGGAAGCCAGGAGAGAAAAGTAGCATTTGTTCCCAGACAGGCCAGAGAAAGAATACGAGCAGAAGACAGCTATCAAGGAGGTTTGGTCAGTCGTAGACGCTAGAAGGAAACTTCGCTGGTAGTGATGGCTTATACACCATTCCCAGAGTGGGAAGATATAGTCTGATCTAGGTCCGTGAGGAAAATATGCCTGAGTAGTGAGGGTGGCTGTGTTGTATGTGAGTCTGAAGGGTCGAAGCAGAAATGTGTCCTTGTGAAATCCATGGTAACATTAGTGTGGCACTCAGACGGTTTCGTCTTGCTGAATGTGGTATTTAACTCTTTGAAGTCCGCATATCTGCCTGATTGTACAAAGACAGCTGCTGGGGAGTATATATATCCACCCAGATTAGGATGGTATTAAATTTTATTTTCTTACCTGGATTTTGGCGCTTTTTATCTGCCCTCAAAATATCTCATCCCTGTTGGAGTTAGAACATATTTATAAATGGTCAGATGTCTTTTTAAGTTTTTTTAAAACATATATATCTTGATTTTCTGTAAGAGAAATGGTGTATTCTTGAATTGTTTTCTCATTCCAGAAAAACAAATCCAAAGGCTTGGGTCCCCATCAGGACCTCGGGATAGGAGAGAGGGAGCTGGGCCAAGAGAGCATCTTTTTCTTGCTTGAGAAAGATACCGACTCCTTCGACCTCAAGCCTGGGTTGTCCCTGAGAATTGTACACAAAGGGTTTAGTTGGTAGTTTTGATTTAAAGCCACCAAATCCTGTCTTTTCATGAACTGACAAGATCCTAAAGACAGGCTGATGCTGTCAGAACCAACCGTGTGGAGTCCTCACAGGAGACCCCATGTGCAGCATCCACAGGACAGCCACCCTTTGTCCAGAACATCATAGCCATGGACAAAGTGAGCTAGTTCCTCCCAAGACCTGGGATAGCTCGTTCACGTCCAGTGGTCTGGTCATCTGTCACATCCCCACCAACCCTCAGCCACCAGTGGCACCGCCACACAGAGAGGTCGAAAGCAATGTACTCTGTCACTCAGAACCAAAGAGAGACTGAGTTGGTTTGGTTTTGCACTACAGTGCTCAGCACTGACAGACTGTGGGGGAGCTGCTGTATTCATTAGGCACTCCAGAAAAGACATAGGGGTGGCCAGGCCAGGATAGACATTCCTGAACTCTGCGGGAAGGGCAGCCTTGAGGAACCTGACACACCTTCACCGCTGGCGTCTCCCAACTTCTGCCATCAAGCTTCATGGACCCAAACCAGCCAGCTGCAGAGTGAGAGCTTCTCCTGCAGTCCTGCCCGCTGCTAAAATGAGGTGACATCACCTTCACCGCTGAGCAACTCACCCGTGCCTTGACATACAGCCTCCATCCTCGTCTTAACCCGGTTCGTTTACACCTAACTCCAGTGTTGGGCAAGATCAGTGCTTCCCTGAGTTTGGCTCTCTGGGATCACAGAGGGGTCCTGGCAGTCAAAGGGTTAATGCTGTCTCTATGCAGCCCCTGGGGCAGATGGGAATAAAGTTCCCTGCCCTTTCAGGTTTCGGATGGACTGGGCACTGAGGGTGCTGTGGCTGTGTGACTAGGAGCCACATCTCTGGTTGGCCAGAGCACACTGTGGGAGCATCCCAGACATCCTATCAGAGAAGCCCCTGCTCCCCCTGTCACCTCTCAGCCCTCAAAGGGAGTCTCACCATCCTAGAGGTTGCCCCCATGATGCCTGAAGACCAGGGTTTGGGGAAAAAAAATCCCGACTGTCTTGAGGAGTCAGAATATATCACATTCCTATGCAAAACAATTTTAATCTCCAGTTTCATGTAGTTTATTTTTGCTATATGTAAAGTATTTTTATACGGCTTGTATGATGACAGCTTAGCAATAAAACAGTTGAGAGCAACTTTTTCCTGGTTCTGTCTGCTTCTCTGGGAGGCAGGGTTGCAGCAGCCTCAGAAATGGGGTTCAGATAGCAAGGAAGGGAGTTTTCGTGTGTGCACAAAGAATATCATCTCAAGAGGAACCTGCTGTCCACTTACCCAAGGTGACAGAGCCACAAGTTCAGCTCAGATCTGCTCCATCCTCTCTACCCAAGTCTCTGTCATCTTCCTACTTGTCCTCTTTTGGGGGTCACAGGCAGGAACAGACTGAGTCAGCCTTAGGCTAACTTCCAGGAAGTCCCAGAGTATCTGAAGTCATTTGGGGGCTTTCTGTTTGAGCATCTAGAAAATTACCAGAGAAGAGAAGAGGGACATTTTAAACCTGAAAACAAATATTCCAGAAAGTTCCAGGACTTTCTATATGCCTTCTTCATCAGAACAGCTTTTCCCTTTTCAGAGTTAAAGGGCCCCAGGGACGTGGAAGGATTTGCTATTTCTTAAGTATTGATATTAAACATTTTCTACCCTTGAGAGCTTTGCTCTAAAGTCCTGGGCCCTGTGCCTCTCCACTCGACCATTTTCTGCCCTTGGAATGTTCTAGACTCCACCCCTGCTCCTTTCAATGCCAGCAACTAGCAGGACCACGTGAACAGGTGTCCCAAGGCCTGACAGGAGCTTGCATGGGTCCTTGTGGCTGCAAATACCTACCCTGCCTGAAAGGCCACAGGGCCCTCTGGTGGCTTGGATCAGAAGCCCAAAAGTCCCACAGTCCAGAGGGTCCAGATTCCAGAGCACATGGCTCCACGTAGCTAGTGTGGGTTCCATTTTTGTATGTAGGACCCTGTGAGGCAGGGCCTACAGAATGCCACTTAAATGCACTCTTGGAAATGGCTCACCTGGCTTGAATGGGTAGGAAACCCCCCGCCTCCACACCACACAACCAGTACCTATCCAGTACCACACGCTGCAAGCTGGCTCTACCCTTTATGGTGTTCGCTGAAACTGTGGGCAACTGGTTTTCCTCACTTCTGAAGCCCCTTGTGCCTTTCCTGAAGGGCAGCAGCAGCCAAAGACAAGGATAAGACTATCCTACCATTCTAAGTAGACCTGCCTGCTGCATCACTGAATGAAAAGAGAGAGCATAGCCCGAGGCAGGAACATCTAGGAGAGTCCAGAGTGAGCTTGACCCTGAGCCGGGCCACAGGAGGGGAAGGGAGAGCCAGAACAAGAGGCCAGGACTGTAAAGTGTAGACCAAAAAGAGCCAGATAACCAAAATGGATGGATTATATAGGGAAGGGCAGCTGGGGAAAGGGCAGCCCATCCTCTGGGCTGGAGAAGTTTAGGGTACAGGTGGGGACTGAAGGATTCTGGGAGAACGCGGTGGCCAAGTCCTCCCAGCTCAATATGTTAAATAGATACCTCAGCTAGCCATTTGTCCTGGGTCTGAGACTAATCATCTCCATGCAAACTTCACCTAGTAAACATAAATTTGACCCATTCTTCTATTTCTCCTTTACAAAATGCTGGCAATAGTTGCCACCTCCCAGGTGTTAGGAACGTGAGAGATGCTGGCTCGTATTTTGCTATCAGTTCCCTGTAGCATCAGCAGCCCTCGGGCTTCCGTGTTGAGCTTCAAGCTCCTGCTGGGACCTCATCTACCGCGAGGTCTGGGAAGACATAATAGGGGTTTGGGTGTGCTTGGTAACTAGACTCTAAGAGCCAGCAATGAGTCTCTCCACTTTCCAAAACTCCCAGAATGTACAGTACCTGTTGTCACTCAGGTGACACGCAGCAGCCCGGTGCAGTTTTTCAGCAGGGGGAAGCATAACTCTGGGTTGGTAACAGTGGGGACTTCAGAAGACTTAGGGGAGAAAGTGGGACGGACACCAGCGCAGCCCCTTTGGGGTCATAAACCAGAAGGAAGCACAGAACCAGGCTTGAGTCTCAAACAGCAAGAAGGCTGGAACCACAGGAATCACTAATAAATGAAAGTGAAGGCCACAGCCCCCATGAGGCTGAGGGAACCGGCCTCATGACATTTTGTGGTACAAACATGAATAAGTTAGGACAAAACTTTCCTCCCAGAAGGCCACTCTCTCAGCCCACCTGTCCCCACTTCCTGGTAATGCTCAGAAGTGGAGGTGTGCATACATGTTCCCCCCGCCCCCCTGAGACTGCCCTGCCCCAGCCTCTCCAAGAATGCCTTCTTCCTCCCTGTTCTATACTCTGAAATTACAGGTGCATCACGACCAACAGGTACACTGCCAGGGCCATACCATCTGGTCCTTAGCCAGATTTCAGGGAGGGACAGTAAACTACAACCTCCATGACAGACTTGCCAAGTTCCCTCAAGGGCGCCCCACCCCCACCCCGGGCAGAGTAAACCCACAAGGGTCTGTCTCATGGCCTTTGCTCCTAATGACACGAGCCACACAAGGGCAGGCTTCCCAGGACCGCCTTGGACAGGGCTGCACAGACCCCCTTCTCCAGTTCCAGATGTTAGTACATCCGTGTGGCTTCATGGTGCCAGCCACAAGGCATTTCTAGTTAACATGCCCGAGATTCCCTGTGGATTCCAGACGTGCCCATCCACCTCCTCGGCCCCTCATCTTTGCCCCTCGCAGCTTTCCTCCCTTGCTCACAGACCACACCATCTCCCAGTTCTGTTTCTGTGTTCTTAGTGCCGGAAGTGCTTATAAAAAAAACACGACTCTTCCTACCTGACTACCAGGTTCCATGTGAAGTCCACCATGCTGAGCCCACTGTGCATGAGATCTCCTGGGGTTGACTGTTTCACCTTGTGGGTCCTGGCAGAGGACAATGCTTGCCTTGGCTTCAAGCCCAGCACACAGTAGGACCTTGGGGGATGGGGTGTGTGAATGAACAGCTGCGACCAGCTTTGGCATGCACAAGAGGCAGGCCGCAACAGGAAAATTAATAACTTCCTAATATTTAACCCATTTTTTCAAAACCAAACAGTGGACTCAAGAGAGGCCTTGGCCCAGCCCCACGGGGCTCGGTGTGTTCATTTCTGGTTACACAGTGGTTGTTTTCTGGCAAGAGCCAGCTCCCTTCACTGCAGAAAGTAATAAGGACGTGACTCCCTCGGGTCCCCAACCTGCCAAGTCGTCATCTGCTCCCCGGCAGCCTACAGTCACCTGTGGCCCTCCTGCCTGTAAAGCTCTCTCTGCTGGAGTTCAGTGGCTCCTAGGGGACAGGCAAAGGAAGGGCGGGCAACCAGTTGCTGTTTACCAGACAATGTGAAACTGGAACTTCCCCCAAGGAGGACGGTCCCTAAGGTGATCAATGGGGCTGCTACCGGGACTCCGCAGCGCCCACTGCAGGCCACATGAGAACAAGGCACACGGCCTCAAAACCTCCAGGGACTACCAGCCACCCAGGCTCTCCTTTGTCCTCCACCTGCTGCCAGCGGTCCCCATGGCCTCTGAGGACCACAGGGTCTTCTGCATGACTCCAGTCCTTCCTGAGGCCCAACCTACCAAGATTGGGTTGGGACATGCTTTAAGAGCCGAAACGCGCAATCTCCCAAGGTCCACAGCCTCTCCCTGTTTCTTTGCTTTTCATTCTGTTCATAGTGGGCTGTCAAGTTCCCCTTCCTGGCTTCCATGAGTCCTTAGACCCCACTCTCTGCACCTCTCCTCTCCCAAAATGCTGTCTTTCGTCTCCTGCCTCATACAGCCCACAGTAAACAAGACCATGCTCCCCTCTCTGGAACCGTACCCCATCGGCTTCCAAGCCCACCCCACCCCATCCACACTCCCACCATTACAGAACTCAGGGACAACTGTAGGACACTTAGTGCCTAAAGCATCAATAATTTATAACCGTGCAGGTCCGGAGATCAGAAGTCCAAAGTGGGGCTCACAAGGAAGGTCAGCAGGTTGGGGTGCTCCTGGAGCCTCCAGGGAGGAGTCTTTCCTGCTTCTTCTAACTGCTTGGGAATTAACACAGCTAACCTCAGGGCAGGGCTCCCAGCCTACTCCAGCTTCTTATGGTCACACAGGGCACACCTGGGTAGCCTGGGTCACGCGGGGCACACCTGTATAGCCTAGGTACCCTCCCCAACTCTCGTGATCACATGAACTTACTATCCCTCGATATAGAAGGCCGTAGGGACCATGGGGGAACATCTGTGGGCTGAGGAATGGTCTCTGCCAGCCAGAGGGGTTCAGGCTGCTGGGGCTTTGAGGGGTAGTTGTCTCCTATTCCTTTCTGGACTGCAGGCTGTTCTCATTGGGCCGCTGTTTTTACTCCCTAATGATTCTCACGTGGGTCCTTCCTCCAGCTCTGCTCTTGATGCTGGGTGATGCCATCATCAGACAGGTCCCTCCCACACCCTGACTCTCCAGGTCTCATCTTCCTCTTATCCAGAATGCCTGTGCTCTACCGTCAGGCTGAAGACTACACAGGGGTCTCCCGGCTCAGTGTGCACCACGATCACCTTGGAAGCTTCCTAGAATACTCCCAGAGCTTCCGATTGTCAGCAGAAAGTCTGGGGAGGCCGAGAAGTTTGTTTTCAACAAGGTCCCAGGTGACATCCTAAATGCATGAACAAGCAGGGCAGTGGTGGCACACACCTTTAATCCTGGCACTCCGGAGGCAGACCTCTGTGAGTTCAAGGCCAGCCTGGTCTACAAGAGGTAGTTCCAGGACAGGCTCCAAAGCTACAGAGAAACCCTGTCTCGAAAAACAAAAACAAAAAAAGGCATCAACACTGACCTCAGGCTGCCGTCTCCATTTGGAGCTCCAAGTCTTGACAGTGTTTCCTCTACCATCCAAATCCAGCTGGTGAAATAGAAAGCAGAGCCCGGCACACCCACCTGTGTGCATCAGGAGGCCTCATGCTTGGCCATCCCAGGGGCCCTGTCACCCACCAGGGCCACCACTCCCTGGAGTCTCACAGCCCTGCTGACTCAGAACAGCTGGGGCAGTCCAGACCTTGTATTAGCAGGCACACTGGAGACCCACCTCCCTGACCCATCCTGGGGAGTGTGTGTGTAAGGGGGGCGCTTCATGAGAGTGGGTGTCTAGCTGCAGTCCTAAACCCTAGAGCTCACGCTGCTTCGGGGCAGGTAGCTAGCCATTCTGCTGGCATGGTAAAGCCCGTTTTAACCTTGAGCCTCACCTGGAAAGGGAATTTAAACGATCTGTTGCCTGGGCAGTTACTCTGGCCCACGTGTGCTCAGACCATCATTCAAACTACCTCTGAGGGAAAATGTTTTTTGTTTTTTAAAGGAGTTTTTTTTTGTTTGTTTGTTTGCTTTTTTGTTTTTGAAGACAGGGTTTCCTGGAACTCACTCTGTAGACCAGGCTGATCTTGAACTCACAGAGATCCGCCCTGCCTCTGCCTCCAGAGTGCTGGGGTTAAAGAAAGGAACACCTTTCTTTCAAGCCACACCCAGCTCAAAGTGGGCTTTTGCTTGATGGACTTCAATACTTTGGTAGCTGAACCTTGGTAGCCAGTCTCTGGAGGAGGAAGGAGCTTTAGGAATATAATCTAACAGTTTTTAGCAAGGCAGAGAGAATGGGGGAGACAGGCAAGGCCTGCCAGAGCCACGCTCGCCACACGTGGACTGCTACAGTCCTTCAGGACTTTAGAAACCTGACTCCCTTCCCAGCTCAGCTGTGGGGAGAGACAGTGGGACACTATTGTACCCAAGTAAGTTTATTGTCAGGTTTTATGCTCCACAGGGACATCACACCTGCATAGCAGGGAGCTTCCGCACACACCAGTGTGGGAGACGGATCCCCAGGGCCCAGCTACCCTGCGTGTGCTGATGTTTCCTTTCATGCCAAGCTTGAACTTGGAGGCTCCATTCTAAGATGAAAAGTGACCAGCGGCCTCTGAGAAGCTGGAGGAAGGCTTCCAGTGGTGTCCTACTGCCCCCTAGAGGAGACAGCTGGGAACACAAACCCTGCGCTCAGCCCTGTCTCTCAAGCCCCAGGACAATCTTTCTCTGGACCCTGGCTCCCTCTGTATCCCCATGCTCTTGTCCCCAGAGACCACCCAACCCCCTACCCTGCACTGTGGGTCACAGATCAGACACTCTGCAAACATCTGTTCAGTAAAGGGACACGCTGGAAAGAAAGGAAAAAATATTGAGCTGCTCTGAGCTGTGGTCCCAGGAAACTTGGTGAAGAAATGGCATTGGAGCCAGAGGTGAGACACACAGAGGGCTGTGGGAGACCCTGCGCAGACAGCAGGAATGGCTTGTCATGAGCAGGGTTTCAGGCTGTCACTACTCTCCCAACATGACTCTTCCAGTGTACCCAACAAGCTCTGACTTCAGACTCACAGCAGTTTCCTGTTTCCCAGCTGCCACCCCAGCCTGTCTCCCCAGTTCCCTCTCCCTAGAGCACCCCCCTCTGCACATCCCCATCCTCCACCCACTGCCCAAAGACTGAATTGGTCCTACTTAGCCTGTACTGGCCTTGCAGGCAGGCAGGCTCTCTCTCTCTCTCTCTCTCTCTCTCTCTCTCTCTCTCTCTCTCTCTCTCCCCTCTCTCTATTACACAGTGAATTTTTTCTTTCTCTTTCCTCCTTTTTACAAACAACTAAACATTTAAAAATCTGCATTAAAGCTTTTAGATTTTCACATTGTTTTAAAAAGTATAGAGGCTTTGATCTGATTCCTCTGGTGACAGGGAGTCGCAGTTGAGGAGGGACAGCTCCTTAGGTGCCCAAGGTATCCAAGTAGCCACGGTCCACCCATCTCTGTTCTGCTGTTCCTGTTCATCTAAGCCCTGTGAGCAGTGTGGGATGGGGAACCTCCACACACATGGCCATGGGACACTTGCACCCACATCTTGTGTGAGCCCCATATGAGGCACCAACATGCAGAAATGCACAGGGCAGACTGTTACCATGGATGCTCCTATTCAGCCCTCAGGATGCAACCTGTCTATCACCTCCACAGAGAGCAGGACTCTGTCCTCCCCAACTGGAGGCCACCCCACTGCTCCAGTTCCTCTATGCCTTCCTCTGCAGCCCCATCTGCATTTCCTCACCAGGCTCATCTCCCTCCCCCATAGAGCCTCCCATTGTGCATGGGAAATACAGAAGTTCCATCAGTATGTGTAAGATGGATGAGTGAAGATGAATGAGTGAGTGAGTGAATGAATGAATGAAGGTGGATGGATGAATGACTTAATGAGTAGGCACAGGTGCTGTTCTCAGGAAGTCCAACATAGTGGGTCAGATAATGACAACTCCCCTGCTCCCCACACTCATTTGGAACCTATAACGGTGGCTTGTCTAGAAAAAGGGTCTTTAGACATGTAATATAGTCTATGATCTCAGGAGAGGCCATTCCTGATCATTCAGACAAACTAAATCCCACAAGTGGCCTTATGAGAGGAGGGGGACACAGACCCAGAGACAGGAGCTCCACAGCCACAAGCTAGTGAGGGCCAGGCCTGGTAATGCAGGCTCTCATGCCAGCTCCTCTGACACAGAGGCAGGAACAGGAAAAGTTCAAGGCCAGCCAGGGCAACATGGTGAGACCATGTCTCAAAGAGTGAAAGGAGGGTTCCCTTAGCTTAAGCGGAGTGTTTGCCCTCTCTCACGAGGCCTCCGTAGAGTCCATCTCTACGTAATGCTAAAGGGGGGGAGCTAAAGGTGGGGGTATGTGCCGGGGGGTGCTAAAGGAAGCAGACATTCTTCTGTGAAGGGAGCATGGGGTTTGGGATGTCTTGATTTTTTTGGGCTCCTCACCTCCAGCAGGGAGAATTTAGGCACCTTGGTTGGTGAGGAACTTGTAACAGCAACCCTGAAACGAACACGCATTGATACCTTTACTAGCTGCTTGGGATTTGGGACACTTGCATATCCATGATGAGTTCTCTTAGGAAGGGGGCTTTGGTCTAAGCCTAAAGTGTGTATGTTTCTTACACACTTGCACACTCAACCCGAAGGGAATTTGCAGCGAGCATATTTTGTACCTTTGTGTGTAAAAGTTTTGTGCTATAGGATTTTCCATAAGGATGTTTTGTACAGTGGTTCTGGTTTGGGGACATTTTCGATTTTCTGTTTTCAAATGGAGGGGTCGTCAACCTATACTTTGGTCAACCACAGGTAATTTGTCAACACCCAGACACCTCCCAGAGAGCTTCAAGTCGCTGAAGCTATGAGAAACTATCCTCTGGCTAAGCATGGGGAGTTGAGTCCTTCTGCCTGGCTGGGCAAGCCACCACTCAGACAGCAGAACCTGATGCCACACTCCCTACAAGTGTGGCCACCAAAGCATCTCTATCCATCTCATCTCAGCTCTCCACTCAATGTGAACTCTGCCAAATGGACCTCAACCCCCTTCCCTGAGCACAGGAGCTCTGATTCCCTGTGAAGATCCCCTGACCCCCACCCCTCATCACCCGAACGGATGCTCTGTGTCTATCTCAAGATAGATGTACTATCTGCCCGGGGTCTGTCCTGTAGCCTGTGGGTCTTGGGACACTTGGTCCCTGCTATCCCCATCTGCTAACTCAGTCACAGTCATAGTCAGTCTGTAGCTGGGATACAGACAATGACACTCTCCACAAGCCACACCTTTATACCTTCCCCTCCATGTAGCCAACTGCCCACTACCTGCTACCTTTTCCCAAGGACCACTGACCACACACCCAACTCGCGTGACTGTTCATGGCCTCCACTCTCCCTCCCTACCTTCCATGGGTTCACACCTTCTGCCGCAGGGCTGAACACAGCTCCTTAGAGGACTGGACACAATCACTCACACCTCCAACTCCAGAGGCAACTCCAGGAGCTGTTTAGAATAAGATGAGGTCACTTAATGCAGCTCTAGCTGTGTGATCCAGCAGGAACACTTGGTGATGGTGGTCAATGCTGATAATGGTGCTGATGGGAATGGTATTGATGACTGCCATTGTCATCATCATCATCATTATAATCATCATCTTCATTATCATCTCTGTCTTTACTGCTGCTACCACCATCATCCTTATCTTCATCATACCATCATCATCCTCATCATCACCATCATCATAATCACATCACCACCACCATCATCACCATCATAATCACCATCATTACCATCACCACCATCACCACCACCACCATCATCATCACCACCTCCATCACCACCACCATCACCACCACCACCATCATCACCACCACCACCACCACCACCACCATCACCAACACCACCACCATCATCACCATCACCACCACCATCATAAAGTCCAACACTGGCCTGGATCACCTGTGTATCCTAAGGCATGACAAGGAAGATGTCCCCACTCATATCCAGGCCAGCAGACAAGCTCAGGAGAAGGACTGTGTCCCAGGCAGTAATGGAGCATGCCCCCTGCCCTGGCTACCATCCCCTCACTATCCTTTCTCCATCAGAGCTGAGTTCTGTGGTATTGGAGGATGTTTCCAAAGTGATGTGAACATATTTCTGAGGTCTGCGCCTAATCAAAACCACGACTCCCAAACGGTGGCCTGGTTTAGAGAGAGAAGCCGGATGAGTCACCGTCCCAGCCATTTGAATGAAACAAAGACACAACAAGCAGGGCTTTCCTCCTATGCCAGAGTGGATGACCTCAGCCTTACGGAGACGCAGCTGGAGTGAATTAGGGGATGGATCTCGGGCTCCCCAGACAGCGAAGGTGGCTCAGCACAACCCATGAAGAGGACCACAGAGACATTGAGTGAGCCTCACTGGGACTCAGGCAGGGCAGGCAGCAGGGGTGACATGTAGTAATATTTCATTCATATTTTAATAAATAAAGCTTGCCTGAAGTTCAGAGAGTAAAACAGCCATACTGATCAGTCTTACATACCAGGCAGTGGTGACACAAATCTCTAATCGCAGTAGTCACCCTAGTTTGCCACAGAAATATGTGGTAGTGGTGCACACCTTTAATCCGAGCCCTATAGAGGAATATAAGACGGGAGGAGACGGCTCTCAGTCTTAGTCTCATTCTGAGATTCATGGAGGCAGGATCGCCATTTTGGACTGAGGTAGAGGTAAGAGCCAGTGGCTGGCTGTTTTGCTCTTCTGACCTTCAGGTTGAACCCCAATTTCTGTCTCTGGGTTTTTATTAATCATACTATAGTGACAGCCAGAACTCCAAGTGGTGTGGGAGGGCCTTCTGTCTATGTGTTGCTTTTATTGGTTAATGAATAAAGGAACTGCTTTGGGCCTATAGCAGAGCTGTAGGGGAACAGAGCTAGGTGGGGGAAACTAAACGGAATGCTGGGAGGAAGAAGGCAGAGTCAGAGAGATGCCATGGAGCTGCCCCTGGAAATAGATGTGCTGAAACTTTGCTGGTAGGCCATGACCTCGTGGTGATATACAGGTTAATAGAAATGGGTTAAATTAATATGTAGGGGTTAGCCAATAAGAAGCTAGAACTAACAGGCCAAGCAGTGATTTAATTAATACAGTTTCTATGTGATTATTTAGGGGCTAAGCAGCCAGGAAGCAACAAACGGCGCCCTCCTCTAATACCAGGTGCCAGGAGACAGAAGGATTATAGACCAAGGGAATAATCTAAGTGGGAAAGGCCCCAGAATTGGAGGGACTTGATCTCCATGACGTGTTTAGGAACCTGAAGGACCCTGTCAGTCCAGGTGGATATACAGGGGTCAGCAAAGGTCACTGTCCATCTTCAGGCCCACCATTCCCTTACCCAGAGAGGGGCAGGCAAACCCAGTCATTGCCCAGGCATCCTGTGCTCCCTTTGCGATGCCACATCTGCTGAGTTCTCCAGTGCAAGGGCTCTTTGCAGGCAGACTGACCCTGGGACAGAGCAGAAGGTTGACTCTAGACTCCCGTGTCATCTTACCACAATATCTTAGCCAGAGTCCTCAAGTCCAGCTCAGAGTTGCCCAGAGGTCCCATAGCACATGTATGATTAATATGATTTTGAAAAACTGTTTCCTAAAATGATAACACACACATATGCACAAAACATCTCATAATAAAGAAAAACAGCACACATTCTTCACATGTGCACACATGTGTGTAATGTGTATGTAAGTATGTGATGCATTGCATATGTGTGTGATGAATGTGTGTGATGCATGTATTTGTGTGTGTGATGCCATGTACCTGTGCTCATGGAAACCAGATGTTGCTGTTGGGTGTCTCACTCTTGCCTCACACTGTGTTCTCAGAGCAGAACCTCAGCTGTAAACATGAATAAATCAAGCAGCTATATAGTCTCACTGGGATGTTCTGGGATGCAGAGCTAAACCTTTGACTTGCTGTAAATTGATTCTTAAAAACTGACAACCAAGAAGTGCATGAAGGACCAAGGAAATAGCATTCATTGATGGATGGACCGGTGGGAGGGAAATGGGTTGCCTCATCTTCGGGGCGGGGGGTGGGCAACCGAGCTCTGAACCGTACCCTCCACCTCTCCCTTGGAGTTTCCACCTGAGCACATTCACCAGTGTCTCTGCCACTCTCTTTCCACGGTGGCTTTTGGGGCCACAAGTACACATGCTTGTGGTGCTCTCTCACAGAGTATGTGGCTTGTGAATTTTCAGATCCTTCCGTGTCTGGTGAGAGCACAGTTGTTTTGCTCCATTTGAACCCTCATTGAAAATATTTTCCCCGCAGAACACGGAAGCGGCCTCTTTGTTTCCTGGCATTCAAGTTGAGGCAAATCTGGTGAGAGGCAGATTTTCAGTCCTGTATAGCTGACCGCTTATGAGAGGATTGCTTCCAAATGGGTGGGGGTGGGGCTTTCCACTCTCATTGTTACAGAGCCACCATTGGCAGCCGGTGGAACAGAGAGCAGAAGACTCCAGGTATGACATGCGATGTGCATGTATTTATACACGTTTGTATGTGTGCATGTGTGTACATGTGTAAATACTCATTTCTTTAATTGACTCCCTTGATTCTTCCTCTGAAAGTTCTCAACATCCTAAGGTTGGAATTCCCAGATTTATCATATCGTCTCTGTCTCAGTTTTCTACTCCTTTCCCAGTGTGGCTTGTCCCCTTTCCACTCTGGGATGTCCTCACCTTCATCTTTCAGATGTCTAACTGTAATGGATTAATTAAAAATGCAGCTGCAGAGGCAGAAACACTACAGGTCAAGAGATGGTAGCAGGTCCCGAGAGCAGCCAATCCCAGATAGGGACTGTGCATGAGACTATGCTGCAGGTCTCTAAAGGCGGCTGGTCCAGGGCAGGGAACCTCTTTGAGAGGCAGATGGTAAGGAAGAGACTCAGGCTGCAAGCAGGAAAGAAGATCTGCCTGCCTCAGCAGATGGGGGAGGGAGTGGGCGTGACTTGTCTCTTAAAGAGACAGGACAGACCATTACACTATCTACTTTAATTTTCATTGGAAAGTTCTGAAATGATTATTTTTTCTTACAGTCGAAAACAGTTCCTTTTGCACAACAACCTGTTCTTGTTTTATTGATTTGAGTCTCCCAAATCCTCCTTGAGATACAAACTAGAATGAAGGCATTTGGCTTGGCTTGGTATGGTTTTGTTGGTTTTTTTCTTCTTTTCCAAAAATGATCACTGCCATTTCAGAGTGAAGAATTCAAATTGTTCATCTGCTTTGATCCTTCCATGCTGGAATGTTTGTCTTCTCCAACTGTCTTATGATGTGTATTTACAATAAGGGAGCCAGCTGTCTGCTTTTGTAAGTGGCATGGTCTCCTCTTTCTTCCCTCCTTAGAAGGGCAGGAAAAATCAGCATTCATGTGACAGGAACACCACCCATGGAGGTTTCCCAGAGGCCCCAAGGACAGAGAGTATGTGGGCAAGCTAGGGAGATGGTCTTCCCAAGCAAAGAGGATTAACGAAATTCTTGCTTTTCTCACACAGAGGGATGTCTGTTGTATTTCTTGGTCTACTCTTTGCTGTGACCAAATGCCTAAGAAAATAATTCAATGGAGGAATGAGTCCTTCTGCCTCACAGATCGAGAAGGTTCCGCCCATGGTTCACATCAGCACAGGGGTGGGATCAGATAGTGGAGGCCGGTCTCCCTCCTAATTCCCACAGCCTTCCCTGTGGCGTTACCTCTGGGACGCCAAGCTTTCAACAACGGAGCGTGTGTGTGTGTGTGTGTGTGTGTGTGTGTGGGTGTGTGGGTGGGTGGGTGTGTGTGTGTGCGTGTGCGTGTGTGTGTGCGGGTGCGTGTGCGTGTGCGCGTGTGTGTGTGTGAAGGACACTTCACTGTCCGACAATACCATCCGCCCTTCCCAAGGGAAGGAGCTAAACAATGACATCAAAGACCCAGGCGTCTCTTGGCCACCCCTTTGCCGTGGGAGCAAAAGCCATCTCAGAACCCCTGGGGTGTGTCTATTACTGGCTCATGGTCTCAAGGAGGACTGGGAGAAGCAGACGGTGGAGTTTTGTTTTTAGGAAAGGTATCTCACTTTGTAATCCTGGCTATCCTGGAACTCCCTATGTAGCCCAGGCTAGCCTCAGTCTCACAGAGATCTGCCTGCCCCTGACTCCTGAGAGCTGAAATTAATGGCAGGCACCATCATACCCAGCAGGATCGAGCCCTGCAACCTGGAATGTTGTGTGTGTGCCATTAGCTATGGGCAGACGGAAGATGGGACCTTTGTATCTTTTGTGCCAGGAGGGGCTGAGCAGAGTTCTCCATTCCCATCCTCTACCTGCCTGGGGCAGAGGAGGTGACTGGTTTCCACCTGCATCCCCCCCTTTCTTTACAGTGACAAAATTTCCACAGTCAGTGTAAGGCAGCACTGTGGCATGGGAGGGAAACCATGTGCCTCACCCTCCTCTAGCTGTGAACACATGACCACGTTTTGACCAATGGGTAGATGCTGCTGCAGACTGTTTTGGGAAGTAGAGAGAAAGACAGCAGAGAGAACATGTTATATGTGTATATGTATAAAGTGTTCACCTGTGCGAGCATGCAGAGGCCACAGGAGGCCACAGGCTGTATTGCTCTATCACACTCTTACTTCCTGCAGAGTCTGGAGATTCAGTAAGCCCGCGCTTACTTTATCCTCCAGTCTTTATCCTCAGCAGTACAGGAGCTTCAGTTACGTCCAGCTTTTTATGTGCATACTGGGGATTTGAACTCAGGACCTTGAACCTGTGTCGGGGACCAGCCTCGACAAAAATACCTTTTGCCAGGGTAGAGCCGTGGGGATTTAGAAAATATTAGTAAAGAATAAGAAGACATGAAAGAAAATAAAATGGGAGGGAATTCCAACTACCTAAAATACCCCTGACCCAAAAAGGTAGGAATAATAAGAAAAAAAAAAAAACACCTACATTAACATGATACAAGGTAATGAACAAATCAATTGAAAACATTCTGTTGCTAGAACAAAACAAGTCACACTCACACCCTAAACCAAAACACTCTGTAGGCAAATCACTCCCTGGGTGGAATCCCAAGTTATCTCCATCAAGGGAACTGGAACTTAGTTGGCTCCACGGACTTCTGTTGAGGTAGTCACAGATCTACTTCCCTATTCCTGGAGCACCTTGGTCAGCGTGGAAGCAGGCTCACATTTCCGGGCCTCCACAGCAAGTGTTCTCCCCAGTGAGCTGTCACCAGTCCCCATTTCTCCCTGCATCAAGAAAACCTTACAAGGCCAGGACAGGGGCAATGACAGGAAAGCCCTGCCCTGCAGACAACCCGGGGAGATAACACCACAGCTTTTCCAGCCTCTCAGGCCACCAGGCTGATCCCCCACCCCCCTCTCCCTCCTGGTTAAAAATAGCCCCCTGATTTGCAGCTGCCCTGAGCACACCGCAGACCTCTGGAACCGCTGTGCTGTGACATCACAAGCCTGAGTCAGGAGTACTGATGGGGGCCTGAGGCGCAGGCTGGGTGAGAGACTCCTAAGAGCTTCGGAGCCCAGAAATCTTTGGGGACAGGGCCCCTGTCCCATCACAAGACACCTGGGACCCTCTCTATCAAGGTCCATCACAAAGGAGGTGAAGGGCATGGTGGCTACCACTCTGACATAGCACATCCCTGGTCCCTCACATACGTGGCCTCTCTGTCTCCACTATGGAGCTGCCTCTGCTGACACCCAGTGTTGTCATGGTTGGTCATACTCAGAGGCCACACTTGCCTTTTCCTGTGAGCACTGTGACATGGGGCATATGCATCATGCCAGAGGTCCCTATGGCCACCTAAGGGCCTTCAGTTCCCAGGGTTCTAACGGAGTTGAGCATGTCCTGGTTTGGGACTTAATGCTTTTATTTTTACATTATTTATTTGTGCATGTTTGCTTACATAGTCTCCCATGAACCCCACTTACAGGGAGGAAAAGTGAGGCTCAGGGAGGTCAATAGCAGAGCTGGGTTTTAAGTTCCTAGTGGGGAAGCCCAACCTCCCCTTGCCAGCATGCTAATGCTCACACTGAAGGATGTCTGGAAATGGCCTCTCAGGAAGGTCACCAGGCCCATCCTCGCCCCCCTGAAACCCCAGAAAGTGCCACCATCCATGTCTGTTCTGGTGCATATGATAAGCTGTCTCTCCCACCCTAAATCCCTCTCATGTCCTTTCCTACTAACCAGTGAGGCCTTCCTCGGGGCTGGAACCCTGGAAGGGGCTGTATGAACTGCTGGTGACTGGAAAAGTCATCATGGGTGCCCGGTACTGTCCCCACCCATCAGCACCCAAAGGTGGGAGGTGAAGGAAGACTCTTTAGAGAGCTGGGTGAGGAGCTGTGGGAGGTGCTGAGACACCCAGGGCCACCTACAGGCCAGGTGCCAGGACCTTAGCTGGGCCCACAGGCGTCTTCTGCCAGGGAAAAGAGTCCTGTCCTTTCTAAATTGTGTTTGACACCAAAGAATACATTAGAGAGGGAACAAGCCTGGTTGTTTTTAAAAGTCAGAGAAACAGGCTTCCTTCATGCGGAACACCTTTACTGGGACCCCAGGGAACCAGCCAGGAGCCCCAGCTGCCCTGCTAAACTTCCCCGTCAAGAGGAGGCTAGGAACCAAAGAAAATGTTGGGATATGGTCTACAATTGCTGGTATAGCCAGCAGAGAGATGAATTCAATGGATGTAAACAAATACAGCCCTTCCTGGGGCAAAGTGGGCAGGGGCAGGCCTGGCCCGCTGCCACCCGTGCCCTTAGCCCCTGTTCTGGGCCCCACTATGGCTGTTAGGGTCTCGGGTGTGCACACATCAGCTCCTTCACTTTCCAGCCAATGGAAAGAGGAACTCGCAGGGGCCCCTGGGCAACATGGGACGAAATATGCCATGCAGAGCACTGAGCTGGGTATTCTGTTCTCTTCCAGTTTCCCTCAGGTTGGCACCCTACTTCCCCACTAGCTGTTTACATGTTGTTGAGTGATAAAAAATTAAAATTTCAAAAATTGCTGGCGTTGATTTTTTTTTTTTTAAACTATCCGCCTGCATACCGCAGGCCCCTGGTACTGAGCGGAGACCATCGAACCCATTGGTGGCAGGGCTGAGAGCTTTCGAGAACAGTTAAGTCTGCACTGCGTGTGTGGTTCTTTGCAGGCAGCAGGACCCCGCCACATGACCCCAGATGACCTTTGGATCCGCAAGAGTGCAGCAAGAGAAGTGGATCTAGAGTCCCCTGATGTTTCTCCCGCGAAGCCCTTCCGTTCTGTCTAGCGGGTGACAGGGAAGATACACTGGAGGAAGGGGTTTCCCTTCTGGGTTTGTTCCCTGCTTTCCAGACCCAGAGCTGAGTGCCGGCAGAGGCTGCAGGCACCCCTGGGCCCCCACCCTCCATTGTCCAGACTCCCTGGCTCCCTCCCAAGAATGGGGTGATGAGGGGTCATAGAGTCAGGCTCCCCTGTGTCTTCAGTACCCAAGTCTGGGACCCACAATGTCACCTGCTGTGAGACCTCTCCCCTGTCCAGAGGGTCCCTCCCGGGGATGCCTCTTCCTGTGCTGGGCCACAGCACTGCTGAGACGGGTCAGCCTTCAACTTTGAAATCCAGCACCGGTGTGGGCTGGATTCTAGTATCCTACCTAGACCAGAGTGGACAGACCCTGCCAAATCCCAGCCCAGCCTGGGTTAGCAACTCAGAAGGTACTGGAACACAGATGACCTGCTGGAGTGTCACCTGCGGCTTTGCTCTGTCACAGTGACCGAGTTCTGCATTGTTACAGAGGCTCCTGGGAGTCACTCCTGAGTCTTCACCTAGTCTGTGTGCTGGGCCCTGACTCAGACAACTAGCTGACCCCAGATCTGAGAAGGGTCCCTATTCCTTGACACCCGGCTGGGGGAGATGTCAAGTCATACGCAAAATGGTGCCGAGAGGAAGGGACCAATAGTACGCAGCCTATGGGCCCCCAGTGTGCACCACTACATTGCAACTAGAAGAAGAAACTCCCTAAGGCTCCGCCTCCAAAGCCAGGCATAGTAGCATAGCCTACCAGCCCAGCACTAACCCTAACCCTATCCTACCCTAACCCTGACAATCAATGCAGATCAGCAAGTTCTAATCTAGACCTAGGGGCTCAGAGTCACAGTCCAGTGTACTTTAGCAGGAGGCTCAGATGACACCAGGGCACAGGCCAGGGGTAGAGCTAGTAGCCCAGGGTGCTGAAGGTCATGTCTGGCTCCACAACTTCCAGAGAACCATTCAGTGAATACTACGAGCAGTCAGCTAGTGGCCAGGCACTGCCTGGATTCTGAACATTTATATTTTAAAAGTCACAACTAAAACAATGAAATAACAAAGAAAACGAAAGCAGAAAATTGTGGCTTTGGATTCACTTTAGTTTGGGGACTGTGGGTGTGTCTCAGTATTGGGGAAACAGATGTTTCAAAGCAAACAAAATTCAGATTGTTCCCAAAGCTAAAGCTCAGGAAAGAAAAGGGAGATCCCAACCAGAGCTGCCCGGATGAGGGACCATGGCCCCAGCAGCCCACAGCCACAGAAGTCTCTTAGAGTCCTGTAGGCCATAAGTCTGGTGCCAAGGACCCAGCCACTAGGTCTCTCTCAGGATGGGTAGCCCATCCTAGTTTCTCTCCAGTGTGGTGGAGCTGGGTTTTTTTGGGGTCCACAGTTCATCAAGTCACCCCCTCAGCCTCCATCCCCATTTTCATGTGACCTCTGCTCTTTATTAAGGATGCCTGCCATTGCCCCCACGTGGGGAGGGCTCACCCCAGGGGCAGAGTGAACTTAATTCAGTAACACCTGCAAATGCCCTCTGTCCTAGCAAGGCCCCATTGTGAGTGTAGGGGACACACTCTGGGCATATCTAGTAGGGAGCCACTACTCAACCACTACAAAGCCGAGCCTCGAACTTTCAACGTCACCCTAAATCCCACAGTGGTCCTTCTTATCGCTTGCCCCCTCTCCACCAGCAAATCCCCTGACTCAGTTTCTCAATGGATCTCAACCCTGGCACTCTCTCATTTGCCATCCAAGATGGGCACACCCCCAAACTGATTGCTGTCCCCACCTTGCCCTCAGTCTGTCCTTCACACAACTGCAGAATGACTGGCTCAAGTCACTTGGGCATGACCCTCTTCCACCTAAGTCCCAGGAGCTTCCTGCATCAACAGAAGCAGAAGGCTCAAGGTTTTCTGAGACCCAGGCTACCCCTCCATCGGCTTCCCCTTCCCCACAAAGCTGTTTTCTTTGAACGCCAGGGTCCCTGTCCCAGTGTGACTGACACACTAGACAGGGTGGAAGGACCTCAGGCTGTCCCTGCCCCAATGCAACTGGTGTCAAGAACACTCTCATGCAGCATGGCAACCAAAAATGTCCCGAGGGGCTGGAGAGATGGCTCAACAGTTAAAAGCACTGGCTGCTCTTCCAGAGGACCTGGGTTCAGTTCCCAGCACCCACATGGCAGCTCACACCTGTCTGTAACTCCAGTTCCAGGTGATCCAATGCCCCTTCTACCAGCTACTCTACATCTCCAGCCTCAACCAGTTCTCAAAATCTGTCATCTCCACTCGAATGTGAGGCTGCGAGAGGGACCTTGAGAAGACCTTGGCATCTCACCGCATCCTCCTCTTCCTGGGACAATGGGAACGGAATGTGGCAAGTTCCAGAGTGCGCCCAGTCAACATGCAACAAGCTGAGCAAGGGGCTCCTCTGGGCACACAGTACTTGGGGTGACCCTTTTCCTGAGCATGCAAGCCGCTCTGTCAAATCCTTGGCCTCCACTTGGTAGGGGAGGGCAATGCCACCTACATGTACCGCCACCATATGGTCTCCCACTCCCAATTGCCCCCAGCTAAGGTTCACTGGTGTGGAGTCTTGGAATGACACTACAGCTAAGTCATGTCAGAGCTGGCCACTCAGAAGCTTGAGTCCCAGTGACTGGCATGGGGCATCAGACATACGAGATGGGTTAGTACCTACGTCAGGACCTTGAATACCAGGGACATGAGCTGAGTGACTGAGCTGGATTGCAACGTGGTGACTCCAGCCCACAAGCATGCCACCAGCCTCTGCCCACTCCTCAAACCCAGAACCTATCCCCCTGAAGCGGTGAGACGGACACCAAAACCCTAAGTGATGTCATGATTCTCTGGCCACAACTTAATCAGCTCGAGAGGTGTCCTGTTTCAGGGTTCTGTGGGAATGGGCAGAGGACATGCCCGAGGCTGTCTTCGACAGAAGCACCATGCCATCTGGCAGCCGCCGCTGGCTTCAGAAGGGCACCCAGACTGAGCTTGCTTTCTTTGAGTGGTTTCTTCTTTTCCATGAGACAACCAGAGAGAAACAGTCTCCAGAGCAGACACCTCCCCGTGCTCCGCGGTGCCCGGGACTGCCACCAGGATTTCAAAATAACACAGGTACAGTATAGAGATGACATGTACAAAAGATCACATAGAAGTCACTCGTGACGTACAAATCACAGGTATCAGTCATGCGTGGGCATACATCCTGCTTTGTCTTGTTGGAGGTGTCTTCCTGCATTATCTCATTTAACTGCCACAGCAACCTTGACGGGGGTGTTTTACAGACGCTATTTTCCGGATGAGCTCACAGAAAGGGAACGTCTTTTCCAGGTGCCTGATCCAATATCTCTCATCACACACACACACACACACACACACACACACACACACACACACACACACACACCATCCATATGGTCCCTGACCACAGTGGCAGGTGTCTCTGGATGTCATCTCTCCCTTCCCACTCATGCCCTGTCCCTAGGCTGGTCTGCACACATGTCCCTGTCCCCAGGAACTCCTCTGGTTCTGCGGCCTGTCTTGCACACCATGGGCAGGCTACAATCGGCATCCGTTTGTCTTAGCCCTGAAATGTCAGGTGAGGTTCCTGGGGTTCTGAGGACAGAGTCTAGGCCCCAAGAGCTCACAGTTCCCCTCTTGCCATATTTCATTGACTGCACTCCAGGAAAGGACATTTCCTGCATGCCTAATGTGTGCATTTCTTAAGCACCTACTGTGTGTCTGCTCTTCACATTCTAGACACTCCCCAATGGGCATTCAGTCTGTGAGACGAAGTTTTTGCCATCATGGCATGGAGATCCAGAAACACCACCCCTGTTCTTTCTGTGTTCTCTGATGACATAGGCTAGTCCTGCCTTTCTGTGTTGGCTAGCTAAGCATGAATAACAAATTCTTCCAAGTATAGTAGCATTAACTTATTCATTTTATATCTCTTTATATCCACAGGAAGAAGGTCCAGATATGCTTCTTCAGTCTCCACGGGGCTCCCAGGGCAGAGTCACCTCCTGTCCTGACAGAAAGAGACCTAGCTCCTTCTTGTGGCCTCCAGCGGGGTTGCTCCTCGGGCCCTACAGCCTGGGGGCGAGAGAGGGAAGTGGGGGGTAGGACTTCCTTACCATGTGGTCCTCTGCACAGCAGAGTTTAATTTTGGCAGAAGACACTGGAAACCCAAGTACATGCTAAAAAAAGTCAAGAGCTGATTTCCTTGCCTGTAGAAGGCAGTTTAGTTCCAACACGGCATGACTGTGATGTCATTAATGCCCCAAACCTCTACTCCACATATGGAATCTCCATACTCAGTGACAAATAATGGCTCCAGATGGATGTCGTACCTCACTGTCCAACCATCATTGTGGCATTCCAGGCAGAAGGAACATGAGAGTTGAACTCCCGCTGACAAGGGACGCTCTCCAGAGGGCTTTTCCAAGACCCCCCTCTGGTGACTTCCTCTCCACCTCACTGACCCCCCCAACTACAAACAGGGCTGGTGTTCTGCACTTTTAGCAATGCCTAACACAAAGTGAATAAAATCAGGATTCTGTTTTCTTTTTTTTTTCCTTTTCTTCTTTTTTCTTTCTAACCCTAACCCTAACCCTAACCCCAACCCCAACCCCAACCCCAACCCCAACCCTAACCCCTAACCCCTAACCCTAACCCTAACCCTAACCCCTAACCCTAACCCTAACCCTAACCCTAACCCAGGATTCTGTTTTCAAAACGGGACGAGACAACTAGCCTTCATGTCTGTGTTTGCATATGGAGTTGTAGACAGCCGATTCCGGGCATGACAGACACTGCCATCTTTGTCACAACGGCCTGGACTTCCCAGAAGGGATCCTTCAGACCTGGCTGGGTGACCGTCCCTCACAGGAGAGAGTCAGTAGACCCCCACTGGTGATCCCAACCGCTCATTCCTATATCTCCGTCCCAGCTGTATGAGTTTCTGTCCGAGCTGCATGTGGCTTCACAGTCTCTTGGTCCTGGGAGGTGTAGACCACATGGAGCATGGATGGTTAAGTGAATGTGGGTGTTGGGGAAGTGGGGCTCTGTCCATGTAGCTTCAGGAAAGTCGTCACCGATGTTGGGGTTAGGCTTTCCAATGATGGGGCTGTCTGGGAGTCACTGATCCTCCTCCAAGTGACCTCTCACTGGAGAAGCCAATGTTTCCAGAGCTAGTCGGGGACTTTGACTTGGGCTGCCACCAGTATCCAGTCTAGTAAGTAAATCTTTGTTTTAATTCCTCCAGGGAAATTCATACAACAGAAGCAAGGCCCTAAAAGGCTTGTGTTGAAGTCTTGATGTCTGGCTGGGGG
Organism: Arvicola amphibius; assembly: GCF_903992535.2. Taxonomy (NCBI): domain Eukaryota; kingdom Metazoa; phylum Chordata; class Mammalia; order Rodentia; family Cricetidae; genus Arvicola; species Arvicola amphibius. The sequence goes on from NC_052051.1 coordinate 10,217,255, forward strand.
CACTGTGGAGATGTGATGGGGTGATTGGATCATGGAATCTCTGAGCTCACCCCTGACTCCATCTATTGATGAGTTCCTGCCTAGGGGGTTCTTAGGAGGCAGGCCTGGCTGGAGGAAGTAGGGAGCTTTGGAAGGGATCATGTTCCTGGCTCTTCCTGTCTTTGCTTCCTGTTCACCACCAGGTGAGTGGCTTTGCCCCTCAGCGCTCTGTCATAGACATTGTCCTCATCACAGCCTCTCACGGTAGAACCCGCAAACCTCTGTAACTGCAACCCAGAGTAACTCCTGCCTTTGCACCTTCACCCTCAGCTTTTGTTCTAATACTCTGACGAGAGTCGATCTCTAACTCAAGAGAGCCCTGAAGGAAGGGGGCACCATGCTGAAGTAACCCCACTACACCTCGGAGCCATGTCACACTCTGTAAAAGCCACTGGTGGGCCTGGACTCTCAGGAATGTAATACCAGCTGTTTGGGAGGCCGAGGCAGAAGGATCATAAATTCAGGGCCTGTCTAGGTTTCAGGGCTATAGAGAAAATCATTGGGGATCTGCTTTCCTAATGATGGTCATGTTATTTAATGCCTCAGTTTCCCCACTAGGAAAGTGGACTAACACAGAGCCATCACGGTCAAGATCACATGTGACAGCTGGAGCATGAGAGTACCATATCTGGCACCAAGAACGCGTCCGAATGTCACCCAATACCTCTGTTTTTGTAGCCTGAAGAGAGACAGTAGAACTCTCCTGCTAGGGCCTCCGGTTGCTCCAGGATGCTTTGCTGGCTTTTAAAAAACCCACCATCCTGGATCCCATGAGGTTGGCAGAAGGCCCAGAGTGAATGTGGGTAACACGCCGTTGTGCCAAGAGGACCTCCCTCAGCCCGCTGCATTTTTCCACTCGCTGGGTCTGGATGACCACAAGTCATGATGGGGCTATGGACTGTGGTCCCTGAGGAACGACATGTCCCAGGCAGAGCATACCAGGCTGCCTGTGGTGACTCATGTGTGTCTACGGGCAGCAAAGACCAAGACTGCCACGCTTGGCTGCCAAGTGGGTCTCGGCTATTCCTATGTTGCTGGAGGCCAGGCATCCCCGGCTGACCTCTGCTCTCAGAATCCTGAGCCTATTTTCTGTATGGCAACCTGGAACATCAGACATGCTCAGTGCCCCATCTAATCCCTGAAATACACACCCTGATGTCTAGTGTGGGCACCTCAGATCCTTGTCCAGACCTAGGGCCTGACTCCCCAGAGGAAATAGTTCCATGCCACCGAACTCCAACTGTCCCATCACAGGGTGATTCCATGCCCTTGAGAAACCCATGCTATTTCCCTGGGCTTCAGTTTATCTTTATCTATCCAAATGGGATGGGCTTTGTGTCTGCCCTACTTGGTGAGGTCTGTGACCATCACTACATGAACTGGATGATGGTCCTCTGTGACTGTCCTCTCTTCTGCCATTTCCTGGACCTCCAGGCACAGCCCCTTGTCCCCTCTCTGGCCTTCTCTTACATCCACCCCCTTTGCCTATTCTGGCTGCTTGGGCCTCTGTCCTAATCCCTGATGCATGTGAATACCTGCCTCAGGACCTGTAGTACCTGCTCATCCTTGACACTGAAATACAGCTTCACAGTAGGTGACCAGAGAGCAAGAAGTAATGAGAGCCTGTGACTTCACCCTCTGACTGCCACTCTTTCAGCTGCTCAACCCTATGCTGGACAGATACCAGGAGGTAGGGTGGCCAGGACTGTCATGGACACTGGTTGCCATGGGGGTCCTGATTGTCTTGACGAGTTGACACAGCTCTCGGCATGTTCCCAGGAGACAGACAGACACAGTGTGAGCCTCCAGAACAAGCCTGTGGAGAAGCCGCTGTGGCTTCACGGTATCAGGAAGATAGCAGAGAGGGCAACAGCTCTGAACACAAACTCAATGATCATAGCAGTTCCAGAATGTTCCACCATGCAAGGGGAGACAGACATGGCAAGCGGTACTGGGTTCAGAATGGCAGGTACCCATCCCTACTACTAAAGTTCACAAGGCTTATATTTTACCCAGAGTGGTCCTGCCCGTACTGTCTGGTCCCTAGGGACAGAGACATCACCGGTGCACGCACGCACACGTTCATCCGTGTTGGTCATCTGATAAGAAATCCAACTGCATGGGGCTCACAGATTCACGGGTGCTCTAGTGTACCCACACCTTCATTTCTGGCATGCAGGTGTGAATGGGAATGGTGTATTCCTGTGATGCACATATGTAGAGGCCAGGTGTCAATGACATGTTCTCCTCTCTCACTCACCACTTTGTTTCATTTGGGGGCAGTGTCTGCCTCAGAATTTCTATTGCTGTGAAGAGACACCATGACCACAGCATCTCCTATAAAGAAAGACACTTAATTGAGTGGCTTACAGTTTCACAGGTTTAGTCCGTTATCATCATGGCAGGTCAAGGGGGCCGTGCAGGCAGACATGGTGCTGGAGAAGGAGCTGAGAGTGGAAAGGGAGCTACACCTCCATCCAGCAGACAACAGGAAGTGGTCTGAGACACTGGGTGTAGCTTGAGCATATATGAGAATTCAAAGCCTACCCCCTTCCAGTGATACACTTCCTTCAACAAGGCCATACCTACTCCAATCAAGCTACAACTCCTAATAGTGCCACTCCCTATGAACTTATGGGGGCCAATTACATTCAAACAACCACAGTGTGTCTCTCACCAATCCTGGAGCTCACTAATTAGCAAGGCTGGCTGGCCAGCAAATTCTAGGATTCTCCTGTCCACACCTCCTGACTCTGGAGTTATAGGTGCATGACACTGCACCTGACTTTTTTCTGTAGATGGTAGAGATTCGAACTCAGGTACTCACAATTTTGCAGCAAGCACTTTGTCCACCAAACCACCTCATCTCCCCGGCCCCACAGCTTGAAAACAACGCCACCTTATGTCCTGACAAATTGGTGTTTGATTTATTGGAGGCCTGTGACACCATCACTGAGCTAGACTTACTAATCTTGTCCCCAGGCAGCGGGGTCTTGTTTGGTCATTTGTTTTGTCCCTGCAGTGCTGGGATTCAAACCCAGGCAGGGCCTTGTGCATGCTTGCCTGTGTTCTGTCGCTCACTGGGCCTCGTCAGTACCACCAGGAGCAGACAGTTTTCACGCCATCTTATAAGTGAGGCTGTGCAGCCTCGGAGAGCGCGAGGCACTTGCCATAGACCCCACAGTCCTTTCCATCTAGCTTCTCTGGCCTCTCCGACTGCATGTACTTTTCTTGCAGACACCATGCGGACATTCAAAGGGAGAGGTAAGAAGTCAGGAGTGACTGTCCCAACCCACTGCCCACCATTTGACAGGTTCAGGAAGGCTGCCCCCCCTCCATCCCTGTGCTTCCAATCCCAGTGGGCCCAGCCAGTTCTCGCTGGCCCATTGTTTTCCGATGCCTAATCACACATTTAAACTTGGAGGTTTAGAAACCACCTTCGAGACACTGATGAAGAGCATGGGGAGACAGTGGAGGGACTCCCTCTGCCTTCAACCCAGACATCTTGGGTTTCCCAAGGCTTTTGGCAGTTCTCCACAGACCTGAACCAAGACTCGGATAACAGGGAGATCTCTGAGCTGGCCGCCAGGGAAGTGGCCTGTCTAGTGGAAAATCCTGAAGCCAGCTTGTGCCTGGTGTCGCAAGGCTGTGGCCGGCCTGGAGGGATGCACCACACCACAGGAAGTTACGCGTCTGGCTGGGTCCTGCTAGCGCATACGATGCGATGCTTTTAAACTTTTCCAGATGCTCGGAATATGAGCAACTTCAATTGTCCGACCACAAGTATCGCATACCGGAGCTTGTGCGTGTGTGGACGCGCATGCGCTAAGATGCTTGGACTAGAAATAACTCACAAAGCAGAAAGAGCAGTCGCTTAGTCCGCCCGCGGTCAGGCTCCCATTGGCCTGAGGAGAGTCTGGAAACTCTCGAGTCCCTCTGCATTCATACTGACAAGAAACAGCAGTCTGTCAATGGCTGACCGAATGCTATTTCACAGCCGCGGTGGCACTGGTCTGTCATCCGAGCTCCTCAGGATTCTGAGGCAGGAGGATTGCATGTCTAAGGCCTACCTGAGCTACTGAGTGACTTCAGGGCCAGTTTCAAAAGTAAAAAAGAAGTTTGGGTTATAACGTGGCAGTAACTTAGAAATATCAAATAATAAACTTTATGACTACTGAGGCATTCAGTTACCTCCCTATGGTTCTCACGGAGTCAGCAGGGTAAACTGAGGCTCTAAGCCCTCCACAACAGAAGTCAGTCCTAGAGTTCCAGGACTGTCCTAGCCCAGTGTTTTTCAAATGTGTCTCGACCCCTTTAGGGGTCAAATGACCCTTTCCCAGGGTCGCCTAACACCATTAGAAACAGATACTTAAAATTATTTTTGGTTGTTGCTTTTGTTTTTTTGAGATAGGGTTTCTCCGTGTAGGTCTGGCTGCCCTGGACCTCACTCTGTAAACCAAGTTGGCCTCAAACTCAGTAGTCTGCTTGCCTCTGCCCCACGAGTGCTGGGATTAAAGGCCTGCATCATCACTACCTGGTTACATGATGACTTTTAACTTACAGTTAAGGGATTACAATTATGAAGTAGAAACAAAAGTAATTTTGTGGTTGGGGGTCACAACATGAGGAACTGTGTTAAAGGCTTGTAGCACTGGGAAGACTGGAACCACTGTCAACCTGAAACGGGCCAGGCCTGCATTGGTTCTCAAGGCCCTTGGGGTCACTGTCGAGTTACTTTGGTTCCCGGTCTCCAGGTTGACTGGGGGCATAGAGGACATGGTATGTGTGGTGAGTGGCTGGGTCGAGGAGGGCTGGGAATGGGAGGCATGAGGTGAGGATGATACAACAGGGCAGACTTGCAGAAATAGCCCTCACACAGCTTCCCAAAGCTCTGGCCGGGCCCTCCTCCCATCATGATGACTCCCATGTGGCTTTTTTGCCCTTTTTGGTCGTGGATGGCTACAGAGAAGGCCACAAGCCATGCTAACAGTTTTTCTGGCTGTCAGAGGTGCTAGCAACCAAGCCGATGAACTCAGCTCCCATGACCACTCGGGCAGCTACATTGGCCTGGTGCCAGGCCTCACTGGGCAGGTCACTGGGCAGGCCACAAACATTCCTATCAGTCTCCCCTCCAGAAGCAGGTTCCACTGGTCCCCTGTCCACACAGCCAAAGCCCTGTGAAGGAAGGCTTACTGCAAGATAGTGTCAGAAGGAGGCCTGCAGGTGTGGGACCTTGTCACCATTCAAAGGACAGGACGACCTGGGGCCTTTTCCTGCCATTATGGGATACCTCTGCCTCACTGCCAAGCTCCTGCCTCAATGCCACACCCCTGCTTTGTCATGGGGAAGCTTCAACGCTGTCCCCTGCAGGATCTCTCCCTGTATACTCATGCAGCCACCACGCCTGCTTCCTGCAGGGCTGTGAATGGAGCCCAGGGCCCCCAACATGTCGGCGAGCACTTGACTGACCCATTGGTCCATGTCCCTGGCTCAGCCCCGCATTTTCTAATCTGTCTTTGATTGGCTTCGATTATGTAACGTGGTCCCACACCAGTTTGTACAATCTTCCCTTCTTAACCAAGTGCCTTTCATGCCCCTCCCTCTTCTGGGCTCAAGGACACAATGTTGAACCTTGAGATCAATACTGTTTCCCGAACGGAGCTGACTTTTATCGCAGGAGATAGACCACGGTGAATAATCAAATATTCAAATAACCAATTACCACTCCAGGCAAGTGTGGGCAGGGCAGGAGCGACACGGGGGTTTAAGGATGACATTCAGAAAGGTGTCCACAGGGGCTCTTCTGGGGGATAGAGACCTGAAAGCAGCATTCGTGGCCAAAGGTACATCAAGTTCCAAGGCACCGAGGCCTGAGCCCCATGGTAGAGGGAGCCCAGTGTGTCTCTGAACTCCAAAGGGAGCATCTGAGGCTGCAGCTTTGAGGAGGAGGCAATGGGTGTTATGCAGAGCCTGTTCACACAGAGCATGGAGAGCTTGGGCTTTCTCTGCTGTAAGGAAGCCATGCCTGTTGCTTCCTCCTCCCTCCTTCCCTCCCTCCCTCCCCCCCCTCTCTCCCTGCTAGCCTGAAACTTGCTGTACAGACGACACTGGTCTCAAACTCAGATCTGCCTGTTTCTGCCTCCCAGTGTTGGGACTAAAGGCACACAGTCAAGAGGACACGCCTGACCCCTAGCTCTGAAGACAGCTCTTGGGTTAAAGGTATTGCAGTTCTTATGTCTGTTCTTTTGTTAGTCTAGGGGTATGGGGGTTCTCTAAGTGAACTCAGTGGGAGGCATGGGTACTCTAATGCTCTCAGTGGGAGACGGGGGGGGGTACTTACTCTAAATGAACTCAGTGTTGTCCCATTCCCTGAGGGCAACTTCTGCTTCCTTCCTACAGACCCATCATGGAACAGCTCTAGAGAGGGGCTGGGGGTGGGGTGGGGCGGGAAAGTGACTCACCTAGGGGCCTGACAGTTGCAGTGTCTACCATGTGCCCATGAGCTCACAGTGTGCCACCTCAGGCACAAGACCACAAGTAGGGTGGTGGGTACTGAGGAACCTGTCTGCCCTGGGGCCATGAATGATCATTCTTTATACATACAGAATTAGGTCCCTTAGACAGATATAGCTTTGCTTATATGTGTGTTTACACGTGCATGCCGTGACACGTGTGTGTGTGTGTGTGTATGTGTGTATGTGTGTGCTTCATCTGGGCCAGTTCTATCAAGAACATACTAAGCATACGTGGAAGGTGTGCTGGCTGCTTTTACATCAACTTGACACAAGCTAGAGTCATGGAGGAGAGGGAGCCTCACTTGAGCAAATGCCTCCGTAAGATCACACTATAGGCCAGCCTATAGAGTCTTCTTCATTAGTGATTAATGGGGGAGGACCAGTCCATTGTGGGTGGGGCCATTCCTGGGCTGGTGGTCTGAGCTCTTTAAGAAAGCAGGCTGAGCAAGCCATGGGGAGCAAACCAGAAAAACAGCTCCCCTCCATCGCCTCTGCACCAGCTCCTGCCTCCAGGTTCCTGCCCTGTTTGAGTTCCTGGCCTGACCTCCTTCGGTGGTGAACCATGGTCTGGAAGTAGAAGCCCAGTAAACGGTTTCCTCCCCAGGCTGCTTTGGTCGTGGTAATTTCATCACAGCGACAGCAACCCAGACAGGGACAGGAATGTTCTGCCCCTAGACTGGCCATCGTGCAGGTCCTGATTGGCTGACCTCACAGTCACTAAGGACTGGCTTCTCTGATGTCATCACTGTGGAAATCACCTTTCCTGGACTGCCTCTGGGTGCCCTCATGGGTCAGCCGAGCTGTACACTGAGTCTGAGCTATCATCCCCATTTGACAGAGAAACTAAGGTTCTTTCCACAACAGCTTTTGACACCAGCACCGAGATTAAGAAAACACTTTAGAACCGGTAGACAGCTCAGTGGGTAAAGGTGCCTGCTGCCAAGACTGGTGACCCAGTTTGATCCCCAGGTCCCACCTGGAGGGAGGAGAGAACCCACAAGTTGTCCTCTGACCTCCACACACACTGAGCCCTCACATATACACAATGAATAAATGTCATTAAAATAAATCAGTTCTTCTTAGGGCCCCAGAGAATTCCTAATGCCCATGCTTCCCCTTTCTTTCCCCTCCTTTCCCAGCCCACTTTCAAACTTGTAATCCTCCTGCCTCATCCTCTTCAGCTCGCAGATTATTTTTTATATTTTATTTATTTATTTATTTATTTATTTATTTATTTATTTATTTATTATGTATACAATATTCTGTCTGTGTGTATTCCTGCAGGCCAGAAGAGGGTACCAGACCCTATTACAGATGGTTGTGAGCCACCATGTGGTTGCTGGGAATTGAACTCAGGACCTTTGGAAGAGCAGGCAATGCTCTTAACCTATGAGTCATCTCTCCAGCCCCCAGCTCACAGATTATTGCTCTGTCAGTGTGTCTGGCCCCATGATTAATTTCTATTGCAGGATATTTGAACACTGTGATTGCTGTGATTGGCTTAATAAAGAGTGGAATGGCCAATAGCTAGGCAGGAGAGAGTAGGTGGGGCTTCCAGGAAGAAAGAGGAACTCAGAGGGATGAATCTAGGAATGCCAGAAGCACTAGTGAGGCATGGAGAAAGTTGGATGTACAGAATGGAAGAGAGGTAAAGAGCCACGTGACAGAACATAGATGAATAGGGACAGGTTAATTTGAGTTATAAGAGCTAGTTAGGAATAAGCCTAAGCTAAGGCCAAGTTTCATCACTAATACTAAGTCTCCATGTCATTATTAGGGAGCTGACGCTCCCAAAGAAAGTCTGACAAAAAGACTCCTTACAGATTTCTGCAGAGACGAAGCAGGACAGCTAGAGCCCTGTGGATGAATTCTGCCTCGTCCCTCTCTCCCACCACAGAGGGGGCAGGGTCCTGAAGCCCAGCTTTATCCTTCCACACAGAGAGTATGTGCACATGCATGTACACACGGGTATGCAGGTGTGTGTATGGGTGTGCAGGTGTGTGTGTATGGGTGTGCAGGTGTGTGTATGGGCATGCAGGTGTGTGTGTATGGGTGTGCAGGTGTATATATAGGTGTGCAGGTGTGTGTGTGGGTGTGCAGGTATGTGTATAGGTATGCAGATGTGTGTATAGGTGTGTGGGGGTGTGTGTATGGGTGTGCAGGTGTGTGTATAGGTGTGCAGGTGTGTGTATGGGCATGCAGGTGTGTGTGTATGGGCGTGCAGGTGTATGTATGGGTGTGCAGATGTGTGTATAGGTGTGTGGGTGTGGGTGTGTATGGGTGTGCAGAAGTATAAGCATGCATGTTTGAGTGTGTGCGGTGTGTATGCACATGCATACATGCATTGGTGTCCTGCACTGAATACCTATCACCTTTGTTTGCTGCGACCTCCAGTATCACCTTTGTTTGCTGCGACCTCCAGTTCACCCTGTTCCACTCCATCTGAAGCAATCTTTAGGATGTTTCTGGGAATGTGAGCTGCTGGTCTTTAGGTGGGCTGCCGTGTGCTCCAGGCACTCCCTGTCTCCTGTGGTTGTGCTTGGGTGGCTTCCAGCATTGCTGTCACACACAGACACCAAGACACATCTTCCTGCCTGGCTCCTGAATACCATGACAGGGCAAGCTTTTCCAGGACATGGTAGGGTGGGGAACAGGTGCCATTAGGTGGTCCTGGTTCCCCACCCCCATCTCCAAGCCCATGAGGATACTAGGGCAATTGTTCCGCCACTGAGCACTCAGCCCCAAAGTAGCCCTTTAGTGAATACAAAAACTAACACTCACTACAGCACTGACAAGCCCTTTAGACTAAAACGAAAAAATAAAGAAAGAGAAACAAAGAGAGAGAGAGAGAGAGAGAGAGAGAGAGAGAGAGAGAGAGAGAGAGAGAGAGGAAAAGAAGGAAAGCAGGAAGAAAGAAGACTTTAAGATGGAGCGGGCTCAGGCTGCCTCAACCTGGAGAGAGAGGTCTTGATTAGATGTCAAAAACCAAGATATCTCCAGATCTAAACAAAAGCTGATTTATGCAAATGCAAGCTCATCACAAGTCAATTAGGGCTGAGACAAGCTTTGGGGACAAACATCCTCTAAGCAATTCTGTCCCAGCCCTGCCACAGCCGGGGTAGACGCAGGAGGAAGGCTCCTGCCCATTGGATGATGAAGGAAATGTGCAACCTGGGGCTTTTACGTTCAGTTTCTAGAGTTCCAAACTCATCCGTGGACACCTGAGAACCCAAAGAAGTCTTATCTGAAGAGATGTCTTTTTAAAAAATTAAAAGGAAGTAAAGTTCACATTGGAAGCATCCATCCCCTGGTGGCCTGGTCCTGCAGAACAAGGCTAGAGTCTGGGCATACAGCCTCTACAAGAGGCTGACACAACTCCATTTCTGTCCAGGTAATTCTGGGCAAACATCCCCGTCCTTTAAAAGGAACGGAAGAAGGGGACCAAACTGGAAGAAGTGGGAGAACTCAGCACACAGTGTGGGCCTGTCCAAGTCTCCTAAACCTTGGAGATCCCAGCATGCCGTGGATCTATCCACGACCAGTATCCCTGACCAGGGACAGGCAGGCTGTCACGCTTGGAAGGATGTGACACTTCCTGTAAGTGGCCACCAGAGGGCGAACGTGCCTTTCCGACAAGGGCCTGGAGACGCAGACTTCCCTTCTTACAATGCACGGGGACCTTTCTCAGGGGAGCCTGGCCTGGGACCTGTCCTCTGGAGACAGCCGTCACTGCTGTGGGTGTCCTTGCACTTTGAGCAGGAATCTAAATTTGCTGAGCACGCCTTCCCCTGCCCCATTTGTGGTGTTTTCTCTGCTGGCCCAGAAGGCTGCTCCCGGCTTCCTTGTGCTTTTAGGTCCTACTGGGTCACATCAGGTCAAGGAGACCAGTCTGTGTGAGATGCCCAGTGGCCCGACATAGCTGACTGGGGCTTCTACTGCCTGTCTGCTTGGCTGTGGCAACAGATACTCCCACCGCACCCCACCCTATCCGGACCCTCCACTGCACCCCTCCACCCTCTTGACTTGCATGTTAACTGGATGGCACTGAGACACAGTACATCACGGACCAGATGACTGACTGCCACTAGTCCCTCTGTCTAGAGAGTTCCTTAACTGATATCCAATCAGTGGCTCCTGTCCCTCCTGCTCAGCTACCTCCTCTGCCACTCCCACTGAGTCTCTTGAGTTGCTCTCATCACCCCTAACAGGACAATGGCCTTCTTCATTCTCGGTCAGACTTATTTCTGGAAGCCGAAATGCAGTTAGACTGCATCACAGGAACCTTGATCCGGGGCCTTAGGCCCCTTCCAACAGTGTCTCTGCAATTATAAAATCCTGGCAGCTCATTGAGTAAATGTGCCTGCTGCCACGTCTGATGGCCTGAGTCAATCCCAGGATCCACAAATCCACAAAAAAAGGGGGAGAACCAGCTCTCACAAATTGTCTTCTGACCTCCACAAGCATGCCAGGGCATGTGCATATGCTCATGGGCATACCCACAGACACACAGGCACCCCCCCACATATATACACTCACACACACATACATACACACACATGTGCGCGTGTGAACACACAGACACCCATCCCACCCCCAAACATACACACACGTGTGTGCACACACACATGCACACACATGCAGACACCCACCCTACCTCCAAACATACGCGCACACACACGTGCGTATGCGTGCGCACACATAGACACCCCCACGCACAAACATAAATACACACAGATACTCACCCCAAACACACACACACACACACGTGTGCATGCACGCACATACACACACACTGTGACAAAGAATTCACCAGTACCGACAGTGTTGGTAGCTGTTGGTGACACCCCTCTTTCTGTCTCTCCCTCTCCCAGACACAGCCATATTCTCTGAGGTCCCATTCATCTTCCACTTGAATGTGATTCCTGGCATTAAAGCTCACCCCGGGGAGCCTTTGATTGAATCCAGAAGAGTCCCTCTGAAGATTACACAGAACAGACTGAAGGCTACAGCTGCCTGCGGCTCCTCTTTAGCTCAAGAGTGAACCTTGATTCCCCAGCCAGCAGCCTCTGAAGAGCTAGGAAGGGTGACATTTACAAAAATTGACTGCCTGTCCTCAAGTTCAGACTCTGAGTGGGACATGGCAGCAGAAGCTCTGGGGGACAGGCAGGGTCAGCGCCGCCGGCATCCACACTTCCAGGTGTACACGAAGTGCCAGAGCCCTGGGCACTCTGCAGCTGGTCCTGGAGAAAATGTCTCCCACCGAGGCACAGTGGGATGGGAGTGGGGTGTGCCCATAGTCACAGCACTCAGGGGGCCGAGGCAGGAGGAACCCGAGTTTGAGGCCAACCTAAGCTGCTAGGGAGATGCTATCTCAGAAACAAAACACAAATCAATAAAAAGAAAGGGCCTTGTAAGAATGGAGATCTGGCTGGGCGATGGTGGCGCACACCTTTAATCCCAGCACTCAGGAGGCAGAGGCAGCCAGATCTCTATGAGTTCTCTGTGAGTTTGAGGCCAGCCTGGTCTACAAAGCAAGTTCCAGGACAGGAAGGATGACACAGAGAAATTCTGTTTCGAGGGGACAAAAAGAATATGAAGAATACAGATCTGAATTTCATAGTAACAACAGCCTCAAGGGTTTTTGACTTATTTGAAATGTGCAAATATAACATTTAGAAAACTTTAAAACATTTGTAAAATATGACTTATAATTTAAACCATGTGCTAAGTTTTAAGAGTAAAATCGGAGTGAGTCCGTTTCCTGAGGACCGTTTTCTTTTGCTGACACATGCAAGCGTCCTCCCAAACTCCCCCATTCGTCTCCAACCTGGGTGTCTCTCCTGGTGTTACAACTTAGCTCCAGATGGTAAACATTCTCCATTGCTGTAATAAAATACCTAAAATACCTGCAGCTGAGTCCTTTAAAAGGAAAATGGTGTGTGTGTGTGTGTGTGTGAGAGAGAGAGAAAGAGAGAGAGAGAGAGAGAGAGAGAGAGAGAGAGAGAGAGAGAGAGAAAGAGAGAGAGAGAGAGAAGTTTATCGTCCCCTCCTGCCCTGCCAGTGTCTTTTAGAGACTCCTTCTCATTCCTTTGACAGTTTGATACAGCACAGGCTGGACTGAACTCCTGACCCCCTTGCCTCTGCCTTCCGGGTACTGGAAGGACAGGTGTGGTTCACTGTGCTGATCACAAAGTTGCTCCACCTTGTTTGATTCAGAGACCATCTGAGGAGAGTGTGGGGTGCATGTATGGACAGAGTATGGGGTGCATGTATGGACAGAGTATGGGGTGCATGTATGGACAGATAGAGGCAGAAACACCAAAATAGGAAAAGACTGGTATGCCCCCCCCCCCAAATAAAACAAAACCAGCTGTGGTGGTTTGAAAGAAAATGGTCCCCAAAGGGAGCGGCACTATTAGGAGGTGTGGCCTTGGTGGAGGAAGTGTGTCGTCATGGGAGTGGGCTTTGAGGTCTCCTATGCTCAAGCTGTGTCCTGTGTCACAGTTACTTCCTGTTGCCTGCAGATCACGATTTAGAGCTTTTAGCTCCTCCTCCAGCGCCACGTCTGTCCACCTGCTGCCACGTTTCCTGCCAGGATGACAATGGACTGAACCTCTGGAAGTGTAAGCCAGCCCCAGTGAAATGTTTTCCTTTATAAGGGTGGCCATGGTCATGGTGTCTGCCCCTTGGCTCAGCCCGTAGTGGAATGTCATCTCCCCTCTTACTGAGTCACCCATCTTCCCTCCCTCCCATCAGTAGCCCAGGATAGCTCCCAAGGTGCTCACTACACCCACCCTGAAAGTCTGGGCCCAGAATCCCTATCCCAGGATCTATAACAGAACTGCACCTGCCAAGTCCCTCCGCCACACGAGGTGACTGCTCACAGGCTGCGGGGGATTACACATCGGCCCTTTAGGAGCTGTCATTGGCCCTGTCACCCTCCCTGTCACCCTTGTCAGGGATGGTTATTGTGCCCTGGCAATGTCAGACGCTCATCATGGGGGAGCTGGAAGGGAGTGGGTGGAAGTTCCTATCATTCTTTTCAACTTTCCCAGAGATCTAAAATTGTTCCCAAAGGTTACTGGGGGAGGGGGAGAATGGGATTGAATAGGTTTGAAGACGAGTGGCGTTTGCCACATGGTCTGTGTGTCCCAAAGTGAATCGCTTGACCCCTCAGAGCCTCTGCTCATTCGCCGCTATGATGGGCATCTAGGGGCTCAGGAGAACAAACCCGGTGGCACAAGGAGAGGTGGCTTCTGGGAAGTCTCCCAGCCCTGGCTGAGGGTCACAGCTAAAGGGAGGTGTTTGGGAGGGAAAGAAATGAAAAGCCACAAGTTAGTGGGAGGCAAGTAGGTGGAGTGGGGGATGGGAGGAGGGAAGAGAAGAAGAAGGGGAGAAAGAAGGGGAGGAGGGGAACAGGGGAGCAGGGGAGGAGGGAAAGAAGGAAAGGGAGGAAGGAAGGGAGGAGGGGGAAAGGGGAGGAGGGGAGGAAGGGGAGAGGAGGACGGGGAGGAAGAAGGGGAAGAGGAGAGGAGGAAGGAGAGGAGAGGAGGAAGGAGAGGAGGAGAGGAAGAGAGGAGGGGAGAAGGAGATGAGAGGAACAGGGAAGCAGGGGAGGAGGGAGGAGGGAGGGTGTGAGAAGTCAGGGAAGTCCTGACATAGATGGGGCCAGGCCATGACACTGACTAAGGCCTTGCATCCAATGGGACACTGGCAAAGCCTTTCCCCTGGTCAGGCTGGGAAAGGCCAAGCCTTGCTGTTCCAAGAATCAGTGTTTATGAATACAGACCAGTATGAGCAAAAGCTAGCAACTGTGTGTCTGCCTCCTCTGGGATGTTTACAGCCCCTGACGTCCCCTGGTGTCGTTCTGTCAAAGTGTGCACAGCCTGCCTGACCGCAGCTTTTCTGGTGTGCATATCTGTCCTTCATTCCCTTACCACCCCAGTCAGGTTTCCAGACTCATCCCTGTCGATCGCTACAGGAGGGCGAGGCAGGAGCCGCTAGACTCCAGGGAGATGAAGTCAGGTCGCCAAGTGCCGGTAAACTACCACCATGCTGTGGACCATGTAGAATGAAAGTTTCAGGTCTCGGAGCCTGGAAGCCCAAAGGCCAGGCATATTTTGAGCTTTGTTGTCTAGTCCCCACCTCTAGGATGTCACCCTTGCCTAGGTGGGGTCGGCTTCCCTCCAAAAGAGCACGTGCCCACCTCCCCGGCCCCAGTCAAGTTCTGCTGCCCTTCTCATCGCTTCACTGACATTGGCGCCCTCTTCTGGAATCCACGGGCACTGCATGCACATGCTGAGTGAGGACGGAACCCAGGATTTCTCGCGCCAGGCAAGGGCTCTACCCACTGAGTATAGTATCTTGGCTTTTCTCACAATGGAATCATCCACCTGGTTTGAGAGTAGAATAAGCTGACTGATCAGGCTCACTTCCCACCTAAGAGTCTCAGTGTTAAGGTGGGGCAGCCACCATCAGTATATACCCCCAGGGACCAGGCCCAGAATGGGGTTTCCCAAGCACCGCACCAGTGCAGGCAGGACCCAGGAGACCTGCAGTGGCAATCTGGACTCAGCCCTCCGTGCTCCACTTGGGAGCCGCCGGGCTTCACAAGTCCTCTGCCGTGGAACCGGCAGAGGAGTTGCCTGGGTGGCATTTGTGGGATGAAGCCAGTGTGCGCATTTGGAGATAGCAGTCGGTTCCATCTCACGGATAAAAAAGGAAGGCATGAAGGAAATGACATTTACGTGCTAGGAAAACCATCCTGCTCCAAACTGCCTCAGAGGAGGGAGCCTGGACGTGGGCGGTGCCTCCCCCTCCTCCGGGCTAGGGAGCAGCTGCTGGGCTGCCAGCCTGGCATCCCAGTGCCCAGGGCCACCCCCACCTCCATCTGCTGCAAGATGCAAATACCAGCCTGTATGCTCACAGAAATGGGGAAAAGAAACCAGTGTCTGGAAGGGAAGGGGCGCTAAGATTCGCTCCTGGGGTTCTCTCAGGACCAGTCCAGGGCAACCTGGTCACCCTTAGCTGGGGAGAGGCCAGGCCTGGAACCTGTGGGGAGATGCATACTCTGGCAGGCTGTTTACACACACGCCCCACCACCAAACTGAGTCTCAGTTTCCCCACCAGCAAAAAGAAGCCAAGCCTCTCCTCTGGGCAGTCATCTGTGCACACAAGGGTGTGCACAACTGTCGGGAGCCAGTGATCAGGAACATGAACCTTCATCCTGGTTCTTAATCCTCCCGGAAGGACGGCTGTGGTGGTTTGAGGGAGAATGACCCTCATAGGCTCATGTGTTCGAATACCTGGGTCCCAGTTAGAAGAACCATTTGGGAGGGACTAGGAGGTGTGGTCTTGCTGGAGAAGGAGGAGTGCCACTGGGGGTGGGCTTTAAGGTTTCAAAGACTGTGTCATTCTCTGTCCCTTGATGTGAGCTCCCAGCTGTTCTGCTGACTTGCCTTTGCTCCACCATTATAGACTCACCTTCTGGAACCCTAAGTCCAATCAAATGCTTTCTTTCATGAGCTGCCTTGTGTAAGAGGAGGCCCCCTTGTTCATCCCACTGCTCGGCTAGCTTAGCCCAGAAATAACCACACAGAAACTGTATTAATTAAATCACTGCTTGGCCCATTAGCTCTAGCTTCTTATTGGCTAACTCTTATATTAATTTAACCCATTTCTATTACTCTGTGTATCGCCATGTGGCAGTGGCTTTCGAGGTGAAGTTCTAACAGGTGTCTGTCTCAGGCTGAGGATCCATGGCTTCTCCTTGACTCTGCCTCCTTTCTCCCAGCATGCCATTTAGTTCTCCCCACCTACCTAAGTCCTGCCCTATCAACAGGCCAAGGCAGTTTCTTTATTCATTAACCAAGAAAAGCAACACAGAGAGAGACAGAAGGACCTCCCACACCAGCCTTGGTCATGCTTTTTGTCACAGCAATAGAAGAGAGACCAATACAGTGTCTAACACAACTGTGGGTCCCCCACGCTCAAAGGCACCATGTACACAACTGGCGTCTATAATCAACTCCAGGCTTCCCAACTCCCAGCTCCACCAACACAATTCATCTCTCATTTCCAGAGTTCTGAGTTCAGGGCCACCATGTTCACTATTCTTCCTGTCACCTCAGCTCTGACCAGGACCAGTCCTCCTTGTTTCAAGGGTCACCTCCTCAGGGAAGCCCTCCTTGGCCTCCCTTGAAAGCTTGCCAGCCACGCCACTATAGTCTGCCCTGGGCTCTTCTCTCCCAAACAGCTGCTGATGTATCTGGCTGTTATTTATTTATTAAGATAAAACTTCATTTATCCCAGGCTGGATGAGAACTTGGTAGGTAGCCAAAAAGAACATCTAACACCCCCACTTCCCCGTCATTACCACCTCTACCGCCCCAGTGCTGGGATGAGAGGCCACCATGCCGCCATGCCTGATTTAAGTGGTCTTGGGACTGAACCAGTGCTTTGAGCATGCTAGCTAATCCCCAGCCCTCCCTGTTGGCCCTCTGAGTAGCCTTACTCCTCCTAAGCCAACAATTTCCCTTCTGTGCTTAAGGCATTTTGACACAAATCGATCATTTGCCGTTCAATTGTTCCCACTCAGAGCAAGCTCACACCTCACCCACCAAGACCTAAGTAGAAGCAGCTAGAGGGACCCCAGAGGTGAGGAGTGCCTGACAGGAGGAAAAGTCTCTTGTCTCCAACTCCCAGTGCCTCAGGGTCAGGGGACAAAGCCTGTACCAGGCCACTACCATTCTCCCATGACCACAAAAGACCACAGGAAAGAACAGACCCCCGTCAGCGAGCAAGAGCCTTTGTCTCAGAAGTCCAGCACCTCCCCCACCAGGGCCCCTCTGGAGGAAGCTGCCTGCCGTGAGGACCCAGAGGAGAAACGTGTGTGCACTGTGTGTTTGGAGCAGTGCCTTCCTCAACCATGGCCAGTACGCATGCACCTCCCACCCGCCATCTGTCCCAGGTTGAGTCTGGCCTGCCTCTTGGGAGCCGACAACTCCGAAAATGGTCCTCAGGGGCCAACAGGGCCAGCCCAGCCCCCTCCAGCTGGCATGGGCTCATGCGAGCCCACAGAAGGAACCAGTTCCAGAAACACAGCCCTGTGGGGGTGTGCCCAACCCCCACCATGCGGCATAATAACAGCTGGGATGTAAAATGCTGAAAAAGGCCTCATCAGCATGACAGGCATCAACTCTGGGGAAGAATGACAGCCCCAGATCTCTGGGGACCTTTGACATGAGAGATGGTCCTCTCCCTCCTCTGGGGCTGGGGCCTCCTTCCTACTGAGAGGAAGGAGCTGAGCTGATGTTGCTGAACCTCACCCTGCTCTCTGGCTGTGGTTTCTCCAATGCTTGGGGCGGGAGGGACTGGAGACATTTGAGGAGGAGACAGGACAGGAGCTACCTGGGGTGAGGGTGTTGAGCATATGGTCCCTGAGACCCTTCACCCCACAAACGGCTCAGTGCTGGAAAGATCCAAAACTCCACCCCATAGGACAACATTTCCATGGAGACACCCCAAGAACCCTAAACTTGATGGGACTGGGGTCTTTAAGCAGGATTAGGTGTGTGGGGTCATCTCTAACCCCACCAGCCCTCTCTTCCTCTCTTCCTTCTCCTCCTTCCCACCTCACCTCACGCCACTTCCCAGCGCTGTGAATGACATCTCCAATCTCACCCAAGCTCCAATGCATCCTCCGTCCCTCTCCCTCTGCCCCACACCCAGGCAAAACATCTCCATCATACTTAATGTTCTATGTCAATTTGACAGGATTTAGAAACACCTGGGAGGTTGGAGAGCTCTCTTCTTGGACGTCTGAAAAAGCATTTCCAGAGAGGATTACCTGAGGAGGAAAGACCCACCCTGACTGGGCAGCACCACCTGCAATCTGAGGGTCAGAGCACAACAAGAAAGGAAGAAGGCATCCAGGTACCGACATTCCCTGTTCTTTATTGGCCAGCTGTGTGGGGAGTGCTCCACTCAACCACAACCTCTCACCATGATGGGAGTGCTCCACTCAGCACAGTCACAGCCTCTCGCCATGATGGGAATGCTCTTCTCAGCTCAGTCACAGCCTCCCACCATGATGGGAGTGCTCTGCTCAGCTCAGTCACAGCCTCCCACCATGATGGGAGTGCTCCACTCAGCCACAGCCTCCACCATGATGGGAGCGCTCCACTCAGCCACAGCCTCCACCATGATGGGAGTGCTCTGCTCAGCTCAGTCACAGCCTCCCACCACGATGGGATGAGCCCTCTATAGCCATGAGCCAAAATAAGACCTCCATCCTCAGACCCTTCTATCAGGGACTTTGTCAGTTATGACCAAATGCATGATGCAGTGGCCCCTGCTGCTTCTCTTCCACCTCACTGTGGCTTTTCAACCTGGCTTCTACAGCCCAGGTAATGCCATCAGAATCCTACCAGAATCCACTGCTTCTGCTTTTGGCATCTCTCCTCTGGGCAGTCAGACTGGTCCTCCTGAAGTCCAGGTCTAATCCCTGTCTCTTCTTCCTCTGGCTCCTACAGGAACCACCCAGTAGCAGAACAAGCTTCTGCTCCCCACTGTGGCTTACAAGAGATGCCTGCAGAGCTGGTTTCAAGTCTAGCACAAGGCTGGTCCTCAAATGTGTCCTCTAAACCACTGTACTTTTTCTGCCAAGAACACAATTGGGTTTGGCGGGCCACATGATCTGTTGCAGGAAGAAACAGTAGGTGTATGTGCATGAATGGCTGTGATTGTGTGTCAATAAAACTTTATTTACAAAAACAAATGGTGGGCCAGATTGGGACCATGAACCACATCTTGCCAGCCTCTGCTTTAAAGCAATGAGCAAATTACTAAATGGAGGCATCACCCATGTTAAAGTGTCGGAAGACATAAAAGGACGTGGCTGGCTCAGAACCTAGCACTCGACTGGGAACCCTTGTTAAGGGATCAGCAGCCCTGACCCATGGAAGGAGGCTACACAGCAGAGACCCTTTCCTTTCCAAAGGTCTGACAGCACATTATGATATATGAAGAAGGTTCTGGAAATCAAACAGAGGACCTACTGTGTGCCAGGCACCAACCTTCATGATTTCAGTGCTTAAACTCTAAGAAAGTGTCTATGCCCTGAGGCAAGTCTCCACTTTTCAAGGACATGAAGTGAGAACACCACACAAATGCACACCCGCCACACACCTGTGGGACCTCGTACAGGCTCCAGGGCCACCTGGGGACCCAGGGACCTCGTGCAGGCTCCAGGGCCACCTGGGGACCCAGAAGCACACTGGCTTACAAAAGTCACATGGCCCCCCAGAATGAGTTGTCCCTGTCCTTATACGCTGGCCTGACAGAGGGGATTTGGCGGTACCATGCATCTTGAGTTCCTCACTTCTCTGGACCAGGTGCCCTCCATCTCCTTGATGAGACTCCACTGAGGGACACTGATTCCTTCTTTGACCTAGATGGGGCCTTCATAGGTTGTCCTGGGCCTGGTTGGATGCATAGCAGAGCAGATGTGTCTTGGCCAGGGACTTAGACTCTTGTCTCAGCCCACTGAAGGACCCTTGTTTGCCTAATCCAGCCCCACTGATGGAGAAGCCACTGATTGGGTTCCTGGCACACATGCTCCTGTGGTCACTCATGTTTCCTGCAGTACAATGGCCCTGATATCTTTGGGACTTATCACTTGGACTCAGCCTCAGAAGGAAAGCACACTGCCAAAGCCTAAACTTGGGCAGACCAAACAGTCTACGCAAGCCAGTTCCAGGATGGGCGTTTGAGCTAGGGATGGAGAAGAAAACCCAGCCCTTTCCCGCCTATGAGGTTGCACAGGTGTGAACTGTTATCTTTTTCCCAGGCAGAAAGAGAGACCAAGCCAACACAGAAGCAGCTAGGGAAAACAAGAGGAAGCCGAGGGGTTGTTGACATCCCCTGTGGTTTGCTTGACTGTGAGTCAGCAAGTTCTCTTTTGCTGTGCAGCCAATTTCCCACCCATCTGAACCAAAACAGTTCTAATGCATGTACTGTTGGGGTGTGCCGCATTTGCTTCCAACAATGACACCAGTTCTTCTCTGAGGGCCTGCTGCTGGTTGGTTTATCTGGGCTGACCTGTCACTTGCTATGAGCCCCCTTCCCTTAGGACAGCAAGAAAGGCTTGGTGGGGGCTGGAGAGATAACTCAGAGATTAAAGCATTTACTGCTCTGGAAGAGAACCCAGGTTCAGTTCCCAGCACCCACACTATAGGTCACAACCATTTATAATTCCAGATCCAGAGGATCTGGCGCCCTCTTCTGGCCTCCACATGCACTAGGCACGCAGATGGTGCACAGACATCCATGTAGGCAAGACACTCATATACATAGAAAAAGAAAAATAAGCTAATCTTTTAAAAGAAAGAAAAAACGCTTCCTCAATGAAGTTGAAGAGGATTGCTGAGGACATCATTAACTGCCACAGAACTGGCAGTGGCACTGGTCACGTCCGGTCTCACGTGCCATTTCGATTTATCCATCGTGTCTCATTTCCTAATGAGACGCAAAGTTGCAGGAGATGAGCATTATGTCCCAGGAATCCAACCACCAACAGTGATTAATGGCACTGCGGTCCCCTGAACCCTGGAGGGAAGCTAGGGGCATAGAATGTGATGGAAGAGGCTGCCAGGTTCTGCGAGGCAGCAGGAAGAGCGGATGGTGACCGAGAAGTGTGCAGCCAGGCAGGGTGTTGGGGTCGATGGTTGAACACGGCCACATGGCAGGGGAAGACAAATGCTTGGGTGAACAGAAAGCACAGTAAGAGCCAGCTTTAGGAGCTGTGGTGGCACACACTGTAACCCCAGCACTCAGGTGACTGAGGCAGGAGGATCATGAGTTTGAGGCCAGCCTAGACTACACAGCCAAGCCTATCTCAATAGAAAAACAAAAACAAAAACAAACAAACAAACAAACAAAAAATCCAAAACCATCCAGCTTTAGGCTGGGATGACTCATAGGCCTCCTGGTTCATTCACGGCCCTAACAGTCATCTGCAACCCCCTCTTTCCCCTGCAGGTTCCCAGCATCCTCCCTGGGGCTCTTGGCACCCAAAGATAGACTTTTCCAGGTTCCCATGCCAGGAACCACATGCACACTAATTGACTGTGCATACTTGCTTGTGAGCCAATTATTATGCAAGGAAATGGACCCTGTGGACCAATCAGAACTCAGTGTGGGTGGAATGGGAAGGGACCGGCACTCCTTAGTCGACACTCAGAGCCAGGACTGGGCTCCCCACTGAAGCTGGTCCCCGAAACCTCTCTAGTGTCTCATTGGGCTACAGTCCTCCTATATGCTCAGGTTTACCCTCCAGTCAGAATGACATGAGCAGAGAGGTCACCCCACAATTTATGTGACATCCACATTTACTAGTCAGGGTTTCCCCTGGCCATTCTTACTGAAGATGGTCATCAACACTTGGTGGACTCAGTTCTGAGACCTGGGGAGTAGGTGTGGCTTCCCTTCTGAAGACGGTAGCCCGAAGCTGCAGGGAGCCGATTTGCTGGCCGCCATTACAAGATGGCGCCGAGCCCCTGCACCACCGAGTAAACAACTCCATATTAGGCAAGGCTGTAGATGGAACCTCTTACATGCGCAGTAGTGCGCAATAATCTTGGCCAATCCCGTGGCCGGGGGCATCGAAAGACGAGCGAGTAGCCAATCCAGGCACGACCCGTGTCCGCTCTCCCTATATAAGCGGCTGCCATTTAGTGCTCTGGGCCCTTCGCTTCCTGCTCTCCCTTCAACCAAGAGGCTCCAATAAAGCGTGATTTGAGAAGAATCCTCGACTCGGTGGTCATTCTTCCCTGCTGGCCAGGGGGGCACCGCACGAAGCTGAGGATCAAAGTGTTACCTCGCTGTCCTGGGTTCCAGTTTGAACGAGCTTCAATTCTACCTTGGTCTGGGTCTCCCTGGGTGGATGGGGCTTTGAGGAGGACAGGGAGAGAAGCCCCTTCTTGTCCTCACATGCCTACCTCCAGTCTGTCTTAAGTACAGCTATGAAGTAGCAATGAAATAATGTTATGGTGGGCATCACCACAACACGAGGGACTGTATTAAAGGGTCGCAGTGTCGGGAAGGGTGAGAACTGCGGACCTAGATGAACAGTTCTAACGGTCACCTCATGATGTGTGTTGCTGATGTGAGAACAGCATCATTTCTGGACTTCGTGGTGCTTGCCTTTGATCCCAGTACTCAGAAGGCAGAAGCAGGTGGAGATATGTGAGTTGGGGCCAGCCTGGTCTACACAGTGAGCTCCAGCCCAGGCCAGCCAGGACTGCACAGTGAGACCCTGTTTCAGAACTAAATAGAGACAACAGATCACCAATCTCCAGACCCTGCAACCAACTATTGTCTGCTTTTTTGTCTCTCTGAGGAGGGCGAGTGTCACAAAGCATGTCCCCTCCAGGCAGGTATTGTAGGGATGTACAGTGGTGATGACCCACTAAAGCCAGAACCATCCAGAATATCCCTCTACTAGTCATGTGACCTTTTAACCGGCTTCTCTTGCTGGACCCCGCACCTGCCTGTCTACTGGAGGCGTGTGTTTGCCACTCTAGACTTCCATAAACTCAGTGGTCCCTCCCACTCAGTGGCAGGGCTCTTGGGGGCATGAACATCGTAGATAACATCACCACATCACAATGTCAAAGTGGCAGGTGAGCATAGGTAGGAACCCAGACTTCGGGAGAGCCTGGCACACATGACCTGCCGATGCTACATACGCAACAGGTTCTTGTCAAGAAATAAAAGCCAGATCCTGTTATTCAGATCCGGTTCCGTCATCTTTCCAGCTCCACATAGTTCAATGTTGACTTTAGCCCAAAAGCACGCATCCTTACAGGGACAGAAGCAGCCTCTGCAGTCTTGGAACCCTCCCCACAGACAAAGCCCAGCACCTCACACAACAGACAGAAAATCGAGAGCCAGGAGGCGTTCTCTCCTGCTTCGTTACTGTTAGAGATTTTATTTGTGCGGCTGTGTAGCGAGCAATCTATAAAAAAACTGACGAAGCTAAGGGTTAAAATTTTCTCTCAGCAGTTAAGAGCACTGACTGCTCTCCCAAGGGACCTGGGTTTGTTTTCCAGCACCCATGTGGCAGCTCACAACTGTAACTCCAGCTCCAATGCCCTCTTCTGGCCTCCACAAACCCCTGGCATGCATGTGGTCCATAGACATGTATGCAGGCAAAACACTCAAACACACAAACACAAAAGTGATTCATTAAAAAAATAAAAATTACCACTTGTGCCAGGTGTAACAGTGCTCACCTTTAATCTCAGCACTAGGGAAGTAGATGCAGGTGGATTTCTGAGTTCGAGGCCAACTCTGGCCAGCAAGAGTGAGTTCCGGGACAGCCTGGGCTACACTGAGAAACCCTTTCTCAGAAAACAAAACACAACACTGTTCCTTAAGCTCCAAATGACACAGGGAAGACTGAACCCCAGTCTTCATTGTCTCCTTTCTTTTCAGAAGAACAGTCTTGGGGTAGCTACAGCCTCTCAACTGAAGGGGCACCCCAGCTGACCCAGGGCTGAGGACAGACTTCCAGCAGAGTTTCGACCAGAGCAAGTGACTAGATGTCACGTGTACAGTTTTCGGGTCTTCCCTTCCCGGGAAATTCCTGTTTTTAACTCTCTGCCTTTGGTTAGGATGTAGATACGATGGCAGAAGCCATGAGAGGCACCATCGTGGAAGCTGGTGGAACGAGAGAGAAAGAGCCTGGGTTTCTAATGGTGACAAAGACGCCCTACTGGCCCCGTATGCTTACACAGACCGTCAGCCAAAAAAAAGATATGTAGGCACCACTATTTCGGGATTCCTTTTCAATAGCCGAATTGCGTGCTGAATTTACACATTTCCTGAGCTTTTATAAGATGGCTTCAGCTGCCTCAGAGGCAGCTGCCACGGAGAACGCAGGGCCTTCCCTCGGTCCTCCATTCATACAGCAACTGTTCCTGTGTCTCCCTGTGCCAGGAGCTGGGACACTGAACAAGGAAGTGCCCAGATGGCTCACATTCCTGCTGTCCCCCTTCCTGTCTGGGACCTGTGGCTCACTGTGGCGCTGATGGCAGCCCGCACTTACCCTCCAGTGGCCATGTCTTGGCCTGTCTGCCCTTCCTTCCGGTTGCCCCACTGGCCTGAGAGAGGCCTGCCTGTGAACAGAGGTTTTGCTTCTCCTCTGGCCTTATCTCTGTACAGTGTAGGGCAGGTGGAACTTCTGTGGTCAGCTCAGCTCTGGCCTGCACTGTCCCCTCTGTGTCTCCTCTGCCCTGCACCCTGGGGAACCTGTCAGGTTCCAAGTTCAGCCCTGGGTCTTTGGCAGTGACCCCGGGCCTCCTGATTCCTCCCCTTGTGTTCATTGCCTTCTCTGTCTCTGAGCTTCCTAGAGGCTGAGGACTGGAGGGCACGAGGGTCAATACGTCTCTACTGTTGAACTACCAAGACTGACCTGTATGGGCTCCTAGGGCCCCTCACGGTGATGGGTGAGACCTGGAAGCCCACTGGGGTGAGAGGCGCTAGGGCAGTGGTTCAGATATCCCCATATCAGATATTTACATTATGATTCATAATAGTAGCAAAATTACAATTATTAAGTAGGAACAGAATAACTTTATGGTTGGAGGGGGGTCACCGCCATGTGACGAACTGTATTAGAGGGTTGCAGCATTGGGAAGGCTCAGAACCTTTAACCTAGGGCCCTGTAAACCTGGAAGCCCCACGGCTGCTTCCTGTGTCCTTGTCACATTGATGTTCCTGAGACTTCTTCAGCAGGGCTGCCCAACAGCAATGGGAGCCATTGCTGCTGATGTGCCCACTACTGAACCACGTGGTCACTGTCATTACAGAGCTGACACTTGGAGTGGTGGCTTGTGTTCAAGAGAGTCAAATGCACTCTTTGGTGACAAAGTGGGGGTGGCTTCTACAGCGAAGACACCTAGGGACTTCAGAGCCAGCCTGGGCACAGTCTTACCTCCGTGAGCTATATGTAAGTGGGTCTTGATGAGCCATAGTCCCTTTATGTCCCCAGGGTGGCACACAGCAGCCCGATGTCTGCCAAGGTTCTGTGTGTGACATGTGTATGGCAGGAAGCATGAGACCACGGCTGTTGTCATTTGCTTCTCATGTCATCAGGCTCTTCCTGGGACAGAGTCACAGGCTCTCAGAGCTCACACACCCCTCCTGAGTGGTCACAGGGGAGGGCCTTGTCTGAGGCTTCCTTCTGCCTCCTCAGCACCACTGCTGGGGGTGGGCGGTACATACGTTAGTGGCTGTGTCTACTAAGTCCCCTCCCTTGCCAGGAGCTCAAGGGAGACTTCCTGACTGGGTAGGAACTCCAGCATCGTGCTTAAGCTAGAAGGAAGGGCTAGTCAGAAGGATTAACTGGAGTTTGAGACCACATGGAATGTCCCACACATTCACAAGACGGCACAGAAATGGCAACAACAAAGAGCAGATAGGGGTTAAAGATGTGCTACAGTCCAGGAGAAGGAGCCCCAGAGGGCTTCATTGAAGACCCAGGCACAGCTGTGGGGTCTTGGAAACAATGTACTTCTCCAGGTTATGTAGACAAAGAGACTTGGAGAAAAGAGAGACGTGAACAGTAGCAGGAATGTTTCTTCCTTGTCCCCCTTTCCCCAGGCCTGGAGGGGACACAGGAGCAACTCCGCTGGGAATCCTGTCTACTTGTTGGCACTGTCCCTGAGACAGTAACAGGCAGTTCACACAGTCTAGGTCTGGAGGCTCTTGGTTCTGGAAGCTGAGGTCAAGCGGTCATGTCTGGTGGGGTAGTTCTTGCTGGCAGCTTCCCTTGTCCCGTGGGAGTCACGGCAGTTACTTTTCTTGTTGCCATGACAAAGTCCCTGAGAGGAGCCATTTCAGAGAAAGGATTGCTTTGGGCTTAGGGTCTGAGCCGCTCCGCCTGGGTCTTAAGGTTCTCTGGAAGGATGGGGAGGCCGTACATGGTGTGGTGGTTTAAATGAGAATGTCCTCTGTAGTCTCGGGCATCTGAACGCTTGTTCCCCAGTTGGTGGCACTGTTTGGGGAGACTTAGAAGGCATGGCCTTGCCGCAGGAAGCACACCCCTGGGGCTGGGCTTTGAGGTTTCCGAGATTCTCATCACTTCCAGTGATGAGAACCCTCTCTGCTTCCTCTTTGTGGTTTAAGATGAGCTCTCAGCGGCTGCTCCAGCGGCTGCTGCCCCTGCCAAGCTTTCCTACCACAATGGTGATGGAGTTCTATCTCTCCAGAATCGTGAGCCACAAACAAACCCCTCTTCTTCCAAGCTGTGATGGCCATGGCGCTTCATCTCAGCAACAGGGAAGCCATTAACACACACAGGAGACTCTAAGGACACGAAATGCCGTCTGTGGCACCACGGTAAGAACACAGCAGTGACTCCTGCCACCAACATCCTTGACGTCAGAGGGACACTCAGGACAGCTGGATGAGGAATGACTCACCTAAAGCTTAGGTGGAAAACCAGATTCCCTCTTGATTGACAGATCTTCTTGAGAGACAAAGACAATGTGAGAGGCCCAGGGAAGCCACCGCTGTGTCATTTGGCCTGACATCAAGACACACAGCTCACGATGGGAAGTGGAAAAGCGTGGTCACAGCCCACTGTGAGCGTGGCAGTTCTGATGGGGTTCTGGCAGTCGGGAGCCAAGGAGAAGCACAGGTCCCAGTAAGCATAGATGTTCACAGCCCTGCTCCTTTCTGTTTCCTGTCTACTGGGAGACAAGCAGCCTTTCCCCCATGTTCTGTCCCCACGGTGTTCTGCCGCACTGTGGGCCAAAGTCAGCAGACCGTGGGCTGAGATCCCTTTGAACCTGGGAACAAACTGAAGAATCCCACTCTTCAAGCCCTTGCATGTGTTTTGTTCCCAACTCCAGACAGCTAGCTAACAGTGCCCAACAGCTGGTGTCTTTTGCGGTGACTCACCGCAGACCAGACAGCCAGGCTCTGGAGAATGCGTCAGGCCCAGTGGGCAGACTCCCAATCTGAACACCGTGGTGCGTGGATGCCATTGCAGCCCACTCCTGGCTACCCATGGGGCAGAAATACATTCCCCAAAGACATGTACAGAGGCGGTCACATCTGTCACAGCTACCAGTGGGGAAGAGCCAGTTACATTAGTAACTGGGTGAACACACAGCAAAGAAACAGGATGTGGCTCTCAGCCAACACCTAGTATGTGGAGGCAAAAGGTGCTGCCTCCTAGTGGGCAAAGGTCAGAAGTGAAGTGCTGTCTCCTAGTGGATGGGGGGGGGGGGCAGAAGTGCTGCCACCTAGTGGGTGGAGGCCAGAAGAGGCCAGACCTTGACCAAGAGCCATTCTATCAATGTTCCCCCAGAAGCGTGAGCTTAAGAAAATACGTTCTAGGTACCCCCTGAGGGTCAATAAAGCTGCACGCAAAACCCAGTGCCAGGGGTTGGTCCTATGAGTTGTTGGTCAAGGAGGCTCCAGAAGCCCCCAAAACAATACAAGCAATCACTACCCCTGTTAGCTGCCGCCCAGAGGTCAGTGGTAAGACCCTGCTGCTGAAGGGAAATCAAGCCTGTACGGGAAGCTCCCCAGCTGAATCGTTTTCACAGTGGGAGAAGGAGCCGTGTGGGCTGCTGGGGAGACTTGTTCTCAACAGTCTTAGTTGTGGACAAGAAGTAGCAACTTGGTGACCAGGTAACCAACCTCTTTCTGGATGGATTTGATGCCACTCTCATGAGAGAGGCTTTGCATCTGGAAAACCTCATCAGAAGCCGTGGCTTAGGCGCTCTCATGCCCTAGTGGGGAAGCCACCACTGTCGATGAGGTAAGTGAACCCAATGTGCCCACCCCATTGCTTGATAAGCACCTATGTTTATCTCTGTAGGTTTATGCTACTGCCAGCGTCAGGCAGAGAAGCCTCTCTTTGCAACAGTAACTGCAGAGACCCTGTCAAAGACTTGAGAGTAAGTGACTGTTGAATGCTCCGCCATTAGCAACCATCTACCTCATGTCCTCCCTGGCTCAGGGGGCATCGAGGAAAAGGGGGGCAGAAAGAACGCCAAAGCAGAAGAGCAGAGAGCTGTCAAATACCGACGCCTAGCATGGCGCGGCCGTTGCCCTCGGCTGTCAGCAGCTGTGCTGACCTGCAGGGGATCATCACAAGATGGAGCCCTTGTCACGTCATGGAGGGGAGGGGCTCCGAAGGCATCTTCCCTGGCCCTGAAGAGCTGATTGACAGTGAAAGGGGAGCTGTAACCACTGCTGTGTTGCTGTGCTCATGTAAATAACCCTAATGGAAGCCATTTGATCTCACATACACATGCATACACATATGTTCACGCATGCACCACACAAGCATGCACACGAAAAGGGAGATGTAGTGGTCTGAGCGAGAATGGCTCCCATAGGCTCATATGTTCAAATGCATGGTCTCCAGTTGGTGGAACTGTATGGGAAGGATTAGGAGGTGTGGCCTTGTGGGGAAGGTGTCATGCCAGGCCCAGTGTCTCTCTACCTCCTGTTTGTACAATGGGATGTGAACTCTCAGTTGCTGCTCTAGCACCATGTCTGCCTTCCTGCTGTCTGCTGCCTGCCCACTGCCTACTGCCTGCCCACTGCCCACTGCTTGTCATGTTGGACTCACCCTCTGAAGCTGTAAGCCTCCAATAAACTCTTCCTCCTATGAGTTGCCCTGGTCATGGTGTTGCCACAGCAATAGAAAAGTAACTCAGACAAGGGACTCATTAGGAGAAAGGGGATCTGCAGGAGTGGGAGATGATAAGAGAGGTAACCAGGATGAATGTACCCAGAATGCATTATACACGTAGGTGATACTGTCATAACGAACCCCATTATTGTGTGTAATAATACATACTGTTAAAATAAAGTCCCACCATACAGCAACGATCAAGACTGAACTGCCCAAACACACAGAGTGAACTCTGGCCTATTTTCCTATTTAAAGACAGTCTCTTAGAAAGTCTATGTTTGGGGAAGGATCCCTAGAGGTGGGCTCTTGTCTTAGCCACTGTTCTATTGCTGTGCAGAGACACCATGACCAGGCAACTCTCTTAAAAGAAAGCATTTTATTGGGTACTGGCGAAGAGTTTCAGAGGTTGAGTCCATTGTCATTATGATGAGGAGCATGGCGGCATGTGGGGGGGGGGGTCCCTGAAAATGTCATGGCCGTCAGAGGAACAATCCACGTGAGATAAGAGGGAAACCCTGTCCTGTGTGACCTAACCGGTGCTAGTTCAGACTTCTGGAGTCTGACTCCCGGCAGTTTATTTTAGTTTATTTTATTAAGTACAGTATAATTTTTGGAAAAAGTTTTCCTGCTAATAATTATCCAAATCCTATATGCACAATAAAGCTGAAGGCGACCACACCGAAACTGTCTTACAAAGCCTCTAACCAAGATAGCATAGGGGTCAGGAGGCTACAAAGGACATGTGACGTCTCTCCTAAGGATGGTCTCTACTGACTGAGAAACAAAGCTGAGAATAGAGAGAGAAAAGGGAGAGTCTGGGCTGAGCATTCTCGTATGTATGTATGTATGTATGTATGTATGTATGTATGTATGTATATACACACAGAGGTCTACATTAATTATAAACTGATTGGCCTATTAGCTCAGGCTTTTTGTTAACTCTTATAACTTACATTAGGTCATAATTCTTGTCTGTGTCAGCCACATGCTTGGTACCTTTTTTGGCAAGGCAGTCACATCTTGCTTGCTCTGTGTCTGGGTGACAAATGCAGACTGAAACTTTCCTCTTCCCATAATTCTCATTTCCCCGCCTATACTTCCTGCCTGATCACTGTCACCCTGCCTATACTTCCTGCCTGGCAATGGCCAATCAACATTTTATTAAAAGTAATACAAGTGACAGGATAAAAGACCATTGTCCCACAGCAATGGCCTGCCTCTTTAATTAGCATACTGAGGAGGGGCAGCCAACTGAACGCAGGCTCCAGCCCCAACAGCTTCACAGCAGATGAGACCAAGACCAGAGAAGGGGACTTGCTGTGCTGTCATCTCACCACACCGCGAAAGGTGGCAGAAGAGATTCCCCCAGGGACAATGCCCTGTACCCAAAAGCAATAACCTCAGCTCAAGGCTGCAGCGGAACCTGAGCAAAATGACCCTCTGCATGTAGGGCCCCTGACATGAAGCCAGCGGCCCAGGAGGCTGGTCCTCTACTTCTCATTTGGGAGGGTCACGGAAGCTGGGAGAGATGGAAGCTGGGAGATGCAGTGTGGTGGAATGCTGCAGGCCAGAGCACTTCCTGCCCTAGGCTGCAGGAACTACTTAAAGGGCTCACCAAGCCACCCTGGGCTGCTGTGCTCACCCACTGGCCCTTCTGGATAGCTGCTAAGGAGGAGGGTGGGGACTGGGAGGCAGAAACATTTTTTTGCAAAGCCCTGTATCTCCCAGAGAAAGACAAACCAACTGGTGTTGGAGGAGGCTGCTTGTTCATTTCCTGACTGCCCAGCCCCGAAATAATCACACAGAAACTATATGATTTAAGTCACTGCTTGGCCCATTAGCTCTAGCTTCTTATTTGCTAACTCTTACATCTTAATTTAACCCATATCCATTAATCTGTGCATCACCACGAGGTCGTGGCCTACCAGCAAAGTTTCAGTATGTCTGTCTCCAGCAGTGGCTCCATGGCTTCTCCTGACTCTGCCTCCTTTCTCCCAGCATTCTGTTTCGTTTTCCCCACCTACCTCGATTCCCTGCATAGCCCCAAGACAGTTCCTTTATTAACCAATGGTATTCACATCATACAGAGGGGAATCCCACATCAAACTGGGGCTGGCAGACTCAGACTTGGGCCCAGTGCTTTTCTCATTGTTAATGGCTGTGTGATCTTGGACAAAATGTTTGGGTTCTCAGGGGATGACATGGAACAGAAGGTTGAAATGGGCAAAGTGGCCATGCTGAGCAGAGAGCCCTGCCTGCAGCTGGAAGTTTAGAGAGAGAGTTTTGTATTTCATAGAGTGAGTATCAGTCAACTTATGCTGTGTAACAAAACACACTGCCAGTTTAAACAGCAGACACAGTGTTGTCCAGGGCTGGGGCCCAGATGCCAGGCACTTGGACTTTTGTGAGGGCTCTACAGGGTCCTGGCTGGAGAAGGGAGGCTTCCTCTCCTTACTTAGGAGGCCTCTGCTGGGTTCAGAGATTGCAATGGAGCTTGGGGGCCCTTTGCCCATCATGTGGGTGCTGTGGACTGGGGCCCATCCTTGTATACTCCTTCCACTTTTGCTACCCCATCTCCAGATGGGGTTAAAGCTTCTAAACTAAGGGACTAAAGGGGGCAGGGTAAGAACATACTCAGGGCCAAGTTCTCATGACAGCTAGAGAACGCAAAAGGTTCTGAAATTCCCTTCACTCCCCCGGCCTGACTCCCTCCTTGGAGGACTGGCACACACATTTCTTAGACTTTCTGTGGGTTTTTTTCTTTTTCAGATTAAGATAATTTCTCTCCATAATGTGCACAAGGGAGGAAAAGAGCCCTGTTCTGAAGGCGTTCCCAGCTAAGAGCAGGCAGCTCATTCATCTTTATTATGAAGGTTCCAGAAAAAGGCCTGGCAGCTATAACTCTGTCATCTGACTCCTGAGCTCAGGCCTGGGTAGGATCAGCTGCCAGGGCAGGTGAAGGCCTGTGCCAGACACCAAGCCAATGGCACATATACACATGCACATGTGTGTGTGCCCACATGTGCACACACACACACACACACACACGTTTGTATATGCACAGGACCCATGACCCATTTCATTCCTGCAACCTCTCCCCCTCCTCTGGGTATCTGCAGAAGCTGAACTGGCCATATCCCTACTCTGCCCTGCACCAACAGACATCTCAAACACACCCCAAAGAAACATGTTATTTGGGGGTTCAATGGGCCTTTCCAAGCCTGGCCCTGCTACCGTTTCAGGCTTCCGAGGACCCAGAAAGGTGGTTCCACCGCCCGACCTCAGCCAGAAACACTGGCTGCTGAAGCTGCGGGGCAGCAGGCACACTTAGCAATTCAGTATGCAAACGGCCTCAGCCTAGATCAAAGCCCTCGGCCCTGCACACCCCCACAGAAAGGCTGCGGCTGGGGGACAAATTAGACTTATACATGATGTGTGGCTTCGGGGCCAGGCTGGGAATGTTTAGAACCCTGTTAGGAGATGAATCGCGACCTGAGCAGCGCAGCAACGGGAGGCATAAAAAGTGACTGGAGCGTGGCAGGCTTTTCATGGTGAGAAAAACAAAACATTAATTAGTTGGCATTTTGTTCTTACTGCAGTGTTTAGGAGGAAGAAAGTCACCAATTGTCAAACTTTCTTTTTCAAAAATGTGTGTGTGTGTGCATGTGTGCGTGTGTGTGTGTGTGTGTGTGTGTGTGTGTGTGTTTCATACATGCTACATGCTACAGTGGGTTCTCTGCTTCTGCCATGGGTCCCAGGGATTGAACTCAGGTCATCAGGCGTGGTGGCAACTGCCTGTACACCAAGCCACCTCACCTTTGTCCCCGTTCTAGACGCTTCTCCAGTCTTCTTCTTGATCTTACGTGAATGGAACTTTCTATCAGGCTGATGAAAAGAGGGATCTGGGCCCCGCCCAGCCAGGAGCTGCCACAAGGGACCTGCACCCTAGCGAGCCGACTGCAGTCCAGGTTCTGGGCAAAGGAGCCTTAGATGCCCCAGTCACGGTAGCATCTGTGACACCAACCCAGGGACCAAGAAGAATGGAAGGCTGTGAGGAGCCAGAGAGAACCTGCCGGCCCTGGTCACATAGAGCCACCAAGTCTTCAGGCCACCCACGACCCGACCATCCCGATACCCAGGCTGCCTCCCACCCTCCGGGGTATGGCACTGATCTGTACCTACCCACTGCAGCCGAGCCCTGCATTCGAGGCATACCAGAAGCAGCCAACTTTCAACTTTCCAAAGCACCCTGGACCTCACAGACGCCTCCTGCCCACTGGACCCCTCGTCTGGGTTAGGCCAGATCCCTCAGGGACTCTGGGCTTCTTCCCCAAGAAGGGGCACCTGCACCCGTGACTGCTATGTCAAAATGGCATTTGAGGCCCTGATACTGCTTTGCCACCTTGGCCCTCTGGACAACTCAAAGTCACAGCGAGCAAAGCGAAAGGGATCTGAGAGAGCTCCCTTCCCTGTGCCACAGTGTCACACCGGCTAGAGAATAACAGATAATCTCAGCCCTGGGCTGGGAACCTATCGATTCCCACATGGCAGAGACCACAGGTGACGTCACTGATGTGGTCTAATGATCAAAGCACCTGAAATTAAAGAACGCCATGCAGGCTTGTGAAGTAGTCGCTTGGCCACCTGCCATTCCATAACTCCTGAGGGGAACAAAGGGCATCTTGGGAAAGTTGATTGATGTGGCCAGCTCTGTGGGTGCCACAGATCCCCCCCAAGGGCATTGACATCCTGTCCCAGGAACCCACGAGCAAGATGCCTTACAGGGCGGGCAGGATTCAGGTAAGAACCCTAAGAATAGAGACATTACACTGGGTTATCCAGGTGGTCACAGCAGTGTCCCCAGGGTCCTCATTTATAGACAAAAGATTCGAGTTCAAGGAGATCATGGGAGAGAGATGGGCATTGTCTTAGGTCGCTATGCTGTGAAGAGACACCATTCCCACATTTAACTGAGTGATGGCTCACCATTTCAGAGGTTTCTTTAGTCCATTATCATAACAGGGAGCATGGCAGCATGCTGGCGGATGTGGGTCTGGCTACAGCTCGGCCAAAAGGCAGCAGGAAGTCAACTGTCCACCACACTGATGGAAGCTTGAGCAAGAGCGACCTCAAAGTCCACCCTCAGTGACACACTTCCTCCAACAAGGCCATACCTCCTAAGAGTGCCGTTCCTTTTGGAGACCATCTTCTTTCAAACCACTACAGGTATTAAAATATGCAGCCCTATATATAGGCTTCGAAGGTGGAAGAGGTTGTGAGCCAAGGAAAATGGGCCTCTGGAACAGAAGTTCTCAACCTTTGGGTTGCAAACCCTTTGGGGGTCACCTAAGACCATTGGAAAGCACATTTACATCATGATTCATAACAGTAGCAAAATTACAGTTACAGAGTAGCATTGAAACAATTTTATGGGGGGGGGGGCTCACGTGAGTTATTTAAGGGTCATAGCATTAGGAAGGTTGAGAACACTGATCTAGAAGCTGGGAAAAATAAGAAAACCACTTTCTACCTTCTCAAAAGGAACACAGCCCTGCTGACCCTGTTTTGGCCTTTGACCTCCAGGGTTGCGAGCTACCTGGTTTGTGTTCTTGGAAGCCAGTGGCAGCTCATCATGGCCACGGAAGACACTGTGTGTGGCTCCTGTAAGCTCACGTCTCGAAAGCAAAGGGTTCCCAAACTTCTCCTCCAGCCCCAGGGCCACCAGGGAAGCTGACTATCACCACCAAGTACGTGGGGTGACTAGATAGACGTGGAGTTAAGAGGACACACACACACACGTGTTGGTGAGTACACTCAGTAGGAAGTGGCCCACGGACCTGAGCCACAGGCTCAGGCCAACAAAGCCGTCTGCAGCTCTCTGCGTGGCCAATTGCTCCATCTTTCTCCAGCTTCAAGAAGAGTAGCTAGACTCGGCCCAGAGTCACGCTGAGCTTGCCCTTACCCCTTCTCCCAAGAATAGCTTCCTAACAACAGAGATAACAGGGAGGGAGGATTTATTGAATCGTTTCTGTGAACCAGCCTCAGTCCTCAACATCTGGCACGGGCTTCCCCCACCTCCTCCTCCATCCCTCTCCTCCCTCTCTCCCTCCCCCACTCTCTATGATGTTGGGGACAGAGCCTAGGTGGCCTCTCTCCCTAAGCCACGCTCTCAGCCCCTCCTTTCATGTTTAAAGTCTCCGTGCTGGGCAGATCCGCTCATGTCTATTACATACCAATGGCTGACTTTTGCAAAGACAGTTTCTCGTACGACCGACTGAGCTTGGCTCTGTCCCCCTCCTCATAGCCGGTGCCTGTAGTGGGTCAGGGTTCACTAGGTATTTGCTGAAAGGGAGGTGCCTGGTGGACAGCTGGCCAGCTACCTTGCTGTCATGGAGTTGGGAAGGGTGTAATAAGCAGGGTTGAGCTGCAAGAGGCAGGGCTTAGAGTCAGAAGGAGGCGGCCATAGGAGAAGACTGATAAAGAGAAACGGGAATGAGTCAGAAAGAGGACGAACTCTGCTCTGGCCTCAGTGTAAACCTGACAGGAGAGCAGGACAAATGGCACTGACTCAGGCCTGAGCCCTGGGAGCCACGCCCTGGGTGACTTTAGACACTGGACATCTACTGGTCTAGAACCAGAGCCCTTGATGAAAGTGCAGCAGAGTTGGACCCTCCCAGGACTCCAGAGCAGCTCCTCATTACCTCTCAGCTGTTCTGGTCTCCTAGATTTAGCCCTAGCTCCACATAGCCTCCAAACTGTGCTTCCGTGGCTCCCCTCTCTTGCCACGAGGACCCCAGTCCTTACTCAAACCCACCTCCAAAGACCCCTTTTCCAGCTACATCACTTGCTCATGCACACAGGGCTAGGCTTGGATACATCTCTGCTGGGTATACTCTTCCATACACTAGGAACACCCCTACACACACACACACACACACAAACACACACACACACAAGGTCTACTGGGGAATATTCAATCACTGTGAACCATGAGTTTGCATTTGCATCAATTAGATAAAATTAACCTTGGACCAGGAAGCTAAGTTAGCAACTGGTTGACAGGAAGTAATCATAAAGCATCAAAGAGCATCTGGAAGAAATAAAAAGATGCACTGGAAATAGCAGGGAGGGATTTGGAGTAGTGCAGCTTTTTTTATTTGGCAGAATGGAAGGATGCCCTATTTGGGAGATGCCAGCAAGGAGAGAAGGTTATCTAGGTACTACTCATCCTCTCTGAGCTAGCAGATTTTCACCCCGGCCTTCGAGTCTCGAGTCTTATTTATAAATACAATGATGGAATTTAGCTAAAGCTACCTTTTTAGTGGCAGCATCAGTGGCAGAGCCAGTGCCTGTGGGAACAGAATTCCCACCAGGCTGTGGCCTGAGCAGCCAGGCTGCCACCAGAGAAGCAGGCCAGTAGCTGTGGTGTCACAATTGAGGCTGAAATAGCAGAGATTAAGGTGTGGCCACTGTGCCGAAATTAAAACAACAAAGGTTTCTTTTCTTTTTGGGGATGGTGGTGGTTCAAGACAGGGGTTCTGTATGTAGACCTGGGTGTCCTAGTATAGTCGCCGTGCAGACCAGGCTGGCCTCCAACTCAGAGATCCACCTGTCTCTGCCTCCCTCTGAGTACTAGGATTAAAGGTGTGCACCATCACTGCCCGGCTTCACACAGGCTGCCAAGACTAATTTCTGCTGCTCCACAGTGAAGGAGCCCGGGAAGTCAACCATGGTCACCATAAGGGAACAAATAAGAGCCAGCAATGAATGGAGGACATGATGGTTTGAATATGAGAGGCCTCCATTGGCTCATATATTTGAATGCCTAGTCATCAGGGAGTGGTGCAATTTCAAAGGATTAGAAGGATTAGGAGGTGGGGCCTTGTTGGAGGATGTGTGTCACTCAAGTTGGGCACTGAGGTTTCAGAAGTCCATGCTAAGCTGTGTGTGTCTGTCTTTCTACTTGGAATAAGGACGTAGCTCTCACTGATTGTTCCAGCACCATGCCTGTGCCATGCTTCCTGGCCTATGATAATGGACTGTAAGCAAGCCCCCAATGAAATGCTTTCTTTTAAGAGAGTTACTGTAGTCATGGTGTCTCTCCACAGCAATAAAGTGACTAGGACAGAGGGCTATCTCTTAGGGATGCCAGTCACCTCATTAACTGGGCTTCTTCTTGCCTCAAGTGACCTGCTTGACCACAGACCAGAAGGCAGGCAAGTCAAGGTCCCAGAAGTGTGTGCCCCTCACAAGAGCTGTGTTTCAGTTGGTAGGTTCCTCAGCCAATACAAGGAATCCAAAATGAAGCCCTCCAAAGGGCTTAGGGTATGTGCACACCGTTACTTTGAGGTTAGGAAGCACTCCCTCAGGGTGCTAGTCTTGGCTGTCTTTTAATAACCTCTCATACCCATTCTTACGTCCTCTACAGTTCTGCCCATCACCAGTACACTCCCACACAGATAGCTTTCACTCTGGGCCTTCCTCCGCATGCTGGACCATTGTGTATCAGCTGAGGGGAGCCCGAACCAGTCCTAACAGCTTCCTAAGTCAGTCCTCATGTTTTCCCTGCCAGGGCTGGATTTAGACACCCAGCTTCCCTCTCTTCCATGCATTATGGATGAAGGCTATTTCTTATTCAACAGCCAAGTATCATTCTCCCATCAAAATCCGCTCCTTTTCCACACCCCCAGAAATCAAAGCCTATCTGTGAACTCTCATTTCTTGGCCAGCAACCCTGAAGGACCAGCTAGATAAGACTCCCCCAGAGACATGAAACACAGCCAGGCACATCCTTGGGACACACTTGGCATTCCCTCTTCTTATCTTTTTCCCACCCATTCTTTCAGTGTGTGTGTGTGTGTGTGTGTGTGTGTGTGTGTGTGTGTATAGCAGCAGCATCAAGGGTCTTCCTCAGTTATTCTCCATTGTATTTTTTGAGGCAGGATCTTTCACAGAACCCAGAAATCACTAATTCAGTCAGACTAGCCAGCAAGCAAACACCTGGATGCTTCTGTCTCCGTCTTCTCAGCTCTGGAGTTACAGGATGTACAGTGTTTTATGTAGGTTCTGGGGAAATCAAACTCAGGTCTTAATGCTTACATGCAAGGCACTTCATAAATGGAGCCATCTCCCCAGCCCTAGGGAACTGACAACTTAAAGCTTGCTCTCACACCAAATAGTGGGTGGTGATGGTGTGGCAGAATGGGCCGGAGGACCCGGGGGGCTCAGGTTCAGGAGGTGGTACCTTCTACTGATGATTCAGTAGGTCAAAGCCATGGCCATGGTCAAGACTACAGGGCCCATGGGGGTAAAGCTGAAGACAAGGAGGGGAAACCTGCCACCAAGCTGGGCCACCTGGTCAAAGACATGAAGATCAAGTCCTTGGAAGAGAGCTACTTGTCCTCCCTGCCCATTAAGGAATTCGAGATTACTGATTTTTCCCTGGGAGTATCCCTAAGAGATGAAGTTCTAACCATCATTCCAGTGCAGAAGCAGATTTGGGCTGGCCAGTGGACAAGTTTCGAGGCTTTTGTCACTATTGGGGACTACAGTGAACATGTTGTTCTTGGTGTTAAGCTCCCCAAGGAGGTGGCCACTGCCGTCTGAGAAGCCATCATCTTGACCAAGCTTTCCATTGTCTTTGTGTGGAGAGGCTACTGTGGGAACAAGATTGGCAAGCCCTACACTTGCTCCATGCAAGGTGACAGGCACTGTGACTCTGTGCTGGCATACCTCGTCCCTGCCCTGAGAGGCACTGGCATCATTTCTGCACCCTTTCCCAAAAAGCTGCTGTTGTGGGCTGGCATTAGTGACTGCTACACATCAGCCAGGGGCTGTACTGTCACCCTGGGCAACTTTCCCAAGGCCACCTTTGATGCCATCTCTAAGACCTACAGCTACTTGACCCCTGACCTCTGGAAAGAGACTGTGTTCAAAACCCACACTAGAGTCTCCATCTAGAAGACCCAGGCTCCAGCTGTGGATAACTATATAAGGGTTTTTTATAAGTAAATAAAGTGAATTGAGTCTGTTAATTTTTTTAAAAAGCTTGCTTTCCAGTCTTTGTCATAGAGACAATGTAATAGAACCCTAGACCTTAGTAGGCCCTCAGACCTTAGCTCAACTGACTTTGTGATGGAGGTACCCTTCCTCCTCATAAACAGCACCACCAGTCAAAATTAAAACAAAGGCTTAATACATCAAAGTCCATATAATTCTGGGAACGTCTCTAAATGTACTAACTTTGCTTTTTGTCTTCTGTAGTTCTGCTTCTGGCTAACTATTCTTGTTAACTGAAGTGTGTCAACTTAGAACATGGTTTTGGGGCTTAAAAGTTCACCCTGAGAAAGGCTCAGTGCTACAGTGGGATCCCGAGCACCCAGTGTAGTCCCTGGCTGGCTAATAAAGACTTTCTATTGGCTTAAACCCATGCCCGTGCAGTCTGCTCTGTTGAATACCCCACAACATTTCTGAAGGCCCCAGCGAGATCCCAGAGACCAGAATTCAAAACACCAGGGATCTCAGAGCCCTTGGGAACAAGGAAGAATGTGGTGATCGGGGACTCAAAACCTGAAATGTTACAGGTCCCTCGGGCTCTCTTTCAACAATCACTGCCTAATGTTTCAGAGGAGTCTGATACTTCCACCCCCAAAGGAAACAAATTATAAAGTCCACGGTCTGTCACCCAGAGGTAAGTCTGTTTGAACACACAGGAGAGGTTGGATATGGCTGCTGATTCAGTGTCTATGATCCATGTGGGACATCACTCGATCCCTCTCTTCAGGTGTCTGAATATGTGTAGGACTCCCCTGGTTATTTTTGCTCTGTCTGTCTCTGTGTGTGTGTGTGTGTGTGTGTGTGTGTGTGTGTGTGTATGTGTGTGTTAGTGCATGTATG
Organism: Arvicola amphibius; assembly: GCF_903992535.2. NCBI lineage: Eukaryota > Metazoa > Chordata > Mammalia > Rodentia > Cricetidae > Arvicola > Arvicola amphibius. The sequence continues at coordinate 10,257,425 of NC_052051.1, forward strand.
TGGGGGGGGGGCATCTATCTGTCAGTTGTATTGACCCGTAGCTTTCTCTGGTTTGAGACACTCCCCCAAACCATCTCAAGACCTGTGCCCCCTCCTGTTGGGGACTCGAATCCTTTTGGCTCTGCCAGTTCACTCATAGAAACCAAAAACCCTCTACCTGCTCCCATTCCGGGAGCAGAAGTGCTTGCTTGTTTTGTTAGTTGGCTCCTGCTCATGGTCAGAGTTGGTCCCTGTGTGGAGGTGGGTCAGGCAGATAGCTGAAGGGGCACTGAAACCAACTTGGAAAGGACTCCACACGGTGACTCTCTCCACTCCTGTGGCTGTGACGGTAGCTGGCATTACACCATGGATCCATACATACCCGAGTCAAGAAAGTGAAAGCCTTGAATGCTGCTTCCAAACTATGGACCCAGGGAAATCTTAATCTGATGCACATTGGCCCTTCCACTCCCTGGCCCTCTACATCCTCCTGAGTCTTGTGTTTTGCACTATGGGTATGAATACAGGTCATGGTGTAACCCCCACCACTCTCAGGCCTGGACTAGAAACTGAGAAAGGCATTAGCTAGTGCAAGTACGAACCAGAAAAACCCATATCGACCTTTACTTGATAATGCTCACTTTAAGTGTCTGGTTGTATGGGAATTTATCTTTTGAGATAGGAATACAGAGTTTACAATTTTATGCATATCCTAAGGCTGGGCCCCCTAGTTGCCAAAAACAAGGGAGTTTCCTTTGTAAAAATTAGAGTTGTAAAACTGAGGCTCACTGTAAAGATCCCTTTAAAAGATTTTGGTGTTTGGAAAACAGGGAGAGCCTGAGGAATCAGACTCCACCGCAGGAAGGGAACCTGGGTATAGAGTTACTCATTCCCAGCCAAAAATCAGCCAGGATTGCTGCTTGTGCTCAGAAAGGGGGCCCCGTACTGCACAGGAATAGGAACTAACCAGACTGTCAACACATTGACTGACAAAGCTCACGGTCACTGGGGACAGCCCAGAATAACATCAGAGGACAGACAAGGTACCGAAACTTGTCTGATATCCAAAACTTTTACCCAGGACACTTTCCCTTATTCTGACGCCTGCTATTCTGACTTATGGACTAATTTGTATGGATAACAACAGTATTATCAGAGCCCTGAGACCACGTGGTGGTCGTGTTCTAACAGTTGGCTAAATGTGCCTCTTCTGAGACTTTCCAAACTAAATAGACAGGTTGATCAGGACCTAGAAGTATTAAGTTACTGTGTCTAGTTTAAAATAACAGATTCTTTTGTAGAAATGGTCCTATAAGATTGAAAAGGCTTAGACTTATTTCTCATAAGATAAAACTATGTATGGTTTTGGAAAAAAAATCTGTTATTTCTATGCTAATTGATTTAAGAAAAAGTCTTGACATGATTGGAAAAAAAACCTCAAAAAGAAAAAGAGACACAGACATAATCAGATAATTGGGTACCAGTCTCTGTTGTCTTGGTCCCCCTGGCTATACTCTGATATCAGCACTGGCTGGGCCTTTAATTCTCATTCTGATTGGATTAACAGCAGCCCTGCATCTTAAACTAAAACAGGATGAGTTCGTAATTTGACTTATTCCCTAAGACCAATGGGACTATAATAGGGCCCAGACCTTAGTACAGCTGACTCCATGATGGAAATGCCATTCGGGCTGTAAAACTCACCAGAATGGAAACAAAGAACTAATCCATCAAAGGTCACAGTCCTGGGAACGTCTCTAAGTGACCTAACCTTGCTTTTTGGCTTCTGTAGTTCCACTTCCAGCTAGCTGTTCTTGTCAGCTGAAGTATGTCACCCAGACTTTTGTTTGTTCGTTTGTTTGATTTGGTTTGGTATTTTGAGACAGGTTTCTCCTGTAGCTTTGGGGCCTGTCCTGGAACTTGCTCTATAGACTAGGCTGGCCTCAAACTCACAGAGATCCATCTGTAATGATTTCAGTCGCATAAGGCTGATACTTCCAGGTTCTGGAGCCATGCACTTGCAGACAGGCCCGTGGACGGAGGTGCCTGAATGTTAAAGGGCCCCGCATGACTCACGTGTGCGCATGTGTGGTTACATCCACTATGACACAGCTAAACCCTTGCACGCATGTGTGAGCTGTCAATCTGCATCATCTGTGTCCTCTCCATATGACATAGTCACACCAACCCACTGTGTGCATGCGCTAGGCAGCTTTTAAAAAGCTGGACGCCCCATCCTTCTCTCTCTCTCTACACACTGATTCCCCAGGCCTGTTCGCACTCTCTCTAATAAACTCCTAAGCGGGTTTGTTGTGTGTTCCATGTTTCCTTCTCACTCGCGCCAGGGAATTTCACTGCCTGCCTCTGCCTCCCAAGTGCTGAAATTAAAGGCGTGTGCCACCATCACCCGGCCAGAATATGGTTTTTGTGCTTAAAATTTCACCCTGAGGAAGGCTCAGGGCTACAGTGGGATCCTGAACACCCAGTGTAGTCGCCAGCCAGCTAATGAAGACTTTCTACTGACGTAAACCCGTGTCCGAGCAGTCGCCTCTGGTGAATACCCACAGCCATATGAAGACAGGAGAGCAAACATTGATGGTTGCACAGCAAATTCTTCCCGGTTGTGGCAAAGACTCTCAAGGCTGATGCTGTTGATTGACAAGTATCAAGTAATATGCTGTGCTGTGTCTTCTGAATGTGGTCCTCTGCTGACTCCCGGATGGGAAAGGTGAGGTGACTAGGCCCACTTTATCAGAGAGGGAATTGGTTCACAGAGAGGTAGACAATTGTCCAAGGTCACACAGCTAGTATGCATCAGAGCTGGGACTTTAAGCCAAAGGCTCTTAACCAACTTCCATTACTGCCTCTGTTAAAAAGCTAAGATATATCAATAGCAGTTAGACAGAAATAGAAATGCATGGAAACACTATGTAGCCATTGAGCCATATATAAGCCAGGGGATAGATTTCTATATGCTAATGAGAGCAGTTATCAATACACAATATTTGGGAAACCCTCTGTGTCTATATGAAGCTTTGATGATTTTTATTACCAGACGAGAAAAGAATAGAATCAGAACACAACATTGATTAAATGTCAATCATGTTAGAGTCTCCTCATATTTTCCAACAGACATCAACACAATACATGCATTACCAATCATGGAATGTACAATCCTCACAAAATTTCCAGGTCAAGCCTCTCCCCAAAGCCAGGCAGCTTGCTGTTCAATGTCATGGTTAAGAAAGAGCCCATCCAGGCCTGGAGAGTTCGCTCAGCGGGTCAGAGCACTGACTGCTCTTCCAGAGGTCGTGAGTTCAATTTCCAGCAACCATAGGGTGGCTTACAACCATCTGTAATGAGATTTGGTGCCCTCCTCTGGCATGGGCTGGAGAGATGACTCAGCAGTTAAGAACACTGGTTGTGGCTCACAACCATATATAATGAGATCTGGCATGTAGACAGAATACTGTATACATAACAAACAAACAAACAAATAGAGAACCCACTGCAGGCAGAACACTATACACAATAATATATACATACATACATGCATGTAGAAAGATGTTGGGCCTCATGAGGCCTGGGCATGAGGCCCAGAATAACTTTCTAAGCCTAACTTGAGTTTGGTGGGGCCTAGTGTGGCTTCCTGAGCCTAACTCGAGTTTGTGTGAGGCCTAGTGCAACTTCCTGAGCCTGGCTTGAGTTTGGAGACCTATCTCTGGCTATAACTTCCACACAGGAAGTGACTAAGCACAACCTGACCTAGGTCCACCTCTGCCCAGCCACTGCTAATATGGCAGAATATTATTGACCCCTTGTTCCTTGTTCCACCTCGGCCCATCCCAGGCTTCCCACCCCCATCTCAGCCTATAAAAGTTCCTGCCTAATACCATTAAATGAGATCCTGCTTTGACAGACTCTCCACTCAGTGTGTGTGTCTCTCCCTCAGTCAGGAGGGAGGTCTGGGTCATCCGACATTCATCATCCCGCTCAGCCCCAGGGAAAGTCCTGCAGGTCCGACTCTGCCCCAGCAGAAAGAGACCAACCTGGACTCGGGAGATGACCCAGGCAGTAAAATGCTCACCTTGAAACCAGGGGAACCCATGTTTACTAAGAAAGCTCAGTGTGATTGCATACACTAGTAATGCACTGGGCAGAAGTAGGTAGAGGCGGGCAGAGGCGGGCAGAGGCGGGCAGAGGCGGGCAAAGGTAGCAGTAGTGGGCAGATCCTTGGAACTTGATTAAGGCCAGCCTAGCTGAATCAGCAAGCTCCAGGCCAAATGAGAGACATTGTCTTTAAAGAAAAAAAAAGTCAAGGTATATAGGACCTGAGGAATTAGACTCAAAATTGTTTTCTGGCCCCCACAAAACACACACACACACACACACACACACACACACACATACACACCATGCATATTCACAAACATATCGATGCATACAAACACACATTCAAAGAAAAACAGGAAGGCCAGAAAGAGTTGGGAATATGGCTCAGCTGACAGCTTCCTTAGGATGCGCAAAGTCCTGGTTCCTGTCCCAGCACAGCAGCTGACAGTGGAGCACACCTGTAATTCCAGCACCCAGGAGGTTCAGAAGTTCAAGGTCATTCTTGGTGACACAGCAGCCTGGGATATAGGAGACTGTCTCAAAAATAGATGGGGGAGGAACAGAAGGAAGAAAGGAAAGGAGGGAAAGATGGAGGGGGGAGGTAAGAAAAGAAAATAGTTCTATCCCCAAAATCTATCTAACTTGGTCACCAATATGACACTTGCCTGTCACCACAGGCCCTACTTCCCAGGGGATAAAAATAACTCTTCCAGGGGCTGGAGAGACGGCTCAGAGGTTGCCTGCTCTTTCAAAGGTCCTGAGTTCAATTCCCAACAACCACATGGTGGCTCACAACCATCTGTAATTAGGTCTGGTGCCCTCTTATGGCCTGCAGGAATACACGCAGACAGAATATTGTATACATAATAAACAAACAAACAAATAAGTATTTTTTAAAAAATAACTCTCCCTCCTGCAACTCACTTTGAATGAGGAGTGGATATTTGGGGGGGGGGAGAAAGAGAGAGCGAGAGAGCACTGGAACCTCACCAGCAAGGGATTTGTGGGTCGTTTCCTAATATTTGATATCGATATTAACAGAAGTGGAAGGAACTGAGAGAACCCAAATGACTTTGTTCCAGCTCCTGATCTTGGCAAGGCCAGGTACAGCGTGGTCACGCTTGGTGAAAGGAATCTGCAAATGTCTGACATGTTTCCCACGGTGTGCCGGCACAGCATCAGTGCTAATCAGAACACAGCAGTCATTCCAACCTCCTCTCTGCCACCACTACCCCCTGTGATGACACGCTGTACTCGGTGACACTTCTGACATTCAGACCATCTCCTTAAACACATCCTAGCCACGCCACTTCCACTTACATATGAAATGTCATTACTTTCTGTGTAAATGTGGTCCATCAAGCGTTTGGGGCATACACTAAAAATGTTATTTATTGGACACAGGTGTCTTGCATTTTTATTTGTGAAACCTGTGGACTTTGGTACAAATGTTATTTTACTTAGCCATCAAGAACTAGAAGCATGTGGTAGGTACTACCATCTTATAGTTGAGGCAACACAGGGGACAGAGGAGCCAGAGAGCTTTGGAACACAGCAGCCGGTCTCTGGGGAACCTGGGAACAAACTGCAAAGTTGGAAGTGCCTGAAATTACAAATGAGGACTAAAGAGACAGCAGCCTTAAATCCACGCGATAAATGAGCCCTCGCTACGGAGAAATGAACGAAACGAGGACTTTGGAGGAAAATAGATCTTCGAGGGTCGAGGATAAATCACACAAACTCAGAACCCGGGGTGGCGAGGGCAGAATGTGACCTCAGAGAGGGTGCCTGCCTGCACCACCGCTCATCTTGCCAGTCAGGCGGCAGGCGGCGGCGCTCAGCAGCGCCACCTGCAGGAGGGCCCACACACTTCCGCACCCTCAATCATTCTGATCCCTAGGGAGCGGGTGACCAAGAATGAGTCATCTGTCTTTGACTGACTGCACGTGACCCTCTGAGCCCAGGCATTCCTGCACCCTGCAATGTAATCTTCTCCTTTTCTAGTTGCTTCCATATCACCTACCTATTACATTTTTACTTATTGCACACATACATACATGGCACAGCCTTCGTGTGAAGGTCAGGAGGAAAATTTTGAGAGTTTGTTCTTCCACTGTGTGGGTCCCAGGGATGAACTCGGGCCGTCAGGCTTTGCAGAAAGCATCGCTACCCACTGAGGCATCTTGCGAGCGCAATGTTTTACTTATTAATATCCCCCAACTCCGGACAGTATACTCCGCGGGGACAAGAACCATTGTTTTGTTGCTTGAGATGGGGTCTTGCTATACCCCAGGTTATATACTGTGAATTCACGCTATCTCGCAGGCTGGCCACAAATGCACAAACCTCTGCCCTGCCTGACCCTGTGCGCAGACCACAGGCGTGTGCTGCCACGCCCAGATCCTGGCAGGGATTTCTATGAGACCTGCTCATGGCTTCATCTCCCAAATCAAGAAAAATCTCTCATATTTGAAAATCCTGGCTAAATGTTTGAGCATTTGAGGAAGAGAGTAGTAAGCAAAGGAAGGAAGAAGGGAGGGAGGGAGAGAGGGAAGGAAGGCAGGCAGGCAAGCAGGCATGTGGCCTTCAGAGGCACATGGAGGTGTCTCCTGGGTGGTTCCAGATCTAGACAGAACCATCACAAGCAAGTTGTCCATGGAATGGGGTTACTGGGGCATGAGAAGGAGGGAAGGGCACTGCAGGTGAGGGCAGGCGTGGCTTCAGAAGGTATGTTCTGGGGTAGCCAAGACTGGGGTTTGAGGAGCAGGTGGCCCTGGGGCTTCCGGCTCTGTTACCTCTCCATGGCTTGTCTGATAGGCCCCACCATGAAGACACCTGCAGGCTCTAGAGTCTCCCATTCACCTTCCATGAGGTAACTCTTCCACTGCCTCTTGTTTCCAACCCCATTCTTGTCAAAACCACAACCTCACCTTCCTCTCAGACGCATAAAGTGTGAACTTCAAGGCCCTCAGTGAACCGCAGTCAGCAGGAGCAACCGTTCCACCTATGAGCCCAGAAGAAAGTCTACTATTTCCAGTTAGAGTCCACGCCAGAACAAAGGCCCCAGGAACAACTTATATTCAGCCTCCCCCCCACCCCAGCAAAATGACCACAATGGCCCAGGAGTGGGGGAGGTTGTCACATGACAGCCCTACCCAAAAGCATCTTTTGTCCTTGTAAAAATGTACTTTTCAAGTGCACTTTCTGGGGGACAATTGGCCTGGCTCCTGAGGCCCACTCTAATTCTATATCATTTTTATAAATACAGTAATTAGGAATTGCTAAGCTTTCTAATAGGAACAGAATTGAACCTTTCTGAGAAGCAAAGGCTTGGGAGGAAAGAGCCCTGGTGATTTTGAATGTGTGGACCTCACACCTCTCTTCCGGGGACGAACTTCTAGAACTCAGAGGTGGCCTCAGAAAACAGCCCCCTCGGTAGTCACCGGAGTGAAAGCTTTTATTCATCGGCTCACTCTAGTCTGATAAATCCAAACTTGGAGGACAGAAGGGATGTACGGTGGCTGCCGACTGTGCCCTCTTACACCTGTTGGGGGATTTAAAGTTTAAATTTTTCACACAAAGATAGGGATTTTTTTTTCTGGCCAGGCATGGTGGCACATGCCTCTAAGCCCAGCACTAGGGAGGCAAAGGCAGGCAGATGTCTGTGAGCTGGAGGCCAGCTTGGTCTACAGAGAGTTTGAGGGCTACACATTGAGGCTCTTTCTAAGAAACAAATGGATCGTCAGCCTCTCGTGGCCCCTCAGAGGTCTTGCATTCCCATCTGATAATAGTGGGCTGATATCCCACGCCCACAGCAGCCCTAGATGATCCCACTTGGCTGTAGCCTGGGCTCCTTCCTATTTCTTGCCCCTCCTTTCTGCAGCATTGCAGAGGAGAGCCTGGCACGTACTCTCCAAACACTCTACTGGTGATCTGTGTCTGCTCTTTTCCTCTCGGAAACAGACTCTATCCACATTGCCCTGCAGTTTGGACAGACGGGTGCTCTCTGCTGATTCTGTTTCCTAACAATGAAACAAGCTACACAAAGTGCGGTAAAAGGGAACGCAAAGTCTGCTACAGTGAGAAACTGTTCGCTTAGAGGCAACAGCGCTGGAATAGGCGGCGGGGGGGGGGGGGGGGGCTTACTAGCTATGGGGACGGAATGAGCAGGCTGTTTGCAGTGGGAAGACATTCAAAGCCAGGCACTGGGAGCTAGGAATGTGGGTCTATGGTGGACCGCTTGCTTAGCAAGGGCAGGCCCCAGGTCTTAGCTCCAGTACTGCAAGAAAGAGGGGGGGTGGGGGAGACCTGGAATTGAAACAGCTCCTTAGACATCCAAGTGATTTCAGTTCAAAACAATGAAGAAGGAACGTTGTCCTCCCAGGCCAACAGACCTGCTTTTCATCTGCAGCTTCAAAGGACTCCAAGCAGGCTCCTGGAGTCCACAGCCCTTAGAACCCAGCCTCTGGGTCTGGAGTGGGGGTGGAGTGTCTTCTCCTACCCCGACCTCTCTGTTTGTAGCCCAGAAACATTGCCTTAAGCCTAGTCTTCAACCACATCAGGAGTGACATCTGCCCCAAGCTTTCTTTAAAAAAAAAAAATCTTTAGCCTTAGAACTGACTCCTATAAACACGAACTGTTTCATTTAATTAAAAACATACTTAAAACTAAAGTGTCCCCACTAATGACTCCTGAGCCAAAACCATCACAGAAATCAGAGCATAAGGGGGTTCCACTGGCTCCCTGAAGGAGGTAAACAGCCAAGCAGTCAACTCTAGCCTGGGGGATAAAACAGAAAAATACCCGACAGCCTGGATATAAGGCAAAGAGGCCACGACACAGTCTTTCAAATCATACAAGATGATTTTTTACCCAGTCTCTTGGGGTCTCCCACATGCGGGCCCTGGGTCAGCAGTTCCTGGGAACTTGTTAGTCTACACGCCATCTGACCCCACAGACCTAGGAAGGAGGAACGTCAGGCTGACTCTAAGGCTCAGGGAACCAACTTTTGGGCAGGGAGAGGGCTCAACACGTGACGTGCTTGCTGCATAAGTATGAGGGCACGTGTTCAAGCCGCGGGACCCACACACAAGCCAGACATGGTGGAATATGCTTGCAATCCGCACACTGAAAACATCCTATTGACAAACACCTATTCTAATTGGTTGTGTGCCTAGTCAATGAGAGACGCTGTCTCAAAAAAAAAAAAAAGACACTGGAGAGAGATGGCTCAGTGGTTAGGAGCCCTTGTTGTTCTTGCAGGGGACCTAAGTTTGGTTCCCATAAGGGGGCTATAGCCACGCATAGCTCCAGTTCCAGAGAAAATGATGCCTTCTCAGACTACCACAGGCACAAGGCACAGATATGTGTATACATGCATGCAGACAGAACATTCATACACATACATCTGAAAAACTTAAAAGACAAAGCAGGTGGATAGCATCTGAGGAACGTGTCTCAGAGATTGCTCACCGATGTACACACATGTGCACAGACTCAGACACATGTGCCTCCACCCACAAAACAACCAGTTTTCTGGTTCCTAAATTTTTCCGTTTATTTATTGGATGTGTTTGGATGGGTACATGCATGCTGTCGTGCACCTGTGGAGTCAGAGGACAACCTGTAGAAGTCATTTCTCTCTTGTGGGTTCAGGGATTGAACCCACATCATCAGGCTTGGTGGGCAAGAGTCTTTGCCACCCACCTTTACTGGGTGAGTCATTCGCTGCTCTGTTTTTATGCTTAAGTGAAGCCAAGATTCTGAAAACTTACATCGGTTATGGTAGAAATACCCCAGAAGACACGATTTCTCCCCAGGGGTAAAGGTATCCTAGAAACTACTGTTTATTGTCCTACAGGAGATGAACAAGCCAAGTGTTTGGCTTTGCACTCGGGAATTCTTTTCTGCACGGACCTGTCTCATCCTCCAAACCCCGCTTCCAGTTGCCAAAGTCAGCCAGTTCCATCGGCAGTGCATCATTGGTGAATGGGAGCGTGACCACCGAGTGTGAGAGTAAAAACCCTGTCAACTGGACTGAGCGAGGCCTGAGAGATCAAGTGTACTTCTGGGTGAGGGCAGATCCGGTCAATTAAGGATGTGGGCAACCCAGAATGTGGGCAACATCATCCCATAAGCTGAATAAAAGGAGGAAGTCTCTCTCTCTCTCTCTCTCTCTCTCTCTCTCTTCTTCTTCTTCTTCTTCTTCTTCTTCTTCTTCCCTCCTTCCTTCCCTCCCTCATCCCCCATAAGGTGCTCTGCCCAACCCCACCATACCCATGACCCCATGACACCTCCAAAAACATGAACAAAGCAAATGCCCCTTAAATTGTTTTCTTCAACTGCTCAGTCACATAAATGGGGGAAAAAATGACTGTTACCATGGACATTCATATCAAAATCACACTGAGTAATTCCAGCAATCAGAAGGTTGAGGCAGAAGATTAACACAGGCTCCCAAGCTCGAGGCCAGCCAGGGCTGCAAAACAAGCCCTAGCCTCAATAACTCAAGAACAAACAAACCAAGAAACCAAGTCATCAATTTTATGGGAGGAAAGGATCTAGGTTCAGTATGATGCCAAAAAACAAATAAATAGATAAATAAATAATGTCAGTGGTTTTAGGAGAGGCAACTTTAACATCTGAAATTAATTGGAGAGGCTGGAGAGATGGCTCAGTGGGTAAGAACACTGGCTGCTCTCTGTATGACTAGGGTTCAGTTCCTAGGACTCACACGGTGACTCACACCTGTTTGTAACTCCAGTTCCAGAGATTCTGACACTCTCTTCCACCTCAGTGGGCACAACACACATGGTGCATAGATCTACCATCTATGTCAGAAAAAGACTCATACCCGTAAAATAAATATAAATAAATGTAGGTTTTAAATTAAGGGCTAATAAACGAAGGGTGGGCTGAGGCTATCATTGTGTGGTATGCAGCAGCCACCTAGTCCTATGATACCCTAAGCTCAATCCCTAGTAATACATACACATGCGTGCACGTGTGCACACACAAATCATATCTTGAACTTTTTGAAAATTAGACATTAACAGAAGGATGCAAAATCCCCTTTCTGCGTCCCTCCTCACGTCACTTTGGCCCGTGTTTGTGCGCTTCCCACGCTATGCTGAAATGAATGATTGCAGACCCAATGGCCAGACATTTATAAACACCATCTTCAGGGGCCAACCTTGATGGGCAACCTGGTTAAATTAAGAAACACCTAGGGCGTATCTGCACTGGCTTCTCCAGAAAGATTTGGCTATGAGGAATGGGATCCACCTTAACTGTAGATGCATCAGATGGGGACTTAGGTCCTGGACTGAACGGAAAAGGAATAAGGAAAAAGCCAGCTAAGGCCTGGCCTGGTCCTCTTATTACCTTCTGACCCACCTAGATATGAACAAGCAGCCCGGTACTGCCACAGCCACAGCCACAGCCACAGCCTCAGCCACAGCCACTGCTGCCCTGCCTTCCTGCCATGGTGGGCTGTATCACCTCCTACTATGAAACAAAAGAAATCTTTTCAAAGGTCACTGACACGTCATATGGTCTCTCTACCCACATCATCATGGCTGTAGCTTCCATAACCACTCAAGGACATCATATGGTCTCTATATGCACATCATCATGGCTGTGGCTTTCATAACCATTTGAGGACATACATCATATTATTTCCCCTACTCTACAAATAAGGAAACTCAGGCACAGAAAAATGGGGAAAAATGTCACCTGTCACACAGCTTAATCATGATGAAGTCGAGATGGAGCCCCAGCTATGCGTCTTCGGATTCCTGCTCGAACCACTGACCACCTCCACTGCACCCATAGAAGTGTCCTTTCTCAGGACAACCCTGCTTGTGTGGGGAGCAGGCAGTGCCTCCACAGGGACATGCTCAGGGACATCACCACCTCTGATCCCTGCCCTTCAGATGCCAGCCACTCCTCCCAGGTATAGTCACAGGTGGTTATGACCCTCAACCCCACTCAACCCATGCTCTCCGCAAGGGTGGAGACAAGCTGCCTTACAACCACTCCAAGGACTGTGTAAGAGTGTCCTAGGCCACCATCCAAGGAGAATGACTCTCCCAGGACCCAAACAACCTGTACCTGGTCCCCCCAAAACTCAGCCGATAGTGACACCCTTTGTGCTATTAATTGAATTGGGAAAACAGGAAGTAGGGAACCTTGTGAGGACCCCTTAAAATGTACTTACAGCCTGAGGAAGGCCTGAGAAAGGCTTAAGCCCTGCAGGCTGTGCTAGACAACTTCCCTATCTGTGGAAAAACTCCCCGGGACAACAATGTGCAAAGATCAAAGGGTTTATCCGTTCATGGTTTTGGAAGTTCTGTTCCATGAGCACCCAGCCCTTTAGAGCAGTGGATCTCACCCTGTATATCAGATATTTCCATTATGATTCCTAACAGTAGCAAAACTTACAGACATGAAGTAACATTGAAGTAACTTTAGGGTGTGTGTGTGGGGGGGGTCACCACAACATGAGGGACTGTGTTAAAGGGTTGTGGCAATGGGAAGGGTGAGAACCACTGCCTTAGAGCCTATGATAAGACAAAACGTCATGGCAACAGCAGGTAACAGGAAACTTGCTTACCCCAAAACAGCTGGAAAGCAGGGGGCAGGTAGAGCTTCACACTCCCCTTCAGGGGCATATCCCCAATGACCTAACTCCCTCCCATAAGCCCCGCCTCTTAAAGGTTTCACTACCTCCAAACAGCACCATGGCTGGAGACTCAATCTTTCCTGAGCCTTGGGGGAGTACTGAAGACAGAACCCAGAACAGGGGCCTACAGCTCAACATTTTCCTCAGCATGAGACGAAGCCGATACCTGAGAAAGCAAGAAGTCGTGGAACACAAACTCGCCTGCCTGTCTGTGTAGATCATGACATCCCAGATACTGCCAAGCCCAGCCCTTGGCTCTGATTACCCGGTAAAGGCTGCTTAGCGCTTTTGCTCTCTGGATAGTGGTGACCAGCAGTCATTCCTCTCAGGATCGGGGCACAAAGTCTGCTCCCTAAGCCCTGTTTCCCAGAGGAGGTTGATTCTAAAGGTCAGAGCCAGAGTCCAGGATCCCAGAGTTATCAAAAACTCCCGAGGAGCAACTAGAAAGGTCCCCCAACAGTCAATGCACATCGAGTATGAAAACAGATCAAGTATCTGAGCCCAAATGAGGACTTCCACAGGGGAGAAAACACAGATTTTAACTGCCCATAATAAACACTTCCCAAATAGCAGCTGAGGGGAGGAGGTGGGCTCCTATGGGCCAGTACAATGAACAAGGGGACACAACAGAAAGGTCCGGCAACCATCACCCTGGCTGACAGGACATCATAGGTCTCACATTGGTTGGTCTCCATGATACACTCTAGGGAACAGTCTAGCAAGAAAGGAAAGGAGGACTGGAGAGATGGCTCAGTAGTTAAGAGCACTTGTTACACTTGCATAGGACCGGGTTGGCTTCCCAGCATCCACATGGTTCACGATTGCTCAGTTCCATGGAATCCCACGCCCTCTTCTGGGCTCCGCAGGCCCTGTACACATGTGGTAAACATACATACATGCAGGTAAAACCCTTATACACATTAAATAAATAAATCTAGAAAAAATTGTTTTAAAGAAGAATTTTGTTTTGTTTTGTTTCTCTGTAGCTTTGGAGCCTGTCCTGGAACTTAGTCTGTAGACCAGGCTGGCCTCGAACTCACAGAGATCCGCCTGTCTCTGCCTCCTGAGTGCTAGGATTAAAGGCATGCGCCGCCGCCACCCAGCAAAGAAGAGGGGTTCTGCATGGGTTGTTCGTTACCCTCCCGGTACCACCAAGGAGTCTGCAGTTCCTGCCAAGCTGCAACAGGATGGCCTGGGTAAGCGTAACAGAGGACTCCCGCCGCATGCCTTCCCAGGCTGAAGGACTTCATGACCTCATTGTTGTGATATCCTGGGTCCATTCTTAGAACTCTTTATGAAAATACAGTTCCACTTCTACATTCTGTGTCAACTTAAGCTCAACATGAAAAAGTCCCTGGCTTCGGAATTCTGACAGAGACACGCAGCACAGGCGTGTGCCAACGCCAAACACAGCAAACAGATCCTTTTTCTTACAACGATCTTGTTTATATAGCTCAAGCAGTCCTGACTTGTGATCCTCCAGCCTCAGCCTCCTACACCATCACATCCAGTGCAGCAGGCTCCTCTGTAGTGGCACAGACCTGGAAACAGCCCGCAGACAATGAAGGGGACCAATACAGAGGGGTGTATTAACTATACAAGCCGCCATTACACTGTGTGACATTCAAAAACAGGAAAATTAGTCCAAGCCAGCTAAATCAGAGATAGGCACTTTCGGAGGAGGTACTGCTGGCTGAGAAGTGGACATGTAAGCTATGGGACGCTATGAACATTCTTGTTTCCATTTACACAGGCGTATTCCTATGGAAGGATCATCGGTCTACACAGGCGTATTCCTATGGAAGGATCATCGGTCTACACAGGCCTATTCCTATGTAAGGATCATCAGTCTACACAGGCATATTCCTATGGAAGGATCAATGAGCCATATGCTCAAGAGTCATGTACTTAAAAGTATATGGTGTTTTTTTTTTAATTGTTGACATTGGTTTTTTAACATCCTAAGCGTAATTGTGTTCATCCCACCCTAAGACCAGGAAAAGAGACTTATTTTACTCCTGTGGGGGGAAAAATGAATACAGCAATCAAGAACTCAAGCTTCCAACAGCTTAACCGGTTTTGTTCTGAAATTATAATATGCAAAAATTGGGCTTTGTAAATGGCAAATTAGCCTGCAATAATTTGCTTTGCAGAATTGCGCACCATGGGTTTTCTCCTGATGGCGGGCTCCCATAGGTGCATTTTAAGACGTAAGAACTAAGCTGCCAAGGGCGATTTAGTCACCAGTGTTAAACTGCAGCAGAAGCTCAAAGATCTGTCTTTTCCGTGTGGGGGCGGGCGGGTGAGTGAAAGGAGGGAATCCAGGCTTAATCCCCCAGACTAGGGCTCCCGAAACTGCGAGAGCCTGGCATCTCCTGCTGCTGTGTGCTTTGAGTATTGCCTGATGTGGGTGGAGGGAAAAGCCCGTGGAGAAGGCTGGGGTAAGACCGTGGGAAATTCAGCTGTCTCAGAAACACAATGTCTCAGCAAGGAGGGCTGGAGACGCCAGAGGAACACCCTGTTCCCAGCTTCTGAGTGCACTGGAGTTCTCAGAGAACTCTGCAGATGCAGATGATGGGCGGGGCCTGAGGCTCTGGGAGGGGCCTGAGGGCTGGGAGGGGCTTGAGGTGCTGGGATTTTTGTTTAAGCCCCCTGATGAGGCTTCCCATCACCGGCACACCACACACTAAACAGAAATTCTGTTTGGCAGAAAAGTACCGTACATGGCCTACCCCCTTAATCCCACAGCCACAGTCTAAATGGACATCGCCATCCCCAGTGTCCTAGTAAGGAAACTGAGGCTGAGAACGAACTCAGGCTTATCTGACTCCAGCTGTGGCAGGGAGAGAGCAGAGCCAGAGGCTATGAAACCCTTTTTCCACTGTCCCCCAAGACCAACCCTAGTGCTCTGAGGATGGACATTCAGCCAGAGGCTAGCCAACAGTTCTGGGCCTCCAAGTGCGATCAGCTAGAACCCGGGCACTCTTGTTGATGACAGAGAGGAGAGCTGAAACCCTCCTCTTCTGCCCTAGGCTGAAGCTCCAAGAGAACACAAGATAATTACTGGTTGGCCAGAAGCAGACTCTATGTGGATCCCCATTTCCCATGCATTACTTTGGTCCCCTGGAGTGCATCTGCCTTTTCCCATAGAGTGGTGGAAAGCCTCTGTCTGCTGCTCCCAGGCCTGTAATCACACAGCACATCCCCCAACCTTTCTTCACCAGCTGTCATCCCCAAGGTGAATTCCTCCTAAATGGATGATCTCAAGGAAGCATTCAACAAAATAGCCGTTAGCAGGACTTTGGAAATCCGTGATGGAAGGAGGGTGGCTAAGGTGGGTACAGGGCCCAGAAGGGTAGGAGAAATAGCTTACTATGCTCTACAGCATGGTGGGATAATTATGGTTGGCAAGCAATTAAGATATATTTTTAAAGAGCTCTGAGAGACCCTGAATGCTCCCAACACAAAGAAGTAGCATTTCAGGTGACAGATAGGATAGCCACCCTGACCTGAGTAGCACACCTGTACGTACGTACTAAATGTCTCACTGGACCCCATGAATTTGTTCCATTGTTCCTGGAGTTGGTAGGGTCAAAGCCTGGACGGTGGGGACTGTCACTGTGATGAAACACAGTGACCAAAAGCAACTCGGAGAGGAGAGGGTTTATTTCACTCACAGTTCTGCCTAACAGAGTCCGTCATCAAAGCAGTGAGGGCAGGAACCTGGAGCCAGGCGCTGATGCAGAGGCCATGGAGGGGACTGCTTACTGGCTTGTTCATCAGGGCCTGCTCAGCTACTTTCTTCTAGAAGCCAGGACCACCAGCCTGGGGGCAGGGCAGCACCTACAATGGGCTGGACCCTCCCTCACCAATTGCCTACCGCTTGATCTTATGGAAGCATTTTCTCAATTAAGGGTCCCGCCTCTCTGACGGCTCTAGATTGTGTCAAGTTGACATAAAACTATCCAGCACAGTGTCCCGGCAACCTAAGCCCAGGCAGCCATACCCACTCCATGGATTAAAGAGACAGTTATGATTGGTGAAAGGCAGAGGAAGCTGATGTATTCAGAGTGACCATGTTGGAAAGAGCACACCCCCACCCCCAACTCCCACCCCACCTTTGACGTCCTGACATAAGGTTTAAGTTTAAATAGAAGGTATGAAGTCTGCATTATTCAGCAGTTCTGGTCAAGGTGTGGTCCTGCCCCTTAGCCACTCATCATAACTCAGCTTTAGGCTCTCCTGAAATGTGGTCCCACAAGTTGGTACTATAATGCCTGTGTTACTCCCTACAGTACAGTTTGCGTTACTGTACCATTCGTGAGCCATGTTGGAGCCTGGGGACCATGATATCGTTGGGCCCATGGTAATCTGAGAGGCCTATACTACTACCCAGGACCATGGTAACATCTGGGCTAATGGTGCTACTGATGCCCATGTCTGGATTCATGGTCCTGATTCAGGTGGGGTCTATATTGATGCCCGTTGCCCATGTTACCACAGGGACCCATGTGAACCATGTATTGAAGAGGGCCATGCTGAGTTGTCCCCCCACACACATATACCCAGAACTGACCTGGCCCCTTATAGGTCCTGGGATAATGGATTGATAACCCCTAATAGAACAGTTGTCCCTACTCCCCCCCCCACCTCCACACACTTGGGAAAGCTGGCCCCATCCTGTATAGTCAGAGATTGCTTATTCATTTCCTGGCTACCCAGACCCAAAATAATCACACAGAAACTATATTAATTACAACACTGCTTGGCCAACAGCTTAGGCTTCTTATGAAATAACTCTTACATCGCAAACCAACCCATTTCCACCTATCTGTATATCGGCATAAGGCTGTGGCTTATTGGTAAGGATCCAGCATCTGTCTCCTTTGGCAGCTACATGGTGTCTCTCTGACTTCACCTTCTTTTCTCCTCTATCTCTGCTTGGAATTCCCACCTTGCTCTATTCTGCGCTGTCATAGGCCAAAGCAGCTTTATTTGTTAACCAGTAAAAGCAGCACATATACAGAAAGACCTCCCATGTCAGACATGTATTCCTGAGGCTCAGTGAGGGGAAGGGACCCACCCAAGATCTCACAGCTTTGGGGTGCCGAGGATAACACTACAGTCAGAACCTTGCTCCAGGGTCTGTGTGCTCAGCCCCTAAAAGGATCTGTGTCTTCTGAACACGGGGAAGGCGGCATAAGATAGGCCTTGGAAAGTCCTTTGTGTGCATCCCAGCACCCAAGGACCCAATAAGATAAGAATCCCCGGAGCTATTGGAGAAGTGTGCACAATCAAGTTTCCAGATGCTTGTGTCTTGAGCAAAGTGCAACCCTCTCTGCAGATGCCACAGCTGTGCCTATACTATGGGCTTAAGTCATGTTTTTTTTTAAAAAAAAAAAAAAAACAAGCAGAAAAAATAGGCTGGAAGGAAAATGCTAATAGTGGCTGCCTTTGACAGGACAATAGATGGATTTTTTTCCCTCATTAGTGTTTTTCTGTATTTTACCATTCCCCCCAAGGGAAAAATGACACAAAGATGGGAATCAGATTCTGCAGGGCAGACCCCTAATACTGCCTGTCTGACCTGTGTTATCCCCACTGCTCTGCTACCTGCCTAGTCTTTAAGGGGCAGTGGGGCCCCAATGCTCAGAGCCCCTGCCTCGGAACCCAGCCTGCGGCCCTCCCTTCTGCCCTCCCCGGCCCTCCCCAGCCACCATTTCCCTGTAGTTCCCTATCGCTCTTGACATTCAATTTCATCCAGACAAAGAATGAGATGGGGATTCTAAATTGGAATGCACAAATGACATTCCTATTCATTATTTAATCTGCTCTCAGATTGGAGCGAACATCTCCAGGGGTAATTACTGCCCAACTCCAAATTCATTTTTTAGGAAGCAGTCGCCGAGGCCTGCACAGAAGGTAAGGACACGATTCAATATTTATGAGGCAGCGTTTCCAGAGAATCTCAGTCCCAGGAAGAATCTGGGGATATCGCACCCAGTGTGCAAGGAAAACATTGGCTTTGTCTTTCAGCCTGTCAGGACAGAAATGAACCTGTCCACCCTCGACATGCACACACTGATGGAGCCCTATCATCGCCCACTCTGAGAAGGGACCAGGGTCCGGAGACACCGCCAACTAGGCCTCTAAGTAGTGGAAAGAGCCTGGGGAGGTGGCCTCTTCAAGGACAGGCAAGCTGCCACAGTTCCAAGAAGGAATTCATTGAGCAGACAGCCCTCCATTTCCTCCACAGCAGGTGCACCGTAGGTTTTTTAAATGTGACTTTCAGTGCCAACCAACAGTGCAGAAACAGATTAGCTAATTGCTATCAAAATGAGAACCTTCGGGGTTTGTGGTGCTATCTTGTTGATGTTTTAGCAAATAAAGCTTGCCTGAAGATCCGAGTGCAGAGCTAAGCCACTAGTTAGCCATAGAGACCAGGCAGTGGTGGCACACACCTCTTTAATCCCAGCATTCGGGAGACAGAGGCAGATGGATCTCTCTGTGAGTTCAAGGCCACCCTGGGCTACACAAAATTGCTCCAGTCCAAAAAGAGAAACAGAGTTCATGCAAAGGTGATCCCAGTACTTGGGATCACACACTTTTATTCCTAGCACTAGGGAGGTGGAGACAGGAATGATTTGGCTGGGCAGAGAGAGGAATATAAGGCAGGAGGAGACAGGAGCTCAGAGCAGTCTGAAGCATTCTGTCTGAGGATGCGGTCTAAGGACCGGATCACTCCTTTACTGAGCATTACTGGTAGAGGTAAGAACTCTAGCGTCTGGCTGCTCTGCTTCTCTGATTCTTCAGCTTTCATCCTGATAGCTGACTCTTTGTGTATTTATTTTTAAGAACAATTAGAATTTGTACTACAAGGGTTGGCAAGATGGCTTAGTGGAGAAAAGATGCTTGCTGCCAAGCCTGATGACCTGGGTTTGATCTCCAGGATTTATATGGCAGAAGAGAGAGCCAACGCCTACAGGCTCTTCTCTGCCGTCCACAAGCGTGCCGCAGCATGTGTGTGCCCACAACATACATGCTCATACACACAGAGTAAATAAATTGAAATATAATGAGTTTTTTAAAAATAGAAACTTCTGCTTTAGGAAAGGCCTATTTAAAAACATCAAACAAACAGAAATAGAAGAGGAAGCGGTTGAGGAGGAGGAGGAGGAGGAGGAGGAGGAGGAGGAGGAGAAGGAGGAGGAGGAGGAGGAGGAGGAGAGCTCCATCCAGGACAAAAATTGACAATATATACCTGCCAGAGGATAAGTGTGAAGCTAATCTTGGTTGTCGATTTAACAACATCTGGAATCAACTAAACCCCAAGCAGCTGGGGACACCTGTAAGGAAGTTCCTTGAGTGGATCATTTGAGGCAGGAAGATTCACCCTAAATCTGGGCTACACCTTCTGGTGGCAGCCACGGAAAAGGACACAGAAGGAAGCGTTGGCTCTTTGCCTGCTTGCCCTCACTCCCACTGGCAAGTGTATCTCTCCTGCTGCCAAGGCACGCGCTCACAGGTGTTAGAACCCCCTTCCTTGGGATTCCGCATCGACTGGAGACCGGCAGCTCTCTAGTCCTCCAGGGTCCCAGCCCCAGATGGAGGGCTGACGCTTCTGGTCTCAAGAACTGAACACTGGATTCTTGACTTTTCTGTTGCCAGTCATTAAATCCCTTTAAAAACATATGTTTATTCTATCAGTTCTGTCCCTCTAGAGCAGTGGTCTCAACCTTCCTAAGACTGTGACTCTTAATACCTTTCCTCATGCTGTGCTGACCCCAACCATAAAATTATTTCGTTGCTACTTTATAACTGTAATTTTGATACTGTTATGAACTGTAACATAAATATCTGATATGCAGGATATCTGATATGTGACCCTCAAAGGGGTCACGACCTACAGGTTGAGAACCACTGCTTTAGAGAATCCTGACTAATACAATGATATCAGAAAATATAACTAAATTCTCCCAGGCCCATTATAACACAAAAGGCCAATCCTGGTATGAATGAAGGCCTGAGTAGACGCTGCAGGAAAGGCTCTCAAACACAGCCAGCAAACATGCAAAGATGTGAGCTAAAACCACAACATACAACTACACAGACTCTGTGAGAGGCTAAGAAAGAAGACAAGACCAAGTGTTGGCAAAAATGAGCTACCAAATCTCACATGTCATTGAGCTAAAGTGGTCATGAGAGGGAGGGAGGGGGGATGGAGAGAGAGGAGAGGAGAGGAGAGGAGAGGAGAGGAGAGGAGAGGAGAGGAGAGGAGAGGAGAGAGAGCACCCAGAAAATATGATCCCAGCCACATGAAGCTTCAGAACAAATAAAACTAATATTTAGTAATAAAAGCAGTTCAGTGGTTATTTTAGTAGCCCGCCCACAGTGGAACACAAGGAACTTTCCAGAACACAGGAACTATATTTTGATTTAATGTGACAGTTATGAGTGTGTTGGCATTTGTTAAAACTCATGGAACTGAAAATGTCCACTTTAGGCAGTACATACCTTACACCTAGTAAAGTCAGTTCAGTTAACAACGAGAAAAGAAAAAAGTCTGTCCCTCAAGCTCTAAGAGCTCATAAATGCTAAGCTTCCCCAGTGCTCTCCTTAGAAAGGGAGGAGTGCGGGCTGGGCACACGGGCCAGCAGATCTCAGGAGTGGTCATGCCCAGTCTACATCCGACAGAACTGTAAGGATTCCTTCGTGTGTGTGTGTGTGTGTGTGTGTGTGTGTGTGCATGTTTGCGTGTGAGTGTTTGCCTACATGCATGCCTATGCAACATGCGCCTGCAGTACCCACAGAAGCCAAAGAAGGCCATCAATATCCTAAAACTGGAGTGACAGAGGGTAGTGAGCCACCACGTGGGTGCTGGGAATCAAACCCAGTCCTCTGGAAGAGCTCATAAGTGTTGAGTCATCTCTGCAGCCCCGATGGGGTTTTGTTTTGTTTTGATTTTTGTTTTTTAATTATTTTTCTAAGATTTATTTTATGTATAAGGTGCCCTATCTGCATGTACACCAGCATGCCAGAAGAGGGCATCAGATCCCATTATAGATGGTTGTGAGCCACCATGTGGTTATTGGGAATTGAACTCAGGACCTTTGGAACAGCTGCCAATGCTCTTAATCACTGAGCCATCTCTCCAGCCCCCATATTTTTTTAAAGATTTATTTATTTATTTATTTATTTATTTATTTTTTTGGTTTTTCGAGACAGGGTTTCTCTGTGGCTTTGGAGCCTGTCCTGGAACTAGCTCTTGTAGACCAGGCTGGTCTCAAACTCACAGAGATCCGCCTGCCTCTGCCTCCCGAGTGCTTTAAAGATTTATTTTTAATTATATGTACTACTCTAGGAAAGATGGAATATGCATGTGGGTGCAGTATTTTTGAGACCTAAAGAGGGCATCAGACCTCCTAGGGCTGAGATTATAGGTGGTTGTGAGCCAAACGGTGTAGGTGCTGGAACCAAACTCTGGTCCTCTGAAAGAACAGCACATGCTCTTTGCACTGAGCCAACTGTCCAGCTCAAAGCCTGTTTTTAATATAACTGGGAGAATGCCTCTTTGGCCTAGGCCCACTCTCTCCCCTGAGAAGGTCTCTCATTGCCCTGTCATAAATGCATGCTTCTGCACTACACTGTGCGTCTTCTCTGGATTAATTCAACACAGGTCACAACAGCCAGGGAGCTGAGGAGAGGTCAAAGTCAGGCCCAGCAACAGAATGCCCATGCTTCCACACAGATGGTCACTTCAAATTTGGGATTAAAAAGGGATAGAAAGGCTTGCAGAAGCTTAAGGAACTGAAGATATTAAAGATGCCTGCAATGTTATGTGTGAGAAAGTGGAGGAAGGGAAGAGGAGGGGAGGGAGGAGAAGGGAAGGTTCATAGAGGCAACACAGCATCAGGTCTGGGCTGTGGCCCCATAGTACTGATTCTCAACATGGGGATCACAACCCCTTTGGAGGTCAGCCGACTCTTTCACGGGGTCGCATATCAAATAGCTTGCATATCAGACATTTACATTGTGACTCATAATAGTAGAAAAATTATATTTAGGAAGTAGAAATGAAAATAATTCTATGGTTGGGGGTCACCACAACATGAGGAACTGTCTCAAAGGGTCATAGAACTAGGAAGGTCAAGATCCACTGCCCAATAGGCAGTGTGCAGAGCTTGACTCTCTGCCCAGAAAACATCTAGAAGTCAGTGGGTGGGTGAAGCCCAGTGCTAAAGCGTGAAGGTCAGCATTTTAGCCAAGCACCAACCACCCTCCCCTGCTCACCCATGGTAAGAGCTGCTGAGGGTGCTGCATCAGCTGAGCATTTTAGCCAGGCACAGCCCCTCTGGGTGTCTCCTCGTCACAGGCACCAACCTGCTCACCCACGGTAAGAGCTGCTGAGGGTGCTGCATCAGCTGAGCATTAAGCAGGATGAGGGCCTGAGAGAACTGGGGCAGCACCACAGGAAGGAGACACAGCCAGGGCTAAGGTCCTGGGGCAGGGAATGAAGGACCATGAGGATGAGGGGCTGTAATGGAAAAACAGGCAGAGCACAGGCGCCAGGCATGCTGGGAGTGTGCTGGGGGAAAGAACTGGAATTTGGGGCTGAAGAAATGGCTTGCGCTGATAAGAGCACCGGCTGCTCCTCCAGAGGATTTGGATTCAACTCCCAGCACCCACAGGGCATCTCACAACTGTCTAGACCTCCTAGGTGCTCTGATGCTGTCTTCTGACCTGCACAGGCACCACACGTATGTAGCGTACAGATATATATGCAGGCAAAATCGCCATATGCAAAAAATGTAAAATACAAAGAACTGGGATTTTATCTTAAGAATAGGACCAAAAAGCCGGGCGGTGGTGGCGCACGCCTTTAATCCCAGCACTCGGGAGGCAGAGGCAGGTGGATCTCTGTGAGTTCGAGGCCAGCCTGGTCTACAAGAGCTAGTTCCAGGACAGGCTCTAAAAAAGCTGCAGAGAAACCCTGTCTCGAAAAACCAAAAAAAAAAAAAAAAAAAAAGAAAGGAAAAAAAAAAGAATAGGACCAAAAGATCCTGAAGTGTTCAGAGAGCAACATTTACCTCCTGTGCCCTGGGGGCAGGGGGTGAGAAACGAGGTCAGCTTGGGCCTGGTAATGTCTACTCTGTGCCCGCAGAACTTAGGGCACGTCTTTGTGTTCTCACCGCACAAGGAACGCGGCGGTGCTTTGTGTTCCTGAGGCAGGATGGATGGGGCAGGGGGAAGCTGGAGCCAGCAAGGCTGGGCTGCGTTTCTATTAGATCAGCTCTGAGCAGATGGAGACCTGGTGGGAAGGTGTTGGGTGGAGGAGGGGAGGGCAGAAGTGCACTGGGAAGCAACGGGGGCGAAGAAGCTAGACAGCCTTGTTCACCTGCAAGGGGAAGATCCCAGGTGCCCATGGTGTCCCGGGGAGGGCCTAAGGGACAGGCTGGGATGCACTGGGAAGGAGAGAACATCACCCATCTCCCCTCTGACACACCTGAGTCATCCACTCAGAAAACACGGGCCACACTGATGTGAAGTAAAGACCTTTAGACCTCTCAAGTATTCAAAATCACCTAAATTATTTATCCTGGACTGTCTGGGAGGCCGGGGATGGAAATGTCTCCTAACACATCATGGAGTGTTAGCAGAAACCCCCAGCAACCCCTCCCCTCCAAATAGCCCCAGCCCTCCCTCCTCTCCA
Organism: Arvicola amphibius; assembly: GCF_903992535.2. NCBI lineage: Eukaryota > Metazoa > Chordata > Mammalia > Rodentia > Cricetidae > Arvicola > Arvicola amphibius. Next base: position 10,281,910 of record NC_052051.1, read on the forward strand.
TGCCTCCTGCGGCGACACCTTTGCCTCTGACAGCTCTTGAGGTCTAGCTGCTCTCTGCCTCATCCCCAGCACTCAAGAACCTGAGGAGCAAAAGCACTCAAAAGGCAGGCGGGCTGTGAATTCAAGGCCATCCTGAGCTATATAATGAGTTCACGGCCAGTCTGGGCTCACCGTGTAGGTGAGTCTGAGTCTAGGGCTGTAACAGTGGTAAAATGCTTTCCCGCCCATGTTTTGTTTCAAATGCTGCAAGAATAAATAACCCCCTCGCTGTGGCCACCCTACCTCTCCGTCCTCTACAGATCTCAAAGTCATCCACATTTGCAATCCCTCCCCCTCCCCCACTCCATTGGACTGATTCCACTTAGGCGGAATTCCCAACCATCCCCAGACACAGTTTTTGTCCAGGTCCCATGACTTCCGTGTCTCGCTCTCCTGGCTAATGTTCTGTGGACACTGAAGCCCACACGCTGAGCTCAGGGCAGGGCAATCTTCCCTTGTGCGGGTGAGAAAACAGGGTGGTTCACAAAGTCCAGGAGCCACCTGCTAGGATAAACATCTATGAGGTGTTAGGAGCAAGACAGGCAGGCCAGGGACTCAGTGTGAGTACCCCAGGAGGCTCTGGAAACCATAATGTAGACTGGGCAGAAGAGAAGTGTTGGGACCAATTAAGTCCTGGCCTTCAGCTGCTCTTCCCTGCTAGAGCCTTCTAATTGAAGTGACTAAAAGCTGTGCTTTGCCTAGAGGATCAGAGGATAGGATTTTCACCTGTTGGCCATTGACTGCAGGATATTTAGGCCTCCAAGGTGCTATTAAAGAGGGGCTTTTGGTATCACAGTGTTGGAAGGTATGTGTGTCGGTCTGTCTCTGCGTGTGTATTCTCAACCTCCAGCCCCTTTCCCGAAGCTCGCGAACTGGGTTCTAGCACACAGAGCTCAGATGGGGGCCACGGTGCGCGGCAGAGAAGCCCATCTGGGTTCGGCATGCTGACTGAATCACTTGCGTCCCAGAAGCCAGCCCTGAGTTCTTCACTCACAAAGGGGGTTGTAACTATCCAAGGAGGTGACACACCTCTACACCACCTTGGCATGCTGGGTAGTGGTAGGAATAACTGTCTGGGGATAGCCCCATGGGCTGTCCCGCTCCCAGCCCTTGGTGGCCTATGGGCCGGACTGACATCCTCATGACTGTGTCCTCCGAGGAATTCCCAACACCCAAGCTGTTTCCCTTTGGAAAGTTTTGCCACACAGAAGAGGAGAGAGCAAGCCTCCCCCACCTCTGTTTCCCTTCTGGAGGATTTTGCCTCTCCCAAACCTCACATTAAATCTCCACGGGATTTCAATGGCTGCAAACCGCAGCTATCGGAGTGGAGGGGCGCGGCGGTTTGGAAAAAGCAGACCTCAGCCATCTCTCTTTTTTAAAAGGTCTCTGGGGAGATGATTAGCAAAGGCGAGGCTGCTGAGGGGAGACAGGAGTGACAGCCCCCACGGCTTTCCAGATGTCTGCAGGAAGCTGACCGTGACTTGGACCTGGCGTCTGGGCTGGGTGGTGGATATGAAAGACAACACTGTCACTGCTAACACACGGCAGCCACCAAGTCTGAGTGTGGCCTACCAGCCAGCGTGACGCAGAAATCATGGTAATGCTACCACAGGGGCACACAGTCTTGCATGATGTTGGAGGTCCCACAGCCTCCCCAGGCAGGCCGGTCCCCCACTGTCGGACGACCCTTGGGCACAGCTCTCATCTGAGCTTGACTGGGAACATGGAGAGATCAGATAAATACGGATGCTGAAGAAATACCTTCTAGATGCCAGGAGCCACATGAGGGTGGACAACACCCCTCCCCCTCTCAAGGAGAGCTCAATCTCCACTGTCATTCCTCCTTAGAAACCACCCAGCTTATGTCTTGAGACAAGGTCTCTCGCTGAGACAGGGTCTCTCTCACTGAGACATGGGGCTCACTGATTCAGTTAGGCCAAGCTGACTGGCCAGGGAGCCCACAGATCCTTGTCTCTGCCTCCCCAGCACTGGGGTTACAACCATGTGGCCCTATGCCCGGTTCTTTTCCTCGGGAGCTGGAGATCTGAATGTATGTCTCACGCTTGTATTATGAGCATTCTACCAATGGAGCCATCTCCCCGGCCCCACACAGACACATTTCTTGACGCCTTACCAATTTTCTTTCCAGATCAGGATGGTGTCACCCTCTTTGTCTTGAGGACACCAAAACTTGGAGAGGGGCAGTGGGACAGGTCCTGGGACCATGCAGTCACCATCAGGAACAGAAACAAGGTCATTTGTCTCCAAGGCCACTTGGTCCAAGGGATACCAACTCGAGTGCTCTCTAGGGCAGGTGGGGAGGGTGGTGACTGAGAACGCACCCACACTGGTTTCTGTGGTGTTTGCTGGGCCAGCAGTCGCCCCAAAGTATTTTTAAAATGATGTGAGACATTTAGAGAATCATTTTAAAATGCCAAGAACCTTGGGCAGAAACACACAAAGCACTGTCCTTAACCAGAGGTGTACTCTGGGAAAACGGGCACCGTGTGATCCGCCCCATCCCCACTGTCTTGAGGCATCCGTGCGACAGAGCTGAGGGTCAACAGCAGAGCCACCATGCACCTGCCTCTGTGTGACCTCGGGCAACTCATGATCTGCTCTGGCCCTTTCTTCTCTTTGGATAAATGAAAGCAACAGTACATACCGCTGAGGGAGACGGAGCCAGTCAGGTAGCACATGTCACAGGATAAAACACAGCCTGGTACAAGACGAACACTCTGTATTTTCTTGTGGTTGCCATGACAAGTACTTGGTAACATATTAATATTTTATTATGAAGTTGCAATGTGATATTGAATCATATTCAATTGTCCTTTTTTTCTCAGTCCCCACAAGGCTGTTGGTGGGAGAGAGTCACCAGCAGCTCAATATGCATCAATGAAGAGTCCTCTTGCTCCAATTCCATAATTAACAACTGCTGCAAGCATTGCCCTCTAGGTAGAGCATGTCTGTCACCATCTTGTCATCCTAGCAGTCACAATGACCCTCAGAATCCCCTTATGGATCAGGTTTGTTACCCCACTTGTAGAGGAGCCTGGGGGCATCTGATCCTTATCTGTGATCCCAGCCAGATACTGTTGAGCCCCACCCAGCTTCACAGCATCTGCCCACACATGGTTTCTGGAGGTCCTAGAAATGGAAGCTGGGCTAAATGGGGGGCAGGGGATAACTCTATCTATGCAGCTTTGGGGAGGTCTTCACCCACGCCAATATATAAGACTTTTCAGTGACACAGCTGTTGGGGAATTCTGTAAGCCTCCTTTCCCCCAAGCCCACTGGACCTGCATGGAATCTTCTCTGGGATCCGTTACAGGTCCCCATCTAGGGGGAGTAGATATTCATGTCTCCTCAGACAAAGCCATACAATAGATGTATTCCCAGAAATGGCAGCCGACCTTTGCTGACGCAGCTGGAGGGGGGCTATCGTCTAGAACCATGTCATGGAACCCTTGGTGTGGTCCTAGAAGCTTGTTCCTAGCCCCAAGAACTACATCCCCTTCTTACTCCAAGCCCAATGCATGCCCCTCCCACACCCCGGAAGTGTACCTCCCGCCCTCTAAAGACTGCGAGATAACAGATTTACACTGACCGAAGTCATCAGGATTGTCACAATTTGTTACACAGCAATATGCACCCAGTACAGCAGGCTGTCTGTCTTGGGTAAGACAAGATGTCTGACCCTTGGGTAAGACAAGAAAACAAAAAATGAAATATACGAAACAGTGGGTGTGTGGGAGAGGTTTAAAAACTGGGGGAGTTTCTTTGCCTACCCCGCACCCCCCACCTCCTCCACAGTCACCCTCAAATGTCCACCTCTCCTGGTCACATTTCCCTGGATGCCTTCCAATATTTACAGGGTTTTTTTGTTGTTGTTGTTGTTATTGTTTTGCTTTTTAGCACATGACCATGGTTGGGTCTATCCAGAATGCCACTAATCTGTCACGTGGGAACCCAAGAGAACACACCTAAGTCAGATGCATAACAGTCTGGCAATGTGCTCTCAGAGTGTACCAGCTGCCTGCTGTGCCTCAGCTTAGGAAATGGTGTCGCATCCAGCACCCTCTGTGGCGGAGTGAATGAGACATTCCCCATAGTCTCGGGTGCTTGAACTCTCAGTCCCCAGTTGGTGGCGCTGTTTGGTAAGTTTAAAAGGTTTGGCCTTGATGGAGGAAGTGCGCCACTGGGGGTGGGCTTTGGGGTTTCAAAGCCACAGCCATTCCTAGTTCGCTCCTTCTGCATTCTGCTTGCAGTTCTAGATGTGAGCTCTCAGCTGCCCCAGACTCCATGCCTGTTGCCACACTTCCCTGCTATGATGGACTCCTATTCCTCTGGACCAAGAAGCCAGACAAACCCTTTCTTCTATGACATCTTTATGTCCTATCACAGAAACAGAGAAGGGACTGGCACGCCCTCCCTCTGGTCACTGTACCCAAGTCCTACTGTGGCTCTCCCTCCAGTCATAGGGGATGTTTCACAAGCTGTGCCATTTCTTGAGAACCTGCTATGCATCCAGAATTGTGCTGGATGCGTCACCTCTCTCTGCTCATTGACTCTTACACAGCAGCCCCACGGGAAGTGCTGATCTGATTTGATTTTGAGACTGAGCCTCAAGTAGCCCAGGCTGACCCTTGAATGAACTGCTTGAAGATGACCTTGATTTCTGGGTCTCCTGCCTCCACTTCCTAAGCACTGGGATTAAAGTCATTTCCCACCCTACTCAGTTTTGTGTGGTGCTAGGGCTCGAACTCAGGGCTTTGTGCATGCTAGACACACACTCTACCAACTGAGCTACACCCTCAACCTGGTGATATTATCTTTGTTTAAAGGTGAGAAGCTCACACTGACTGGGCCTGACAGAGGGAAGCCATGCCCTTCCCGCTCCCAGTGGAAGTGCTTGTTTGTGGGATTGTATACATCCACTTCATTCTGCTAGGATGGCATTTCTCTTGGTTATTGAAACTTCTCGAATTCCCTTCCTGTCTTGCAGGTGAGATGAGAATGTCTCAGTGGCACTTAAGGACCCCTCTTTCCTTCCTGACCCCTGTCCCTTCCTGATTTCTCCTCTCCTTCTCTCCCTGTTGCAGTCTGAGGCAAAGCGAAGAGATCATTTGAAGGAAAGGTCTCTCCCTCTGGGCACTGCATTTGTGATTCTTCTGTGAATTCCTCTCAAAAAACCCCAGGTTTTCTCCATCAATGTTTGGCTTTTCCTTACAGATCTGGGAGAACGGTTAACATTTAATAATAAAGGTAATAAAGGTTTTTGTCAATTAGGGAGAAGGGATTTCTTACAGTTGTGATTTTCTCTATTTCTGTTAGGTCTCACAGGCAAAATGTTCAGAAATGAGCCCAACCTGGAGTGTAAGAGGATTTCTGGCCATTAGGAAAAAGCCTCAAGAACGTGGGAAACTGGTTCCTGTTGTGGAACAGTAGCTACTTTTGTTCATCCTGTGGAACATTTGTTTAATGATGCAAAGATGTATTGCATTCTTTTATGCTGCATTTGTTTAACTCTGTGAAGCTGTATTACTTTGCTTACCTAAAATACCTGATTGGTCTAATAAAGAGCTGAATGGACAAGAGCCAAGCATGAGAAGGAAAAGTGGGGCTGCATGCAGAAAGGATAAATAGAAGGGGAAGAGGGAGGAGGGAGAAAAAGAGGAGGGGAGAATGCCAGGAGCCAGTCAGTCACTCTGCCACACAGCCACCCAGTCAGCCACAGAGTAAAAAGGAAAGAAAGATATATAGAATAAAGAAAGGTGAAAACCCAGAGACAAAACGTAGTTAAAGAGAAATAGAATATTCTAAGTTAGAAAAGCTGGCTAGAAACAGGCCAGGCTGAGGCTGGGCATTCATAAGTAAGAATAAGTCTCCATGTATTTATCTGGGAGCTGGGTGGCGGGCCCCCAAAGAGTAATACAAAACAAACAAAACAAAATACAGTTACAGATTCAAAGGGAGTCATTTCCCTCACCTCTGGCGGAAGGGACATTTGGCTCCCTGATATACGTGTGTGTGTGTGTGTGTGTGTGTGTGTGTGTGTGTGTGTGTGTGTGTGTGTGTTAGAGAGAAAGAGACAGAGACAGAGAGACAGAGACACAGAGACAGAGAGACAGAGAGACAGAGAGACAGAGACTGGTGTTTATTAGCATATCAAGGCCCATGCTGGCCTCCAGGCTCCTCAGTAACACAAATACCTATTATACATTTCAAAGTCTATGCTAGCTTCCTAGCCTGTCTCAGTCTCAGCTCCTCTCTACCCTAGCTCCCTCCCTCCCTCCCTCCCTCCCTCCCTCCCTCTATCTTTCATCTATCTATCTGTCTATCCATCATCTACCTACCTACTATCTATCCATCATCTACCTACCTACCTACCTACCTACCTCTTACTCTGACCCATTCTTTCTTAGTCTCTCTTGATATCTTGCTATCTCCCCTAGTCTCTCCCACTCTCCCGCTTCCCCGGCTATGCCTGATCTGGCCATGTCCAGTCTACTTCTTTCCCTCTCTGCTCTGGACTCCTTCAGGTGCCTCTGGCTGTTCTCTCACATCCACAGGAAAAACCTTAACCGGAGAGGCCATGTCAGAAGCTTCTTTACTGCATTCCCTCACAGAAAGTTTCTCCTGGCTTTTCCCCAGAAGCTGCAGTTGCCCTCCCAAACCTGTGATCACTCCAAATTCCAGGCAGAGCAGGAGCTTGAGACAGATGTCCCAAGCTGGAGCAGTCACCTCCTGGGGACCTGATATTGGATGCCCCTCTGTATACTATGAATATGTTTTATTGCCATTGGTTAATAAGGAAGCTGCTTTGGCCTATGGCAGGCCAGAATGTAGATAGGTGGAAAATCCAAGCAAAGATACAGGGGAAAAGAAGGCAGAGTCTCGCAGAAGTTAGCAGCTGCCAGGGAAGCAAGAGGTGAGGTAACCAGCCACAAGCCTCATGGTAAAATATAGAATAATAGAAATGGTTTAAAGTGTAAGAGCTAGTTAATAGTAAGCCTGAACTAACAGGCCAAACAGTTTGTAATTACTATTAAGCCATGGAGTGGTTCTTCAGGAACTGGTGGGTAGGAGAGAAACCTCCATTTACAGGGACCAGCTTGTCCCTCAAACAATAAGGAATTCTTCACTCTCCCTTACAGAACCAGTACTGAGATGATAATGGTCAACCTTGGACAAGACAGATGAAGCCCTCGGTCAGGGTGGGCAAGGGTGGGGAAAGCCTGAGTTCTTGCATCTCTCTCAGAGAGCGGCTAACCACCAGTCATCTCCGTCACCACGCCTCACCCAAGTCCTTTGGGAAAGCCCTTCAACAAGTGCCTCCTCCCTCTGGTCCAGCTCTCTGTACATCCCCAGAGCTCCTGGCCTCTGCAAGAACAGCTTCCGTGTGAGGCGACCAGGACTGATCTCTTTTCAAAGTTCCTCCTCACTGATTCCTCTGTTCCCACATAGACTACTATGTAGGCTGCTGCATGTGTGCTCTGAGGGCACAGGGACCCTCCTGCACATCTGCCTGAGGAGATCCTGCGCAATGGCCTTGGCCTGATACCCTGACCCCATGCACCATGTGTCTTCAGTCTTTCTGCAACTTTAACGGTGTTGGCTCTAGCTGGGAAGCAACTGAGCAGCTATCTGTGACCAAGCGCCCCTCCACAGCCAACCTCTCCACTCACAGACCCCTCCCTTCCAGATGCATAGTGACTATAGAGTGCATTTTAATGAACAAATGTTTCCATCTCTTTCAAAAATCAGCTCTGTAACCAACTGGTAGAATGCACATATCATAAAGAACTTTTAAATGCAATAGCTGAAACTCTGAATAAGGGAGGGAGCTTCCTCAGTGAGTACCAGCCTGGTGGAGGATCAGGGCTGCAACCAAGTGCTCCTGACCCCCTCCTGGACTGTGAGCGACCCCACACTCAACACCACTGACTTTGCTTTTTCCATGAAAAAGATGGTGTTTATTTGGGCTGTAGTGGAACTCATGAACTCATCTTTTTTTTTTTTTTTTTTTTTTTTGGTTTTTCGAGACAGGGTTTCTCTGTAGCATTGGAGCCTGTCCTGGAACTAGCTCTTGTAGACCAGGCTGGTCTCGAACTCACAGAGATCCGCCTGCCTCTGCCTCCCGAGTGCTGGGATTAAAGGCGTGCGCCACCACCGCCTGGCTTGGAACTCATCTTTAATCCCAGTACTCAGAAGGCAGAGGCAGGGGGATCTCTGTTAGTTCGAGGCCAGCCTGGTCTACAGAGAGAGTTCTACGACAGTCAGAGCTATTACACAGAGAAACCCTGTCTTGAAAAACTAAAACAAACAAAACAAAAAAGAAGGCCTGTAAGAGCAAAGCGATCCTAAGGAGAGAGACTCCTGTTAGCCACCAGAGGCTCAGACCATGTGCGCCACAAAACTGGGCTTTCCCTGGCATCCCATGGGAGCACGGTGTCGCCACAGGGGCTGCTTCTCCCCGGGAAGCGACTCCACACTGCTCAGGACACTCAGGCTACTGTGGAGACCGGAACCTGCAGCTTCCTCCGGCAGGTGGCTTCCTCTGGCAGGTGGCTCTCCACAAGTCTATCTGTAATTCAGCGCAGTAACTGACTTAGGGACGCCACATGTCGTGAATTTCCTGACTACTAGACCTGGAGAGGTGAGGGAGGTGAGACTCAGATGTTCCCAGACCCTAACCCCAGCCCTGACCAGGCTGGAGTTCTCACCTATGCTTCTCCCAAGTCAAAGACCACTTGGTTAATTTACTGAATTTAATCCTAATTTTTTTTTTGAGACAGGGTTTCTCTGTTAACAGCCTTGGCTGTCCTAGAATTTTCTCTGTAGACCAGGCTGACTTCTAACTCACAGAGATCCACCTGCCTCTGCCTCCCGAGTGGTGGGATCAAAGGTGTGTGCCCCCACCACCTAGATAAATCTAGTCTCATCCTGACTAATAATTTCCACAAAACTCTCAGGCTGTTTATTTATTTGTGTGGGGCAGTTGTATCAGGAGTCTGTTTTCTCCTGTTACCACTGAGTTTTGGAGATCAAACTCCCATTACTTTTGGTGGCAAACACCTTCATCCAACACACCTCACCAGCCTAAATTTACTTTTCTTAGTGACGTTAAAACAAACAAGTCGATATTTTTCAAGTTTTAAGGGGCTGAGAGATGGCTCAGCAAGTATACGCCCTTGGTGTGCAAGCCTGGGGACAGGAGCTCGTATTCCCTGCAGGGCTAGGTGAATGAGGCAACCAACCTGGTACCCAAAACTTCAGAAGGAAGACGCTCAACATCAGCCTGTGGCCTACACACACACGCGCACGCATACACACACATGCACATGCACACATACATGCACACACACTCGCATGTATATACATGTACACATTACACACATACATGCACTCACACATGCACACATAATAATGCATGCACGCTTTCAAACACATGCATGCTCACACATACATGCACATGCATGCACAGGCCTAAACATACAAACACAAACACACACACACATACACACACACTTATCTTTCCCACACATACATATGCAAAAATAAATAGCGTTTTAAGTTTGCTGTTTAAAATCATTTTGTACACCCACTGTATCCACATTATACCCTAGAATCTCTGTGTCCCTTCCAGTCTTTAGGACACCACAGGCTACTGTGGGGAACCTTAGAGACCTCACAGCAGAGTGTACTGTCCACCAGCTTGTAAAAGCCATAAAACCAAGCAGCTGACCCTGCTGAGTGGAGCCTGCAACAGCCCTGTAGCTTTTGTACAGAGGACTCTACGGCCTCAGTGCACATGCTGCTAGGGCTAAGAAGACTTCTGCAGGGTGTCGGGTGTGTGCACATTTTGAAATGTGTACATGTCCACCCATATGCCGAGGGTTCTCCACATGGTGAGGGGCTGCCACCATCCTCACTTCAGAGGAGTGGAGTCCAGGGAAACGCGGGATTACAAACAGCCAATTTCACTCTGCCACGCTTCCCCCACCAACCTGCCAGCTCCCTACCGTTCGCTCTTTCTTAGTCACAGATTTCATACCCGAGAGCCTGGCTATTAGAAATAAGAGCTGCATCTTCCGGCTTCCCTTGAAGCTAGGCGTGGCCATATGACTAAGTGCTGACCAACTAGGATGTCAGTCAGCTGAAGCATAAAAAACTTCTACATAGGAACTTAAAGTGTGGGAGGAATCCTCCAAGAAAGTGCATACATCCGGCTCTGACCTTTTCTTGTCGCCTGAAGATGCAGCATTTGATGGCAGGAGCTGCAACAGTCCTTTTGGGCAAAGAGGTGACTGTCCTGGTGGTCAACTTGATGTAAGTCAGAGCCACTTGGGAAGAAGAAAGCTCAGTTGAGGAATTGCCACACCAGATTGGGCTGTAGAGAATGGGGGCACTTTCTTGATCAATGATGGATGTGGGAAGGTCCAGCTCCCTGTGGGTGGGGCCACCCTGGGGCAGGTGGTCCTGGGGTCTCTAAGAAAGCAGACTGAGCAAGCCACGAAGAACAAGCCAGTAAGCAGCTCTCCTCCATGACCTCTGCATCAGCTCCCTCACTGAGCCCCTACCCTGATTTCCCTCAGTGATGGGGTATGGCCTGAAGCTGTTGTATGAAATAAACCCTTTCCTCCTCAGGTTGCTTTTGGTCATGATTTTCATCATAGCAATAGAAAATCTAACAAAACGTTTTTTAAAAATGGAAGCCATGTAGGATAAAATGATAATTAGGTGGGTTCTGGATCTCTGGAGGACAACATGAAGCAATATCGCACAACCAGCCCAGCACTGCCTCTCTTCGGACTATTGTAGGAAAGATGGCCTCTGCCTGGTCGGAGCTACTTCCCTCGGGTCTGTGGTCACAGCCCAGGTTTTTCTTTAATGACTAACAAAAAGTCACAGCAAGAAAGATGAAACCGCGGTGTCTCTACAGCCTCGTCTCACAAGGCAAGCCCCCCCCCCTTTTCTTGGAAGCAGGACACCTGGCTCACAGTGGTGCTGTGGGACTTGAGAGGCAGCTGGGTTGGGGTTCGCAGGTGGCACTTTGTAAACGCCTAGTCTCTCAGGTGTGCCTGTCCCTGCATCTGCAGTACCCACCACCCACGAGCCATCTGCCTCCTCCGACAGCATCAATTAACAGTGTGCTTCCTGAAAGCTGGATCCTCCCCAAGAATTACAAAACAAAACAGAAACAGCCCTCTCAAGTGTGGGACACTGGTGGATGCCAGATCCAAGCCAGCTAGACTGGCAGACAGCGGGCTCCTTCCTCCCTCAGCATGCCTGAGAATTTGGGAATCAGCAACGATGGTAAAGCCTGGGAGATGAAAACAAGTCCAAGCCAGACAGTGTCCACCCAGGGAGGGGAGGGAGAGGAGGGACAGCTTCTGGCAGGGACATGTGGAGCAAGCAGAGAAGTCGTCAGTGGACAGCAGCAGCTGAGAACTGACATTTCTGGAACCATCCCCAACCAGCAACCACAGAACACTGGAGTCACAAGGGCGGCCCAGTGACTCTTCATTCTCAGTCTACAGAAACTGAAGTCCTCCTAGGAGCGCCATTCCCAGCTCTGATCCCGCTCGACCTCTTCCTGGATGACTTTTTTAAGATTATTTTTATCTTATGTAGGGCTGTTATGCCTGCGTAAGCAACATGTGTGTGCAGTACCCTGGGAGGCCAGAGGAGGGTGTCAGATGCTCTGAGAACTGGAGTGACAGATGGTTGTGAGCCGCTGTGTAGGTGTGGAGAACAGAACCTGGGTCCTCTACACAAGCAGTCAGTACTCTTGGCACTGAGAAATCTCTCCAGCCTTATTCCCAGGCTCTGCCGATGGACAACACTAACCACTGATCCTAACTGTCCTCTCCATCATTAGCACCAATAGCGAGACAAGGCATGGTTGGCCCAGCAGAGGGAACAGCAATGGATTATATGTCATTATCCAGACCTTTGTCTGTTGTGTCTCATATGGCAGGAAATGTGCTTGTTTGCGACTAGGTGGCTGATATTTATGGAGTTTTCTCTGAAATTTCCAGGTAATCACTTACACCTTTCAGAAACCTCCTAACTCTATGTCACCAAGAAGGAAATGGAAGTGTTCCTGTGTGGAGAGTTATTTTTATATTTTCTTATATTTTTGTTCCTTGAGGTAGGGTCTCCTATCACTGGCTGGCCCTCAGCTCCTGGTCCTCCTGCCTCCACCTCTCATTGGGTGACAAGCGTGCACTACCAAGCCAGGCTGTGGGATTTCCCACTAGTATAGAAATCATTGTTTAAACCTGACTTTTCCTGTACTGGCAACTGGATGGCCTTTCCCACACTGTGGAAGCCTTGATGTGAAAGTCTTCACTCAGCCAAATCTTTGTTCTCATAGTCAAATCTCCACAAAGTCAGCTCCACAATTATCCTTATTGACAGGACTTATTGACAAGAAAGAAGCCCTGAGAAGGAGGCCCTGAGCAGAGAGACAGTGTGTCTGCTCTTACTGATCAACACATCTGGGCAGCCCTAACATCTCCAACAGCAGACTCAGGAAGATGAAACCTACAGGAAGACGTAACCTACAGGAAGTAGCTGCCCTGGCAGAGAAGCCTAGAGTAGCCGTCCTGGCAGAGGAGAGGCCTGGAGTAGACTCCCTGACAGAAGAGAGGTCTAGAGTAGCCGTCCTGGCAGAGGAGAGGCCTGGAGTAGACTCCCTGACAGAGGAGAGGTCTAGAGTAGCCGCCCTGACAGGAGAGAGGACAATCTAAAGAAAGATACATGAGCCCTTCCCTTGGAGGGAGGGCTGTCTGAGGCAGGAGGGCTGACTGTGGGCTCTGTGGGGAAGACAATATGTCAACTAACAATCTCTTAGGCCAGAAGAGGGCGCCTGAAGCTGGTGTTAAGAACCATGTGAGCTGTCTTGGGTTTGCTGGGAATAGAACCGGGGTCCTCTTTGAGAGCAGCCAGGGCTCTTAACCACTAAGCCTTTCTTCAGCCCACGCCCACCCCACCCAACATGGCTCTCTTATAAAAAGTCTGCCGTGCTCAATAGAAATGATGCCACAGCGTCATAATGCAAACACCAGGATGTGGATCACTGAAAACGTCATTTATCTCTCCACATCATCCTGCTGGCATTGGAATGGCAACAGAGAGGCCTGGTGAGTGGCTTGGGTGGGAAATCTCAGCTTTCGGGCTGGAGAGGCCTGGCCTCATCTCCCTGTCCTGCCGCATCAGGGGAGGACTCTGATGTGGAGGGTGATGTATCTTCTGGGACCCACAGTTACCACACAGTCCAGCGACTCTGACTCTAGGTGTGACCTCAAAGCATTGGCTGAGGCTCAACCCCACCCTTATACACAAGTGTTCACAGTGCAGGGCATCCAAAAGGCAGAGACCACCCAAGCGTCTGTCAACAGAGAAAAAGATAAATAAAATGCATTTTAAGCACAAGAGGAGATTTCATTGGGTCCCAAAAACTCAGAAAATCTCATGCACGCTGGGCTATGGATGAAATTCAAGAACAATTCAGAAGCAAAAGGAAGCACACATCAAGATTCTATATGATATTTAGGCTTTTTGTTTAGTTTTGATTTGTTTTGGTTTTTTTGATACATGGTCTCCATAGCCCTCGTTCTGAAACTCACTATGTAGACCAGGCTGGCCTGGAACGCGTAGAGATCTTCCTGCTTCTGCCTCTGCCTTCCAGGTTCTGGGATTAAAAATGTGCCCCACTACACACTCAGTTCATGACCCTTCTTGTCTGAAGTCAAGTTCACGGAGACAGAAAACAGACCAGCAGGGGGGCAGGGTGTTGCAGGAGGTGGGGAGACAAGGGAAGCTGTGTTTCATGGCCACAGGAGAGAAATTCTAGAGATGGACTGTGGTGGCAGCTGCACAGAAGATGTGAAGGGACTTAGCACATCACACACTCTCGCTGGTAAGCTATACATAACACAAACCAGCAATGATCACTTATACCAATATTGTCTCTAATGTGATAAGCTTGTAAATATTGAGATAAATTTTTAAAAGCAAGAACTTTAAATGAACTCTTGGGAGGCCCCAGGACACAATGGATATTTTCAGACTGAAATGTCCCCAGGCAGTGGACCCCAGCATCCAGGAACTCAAGATCAGTTAGCTGTCACTCCCAGGCTTGAGGCTATTGGGACAGCAGCTGTATCCAGGGGCTGTGGGGATGGGCACAACGCTAAACATATTCCCTTGGTCTGCAGGCTCCTCGGGGCTTCTCAAAGGCTGCCCTGACTTTCCAACGTGCCCCCTCCAAGCCCACACCAGACATGAATCATACTAATATAGTTATTAACCGGTAAAATCACTTCATTTTTGCTGCCATGACAAGCAGATACCACCATTGCTTTCTGTTTACAAATAGGGAAACAGAGGCACAGAAAAGCCAATCCACTTACCCGTTATCCAAGCTGGCTCCCGTTGTTTCCCTGAGACAAGCAGCACACAGTACTTCATCAGAGGACTTCCCAAAGGAACAGGGGATTCACTGGGCCTCTTCATGTTTGGGGGAAGCTGGACCTCACCAAGGCTGCTGTGGCTCCCTCAGAGTGAACACAGTCCCAGAAGCCCGTGTGTTTACCCTCTCCAGTGCTGCAGGCTGGAAAGCTTCTGCGGTTTCCCAGAGAAAAGTCGGAGCTCACTGGCCTGGGTCCTTATCTAAGCAGAGATTGAAAGTCAGGTCCAGTGGCTCGAAATGACTTCACCCCCCAACCCCAGAGATGCTCAGCCTAGGGCCAGCTGGTATCTGGGAATATCTAGAGATGGTTTTGATGGTCTTGGCTTGAAGGGGCTTTACAGGCTTCAGGTGGGTACAGTGGCCTGGGAAGCTCTGAAACATCCTTCAGCGCGTGGGGTAGCCCTGTGACAGAGAGCCACCGGTCTCAGAATCCCACTTTTACGAGGTGGGAAACCCTGCAGAAACCCCAGTTGGTGGCTAAGGGCCAGCAAGGCACCTCGGGGTTGGGTTTTACAATTTCCCCCGAAGTCTGAAAATACACACGTCAGTCTTGGCAGGCCCCAGGCGGTGAGAACGCTGGTGGGTTTTATTTTCTTCTCCTTGGCAAGATTGCAGGTTCTAAATTATCACGGACGAATATTCATCCGCCTCACAACCTAAGGAGCTTCTGCTCCTTAGCCGCTTGCTCCCTGCGCTCTGGGTATGAAACCCTGCTGGGTCACCAATTCAAAAGCTGATGCAATGGGTCCCACGCAGAGGTGAGACCTGAGACCAGGAGTCCAAGGTCTGGCCCCGCCTGTGGCGATACCTCAGTGAGGCTGTCTCTGTAAGCCTGTCCCCTCTTCGGTAGAGATGGTGAGCCTCGCCCAGTCCAAATGCCCAGCACCACGGAGCTAAGTGTTCATTTCAGCCCCCAGAGCCCATGAGATTGGCCTCTGGCCCCAGAACATAAAAGAGCCCATTGGAGGTCCGGTGCAGGCCAGCACACAGAAGGCTATGGAAGAGCCCAGCTCAGCCCCAGCTTCCTCCGAGGAACGAGGCTGCGGAAGGGTTGATTTCAGCTGGTCAGAGGTCAGACCGTGGAAGGTTTGGACTTCGGTAAACAAGGGGGTCAGCCCCACCCACCTTCTACAAATCTCAGCTGGGAGCTGTCTAATTAACTCACCCGTCAGAGCTCAGAACTGGCTAGTTTGCAAGTTTGCTTTTCTGCCCCAACCGTGACCTGTCCCCAAACCAGGTCCTTAGGGAAATCTTCTGTAAACCCTCTGCCATACCTCGGACACCACTCAGGTTGCTCCAATTTGGGGTACCTGGGCTGAAATTCATGTTGTCCAAGTAATTGTGATTTCCTTTGATTCCCATTTCTCCTTTAACAACAGCAACAACCAAAACTTGAAGGGAGGTAGGCTTGACTCCCGTCAGCCCACGCATAACCTTCCACCGGGACAGCTGTGCTGCACGTGGGCGCTGGGAAGCCCGTGCTGAAGGAATGCACCCACTGTGGCTCCTGCCGCACCTTGAAGGGCACAGGTGGAACCGATAGAGGAAAGCCCAGCTCTGTCTCTTGCCAGCTAGGGGAACTTCTACACACTCTCTTCCCCGCTGAACCCCTGTCCTTATCAAGGGGCCATAGTAATACGTCTCACATTGGAGGAAGGTGGGACAGTGAGGTCACTGACAGCCTGGGCATACTTTAGGTGTGGTCACCATTCTTGGCCACATGGGGGGTACTCTACTCTTAACCCATCTGCACCTGGCGTACTTTTGGCATGGAAGGGTACAGGGACAACCACAGTTTGCCTCTTAGGGTCTGGAGAAGGGGTTCTGGGTATGGAATGGCCCATGACATTGCTTCCAAAGCCCTCTCTGCAAGCCTGTGTTCACTTGATCCTCACAGTGGCCGGAGAAGGACCACTCAGTTGTTGACTCCTCAGCCACTGGTTCTCAACTTCCCTGGTGCCGAGATCCTTTAATACAGTTCCTCAAGTTGTGGTGACCCCCAGCCATAAAATTGTTTTCATTGCTACTTCATAACTGATTTTTGCTACTGTTATGAATCATAATGTAAATGTCTGATATTCAGGATCTCTGATATGTGACCCCTTTCGAAAGGGTCACTGGACTCCCACAAAGGGGTTGAGAACTGTTGCTTTATGTGGATGGGGATGCTGATGACCAATGTACAAAAGAGGGCCACTCCAAAACTCTGCTCTTTCTGTCTTCAGCATCAGACAAGACCCTGAGAATCGGCTGGTGGATGGCTCAGTTGCTAAACACTTGCCTCCAAGGCACAAGGGACGGTGTTCAGTCCCCATAACTCACGCAAAAATGCCAGGCAGCATGGCGCACACTTGTAACCCCAGCACTAGTGAGGCAGAGACTGGGGACCCCTGGGGCTCAACTGCCAGCCAGCCTTGTCAAATTAGTGAGCTGGGGACCAGCGCTGCCATGCACCAATATCAGCTGGAGCTTGCCCGTGGACTTGCCATCTAGACCCATGGGCCCCACCTGTCCTGCCCTCTCTGACCACCCTGTTTTCTGCCACACCACAACTGTGAGATGCTCAGTCCGTCCTGTCAGATAGACAGATGTCATGCAGACCAGACAGCAGTGGTGCACACCTTTATTCCCACTACTCGGGAGGCAGAAGCAGGTGGATCTCTGTGAGTTTGAGGCCAGCCTGGTTTACAGAGCAAATTCTAGGACAGCCAGGGCTACAACAGAAAAACCCTTTCTCAAAAAAGAAAGAGAAAGGGAGAGAGAGAGAGAGAGAGAGAGAGAGAGAGAGAGAGAGAGAGAGAGAGAGAGAGAGAGAGAGAGAGAGAGAGAAAGAGAGAGGGGAGAGAGGGAGAGGGAGGGAGGGAGGGGAAGAAAAAGAAAGAAAAAGAGGGGGGAAGGAGAGAGAGAAAAAGGGAGAGAGGCCAAAGGAGGAAGGGAGGGAGGGAGGAAGAGAGGGAGAGAGGGAGGGAGGGAGGGAGGGAGGGAGGAAGGGAGGGAGGAAAGATCTGCTAGGCCTGGGTCTTCCTTCCTCCTTCCTTCGCTGTCTTCCCTCCTTCCCAAGGATAGCCATAATATTGATGTTCATGACAACCATGGTCTTGCCAGTTTTAAATTTCATATTAATAGCTTTATGTTTATATTACATTTATATTAACTGGTTTTATATTGATGTGGGCTGGACTCCTCTATGCCATCCCTTGGCTCACGTGGTTTTTGAAGTCTATCACTGGCTCCATCCTGTTTCGAGTGGTGAACTGTCAGGGGCGGTTTGAGCTCCCTGAGGAATTTCTCTGGAAGGGGTGTCCCCCTTTTCAGACCCAAGCATGTTGTCTCACAATATCCTGCAGCAGAGCCCCTTGTCTAGGGATAGGCTGCCCCCCAACTCTGTGACAGCAGGGATGGGAACAATGAAACAGCTCCGGAGACCCCTGTGCCCTGGAGAGCAGCAGGTCACCCACTCCCGACAGGGGTCACCAGTGTTGCCCCACACTGTGAAGAGCCTGCAGTGGGAGGGAGAAGCTGCAGGCTGCACAATGGAAAACAGTTCAGCCAGAGACTCCAGCTGATACCTTGGCTGCCCCATCTGTTTCTGCTGATGCTGTGGTGTTTTCTCTGGTGCTGTTCTTTCTTATACTTCAAAACCTCACCTGTGGGGACTCTGCTCTGAGCTCACCTTATTGTAAGCTCCGGCTGGCCGCCGTAAAGGGGCTTCCGTCCTGATGAAGGATCTCAGTACATAATTTGGGGATGGATGTTGCTTTTCCTCCCTGCTCTGTCTCTGTCTCTCAATAAACTCATTCAGAACTGAAACTGTTGTGGATCGTGGTAAAGTTTGAGCTGTTTGTGTCGTTAGTGCACAGATGTGCATAATTTTGTTGAAGATGAACGAGGAGAGAAAACACTGACCCAGGAGATATGTGTATGATAATCTTTAACAGATAATGCCACTTTTTTTTACAGTGTTTGAATTTATGAACCTCAGAGCAACAGCTGAGAGTCCACAATACTTCATATCCTCATGGTCCACTTAACGTCAATCATTCCAGGAGACCTGTAGTACTAATGTGTGTGTGGTGTGCATGCACGTGTGCATGTATGTATCTGTAAATACACATACATGTGTAGTGTGTACATATGCGTATGTGTGTATACCTATGTGTACATGTGTATTCATGTGCATGTACCCATATGTGTACATATCTGTGTGCCTGTGTGTGCATGTGTGTATGTTTGTGTGTGTGTATGTGCATATGCATATGCATGTGTGTGTACATGTGTACACATGTGTAGCCCCACTCATTAGTCAGGACTAATGCTCTCTGTGCCTTACTGAGAACTGCCTCATTGCAAAGTCCTGAGATGTTCTCACTCTAGAGCAGCGCTTCCTGACCTGTGGGTAGTGACCCCTTTGAGGGTCACATATCAGATATTCTGCATATCAGGTATTTACAGTACGACTCTTAATAGTACCCTAGTTACAGTTATGAAGCAGAAATGAAATAACTTTATGGTCGGAAGTCACCACAACATGAGGAACTGTCTTAAAGGGTCGCAGCCTTAGGAAGGTTGAGATCCACTGCTCTAAAGCATCACCTTGGCAGACAGCCCCTGAGGAGAAGAGCCGAATGCAGAGGGAAGGTGTGGGTCCTCCAGAGGTGTGACCTGCTTCTCACTCTCCTCATTCCCAGGAAGCAACTCTCCAGGGTCCCAGCTCCAGTCCTGGTATGTTCCAGAATGTTCCTCTGAGGAAATGATTGTTACCCTAAGGGGACGGCTTGGGTATGAGGAGGAGCCCCACCTCCGCACCTGTAGATCCCCGCTTAGCAAGGGGCAGGTCCGGGCTAGAGCATGGACCGCCATCTAATATAGTAATAATGCCTCCAACGCTCTGATCTGATTAGTAAAGCTTATTTATAGTGCATGGTGTCAGCTCTGTTTACAGCAGTGACATATGACTTTCCTTTTTAATTAAATGTATATGACTTATGTTAACAAAATATTAAGTCAATAATATCCTGGATTGTATACAAATACAGCAAAATAATAAATTATGTTAGTATGTTAAAGCCACATGCAAGAAAAGTGAGATTTGAGAGACAGACACTAAAGCAGGTCCCTTTACACTGGACAATCAGATACCAATTAGAACGAAGATGTGACCATGGAAACCCAAGAAACAGACACCTCAGGGCCCCTACCACCTGACCAGGAAGGCACAAGGGTGGGGAAGAACAGGTAGACGTTGGCACGTGAGTGCCACCAGAGATGTGTGTGTGACGGAAGAGACAGCATGCCAGCCTCTGGCCTCCACACACTCAGCACACACACAATGGAGAGAGAAGTCAGGCCTCACAGGGTCACTGGGTGGCTTGTGAAGCACTGCTTACACATACGTCCTCCAAGGTGCCCAGCATGTAGTGCTGCACAAATGGCTGCGTCCTTGTTGTTAAGGGGAGTGGGCAGATTGGGGGTCCACCATCCTGGTCCCTTTGTAAGTAAGGAACCCCAAATTCTGAAATCATAGTTTCCCCCCCAAGTCACCCACTTGACATAAATAAGGAAATGACTACATTTAAATTTTATTTTCCATCTGCCTGGTTCCAAAACCCATTCCAGAAAATGGACATTACTGCAAAGCCGTGTGGTGCTTGGGGTCTTAGATGGTCACGTGGCAAAGCTTTGGTTGCCAACCAGTGTCTCAAATGACAGGTAGAGGGCATTTTAGGAGATGAGGTGTGGTTGGAGGAAGTAGGTCCTGGGGAGTGTCCTAGAGGAGATGTTGGGAGGCCCAATGCCAGCTTCCTCTTTGCTTCCCGAAGATGATGGAATGAGCAGCTTAGTCCCAATACATGCTTCCTGCCATGATGTTTCCAATACATGCTTCCCACCCTGACGTTTTCAATACATGCTTCCTGCTATAATGATTTGTCGCTCCACAACCCCAAAGCAGTGAGGCCAAGCAGCCACTGGCTGAACCTTTCCTCTTTTATCCTGTTCTGACCTCAGGTATTTTAGTGCAGCCACAGAAATCTAACACAAGCAGATGCTGAAGATGAGGGACAGTCAAGAGCCTCTTTATATTTAGGCTTCTTCTTACCTTTGTTTATTTATCGTGCATGTGTTATATGTAGATGGTTGGGAACACCCTTACACCACAGTTGGTTCCTTCCACCGTGTGGGCTGGGGCATTGAACCCAGGTCGTCGGGCTCCACAGCAGGTTCCTTTATCCACCAAGGCATCTTGCCAGTACTGGAGTCTAATGATTAAAGTGAAAAGCCAGTCATGGCAGTATACACATGTAACTGGAGATGGAGCAGGAGGATCAGGAGTTCAAGACCAGCCTCAGCTACAAAGGAAGCTCAGCCTCAGGAAGGCAAAGCAAACGCTGTCAGAGGCTCTCCTGGTGAAGGCTTGTGTGTCTGCTGAGACCTTGGATTAAAGATAATTACTTGGTGACAGGCAAGGCATCGCAGGAAGGTCACCTGCAAAGGCTCATGGGATTAATGCACACTAGCTATTGACAGACGATCTCTGAAGCCGCAGGACCACAGACTTGATTATGGTGACTATAGCAGGCCCAGGCCCCAGACTACAGAACAACAAAATGTACTTTTCAATGATTCTCTGATGACTTCACATAACTGCCGCCAAGCAGGGCAGTTAGTTGGATAAGCATAGATCTTCTGTACCTTAATGCCATTTCCTCTGCCACAGGCCACCTTGGGTCTGCACACTAAGGAAGCCACTGCCTCTTGTCTTGCCACTCCCTAGGATCATGGAGCTGTGTGTATGTGTGTATGTGTGTGTGTCTGTCTGTCTGTGGTATGTGTGTGTCTGTCTGTGTGTCTGTTTGTGGTGTGTGTCATCTGTCTGCATGTCTGTGATGTGTGTCTGTCTGTCTGTCTGTCTGTGTCTGTCTGTCTGTGTGTCTGTTTGTGATGTGTGTATCTGTCTATCCTTTTATGTGTCTGCCTGTCTTTCTGTGTGTGTATGTCTGTGTGTCTGTATCTGTGTATGTGTGTCTATGTGTCTGTCTGCGTATGTGTGTCTGTGTGTTTGTCTTTCTGTGCATGTCTATATGTCTTTCTCCATGTGTGTGTCTTTCTGTTTGTGTGTATCTGCATGTGTCTGTCTGTCTTTCTGTGTGCCTGTGTCTATGTGCCTGTCTACCTGTCTGTCTTTCTGTCTATGTGTGTTTGTGCACACACGTAACCACACCCAGCTTTTGAAACTGGTTGCTGGGGATCAAACTCAGGTCCTCCTGTTTCTACATCAGGTACTTTGCCTGCCGAATCACCTCCCTGGGCCTGGTTCAAAAACACCTCATGACATCCTGCTAATGTATACCGCTAACCTGGCTGCCTCCCATCCAGCCAAGGTTGGCCAGTGAACTCTGATCCCTTAGTAATGCTCAGATGTAGCTAGTGCTCTTTTTCTTGAGGTTTTTTTTTTTTTTTAATAAGCCATGCCTGTCTGTTTGCATCCTGTGGTGCAGGGACAGGATGGAGGAGCTGAGGTGTGGCTGCAGACACTGTGTCCAGCAAAGCCCTTTAAGAAACCATTTGCTGACCCTGCAGGGGTCTCAGAGGAAACCAACCATTCTACAAGGTCCAATAGTCTAAGACTCTGTCTAGAAGGCAATAGGGAGCCACTGAAATCTTGGAGGGATAGAGTAAGCTGACCAGTGCTGCAGCCGCATCAGAGAGCAGCCCCATGCCCTTGTCACCCCCTCTGCAAGAATGGATCAACTTCTTGCCCGACCTACCAGCCAGTGGGCCCTGCCTCACGGTGGACTCTCAGCAAGGCTCCAAGGTGCCCGGAAGTCTAGAAGGCTCATCTGGTCCTGCGTTCAAATTCCACTTCTCAGGTTACCTCCTAGGTGGCCTTATGCAGCTTGCTAAATGCCTCTGGGGTTGGAAAGGCGGGCAAACCAACTCTCCAGAGAGCCCTGTGAGGAGAACCAGGGCCCACAGTTGTGGAAGACAGTTTGTTCTTGTTTGAAAGGCAGTGAGGGAAAGCAGATGGACGGAAGTTTGTTCTTGTCCTAGGTCTGAGCAAGTTCTGCCCCACCTGCTTCAGGGTCTAGCAAACAGAGGCCATTTGTATTAAAGTCTCATTTGAGCAAATCTTCACTCTCTTCAGGAAGGTCCACACCCAAACAGCCTGCGAGACATCACAGAGATTCTAGGGACAAAGCCATTTGCCTCGAATGACAGCAAAGAACATTTGAACTTGAGAGAATTTAATTCCCTCTTCCAGTTCAATATTCTGAGTAAAGATTTTGAACAGCAAAATTGGATTTACAAGGATGGGAACAAGGTTTAACATGTGCCACAGCTGGGCAGAGCCAACTGCTCCATCAAAGGCTTGCTGCCCCATCACAGTTGAAATGGCTCCCAAAGGACACAGACCCTTTACAAGGAAGAATGGAGAGAGCTTGGGGGGGGGGGACCAGAAACACTTTATTCACAGAGCCTCTGTCCTTGGGAATACAGACTCCCAAGCCAGCACAGCCTTCAGAGACTATCTAGAGAACTAGGGTTACTGAAAACATGAGCCAAGAGGTGTTTTTAAGAACAGAGTTCAGTGGTAAATAACAAAATTGCCTGGCACAGGAACACATGCCAGCAGTATGAGTCTCTTGTCTTGTCGCTATGAAAAATGACTGACGAAATCGGCTTGTGCAGGAGGAAGGGTTCCCAGGATGACAGTTCAGTTCCACCGTGGTAGGAGAACGGATGCAGGAACTTGGGCAGCTGGTCACAGTGTATCAGGTTTATTGACACTTCATATCATACTGCTACACAGAGGCTAGCTAATCGTGCAAACTCAAGAGTGAGGGAGAGACCACCCAGTGTCACCTGCCTCAGGTGAGGGGCAGCCAGGTGTCTCGACTGCATCATCCTCTTAGCCCTAAGTTCTAGGCTTCACTCTGAGGACCAGAGAAGCCCCACCCACATCTGACTCACACATCATCTCTGACACTGTTCACCCAGGGCCTTCTGGGACGCCTCTAGCTGGTGTCTATCCCACCCTTGGTTAGCCAGGGAGTAAAATGGGGTCACCTGGGATTTTTGCCCATGAGATCTACCTCTTTCTTTTCTTTTCCTTTTTTCCTTTGGTTTTTCGAGACAGGGTTTCTCTGTAGTTTTGGAACCTGTCCTGGAACTCACTCTGTAGACCAGGCTGGCCTTGAACTCACAGAGATCCACCTCTTCTGTCTCCTGCGTGCTGGGATTAAAGGCATGCACCACCACTGCCCCAGTCGAGATCCACCTCTTTCTAAAGCCTGCATGTGTGCACTTGTAACGGAGACACTCCATCTTCATAGCTTACTCATGTAGATTTGAGTATTTCACAGACATTGTCCTCTTCATCCTCATTCAGCATCATGAAGTAGGCGGCATTGCTATTACCAGCACCTGACAGGAAGTAATTTAAGGAGGAAGGATTCGGATAGGTTCATGTTTTAAGGACGCTGAAGAGTCTGTCATGGCAGGGAAGGCGTGGTGCTGGGAGCAGCTCACAGCTGCAGCAGTGGAGGACGAGGCTGCTTTCTGACACCTGGACAGAGAGGATGCAAAGAGAGACCCAAAGTGGGATGGGGCTACAAGCCCACAAGCACACCCCCAGCTACCCATTTTCACCAGAAGGTTCCACAGCGTCCAACACAGCGCCCCCAGCTGGGGACTAGGCCTTCACACATAGGAGCCTATAGGGGGCAGTCCACATCTGCACCAAGAACCCCACAGATCACACCTCTCCAAGCAGGAGTCACACCCAGGTCCAAGCTGACCCCAGCACCGGAGCCCAGGACCACTGTGCCCCGCCTCGCAGAACCTACCCATCTAGTCCCTTACCGAGAAAGACATTCTAATTGTGTCACTCAGTCATTGTTTTCCCTTCACGTACACAAAGAATTTAAAAAGCACAGAGCTCAGCCGTAACTCCGACACCCGAAGATGAGTATTTTACTATTTCCTCTCATTTCACACGCAGATAGAGACACAGATATAGATGATCCTGTTGGCTTCTTTGCAAAAATGAGCTGAGACCATGTGCACTCTTTTGTAACATATGTTCTACCCGGTGATATATCTGGACCATTTTGCCATAGCAACATAGAAAAACAGTGCTTCACCATGGCACGTCTGCCCAAGACTGCATCCTGGGCAGCAACCAAGAGCCAGTGACTCATCCCCTCATCCTGGACATTGAGCTTGTTCCAAACACAGACCGAGTCCTTGAATGTGCATCTCAGTGCTCAGTCTCACTCTAAAAAGGGTGGGTGCCGCAGAGGTGGCTCGGCAGTTAAGAGCACTGACTGCCCTTCCAGAGGACCTGGGTTCAATTCCTAGCAACTGTATGACAGCTCACAACTGTCTGTAACCCCCCGTTATTCTCACACAGACACACATGCGGGCAAAACACCAATGCACATAAAATAAATAAATCTTTAAAAAAAACTGTGTGTGTGAGCATTTGTGTATAGTGTGTGCATGCACTTGTGTGTGTGTGTCTGTGTGTGTACAGTGTGTATGTGTATGGGTGTGTGTACAGTGTGTGTGTATGTGTTCGTGTGTATATGGGTGTGTGTGTTTGTGTGTCTGTATGTGTGTATGGGTGTGTGTGTGTATGGGTGTGTGTGTGTGTGTGTGTGTGTGTAAATGCAGGTACATACATGCTGTGCTGTGTATATGGACATCGGAAGAGAAGCAAGCTTTCTACTTACATGAGACACAGTTTCTTGTTTGCCACTTCACACACCAGACTACTGGTCTGTAAGCTCCCAGGGATCCTCCTGTCTCCGCCTAGGACTGCAGACAAGCACTTTCATGCCTGGCTTTTACATCATTTTGGGGGGCTTCAAACAGAGATCCTCACACTTGGCTGGAAAGCCCTTTGCCCACTGAGCCATCTCCGCAGCCCTACCCCTCGCTCTCGCAGAGGACCTGGGTTTGATTTCCTGCACCCAGATGGCAGCTTTCAACCATTTGCAATTGCAGGTCCAGAAGATCTAATGCTCTCCTCTGGCCTCCTTGAGCACATGGCATGCATGTGATTCACAGGCACGCGTGAAGATAAAACACACATACATATAAAATAAACAAAAGTTAATCTTAAAAAAAAATCATGCCCTCTCTGAGGACAGCTGTATGATCCAGGCCGGCTTGTCTCCTACCTCAACCTAGGTCCCTATGTAGCGAACTGTCTTTCCTAACTATGGCCAATCTTACAGGCCACTCTTCAAGACTCAGATTCATTTGTATGCACCTCTCTCTCTCTCTCTCTCTCTCTCTCTCTCTCTCTCTCTCTCTCTCTCTCTCTCTCTCTCTCTCTCTCTCTCTTGTGTGTGTGTGTATCCACAGAAGCCAGAAGAGGACATCAAATTCCCTGAAACTGGAGTCACAAGCCTTTGTGGGTCTCTCTGCACCCAACACATGGGACTGAGGACCAAACTCAGGTTCTCTGCAAAAGCAGAAATACACTCCTAAGCACTGAACCACCTCCCCAGCCCCACACATCTTGCCTTAATGTGCTGAACTTTTATCAGCTAGGAGGTTGAATGTCTTCTATTCTCAGATAACTCAAATCTATCTCTCTAGCCTCTTTGTGTTGCTACTATGGTAGCCCAAAGGGCCCAAAATTCTCCAGGCAAGGCTCCCACCAGCATTTGATTTCTGAGATGTCTAGCGGTTGGTCTCAGGCAAATGGTTATCAATATTCCCTGGAGAGAGGCGTCCAGTCAGGTGGACATACCAACTGGTTAAATGTGTGTGGCCCCGTAACTCTGGGGTGGCCTTTTATGGCTCTCTGGTTTCTATCAACGCTGCCTTGCCTACTGACCAGGCTGTCAGCTCAGCTCTAAACACAGCTGCCTGTGTGCCAGGCACTCAGCCCCGCAACTGGAGTCTGGGCAAGAGATAGATACACGTGTTGTTCTTTCATCTCCTCTGCACCAGGAGTTGGGTAAGTCCACTCAGCTGTAGACTCGCCCACAGGCTGCTCGCTCTACTGCACTCTGCACACTGGAGAAATTCGCTCACTTCTAGGTCTGTGTGGAAGGCGTAGCACACCTGATGATGCTGGGGTGCCTAGAGGGAGATGCCATGTGTCCCTGCCCGGCAGCCCGCCTCCTCCTCACAGAGACACCACCTGATTTTCTTATCCAGCTCTCTCCACTTCCACCTAGGGAATAAGCGGAGTTCAGGGCCTTGGTTCAGGTCCCACTCTGCCAGGTGCTGGCTTTAGCTCCCCATCATTCAGGGGCCTCAGATCATTCAGCAGCACAGTGGGGACAACAGTAATGTCAGCTTCACAGTGCTGTAGAGAGACTGAGAACACGCTGCTCCGCACAGCCTCAGGAACCCATCGGTTTTACTTCAGAGCTACTGACAACCACTTGCATTCCTCGGTAATTGCCCCCAGATGGAAGCTGGGAGCCCCTGTGCTAACTGCATCCTTGGCACTATGGCCAAACACTATGGAAACAATTTAGGGAGAATTGTTCTGCCTCATGGTTTCAGAGGTGTCGGTTCATCACAGCGTGGAGGACAGGGCAGAGCAGAGCAATTCACCTCATGGTGGCCGGCAAACACACACAGAGAGAACCAGGAAGGCTCGCCAAGGTTCATGACAAGGCGCACCAAGGACCACCCCCTGTGACTTCTTCTTCTAATGATGTCCCACCTCCTGAAGTTTCCACAAGAACCACCCCCCCCCAACAGCCACAACACCTGGAGATCAAGCACCCAAACCACATGAGTTCTTTTCGGGGACTGTTCGTCCCCAAGTCAGAATAGTGGGTGTCTTAGTTACCTTCCCTTGCTGTTATGGATCACCACGGCAGCTGCATGGAACTGGATGGAATTATTCTGAATCTAAAGCTCAGTCTGGGCTAGGGAGTTGCTCGGTTGGTAAAGTGATTGCCACACAAGCAAGGCGAGCTGAGTTCAAATGCACAGAGCCCGCTTTTAAAACCAGGCACAGGGTACATGCTTAAAATCCCAGTCAGATCCCCAGCACGCCCCCGAGCCAGCCTAGCCCTGCTTGGTGAGCTCCAGGCCAGTGAGGGACCCTGTTTCAAAGCAAAAAGGTAGCCAGTGCCTGAGAACACCTAAGGTTGTTCTCAGACCTCCACAAGCACATGTATGCACCCCAAAATCTTTGTATGAAAGACACACTGTGGCCTTACATGAGTCTCACAACTGAATCAATTTTCTGTCTCAAATCTGCTCCAAGAATCCCTCTCTCCTTCCCTCCTCCCATATCCCCCTCCCTCCCTCTCCAGGCCAAGGAGCCATCGGGGTTCCCTACTCTATACTATGGGAAGTCCAAGGTCCTCCCAACTCCCCCCAGGTCCAGGAAGGTGATCAACCAAGCTGAGAAGGCTCCCACAGAGCCCATCCATGCAGAAGAATCAAAGCCCAGCACCATTGTCCTTGGCTTCTCAGTCAGCCTCCACCGTCGGCCACATTCAGAGAGTCCGGTTTGGTCTCATGTTCCATCAGACCATTCCAACTGGAGTTGGTGATCTCCCGTTAGTTCTGTCTCACCGTCTCCATGGGTGAACGCACCCCTCACAGTCCTGACTTTCTTTCTCATGTTCTCCCTCCTTCTGCTCCTAATCAGGACCTTGGGAGCTCAGTCCGGTGCTCCAATGTGGGGCTCAGTCATTTTCTTCATCTATCGCCAGGTGGAGGTTCAGTCCAGATGGAACTCCACTGCACAGACTGGTGTTCTTTTTATAAACCTAAGCAATATTCCCCAACTTAAAATGTCAAACACAAAACGCCTGTAAACCAGAGCTCGAGTACCCAGCGGGCCTCATTCTGCCTGCGCCTGCCTCTCTTTGCAACTTGGCTTGCATTGAGGGAGGCTTTCTCACACAGGGGCTTTTCCGGGAAGTCATGGTCCCCAGTAAAGCCAGCCTAGGGCTATAGTCCCATTCCACCCAAGACAGATAGATAGCTATGGGGTTCTCAAATACCACACACCCCCACCCCAACCACAGCATTGTGGTGCGAGGCTCTTTCTGGGCCTCGGGACACCGTCTGGAGGACCAGTGCTGACAGCGGACAGTCACGGGAAGCAGCCAGAGCTGACTTGGCAGTGCAAACTGATCCCACCGACTGGCTTCCGAGTTCCTGTGCTTGGAAGACCCGATCTCCCAACGCCATAAAATGGGAATGACAAGGGAATGAGTGGGAACAGAAGAGACTGGGTCTAAAGCCGGAAAAACAGGGTCCTCTGCAATCAACTGGATCAAAGGGATAATGGGTTTCAGATTTGGGCAGGGAGCAAGTTGGCACCCCTGGGCAACCCTGGTCCCTGTCCCCGCCTCAAACCCATTCATTCTGACTTCACACCGCTGTTCTGAAAACAGCCGCAGCCGACAAATCACAGACACAGCCTGAAAGAAGTCCTTCGGGAACAGTGCAGACGTCTAGCAAGTTCTACACAGTCCTTAATAAAAGATGAAGACAAGTCCACAGCGGTGCTTCTGAGCTGCGCTGAACTCTGGGTGAACCACCGAGGCTGGCTAGAGATGAGTGCAGACATCCACAGAGAGAAGCGGGCTTTTCTAAAGATCAAATGTGGGGCGTGCTTAAGACTCCACGCTGGGAGAGGAAAAGCGGTACTTCTGGCGTACGGTCGACTTTTCCATGCATGTTATAGTATTTTAAGAAAAAAGCAGAATACCCATAAAGCATCAAAGCACTTTTCTCCTCCTCACCCCCCACCCTCCTCTTCTCTTCTTGGCAGCACCGTGGATGGTACCCAGAACCTCTTGGTCCTGGAGACCTGACCAGAGCAGTGAGAGAATGAAGAAGAGATAGACACACAGACACACGTACAGAAGCTGGCACCAGCTGAGCCACGCACACGCTGCTGGAGCAGTACTGGCTAAGTAGCAATCCAGAATCTCAGGGTGTTCATTATGAGCAATATGCGTGGGGGTGGGGGACATAGTCTTGGTAGGTGTCTGTTGGTGAGCAGACTCAGGCTGTAAAAACAGTACCTAGTCTTTGCACACAAGGCCAATTGCTCATAAACGCTCATTCTTGCACTCACCGTCAGCATTCACATGTGGACCAAAGGAAGGCTATTTATTCCCTTGAGCCTCATGGAGGACAGCTGGGGTAGACTCTGCCACCCCTATGGTCCTGGGGCATGGAGTCCTCGACATGGCTGTGCCCATGTCACCAACATGCATCCACTCAGGACTTTATCCTTTCTTTACATACTCACTTAGGCTTCTTAGCCTCCATATACTATCCCCTCTTCCTCCCCTTGCTTTTTGCAGTGCTGGGATGGAACCCAGGGCCTCGGATATCTGAGGCAAACACTCTAGCGTTGAACTTCATCTCCAGCCCTGAACTTCATCTCCAGCCCTCTTCTTGATGTTTGGTATTGAGACAGAGTCTCAAGAAGTTGCCCAAGCTGGCCTTGAACTCATTCTGAAGCCAAGACATACTCTGAACTTGTAATCTTCCTGCCTCATTCTCCTGAGCAGCTAGGATAACAAACTTGTGCTACCAGGTCATGCTTCTGTCGAGATTTTTTAATTTTTCATAATAAGCATGTAATCTGATAATGGGAGAAAGAAAGGAGAATTTATAATGCCTATAGCTATAAATAAGAAGATACTTCTGATATTTTCCCCAATGCTCTATGTATAATGTAATAAGCCATTATTTATTGAGAGCATAATATGTGCTTTAGATTATTTTATTTTCTAGTGGTGACAGCCACAGACAGAGGCATTATTGTTGCGTGTTCACTAAGTGGGAAATTGAAGTTTCTAGAAGCTAACGTCCTGCCTACAGCTCATTTTACACGAAGGGATGGAGCTGGGTTCTAAGGAAGACCTATGTTGCTGAGGTTGCCCCAGAAAGCGGTTCCTCAGACAAGCTGCAGGGAGCCCTTATAGACCCGGGCATACAACAGTGTATGTGTCCTGCAATAGGTTCACTGAGTCTCTGAGATTCTTACTGTGGAAATTCATTCCACCAAAAGCCTTGGGATATCAGCCTTAGGGTGAGACTTCTTGTTTGCAGACTGTGGCCGCTTAAAGCAAGAGAGGGGGTCACACACTGAAGACTGGGTTAGGCGGCATGAAGCAGCGTAAGGTCGGTTTCAGAAGGACTCTGCAACTTATACCTCGTTCTATATCCATGAGTCTGTTCCCACTTTGCACCCCTTATTTAATATATATAATATAATATTTATAATATATAACATATTATAAATTTATATATATGTGTATGTATGTGTATGTATGTGTATGTATGTATGTATATATGTATCTTTGTGATTCACACTACAGATTCTGATTTAATCATCCTGTCTTTCTTATAGAAATGGCTTCTGTTTTGCAAGCTGCTGTGGGTAAGAATCGGATGTAGCAAGCAACCCAGTGGTTCTGAAGAAAGTTTCCACGTTTGGACCCCAGAGCTTTCCAGACAGATCCAGGAGCAGCTGGTCCCTGGCCAGATCTGACGGGTTGTCCCACCATGTCCTGGGCTGTCTTTGGTTGCTACCAGTTATGGAAGAGAGAGCCTTGCTCACACAGGCTGCCTGGGGTAGCAGATGGTCCCACGGAATGAAGGATGGCTGTGATTCACAGTTGGCAGCAGGAACCACACGTGGGGTCTACCCACACTGGGTCCAACAGGTTTCCGATGTCCCTACAGGAAGGGTGTTACAGGTCTGACTTTGCTGTTGGGGTGAGAAGGGACTCACAGCTGCCTGGTCCCCATAAATCCAATCCCAGGGTTTGCTGCAGCACCCATAGACTGCATACCCCCTGGAGAGTTCAGAGTTCACAGGCAGCTAGACCCTGGATCTGGTTCATTCAGGTTGTGATGGGAGCAATCCAGGGAGAGGGGTAAACATCACTACAATGGGGGAGCCACTTTTGTGATACCCGTGACAGAGAGTGCATCAATGCATCTGTCTCTGGAAGCCCTGTGACGACCCTTGCTGGAAGGCTCAGAGGGTCCTGCACAAGCAGCGCAGGGTAGGTGTTGCTCAGGGAACACTCTGTCGGGGTCTTCTCACCCAGACACACAGGCAGGCTTTACCCAGCCTTCCTCTGCAGGTCTCATGAGTCCCCAGAACATAAGGCAGACACTGCCATTATCCCTATGTGAGAATACCTACGGGACCTAAGGTCACTGTCAGGTCCACAGGAAACTCCAATTCTCCAAACTCCAAAAGACAGTCCAAATATCCAGAAGTAAACTCAACCTGGACTATAGGAGGATTTCCGGTGGTTAAATAAAAGCCAGCATTCCTCAGGAACTTGTGGAACTGCTTCCCACCAGCCCAAAGGAGTCATTTTCCCTAGCTCTGGCAGAAGGGATAGATACCTATGCCTGCATATCAAAGCCCATGCCAGCCGCAGGCTCCCTCAGTACCACAAGTGGACTCTGAAGCATACTTCAAAGCATACTTCAAAGTCCATGCTAGCATCCTGGCCCTTCTCACCTCCCCGGGCTTCCCTCCGCCCAGACACCCCTTTATTCTCTTTACAAAAGCAAGGTTTTCCCTGCCCCTCTTCTAGTTCCCTCTAGCTATTCTCTCTCTGCCTCTGTCTGTTTCTGCTTGTTTCTCTGTCTCTCTGTCCATCTCTCTCTCTAAAAACCATACCACAGAGCGGTCCTATGTGCAAGTTCTTTACTGCAGCCCACTTGGAATACTTGGAACCCTCGCACACAGTCCACAGCCGGGAATCGGGGAGCTGAGAGTCCAGTCCAGGAGCTCTGGTTCCAGAGACCTGCGCTAGACAGCACCCTGAACGGTCTCGCTGTTCTGTGCCACTCGGGGCAGAGGCTGCCTCCACAGCCGCCTATGGCTTGTTCTGTTGCTTCTTTCCCTCGAACGTTGGCCCTTTCTCTGCCTCAGAAAATCAAAACCCAAAGAAATGGCTCAGTGGGTAAAGTGGCTGTCACAAGAGCGTGAAGATTAAAGTCTCAGCCCCTAAACCAATGTTAAGAAGCCAGGCACAGGGCTGGAGAGATGGCTCAGTGGTTAAGAGCATTGCCTGCTCTTCCAAAGGTCCGGAGTTCAATTCCCAGCAACCATATGGTAGTTCACAACCATCTGTAATGAGGTCTGGTGCCCTCTTCTGGCCTGCAGACATACACACAAACAGAATATTGTATACGTAATAAATAAATATTTAAAAAAAGAAGAAGAAGCCAGGCATGGTGGCTATAAGACCTATAAGGCCTGTGCTCGGGAGGTGGCAGCAGACAGATTCTAGGAGCTCCCTGTAGCCAATCAGTGAGCTCCAGGTTCAGTAAGAGACCCTCTCTCAATAATAATAATACTGTGGAGGGCAACTGAGGACGGCACCCAAGGGTGGCCTCTGGCCTCCAGACACAGATGCACACACACCTGCATGCAGATTTGCATCCACAGGAAAGTGTATACACATGCACGTGCATGTGAAAGTGGGCAAGCACATATGAACACACACACCCACTCACAGACACAAATCCCAGTTTTGTTTATGTTGCTGTGACAAAAACCATTACCAAAAGCAACTTAAGGAGAGGGTTTGTTTCGGCTCACAGGTCAAGGCAGGAACTTGAAGCAAGGAAGGCCGCTTTCTGGTTCAACCCCATTCTCACACTCATTCACCTTTCCTATCCAGGCCAGAACCACCTTCCCAGGGAATGGTTTCACCCACAGTGGACTTCTCTGCCTACAGTAATTAAGAGTCAAAGCAATCCTCAACAGACATGCCCACAAGCCAGTCTGATCTGTGGAGTTCCTCTGTTGAAGCCTGCTCATCAAATGACTCCAGGCTGTGTCAAGGTGACAGTTGCTGCTAGCTAGGACACAAGAAGAGGAGGAGGGGAAACGGGGGTGGGGGTCCGAATTCGCTCAGGGAGGAACCAGGCTATTTCTAGACTCAGAGATCTCAAGCTGAATACTCATCTTCCACAATTTGTTCTTTGTTTTACTAAATAAACATCTATTGAGCAGCTACTGTTTCTCCTACTAAGTAAACAACTATTGAGTACTTACTAGGTAGGGTTAAGATGTGGAGCCAGAAAAAAGAAGTAAATATCTAACTTCAAATTAAGATTCTCTGAAGGTCTCTGGTCCTGTGGTCAAGATACCACAGGATGATTTAATCGCCTTCTTGATTTTTCAAGACAGTGGTTTCTCTGTAACTTTGGCACCTGTCCTGGAACTTGCTCTATAGACCAGGCTGGCCTTGAACTCACAGAAACCCACCTGTCTCTGCCTCCCTAGTGCTGGGATTAAAGACATGCACAACCGCCACCCAGTTTGAATGATGTATTTCTTACACCCTGACTTTGCCTGGTAGTTAAAATGCTGCCTAGGCCTGCAGGCTTATTCAAATCCTGGTTCTGCCACCTCTGGCCTATGACTTAGGTAACTTCTGTCCCTCAGTTTCCCTGTCTCTGAGATAAAGACAGTATGTTCTACCCAAGAGATGTATTGTGGGGTTGGAAGAAGCCATTGCAAATTGTCTGCAACATAGAAATGACAGAGGAGCTTCCTGCTGGCTGCCTGCTTTCTCGGGCCCAGATGGTATCTCTGCCATAGAAGATGCACGTGGACCAGTCACTCACCTGCCCATCCCTGGGCCCCCTGCCTTGGTTTCACCCTGAACTTGGAGATCCTGACTTTGGCTCTAAGAGGCTTCCTTCCACAGGCTGAAGTTCTGTCGTCACCCTCTGTGGCAGGCAAGCCGCCTGCCGTGTATAAACACACTTAACTTTTATGGCTATGCAGAGCTCTCAGTATAAACCATCATCTTGGGCCCACAAGAAGAGGGGGCTGGGACACAGACCTAACTTACCATGGCAAAGCTAAGGCAGATGGAGGGCTGGCAGAGCATACAACCACACTGCAGGTGGCTCCCTAGCTAGGTCACAGGTCGCTGAAGGCTTCCAGCTGTCTGTATACAGTGCTTCGGACAGGGCACATCCTCCTCTCTTCACCCATCTCCTGTGTCCCCTGAGTTCCTGTGACATTGTGAGGATTTCCAATGGGGGTCCCCACCTCCATTCCCCCTGGCTTCACACTATGCTCTGCCTGGGCCTCCTCAGTGGCTTTCACAGTCCAGTCTCAGCTTGTCCGAGAGCTGCTCCCAGGCTCTGTGAACTCAGAACTACTCTAGGAATGAGCACCACTGGCCAGGCCTGCAGGGCCTCCTCTGACTTTGGCTTCTAGTCTCAGAGAGCCTGGCTTTGCAACCTTGGTGAACTTTTCTTTCTGTTTACAATTGAAACATTCACAAATGGCCCTGAAGTCCCCCAGGTTGGCCAGCCCCAGACTCATTCAACAACAAATACAGGCAGAGGGTCTCCTGTGCACCAGGCTTTGCCCGCAGGTCCAGGGCTCTGGGGCATAGTAGCAGAAAAAGAAAAGTTCCAAAGTCCCTATGCAGGTCCATCACAAAGATGGGGGCAGGGCAGGGTAGGGCAGGATTACAAAGAACCCAAGCTGGCTTCACTGTTCTGTCCTGACTGATGGCAGAGCCCCAGGCAGAGGTCCTCCTAAGCTGGGACAAGAAGCCAGGGAGATGCTTCAGTGTTAAAATCACGTGCTGCCAAGCCTGATGACCTGAGTCCATCCCCAAGACCCACATGGTGGAGGGAGAGAACCAACTCCTCCAAGATGTCCTTTGAGCTCTCCATTTGCATCATGGGTCTCTTTTGTAGTCCAGGCTGTCTTTCAACTTGCTATATAACTAAGTAATGTTGGCTTTGAACTCCTGATCCTCCTGGGTCAGCCTACAACTATAGGATGACAGGCACCATCACACCAGTCTGAACCTTTCTGTGTGTGGATTGATTATCTCAGGCATTCAGTCAGGGTGCTGGAAACACAAGACCTAAGGCAAGACAATTAGGAGTTCTTGGCTAGCCTGGGATATATAGTGAGGTCCTATCTTAAAACCCGTACTGGGGGTGTAGTTCAGTTGATAGAGTATTGCCTAACATCAAGCCCTGGGATTGATTCCTCACACCACGTAAAGTAGGCACGGTGGTTCACACCTGTGATCCCAGCACTCAGAAGGTAGAGACAGGAAGATGAGAAGTTCAAGGTCAACCTTGCCTATGTGGTGAGCTGGAGGCTAGCCTGGGCTACGTGGGATCTTGTAAACAAACACAGCTGTTCCTAAGCTTGCTTGGTGGCAGCTGGAGCCTGGTCTGTGCACATCTAGAGGCCAGGAATTGGGGGACAGGCTACAAAAGCACATACATAGGAAAAGATTTTTTTATACAAAAGTTTTTTTTTATACAAAGCATAGGGAAACACAAACCCTGGTGATGAGCAAGCTCTAAAATGTCTTCAGCAACAAAGGGTCTCTTAACGCTGTCTACACATTTACACACACACACACTCACATACACTCACTCATAAACTCACACACACTTTCTCTGTGTCTTTTTTTTCTCTCTCTCTCTCCCCCACCCCCTTTTCCTCAGCTGGAAGTTCACTTGAATTTGAAACTAAAGGTTGGATCTCAGTCCAGTCTCTCTGGCCATGGTTGTGTGACTCCAGGCATGTTACCTCCCTCTCTGGGTTTCAATAACCCCATTAGGAAAATGAAGGGGTTGATTTACTTAGTGATGGATCCCATTTGGAGCAGGTGGCCTGCCCATGTAACCAGGACTGTGGTTTGGTTTCCCGGCCGCCCAGACCCGAATAATTACACAGAAGCTATATTAATTACAACACTGGCCAAAGGCTCAGGTGTATTTCTAGCTAACTTTTACATCTTAAATTAACCCACTTCTATTAATCTATGTATCACCATGAGGCTGTAGCCTACCAGTAAGTTTCTGGCATCTTTCTCCTTTGGCAGCTACATGACATCTGCCTGACTCTGCCTTCTTTCTCCCAGCATTCAGTTTAGTTTTCCCACCTAGCTCTATTCTGCCCTGCTGTAGGCCAAAGCAGCTTCTTTATTAACCAATGGTAATAAAAAGTATTCACAGCATACAGTGGGGAATCCCACATCACGCCAGATGTCTCCTCTCCCTGTGGACGTCTAGGTCCCCATGATGAGGATGTGTGGCAGGGACCGATCCTCTGTGCTCACAGAGAGACGGGTACGCGGAAGTTTTCACAATTTGCTTTGGGGTTACAGAGCTTGTGAAATGGAGCCCCCTCCCCCTCGAATTTTATGGCAGCAGTTGCACCTCTGAAGACGCCCCCATCCAAGAGTTCTGAGCTCTGGCTTACAGAGGGGCGCTGATGTCTCTCTTTGTTGTCTTTTTACTGTAAGAAGGGGACAGTGACATCCTGATCATCTCATAGGACTCAGAGAGATGACACACACAGAAATGGGTTTAGAAACTGTGAAGTGATCTGCACGGTGGTGGTGCACGACTTTAATCCCAGCACTTGGGGAGGCAGAGACAGGCAGATCTTTGTGAGTTCGAGGCCAGCCTGGTCTACAGAGCTAGTTCCAGGATAGGCTCCAAAGTTACAGAGAAACCCTGCCTCAAAAAAAAAAAAAAAAACAAACAAAAGAGAAAGAAAGGAAGGAAGGAAGGAAGGAAGGAAGGAAGGAAGGAAAGAAGGAAGGAAGGAAGGAAAAGAAACTGTGAAGTGCTGTACCATGCAAACTACCATCACATCCTCACATCCTGCATGGAACATGCTGGCAAGTGGATCATCGGAACGATACCATCTGCCTGCAAATGATGGGCAGAGGAAGAACTAATCTTTATCCAATTATCTTCCCCGGAAAGCCTGACTCCCTCCTCGGGCTTCTACAGTTTTCTCCTAATTAGTGGTAAGAACAGGCCTTGCTTCCGCAGGCCCTAGGCTGTTATTCACCAAGTGTTGCTCCCCATTGTAGTATGCTAATACGCTGGTAATTAAAAGCTTCAATGCTGTTTAATAACTGTGCTGAGTTCAGGGAGGATAATTGCCCGATGCTCCTCCCACAGCTCTGGAGTCTAGGCATCTAGGGAGGTAAAAGACATAGCTATGCCCGAAACCTCCCTCCTGGGTGCTGGCATCTCCTGGCCGCCTCCCTCAGAGGGCTCCCAGCCTTTCCTTCCTCCTCCTCTTTTGTTCCATTGTTTGTCTAAGACAAGTTACAGATAGCCCAGGCTGGCGTTAAGCGAGCTAGGTCGCTGAGGATGACCTTGAACTCCTGCCATCCTGCTCCCACCTACTTGATTCCAGCTGTGTGCCACCTTGCTTGGTTTAGACAGTGTTGGGACTCAAACCCAGGGATCAGGCATCCCAAATACATACTGTACTGGGCTATAGTGGGTATTCGCTCCACCCGTGACCTTGGACTATCTGGCCCAATAGAGGCGGTGCTTCTTGTCTGCCTATATGACCTTTTATAAGGAAGGAGGGAGGGGGGCCGCTCTCTCTTGGGTGGTGAAGACCAAGGGTATAAAGCAGCTTCCCCATCTTTCCAAGAACTCTGCAACTGTATTTACCATATCCTGTATTCATGAGTGTTTTCCCCCTTTGGTATCTTAATAAATCCTTGAAGTGCCTTAAACAGACGCATGTGGATTGCTCCTTACACTGAGCCCCTCCCATCCCTGTTCTATTTGGCGCTGGGATTGGGATCCAGGTCTTGGGCATTCTGGGTAAGCACTCTGTGCTGAGCCACACCTACACCCCCTCCCCTGTAGAAAGGACAGTGTCCCCCCAGCTTTGTGAGTGGTATGAACTTTAGTCCTTTGTGACACTTCCCTTCCTCAGGCAGTGGGGACCTCCATGTTGCTGGCACGTCAGGCTGGGTGCTTCAGTTACTGCTACCCAGTCAGTTCATCTCCCCAGACCCTATCAAGCATCTCCAGTGCAGGCTGGGGCACAACTACCCCAGCTGAGAGTCACTGAGATGAACGCTGAAAGGTCTGTTCTTAGAGAATCTGCTAGATGCATCCCCACACGTCCCTGCAATGGTACCGCACCAGCGTGAAGGCCTAAGGCAGCCATGCTCAGAGATGGAACATTTCTCAGGCAAAACAGACAATGTAAAAAATGTTTTTAATAATAAATGGAAAAGCTGGACTTAGTGGCACACTCCTGCAATTCCCATACTGGGGAGCTAGAGGCAGGAGAATCAGCTCAGGACCAGCCTTGGCCACATTTTGAGTTCAAGGACAGCCTGGGCTACGTGAGACCCTGTCTCAATTTTTTTTTGTAAGTGAAAATCTAAAATAGTATAAATATGAAGCTAACTATGTTCCTCTTTGATTATAGATTGCATATATGTGTTTGTGCACATGTGTGTGTGATAGCCATGGGACATAAGAAGACAAAAGTGTGCTCACCTACTAGAGGATCCCCCTGTAACAACCCACCGAGGACTGGGCAGCTTACAGAGAACAGAAATGTACCCCTTGTTGTTTTAGAAGCAGTGGGGTTGAAGACACAGGCACAGATGGGCACAGTGTCTAGCAAGGTTGGTGTTCTGGTTTCGGTCTTTCTCTTTCTTCTGTTCTCACAGGACAGAAGAGGCACCCCGCTTTTTCAAGCACACCTATTCCTCTCCAGCTGAAGGGAGTTCAGCTGCACGGCCTGATGAACACCCCAGAGTGCTCTCCCTTGAAGCTTTGCCTTGGCGGTTTATGTCTCCAGGTATGAAATTGGAGGGGCAGGTACTGGTCCCCAGAAGGGAGTGACCGGGAGTAGGGCTTCAGCGTGGGGGACACTTCCCACGCTGATATCTCCATGTGTTTCGTTCTGTGCACATGTGCTATTTAAAGAATAAATAGAGAACCAGGCGGACTCTGTGGCACAGTTGCAGTCCCAGCCCCTGGGAGGTGGAGGCAGGGGAACAAGAAGTTCAAGGTCATCCTCAGCTACCTAGTGAGTTTGAGGCCAGCCTGGGCTACATGAGACTCTGTCTCAAGAAAATAAAAATAGAAGAATAAATACAATTTTTCAAGTGGATGTTTGGGCTGAAGAGGGGGCTTAACAGTTAAGAGCACTGGCTGCTCATCCAGAGGACCAGAGTTCAGTTCCCAGCACCCACTTTGGGCCGCTGGCAACCACCTGTACTTCCAGTTCCAGGAGATCCCAGACCGATACTCTCTTCTAGACTCCAAGGACACCCTCATACATGTCACATATACTCACGCTGCGTTTAAAAAGTTAAATAAAAGCTAAA
Source organism: Arvicola amphibius (assembly GCF_903992535.2). Lineage (NCBI taxonomy): Eukaryota > Metazoa > Chordata > Mammalia > Rodentia > Cricetidae > Arvicola > Arvicola amphibius. Next base: position 10,321,582 of record NC_052051.1, read on the forward strand.
TTAAATTTAAAAACAAATGAACATTTAGCTCATGGGCTGACTGGGATGGTTTCAGTAAAGTCCACCTCCCTCAGCCTGGACCCTCTAGGTAAGATGTGGATGCATCTCCCTCTGTCCAATGGACACTATCAGTGCCTCCTACCCTGAGCAGTCTGAAATCCCCGTAGCCTGACATCCCCTGTATGAGGCACCACTATCTTTGAGTTTCAAATAGAGAAATTGAGGTCCCTGGCTTGAGAATGTCAGACCCCTAGCCGTGAGATAGCTCTTAGGCCCTCTGTGACATTTCCCAGCCTGGCCCGATGCAAAAACCACCATCAAAGCTCCAGATGTGCCCAGATAAGCCTGAGCAGGATCTCGCCGGAGGCTTTACAGTGAACTAAACCAGAATTCCCTCAGCAATGAGGTTCCTTCACAGAGTCCAAACGCAGCTCTCCCGGAAAGAGGCTTGGTGGATGTCACTCTTCTTTGGCCTCTTCTGACACTCACAGCTAAATCCTGCCTCACAGATCCCGAATGAGACTCTGAAAAGGAGCCACTTCGTGTTTATAGCATCCATCTCATTCGTCAGTACTTAATCAGCTGAGTGCAATTCGGGCAGAACTGCCAGGCAACCCCACTGCCTCCCTGTTGTCAATACGTTACCCTCCGAGGGTACAGCCATCATCAGGGGAGAGGTGACGCCTCGCTAGAGACCCTTGAGGTCAGGTTTGCTGTCTGTTGAGAGTCCCTCATAGGAAGGTGTGGAGAAGGTCACTGGACCCTTCTCTGAGATGGAGTGGCTCCCCCTGCATCTCCCAGCCAGTTGTATATAATTCTGTCCTAACTGCACAAGGCCTCGTGGTCACAGGAAGTGCCATATGTAGAGACTGTGGAAGGACAACTGAGCTGGGGACTCCATCTTTGCCGTTCTCAGGAAGTCATCATCTGTGATGGCGTGACTTTCAGTGCTTTGGCTGCTCTGGTGTCACCGTGCTCCTATAAGTAACCCCTCACCAATCCCTGTAGGGAACACCAAGGAACTCGTTGCTCTGCCAAGTCAGACTCTGGTGGGATTATACTCTGGCTTGTCATCGGGGCCCTATGACGTGGGGAGGGACATCCGTGGCTTTCTCTTGGGCTGCACAGGGAGAGGCATGGGCTCCACCCGCTATTTGAATTTAGTCAGGGAGGAAAAGCAGCTCCATGCTTCAAGAGGTAAAAAAGGAAGGAACAACAGACACCCCGAAGCTGTGAGGACTAACTGCCAGCTCTAACTGCCAGCCTTGAGAGCAGAAAGCACTGCCCTACTCTGCCCCATTCCTGTCATGTTGTGGCTCATGTGAGTGTCCCCAAGGGTCCTGTGGTCCCAGGATGGTGCGATCATGGGGTGCTATACAGCCTTTGGGAGATCAACTGAGGGCACTGTCCCTTGGCCTGTACTTGTGTAGCATGTACTCAGCACTGTGACCTTCAGGGCCACAAAATACATCCCAATAAGTCAAATAAAGCCTGGTTTTCCCCAGCAAGTGGCCACGTGATTAATCAGAGCTGATCTCTCTGGCTTCATCAGTGTACACCAATCAGAGCTGAGCTCTCCAGCTTCATCAGTGTAGACCAATCAGAGCTGATCTCTCAGGCTTCATCTGTGTAGCCGCTGGGGGTGAACGCGGCAACATGGTTATTAATCAACGGCTCTGCCCACTTTCCACGTGTCTGCTCCATCTGCAGATGCTCTGGGGTCTGAATGACATCATCAACTCCTCTTTCAGCCGGGGAGCTAGGGACCAGGAAGCTTACGCATCTTGCCCAAGGACACACAACTGATGAGCAACAAAGCCAAGATTCCAGCACGGATTCCTTAGCCCTCCAGACCATGCTGGTCACATCACAGACTAGACAGGGCTGGGAAACGCTGGATCACTGGAGGGTCATTATTGCTAGTGTACGTGGAAGGTCATGTGGCACCCATGACAGAGAGGACACCACCTCAGAGGTCAAGGAGATACAAAGTGAAGGCTTTGCAGGGAGTTCTGCCTTCCCACTCTGCAGAGGCCCAAATTCCCACATGCAGTCACTTGATGGATCTGTTGCCAAAGGTCCTCACAGCCCGACCCATGCCAATCACTGTGAAGTCCCCACAATGGTGACCTTAAATCAAGAGCACAAATGCCTTTTCACCCACAGGCGGGAATACTGCCTTAAGCGTTCCCGATTCTAATTCCACTGAGCCTTGGGGCTGATGCATAAACAGTTTCTTTTCTTTCTTTCTCTTTTTTCCTAATACTATATAATTACCTTTCTTCAATCATCCTGGCAGAACAGGCACTTTTCCATCTAACATTGAATCTCTAAAGAAAAAAATAAAAAACACGGGGTGGGGAATGAATAAGCTGTATTTGCAGTACCCAGAGAAAAATAATAAGTCTTGTTTGGCCCCAGAGGGAAGACGAGCAGATGGGAAAGGCTGCCTGCACTCACAGTTCCCCGGGAGTGGCCAGAATGCTTACCAAGTTAAAGGCGAGGGTGGGATGGGGCAGAGCTTCTCCAAAGCCACTGTGCCCCCTCCTGTCTTCCCAGTCATCCCCAGGACGTTCCCTGACAAATCCCACTGTTCTAGCCGCTCTCTGCCCACAAGGTCATTGCTATGCAGGTCCTCATTGGCAAATGATGAAAGTGCCCAGAATCCACAGGAAGTGGAAGAAGGCACAAATGACTCTTTCCCAGCATCTCGGGCACTTGGAGCTAAATCTCAATAGGAAGAGATTTGCAAAGCTTGGGCAGCAAGGAGAGATGGGGAGAGACGGGTCAGAAGCTGGCATGTGCCTACGTGGCCACTCAACAGACTGTGTGAGGGTTAAGTAGGAACATACCAGGCCATCCCTTCCTCACACCAGGCTGTGTGTTGATATAGGTACCCCTGTGCCATGAGGCTCTTAAGAGTGGCTAGCCATGTTTTCATCCAGCTCATTGCCATGGCCACTTCTAGTGGTTTGTAAAAGTCACGCCGTCCTGGTCATGTTCACAACAACCCTGAGCTGGTAGTGGTTACTGTTTACCTTGCCAATGAGGAAACTAGGAACAAAGAAATACATTACTCAACCAGATCATTAAGGGAAGGGCTGGCCCTGGCTCCAGAATGATCATTACAGCAGCCTGTGGCCCCACTCTCCTAAGTCCCTATGGCAATTTATGACTCCTCTGCCCCTTATGACATCATAGACACCCCCTTCATTTGTGTGTATGAGTGTGTGCAGTGTGCATGTATGTTTTTGCATATGTGAAGGTCATCTGAGTGTATGTGTGCATGTGGTGGCCTCAAGTTGATGTTGAGAATCATTCTGTCTCTTTATTCTGTCTCTTTCGACGCTCAGTCAAACCCAAAGCTCATCCATACAGCTGGTCTTGGGTGCCAGCTTTCCCTGGGGACCCCCATCTCTGCTCTGTGAGGCTGGAATTATGGGTAGGCCACCATGCCCGTGTGGCATTTATGTGGGTTCTGGGGATCCAAACTCTAGTCCTCGTGCCTGCATGCCAAGCTCTTTAACCCCAACCATCTCTCCAGCCCTGAAATCACAGCACTTTAAACCTAGATGTCCCCTGGAGACGTCCTTAATCTCTCAGGTGACGTCAAATCCTGGGAGCAGAAGGACGCCCATGTTTGAGCTGTCCCTCTGAATGTTGGGCCATCTCTTACTCAGTTGTCTAGAGAATGGTTGGTAGGATTTATCCCCCACTCAACACATCGGCTCCTCCTCAGCCCAGGATTCTGCCCTAGGGATACCAGCTGAAACTAAACTTCTGGAACATCACAGGCCCCATTCAATATTCAAGGACCTTGCAGTTAGAGGGTATGCCCCCCAAAGCTTCTGGGACCATGAGCTGGAGGACCGCATCCCTACACCTAGATTAATTCCAAGCTTTCAGTTTGATTTACTGTGAAGCTGCCACACAGAAAAGTGTCGAGCGCCAACCCAGCCTATACCTAGCCCAGAGATGGCTCAAAGTCCTTGCAAGGGTCCTCTTCTCGTTCAAAAATGAAATAAAGAAATAAAGATAGTTTTTCCCTCTTCCCTGTTCAACTTCCTGATGTGGGAGAGTCTTCTGTTTGAGTTGATTTCATTGGCTAATAAAGAAACTGCCTGGCCCATTTGATAGACCGCCCCTTAGGTGGGTGGAGTAGACAGAACAGGAAGAGGAAGTGAGGTAGAAGGATCAGTCAGATGCTACACCTCTCCTAAGTTAGACAGACCGCTGTGCCTCTCCTCAGAGAGAGAAGCCAGACGCGATGAAGCTCCAGCCCAAGATGGACGTAAGCTAGAATCTACCTGGTAAGGCACCACTTTGTGGTGCTACACAGATTATTAGATATGGGTTAGTCAAGATGTGAGTAAGAGGCTGAAAATAATGGGCCAGGCAGTATTTAAAAGAATACAATTTGTGTGTTGTTATTTCGGGTTTTAAGCTAGCCGTGCAGGAGCCAGGGCAGCAGGAACGCAGCCCGTCTGCTCTTCACTACAGAATGGCGCCCAACGTGGATAACTGAATCCACAGAAAGCCTGAGAGAGCTTGGGAAAGAATAGAGTAAAGCATGTTTTCTTGATAGCAACAATTTCTTGGGTCTGGCTCTGCTTGCAAGAGGCAAGGAAGCGCTCTCATCTAAGAGAGGCTTCCTGACTCAGCTTTAGCTATAAAACTCTAGCTTTTTTAAGAGGTCCTGCTACGAAACACTTACATAGTCTTGATGAAAATTAACTGCATGCTTTTCGGTTTTCAGCTGTAGCAGGAAAAAAGTTGTGCTGTTTTAAAATGTTGGCTTTCTGGGCCGTCCTGCTAGGGCAAACTCTGACTCTTTCAAGCAGGCGGTCCTGACTATGGAACTTTTGACTGTTGTTTAACACTGTTGCAGCTTGCTCGCTGGCAAGTACCTTGAAACGCCACAGAGTTGTGTGACTTCAAGGTGTGGCAGGACACACCTTTAATCCGAATGCCTGGGAGGCAGAGACAGACAGATCTCTGTGAGTTCAAGGTGTGGTAGCATACACCTTTAATCCCAGCACTGGGGAGGCAGAGACAGACGGATTTCTGAGAGTTCAAGGACAGCCTGGTCTACAGAGTTATTCCAGGACAAAGATATACAGAGAACCTGTCTCAAAAAATAAACGTAAAAATAAACGAAATAGAGGTTAAAATAAAGCTGTACAAAGATGGAAAATACACAAAGAATCTTGATGCTGTATACTATTATGCTTTCTTTGAATTGTTTGAATGCTGAGGAAGGAACAAGAGCTGCTAAAAGATATTTATTTACAAATGCTGCTAAACTATTCCAGAAGAGATATTTTGAAAATACCTTGACTTTACAATTTGGATCTAAGGACATGATGCTTTGGAAAGGAGTTTCTTTTATTTTTACAGAAAATGAGACCCGTTGGATTGCTTCTATCCCAATATGGTATGATAGACCACGCCCTCCTGAAAGGTTGCTGTGAACACCTTCAGAAAATTACTTCACCCAACTGATGACTGAGATGAACCTGGCACACAGGTTATACCATGAAAGATTTGATTAACAGCGTCCCCATTCAGCAGGAAGCAGTTTGGAGAGAAATAACTGCGCCCATGTTCCCAAATATTGTTTATAAATGTTCTTTTACATTTAAAGGGGGATATGATATATATATGAATAATTTGCATTGGTATGGATTTTAAGGTCAATTTTGTTATATGTATATGTATTTTTGATACTGATTAAGGTATTGTGATTGTGTAGTTCATTTTAAAAATGTAATGTATAGTTAAGAAATATAGGTTGTTAATGGATAATCATCGATAATAGTAAAGCTTATAGTCATGTTAGTTAGATTTTCTAGATATATAGAGATATATTTCAGTTAGATAGACATTCTTCATATCTTTCAAAGACTACAGAATATTCCACTTAAATGTTTTAATAACTTAAGGCTTTTCATGACAATGAGACACGTCTGCTCCTGGCAGCACCAATCTACTTCAAGAAGATGATGGGCATCGAAGAGGATCCTTATGGAGTTTGGTAGCAATTTGGGCAAGAAACTGCTCTTGCCTGGACTGTTGCAGAAACTGGACACAAAGAACCCACAGAGAGAGGACTGTTGAACTTGCCTAAAGGTGAGATGATTCTTTGGGGTTCCTGACTCATGAAAGAGTCTGCGAGACATTCTGCAGGACACAGCAGATACTGACTGAACTGCCTTTGAAATTTCCTGTTTCATGGAAACGTCTGCTGGAAACTATGGGCCTGTAGGCCGAAGATGGATGCCCCAACGGTACAGAGGAACTTTGGGTGACTGTCCAAGCAGCGAGATGTCTCTGTGATTTCTAGAGTTTTGGAAGTAGCTTACCTCTTGTTCACCTAGGCAATATTATATCCTTCTGGAGTCTTTGATGGAGTTGAAGAATGGATAGATAGTTATAGTTTTCCTTAGTTATGATAAAAGATAAAGTAGATATAAATATTGTAACTATAATTCTTGCTTGATAACTGTTTTGTTATATGTAATTTTGCTATGTTAAAGTTAAAGCCTTCTTTTTATTGTTTAAACAGAAAAAGGGGAAATGATGTGGGAGAGTCTTCTGTTTGAGTTGATTTCATTGGCTAATAAAGAAACTGCCTGGCCCATTTGATAGACCGCCCCTTAGGTGGGTGGAGTAGACAGAACAGGAAGAGGAAGTGAGGTAGAAGGATCAGTCAGATGCTACACCTCTCCTAAGTTAGACAGACCGCTGTGCCTCTCCTCAGAGAGAGAAGCCAGACGCGATGAAGCTCCAGCCCAAGATGGACGTAAGCTAGAATCTACCTGGTAAGGCACCACTTTGTGGTGCTACACAGATTATTAGATATGGGTTAGTCAAGATGTGAGTAAGAGGCTGAAAATAATGGGCCAGGCAGTATTTAAAAGAATACAATTTGTGTGTTGTTATTTCGGGTTTTAAGCTAGCCGTGCAGGAGCCAGGGCAGCAGGAACGCAGCCCGTCTGCTCTTCACTACAACTTCCTTTCCGGTCAAATGGGGGAGAATAATTGTCCCTAACTCTTGGGACTGTAGTGAGCATGAAGTTCAGTAATATCTCCAGACCCCTGCAGGAACTGGGTGTCATTATAATTGGGCTGTTACACAGCAGTGTCCTGACCACTCCTGGGGAGCAGGCTGCCCGCTGGGTGTCAGCCTCTAGATGAGCAGGAGCACAGTACTTGGGAAGAATCCCTGGCTTTGCAAGGATGACTGATCTCCAGCTGTTCCACCCTAGGGTGTGCATCAACGCGCCCTTAAGCCCTATCTGAATGGCACAGCATACCCACCCGTAGTGGGGTACCACTCATTTCTCCACCTTATTTTATAAGTTCAAGGAGGGAACTCACAGTCAAGTTAAGCTCCTTGTCCAAGGTCAACAGCTGAGGATTTGCTGAGGTGGGATTTGAACCCAGCTAGACTGACTTCAGAGAGCAAGTGGATAACCACTGTGTCACACTGCCTGCCAAACCTGGAGGGAACCTGTCTCAGGACACCATGGCTGCAGATCGCGGCATTGCCTCGCACGCCTCCCCAGCCAACCCCATCACACTTGGTGCTGGCTTCCCAGCATATCTTCCTCTTGGTTTTCACTACTTCCTTCTTTCTTTCTCTTAGAAAAGGCATTAGTCCTGAATGAAACCAACTTACAGACTTGTCCACGGCTGAAAGCTTCTAATTATGAAAACGTTCATCTCTGGGTGAGTCTCCCCTCCTCAAACCAAAAATACAGTAACATTTGCAAAAGAGAATTTATCTTTACCTAAAACTATAATTAAATGGCTGCTGGCGGTTACCTTGACGACATTATTTTTTTAAGCCCTCCACTACAGCTCCCCACTCTGGATAATACAAACTTGGCAGTCAAATAAGTCAACAGGTTGCCCAGGAAACTGTTGCCTTGACAACCTTGAAGATGGAGGAGGAATGGCAAGGTTGAGGAAGTGTCAGAGTTAGGATGGCATAGCAGAAAAGAAAAGGTCCCTTGGCATAGCCACAAGGCTCCCCCAAGTCTCAATAAGCCACCAAAGCAGGCACAAAAGTGATTCCTCCTACCTGAAAAGGGCCATGCCAGGGATGCCGTAAGCTAATGCTCCCTGAGGGCCACAGCCTGGAAGACTGAATCTTCCTCCTCACTCCAAAACCATGTAGAGCCTACCAGATCACTTTTTGACAATTTAAAGTCTAGGGTCTGGCAAGATGGTTCAATAGGTAAAGGTCCTTGCCACACAAGCCTGGTGACCTGAGTTCAATTCCCGAACCCACATAAAGATGGAAGGAGAGAACCAATTCCACAAAGCTGTCCTTTGACCTCTACATATACACTATGAGATTCTTGCTCTCACATATCACATGCAAACACACACACACACACTAATGAAAATAGTAATAATAATAACAACAAAGTCTAGGTCACCCTTATTTGGTCACCTTCCCATCCCCCACCCTGGAAGGCCAGTTCCACTTTGCCCAGGGAAGGGGAAGGTAACAGAAGAAGAGAGAAAACTGAAACTTTGCAACAAAGCCCCAAGAGTGCACAGATGAGAGCCAGTGTGTGTCCTGGCATGCTGTGATCAGGGACACCGTGTTCCTGTGATGGAGGTGTCAGCGGTTGTCTAGGGGATTGTTGAGTTCATTTCCCTGGCACGGAACAGAACTGAAGACCGGAAAAGACGGAAGCCCAAGCTGCAGAGAAAAACCTCAGCGTTATACACTTAGGATGGGAGAGGCCTGTGGCTGGGAAAGGCCACCGGCCTCCCCGGGGACCTCTGCCTTCCCCTGCTGTCCTATCTAGCTACCCAGGCCTGTGTCTTCCTGCAGGTTCTGCTCGGGCCGTCTTCTGGAAACAAGAAGACTCCATCTCAGGGAGCCTGCTTTTGCATCCCTCTCTGGCCTGTCTCCCTCTAACGCTGTTTCATTCCTTTAGCCTCTGAACCTCCCAACAGATTCTGAGCCTGACCCACGGCTAAGCCGCAGATGAGGATGGCCACAGGGTCTCAGCCTAACCAAGAGTGGCCAAGGACAAAGAGCAGACCTGGCTTGGCTGGGACAGTATGAGTAACTGCTATGGATTGGTGGCCTCAGGAGTGGGGCCAGGCCTCCAGGGCTATGCATGGTGCCAAATATTTCTCCACCTGGGCAAGGGCAGTTCAGGAACCCTCAGGACAAGCGAAGTCCCTTGACCTGAACTTGGTGGGTGGACACAAACCTCTGTTTCTCTTCATGGTGTGTGGACAGAGGCGCACACGTTGCTTTGTCCCCAGCTCCCAGAACGTGCTGTAGCTGGACTGTGGGCAGGAAAGGAGCAGGCAGGGGCATGAGTGGTGCAGGGACTCCTATAGTCAAAAGTCCCAGACGGTGTTCTCGTCTGCAGTACTGCCACCTGTGCCTGGGCTCACGCCACCCTTGTCCCAGCTCTGTGCAAACGTGCCTTTCACTGGATTCTCCTCTGATAATCCATAAGCCTGCAACAGCGACAGGCATGCTCAAAACGTCTTTGTACAGGCCCAGAGAACAGTGGCTAAATGGGCCCAACTCACAGCTTAGTCCCAGGCAAATCTGTGCTCTCGTTGTCGCCAAAGGCAGCCACGTTGCTCTTCCCCGCACATCCTGTGACGCAGGTGTCTGGTTTGCAGGTGGGAGAACAGGGAGAAGGGGGCATTCCAGGGCCCCCTCACCTCTACAGCACTGGACCCAGAGCCTGGTCCAAGCCATGGGCTCTGCCCTGCCCGGGGCCCTCTGCTCTGTCCCGCCCTTTCTCTGTCTACTTCTCTCCTGGTTCCATTTCTCTTTATCCTACCATTTCCTTCCACCATTCCCACCTCCTCAAATCCTCCAAGTGCAGGTGATACGCCTTCCAGACTTGGCAATGTCTGAGACATCGGATTGTCATCTTAGGAGGGTATAATCATTGCGGAGGATGCCCAGATGCCAATCAGCACCCTAGGGGTTCAGGACAACCCAGCATGGCAAAGAACGATCCAGGGCTGTGGCTGGGGATGCAGGTCAGTGGTAGAATGTTCACCCAGCATGCTCAAGGCTCCGGGTCCCATATATCCAACTTCAGGAGGGAGGAGGGAAGTAGAGGGGAGAGGAGAGAAGAGAAAAGGAAGGAAGGGGAAGGGAGGAAAGAAGAGGGGAGGAAAAAGAAGAAAAGATCAGGCAGGAGAGAAAAAGAGAAGGGAGAGACAAAGTCCTTGCCATAAAGCATGAGGACCTGAGTCCCATTCCCAGAACCCACACGAGAAGCAGGTATGAGCCTGGAGTGGCTTTAGTCCCAGCACTCAGGAGGCAGAGGCAGGAGATCTCTGAGTTCATAGCCAGCCTGGTCTACAGAGTAAGTTCCAGGACAGCCAGGGCTACGCAGAGAAACCCTGCCTCGAAGAAAAAGAAGAATGGTAGGAGGGAGGGAGAGGAAGATAATGAGGGTCACCACGACAGCGATGACAATCACAAGGATGATGAAAATGCAGCAGAAGCAGAAGTAGCTGGGTGTGGTGGCTTAGCTTGTGAGCCCAGCAGTGGGGAGGCCAAGGCAGGAAGAACTCTGGGGCTCACTGGCCTAATTAGCAAGTCCCAGATTCCAGTCAGAGACCTTGTCTCAAAAATCAAGGTGAGTGGCTGCTGAGGAATGACACCCAAGGCTGGACTCCAACCTCTACATGTACACACATATGCAGAATTATTATTATTATTATTATCATCATCACCATCATCATCATTCCAACTCAGATACTATAACCGAGTTCTAGGGCAAACACCTCAGTTCCAGCCATCCCAACAAGCTACCCAGCCACCAGTTGGGTAATCATAAAAAACAGGAGGAGACTCAACCAGTGCCTCAGGAAACAGGCCCAGTGACCCCAAGTTTGTTTGTAGGTACTGATATGAATGCTACGTGTAAGTAGACGAGAAACTGAGTCAGGGTCAGATCGGCCTCACTTTGCAGTCCTGGAAAGGTATAGTCTGTCCATCATTGTGGGCACAGGTCTCCCAAAGTGGACCAGTAAGCATTAATCACCATGGGCTCCATATGGGTCCTTCAAGATGACCTGTTTGAAGGTACAGCTTCTCCAGCTGAGACAAGGTACTGCCTTCGGGTGAGGTTCTGGTGTTCCTGGAACCCAACAGGACTACAGTGTAGGACAACAACCTACTTCTCTGCCTTCAGCTTCCAGAGGAGATGAGCTGGGTTAGACAGACTCCTTGGCAATGGCCACACCTCTGTGTGACAAGTATGAGCCCGAGCAAAGTCAAGAGGACAGACCCAAAGTGAAGACAGAAGCAGCCCATGTTTTGTCCTGCGCAGTCCCCAGTGAGCTGAGAGAACCCCTTCCCTATGAAGACAGAAGCAACACCTGTCCCCTTCTCCTAAGTTCTCATCAACAGAGCAGAGTAGATGCCACCACAGCTCACCCTGGAGCAGGTGAGAGTTACTTGCTAGAACATGGATGACCCCCAAGCAGCCATATGATTGATGGTCCCATCAACCTTCCCCAGTCTATGTGCCCTGAGGCACAAGCATTTAGACCAGAACTTCATACAAATGGGTGGAATCTCAGGTGAGGGTCCATTAACCCTTCCCACCCCCTCCTTCCATGAGACAATGCCGACAGTCCTCAGCCTAGTAAGGACTTTTTTTTTTTTGAGACAGGGTCTCACTGTGTAACTCTAGCTGTCCTGGAATTCACTGTGTAGACCAGGCTGGCCTCAAACTCACAGAGGTCAGCCTCCCTCTGCCTCCTGAGTGCTGGGATTAAAGTCGGGTGCCACCACGCCCATGATGGACCTTGTAAGCAGGCACAGCTGATCTGATGAACCTGGTGACTGATTCACCAAACCAAGTTCTACAACAGAGGTCAAGGCAGCTTCTAGGTCCCTTTGCCACCCCGAGTCAAAGCCGACACACCTGCCAGTCACAGAGGTGGCCTACCCTGAAGTAGATGGTTGACAGTCCCCAACCCCCTTGCTATGCAGAAGTCTGGGTCATTCACAGTTGCACACATTAAACACTCACAGGCCTCAGTTCTGCCCACAGGAAAACACAGCTCCCAGCTCAAAGGGAAGAAGAGGTAGCTTATTCTGGAGCCAAATATGAGAAGTTTATAAACATAGTTCAGGTTGCTTCAAATTCCAAGTCCCACTGCAGAGTGGTTGTATGAGATTTTTATTGGTTATATAACAAAGAAAGTCATAAATCAAGGCATTTACTAAATATATTGCTGGGGGCCAGAGGGAGGCAGGATACTTCTGGTCCCAGGTTGATAACATTCTTAGCTTTTGAATCGGTGGAATCCAGTAGTTTGTTGAGAGTACATTGTGTGTGTGTGTGTCTGTATGTGTACATGTGTGTCTGTGTGTGCATGTGTGTCTGTGTATCTGTGTATGTCTCTGTGTGTGTTGTGCAGGTGAATATGGGGTACACACACCCGTGTGCACACATGTAGAGGCCCGAGGAAGACATCATGTCCTCTATCACCATATACTACCGGGCCTTGAGGCAGGGTCTCGGCTCGGCTGGCTGGCCAGTGAGCTCCCAAGACGTGCCTATCTTCACCTTCAGTGCACACACCTTCACACACGGCCTTGGCTATGATAAGGTGCCCGTGAGACCTTGGCGGGTGAGAACCTCAGCAGGTGACAGAGTGCGCCATACAGAGTTTGAGCATGGAGTTTATTGAGATAAAGGAAATAGGAAGGGAAGAGAGAATGAAAGAGAGAGGAGATAGAGACAGAGACAGAGAGATAGAGAGGGATGGAGAGAAGGGAGGGAGAGAGATTGGGGGAAGAGGGAGAGAGGCAGAGACCTGCCTGCCTCTTCAGAAGAAGGAGAGGTGGTGTCGGGAGTAGGTGGACCTTGTTTTTTAAAGGGACCTTTGCACCTGTGTACAGTCAGGGAACTGCTTGCCATATGAGAGGGGTGAATGTGGCAGGTTCCCAGGGGGCGCTGGATAATAACAGGTTTTACACAGGATTCTGGGGATTCAAACCCAGGTCCCCATGCTTGCACAGCCAATGCTCTTACCTCTGAGCCATCTCCCCAACCCCTGACAATACACTGAAAAAGTTTTGATAGTCACGGGGATGTTAGATCAGACACAGGAAGGCAATGAATGGCTTTCAAAGGAACTAAAAATAGCCTAAAATAATCTGGCTCTGGTCTGCTCCGTTTTAACTCCCCGTATTCACCACATCCGGTCGTTTGACCTTGCAGACTCTTTAACGCAGGCGCAGGCGCATCCGTTTATGCTCTGGATCTCCCCTTCACAGCTCCGAAGCTCGAGAATTTAATAAGAGTCTATTGACTTCCTTCTACTGCAAAGTCCCTGGGGTCTACCAAAGAGTGGAATATCTTCTTTTGTGGACAAGGTCAGAAATTGCCCTTTAAGTCTGAATATGTGTCTCTAGAGCCCAGGGAATGAGGCTCCCAGGAGGCCCACTGTAGTGGAGGCATGGAATTGACTGGAGCAATGCTGAAATTCTTTCCAAATGCCAAGAGGATTGCTGCAGAAAGGGAGAAAAGGCATGCAGGAAACTCGTGGCCACCCTCACCCACCAGGCCCTGCTTAGGCATTGGAGAGCCTAAGTTCTGAAGCAATGTGATTTTGCCCAACCACCTGCTGCTTTGCCTGTACACACCATACACCTCTGAGGGCCCCAGCAAGTTCTAGAAGGTAGAGGAGCGGCCTGTGATTTGCATCTTGACAGGTGCTGAGCCTCCAGACAGGAAGTGCTCAGGGCTCCACCCCCTTGTCTAAACAGAGCTGATTAGACTATGCTCTGATCGGGTTGCTCTGTCACCCACTGTCCCCAGGTGAGCTGAGACCTGATCTGTGAGTGCCAAACAGTTGCTCCGGGTTGGTCTTGTTCTGACTGGCAGTCCCAATCACAGCTCCTTCATCCCAGACACCTAAATCCAGAGGACCCGCAGCTGTGCCTCCAGGGCTGTTAGAGGAAGGAGTGAGGAGAATGGACCCATCGCCTCTACCTGGATTCCAGCCTCAGCATCACTTAAAAGAAAACAAAAGAAGGCGGCTGGGCTTGGGGGTGCACACCTTTGCTCCCCGAGGTGGGAGGATCACTATGAACTCAAGGCCAGCCTGATCTACAGAGAGAGTTCCAGGGCCACCAGGACCGTGTAAGCTGGGGCCAGCAGAACCGGGTAAGCAACTGTGAGAGTCTGTGTAAACCTGGTATCATCAGGCAGTGGACTCATGCTGTGTGCAGAGAAATAGCCGCCATTTATTGAGCACTTGCTGTATGCAAAATGTTGCCCGTGCACTCTCTTACCAAATCTTTACTTTGGTCTAGGAGAGGTCTGTGCTGTTATATCACCACTGCCTGAATTAGGAATAGCCATGGGAGAGCAGCTGACACCCAGGAGCCCAAAGACAGCCAGAGGCAGAGCTGGGGTAAACCCAGGCAGTTTTATGAGCGAACCGGAGCTGGATCCGAGTGTGAGCAAAGACCTGCTGCTGAAGGAAGTTACTGATTTATTGGGGGAGGGGTTGAGAAAGGCTCACACTTTAGCCAAGTGTGAACTCATGACTTGAACTCATGATGTAGTCCAGGCTGGCCTCGAACTTGTGGCACCTTTCCTGCCTCAGCCCCAGGAGTAGTGACTGAAATTACAGCTTTGAGTCCATCCTGACTCTTGGCAGGTTATTAAATCACAGAGGCAGCCAGGGTCAAAGCTGGCCACAATGAAAGTATTTACACCAGGGAAACGCATAATTCCAGTGCGTGGGCTCTTTCTGCTTCCCAACAGAACCACTAACTGCATTTGGGTACCTCACCCGCACATGCTGAAAAGAAACTGCCATTTTCCTGGCACTTGAGGCTTTACAATGAGCTTTTCCATCCATCAAAATCAAACAGAAACAATCTGTGAAACTGTTACTAATGTCAAAGACAATTAAAGCGTCTTTCAACGGATGAACCCAGGGGCCCAGCGGACCACAGACCTCTGAGTTCTAGCCAGGCCCTTTTAACTTAGAAGGCAGTAGCCCCAAGAGTGGGTGGCAAGTGGCGTGTATTTCAAGATAGCCTGCATCTCCATGGCAATGTGAAGTCACTACCCCTGTGGACTCTGGGGGGACAGTTCCCCCCTCGTCCCACAGACTGCAATTCCACGGAGCCAAGAGCCCTGTCACGTAGGCGAAAGCTTTTCGCAGTTTCCACGTGGAGATGATCCGGAGGTAGAGAGTGAGTGGGTGTTGATCTCCAAGCAAGGGAAACTTCAAAGTCGCATCTGACAGCCCAGTGCTGTCAGAATGGTGCGTTAGAGAAAAGTTGAGAACGTCTCATGAATGAATCAGGGAGAGGATGAATGGCTGAAGAGTCCTGCCTGTTCTCAGTTGACAAACTCCAATTCTGGGGTGGAAACAGGAGCTGGTGGCAGGACAGGGTAGAGCTTTCTCTGAAGCTGAGAAAAACAGGACATGATGACACACGCCTGTTATCCCAGCACTCGAGAAGCTGAGGCAGGAGGATTGTAGGTTCAGGCATAACCTGGGCTATGAAAACAAAGGAATTCTGGGTAACCCAGGGCAGCAATGCCATAACTGGGGGTAGATGGCACTGCTACGCAAGAGTAGGCGAGAAACAGAAGCTGGGTGTCTGTCTGCAGACGAGTGGACGGAAATACGGCATACATGACACTCAGTGAAATATCACTCAGCCACACAAAAGAATGGACTCCTGTAGTTTGTGACATTGTAGTGAGCGTGGAGGGTATTTTGTTTAATGAAATAAGACAAACACTATATATCGTCACCATGTCTAGAATATGAGCTGCCTTGGAAGTAGAAAAAACAATAGTTACAGGCCATAGAGAAGGGGACACTGTGACTGTCAGCACAGAAGCACAGCTAGGAGCTGGGACGACTCCGTCAGGAAGGTCATGGTTCTGCAAGTACAAAGATCTGAGTTCGATCCCCAGAACCCATTGAAAAATAAGCCAGGTCTAGTGGTGGGCACTGGCAATCCTAGGGCTGGGGACCCTGGGACTGGCTGGCCAACCTTGCTGAGTCAGCAAGCTCCTGACTCAGTGAGAGACCCAGTCTCAAAAACAAGACGGAGAACACCCGAGAAGGACAGCTGGCATTGGCTTCTGGTCCCCACATACAAATGTGGATGCACGCATGCAGTTAGAGGGGCTGAGTCCCGCACCAAAGCTCATCATGTGTAACAATTCTTTGTGTGTTTCAAAACAGCTAGGAAAACAAAACAGGATTTTGAACTCAACACGAAGCATGATCTATGCTGGAGTAGGGCTTACTTATCCTGATTTGATCCTAACGAATTCTTTACATTACTGAAATATTATACTTTACTCCATAAATATGTGCATTTATTAAGAACTAAGTTGCTTTTACTATTTTATTAAAATATGTTAATTATACATGAGCTTCAATGTGGCATTTTTTACAAATATATAATGTATTTTGAGCTCACTCATGCCTTATAACCCTTCCCCCATACCCCTCCATTCTCCTGTTCCACCCAGTCACTCAAAAACACTTTATGGGGTGTGTGCGTGTGTGCGTGCGTGCGTGCGTGTGAATCATGAGCTATGTGACCAATAACTTTCACCCCATTGTTGCCCCAGCCCCATTGCACAGGCTACAACAGACAACAGCATGCAGTGGGATATCCCCACAGAGTTGAAGGCTGGGTCCCAGAGTAGTCCTGGATGGGACGGAATTGGGGAGTGGCCTCAGTCACTGGGCGCGTCCTTGGAGAAGGGACCAGGAAACCATCCACCTTCCTCTCTCTCCCTTGCATCCCAGCAACGTGAAGGAATCTTGTCAACGGACTGAACTAAGTCGCCCCCAAGTCCGTGACGACATGGCCCACTCAGTGGGACTAACCCTTTGTGGGTTCAGAATATGCTAGCATGACTGACAGGAGGCAGGAGGTGGGAGAGGAAGTGGGACCTGGTTTGGGGCTCCTTCCTGCCCTGACCTTCACTTATCCCCCTTTCTCACTGCTCCCTGTTCATCATGAAATGATAAGTTCTCTTCCACCACACGGTCCCACCGCCATGATGAAACTGAGCCCACATCAGCCTCTCCACCTTCGAGCTGACCTCTTGCGTAATAACAACAGTGATGACAACGGTGACTGAAGCCCTGAGAGAGGCAGGTGGCTCACCGCAGGCTCCCTGCCCTTGCACCAGACCCAAGCAATGGGTCCCCCAGTCACAGACGAGAACCTCCGCCCACAACCGTGAGCCAAATAAACCGTTTCTCTTTACAAGTTCATTACGGAGAAATGGGATAGTGATGACAGGGGCTGTGTGAGCTGCTGTGTGAAGACACAGTTTGAATGGCCGGGAGCCTCTCCTTCCCGAGCGGCTGGGACACTACATCCTCCGAGCCACTGTAAGGAACGTGAGCTGTGAAGGAAAAGTCAGTTTTACCCAGCTGCAGTCTCACTGCCGCTCCCCCTCCCTCGCCCTGTCCCCAAGGACCTGCAGCTGACCAAAGGCGGGAGCAGCCAAAGTTGGCATGATTGCCAGAATCACCCACCAACTCGAAAGGAAACATGAAAAACAGTTTTGTTCTAGTTCTCATTTTTTAAAATGCCCTATAGTGCTGATATTTCTAAAACATGAAGAGTATTCTGTAAATTTGAGATTTACATCATGATGTTATGGGTTTCATGTCACCAGTCAATGGTAAAAGGTTATTGTTTGAAGTTGTTAGTCTTGGAGCTATTTGTTACACAGCAGTAGCTGCCTGCTACAGACTACCTGCTCTGCATCTCTCCAGATCTCAAAGCCACCTGCTCCCTTCTCCATCTGATACTTGACCTGAGAGCAACAGTGAAATGGGATTAAAAGCTCCAGAGTGTCTCCTCTCGCTGAGACAGGGTCTCATGTAACCCAGACTGGCCTCAAACACACTCTGCAGCCAAGGATGACCTTGAACTTCTGAGACTCCTTCCTCCACCTCACCAGTGTTGGGATTACAGGTGTTCACTCCACACCTGGTTTGTGTGGTGCTGGAGATGGAGCCCAGGGCTTCATGCATGCTAAGCAAGCATATATGTAAGCAAGTGAGTCTCGTCCCACCCCTTAGCGTGGCCCCTCCTTATCTGCAAACTCCACTACAAGTTGTGCTAAGAGAAACATGACTGCCTTTGGGGCTCAGTCAATAAGGAAAGACACCACTGATTTCACTCCCTGATCCCCTTGGGGCAAATGATTCCAGGGGATGGGACAGATGGGAGCCCCGAGGCCGCCTTTCCTGATCTCAGAGTCGAGTTTGCCCGAAACTCTACATTCGCTTTCTTCTGCTGCCCCCTCCCAGTCTGATCCTCACAAGGTTGGGCCACCGACAGGGCCGAGCAGGTGGTTCAGACAGCTGCTGTTTGGGTTGCACCCTTCTCAGGGGGCATCCTTCCCAGGATTGCCCAGAAGTCCAACGGGGAAGACCCCTTCCCAGCAGAGCCAAAATGAAGAAGCTGCCCAGAGACTCCACCAGAGGATCAGGTGGAGACCAGCAATGTGGGACTCTTTGGGATTTGGTTACAACTGACAAGTCACAGCAGGGCTGGGGATGTGGCCCAGCTGGTAGAATGCTTTCCCATCACACCCAAAGCCCTGGGTTTCACCCCCAGTATAGCAGTGCATGCCTGGAATCTCAGAATGCAGAATGTAGAAATGGGAGGGTCAGAAGTTCAAGGTCATCTTCAATTACAAATGCAGCTGGAGACAGGGTCTCATTTAAAAAAAAAAAAAAACAGACAAACAAAAAAAAAAACCTTCAGAATAAAATCAAGTTCCAGGCCCCATGTTACGATTATTGTCCAAGCACAGGAGACCCCACACTGCTGTCCTGGTCACTGCTGAGGGAAGACACCTGAGTCACTGGTGGCCCTCAGGCAAATGTCACCTTCATTCCCAGTGCTGGGAAGAATACACAGAACAGCCCTTCAACCTTCGTGTGCACACGCGTGCAGATGCACATGCTGTAACTACCCCACCCACACCCCTCACCTTTTGAGGGACAGCCCACCCTCTGTACTCCCGAGAGCACGGGGTTCACCCGAGGAGCGCACAGTCCCTGCTGATATTTCCCAGCAATCTCCTCTGATCCCCACTGGACAGCGTCCACCCTGAGGGACAAGAGTGACAAGCAAGTGAGTTCTGCAAAACCCCTTAGCTCTGCTCATTAACACGGAGCACAGATTCCTAAGGACAGGTTAAGACTTCCAAAGCATCTTTGCAAGCTAATGGCGAGGAAAACGAGGCGGGTTTAAAGTCTGAAAGCCCCCGTAGGAGAAGTTGAATTCAAACCAAAACGCTGAATTTTAACATTCCTATTTCAAAGTCTTAATAAGCCCTGGAAATCCTGTTCATTTAAATTACTGGCCACACACCAGCACCCTCCTGAAATCATTCACACCTTCCATCGTCTTGGAGAATTTTTCCCAAAAATACACACATATATATAACATATACATATACAATGCACACACACATATCTGAGGCAGTTTATTTGCTACTTCTGCTGAAGTGATTTTCTAGAACTCTCTGAACTTCCAGATGAAAGGACAATTGCAAAGGGAACCTCAGTTGTGTCTCTCAGTCCCCATTCCTCATAGCCTTTCCCTAAGACTCACCGTGAGGCCGGAGGTGACCAGCATTACACAGCTGCTCTCTGCAGAGGTAATAAGATGCAGCCAGAGTACTTTAGGTGACGTGCAAATGGATTCTGCTTTTTTATTTTTTCCCCAACTCCCTTCAGATGAAGAAGAAGAAGAGTCTTATTTGAGGAATGTTAGGGAGGCTATGCTGGGGGGAAGTTAATTAGTAAATAAGGAGATTGGGAGAACGAGCCTGAGAGTTGGGACATGGCAGCCAATAGCCCTCTTCCCTCATGTGTGTGTGTGTGTGTGTGTGTGTGTGTGTGTGTGTGTGTGAAGCTCAGGTGTCATCCTCAGTAGCTGTCCACTTTGGTTTTGCTTTCCTTTCCTTTCCCTTTCTTGAGACAAGGTCTCCCACCAAGCTAGAGTTCACCAGGTAGGCTAAGCTGGCCAGTGAGCTCCAGCCAGAATCACAAGCATGAGCTCCTGGTTGTTTAAATGTGGGTTCTGGGACTCGAACTCATGCCTGTACAGCAAGCGCTTTACTGTCTGAGCATCTCCTGTGCCTCTACCCTCTTGTTTCTGAATGTGATCCAGTGGATCCCCTGGAATCAGTTAGTGACCCACAGTTCGTGAACCACATCACCCCGTTCTATGATCTCTGTGTTCTCTGCCATCCCACCTCTGTCTTCTGGGACTAGGAAGTGCTGACCTCACCTCTGACCCAAAGGAAGTGCCTGGACCTGGCCAATCAGCTCATTTCATCCTTCCCCAGTCCTCGTGGGTGGACACATGACTCTAGTAAATCCACTTTGTGGGGCTTGAGCTCGAAAGGTCTCTGCACGAGCTTGAGCACTTGGTTCCCAGCTGGTGGCCTTGTTCCAGGAGCAGAGGGAAGCTCTGTGATGTGGTGGCAGAAGCAGGTAGCTGGGAACAGGCTGTGACATGCCCAGGCTCTCTGTGTTCCCATTTGCCAAGAATGGAGGTCTCTAAGCCACTCGCTGCAGGCATCCAGGCTGCCACACCCTTCCTGCCACGAGGGCTGTGATTCCCTGAAACCATGACCCGAAATCAATCCTTCCTCCCTTCATTTACTTTTGTCATTTCCATAGCTTTTCTCTGGAACTACAGGCAGATTGTCTCAGTGACTTTTCTGTTGCCTGGAGACCCGACTAAAGCGACTTAAGGGAGAAAGAGTTTATTGTGGCTCACAGTTCCAAGCTTACAGTCCGTCATGGTGGGATATAAAGGCAGGAGGAGCTTAAAGCAGCTGGCTACATTGTAGTCACCATCTGCAGTGGAGAGGGATGCTGGCCACATTGTAGTGTCACCATCCACAGCAGAGAGTGATTCTGGCCACACTGTGGTCACTGTCCTCAGTGGAGAGTGATAAATGTGAGTGCTCAGCTCACTTTCTCCTTTTCTTTCAGGCATAACCAACTCATGACAAGGGTGTGAGGCACAGTAGGCAATATTTCCCACATTAATTAAAGTAATCAAGATAAACCACTCCCCCGAGCTGGCATGCCTAGGGGCCCGTCTCCTGCTATCCAGATTCTGTCAAGTTAATGGTTGGTATTAATGGTCACTCAGGCTCCCACAGTCTTAGAGAGCCTGCCCTGAAACAGCTAGGAACAAGGCTGCACAACCTGGAGCCTCTGGAGAGGCCTGAGCGTGACGTCAGCCTAATAGAGAGACATTGAAGGACAGGACCAAATCATCATGGCTGCCCCAGGACCCAACCTTCTCTAAAGCCACCCACACCCTAAAACCTGAACCCTAATGTCTTTGCTATTTCTGGTTTGGGGCTTACCCAGTTTTGAGTTGTATTCTTGTTGTTTGTGACAAACTACCTAACTCATTCTCTTCAAAACGCCTCAGAGTTCTTAAAAGAAAATCAAAAAAACAGCAAGTTCCTATGCCCAGATAACTACTAGAAATCAAGACCACTGAATCTTGCCCCTTGTAGCCAAGCACAAGAGTGGTTCACACTTTTGTTTTAATGTAAAACTATACATTCTTGGTAAAGATGTCAAGGGGATAAGCCTTTGGGCCCTCTATCTAGCATCTATAGAACACCCAGGATGTTTTTTGAGACTGAAGATGCCACATCCATCTGTAGGTGTTTGAGAAATACTTTCCAACCAAAACTTAAAAAAAATCAACCAACAAGACCCAAATCCTAATGTTAGATTTCATACATAACCAAATAAATTGTTTCTCTTATAGAACAAATTGTTTCTATAGAAACAAATGCTTTTCTAGCAACCCAATCCCTATTAGGGTTGCTATGGAAATAGATTGGGACAATTGGGGGAAATGTAGAAAAAGGCAAATAACCCACCCCATGTCTTTCCCCACCTGCAAACCCACAAAAGGCAAGTGCCTCTCTGACTGCCAGAACACTCCAGACAGTCTCAGGGATGCTGGGAGCAGGACACTCACTCCCAGCATCCTCTTGCCCTGGCCCGGGGTTGCCTCCAGCTACTAAAAGCAAGTACAGAACACAGCAGGGTTTCCTGAGCAAGGCCATATATGCATGTTTTCCAGTACTAGGACTACAGGAGTGCAGTGGGTGTCACAGGGCTGCAGGAGTGCAGTGGGTGACAGGGCTGCAGGAGTGCAGCGGGTGCTGCAGGGCTACAAGAGTGCAGCGGGTGTTGCAGGGCCATGCATGGAGAATTATTACAGCAGAGCTGACAACTACACATTTCCTGCAGGTGCCGTGTTTGACAAAAAGGGTAAAATGCTATGGAATAATCCTTCTGTACAGTGTGAAAATGTGTTTCTTCCATTGTTAATAGAAAGCTGATTAGCCAATAGCTAGGCAGGATTTTCAGGGCAGAGAGAATGCTGGGAAGAAAAAAGGCAGAGTCTCAGGAGTCTAAAGAGATGCAGAAAGAAGCAAGATGAACATGCTGTGTTGAAAGAAGGTACTGCCATGTGGCAGAAGGTAGATAAGAAATAAGGGTTAATTTAAGATGTAAAGTTAGCTAATGGCAAGCCTGTGCTATCACCCAATCATTTAAAATTAATATTAAGTCTGTGCATTCATTTTGGAGTCAATGATCCTGACAAAAACTCCACCTACAAATGGTGCCTAAATGTGGGTCACCTATATCCACATAAGACTTGAGAAAGCATTTTTAAAAAGATTCTAAACACACAAAATGGAGCCAAACACGGCTTCCTAGTTTCATGTCTCTTGTGCCAGCTGCAACACAAAAATGCATCTCCCAACAGCCTTTTTTCTCTCTACACCTTCTTTTTCCCAGCATTCAGTTTAGTTTTCCCACCTAGCTCTATTCTGCCCTGCCACAGGACAAAGCAGCTTCTTTGTTAACCAATGATAATAAAACATATTCACAGCATACAGAGGGGAATCCCACATCACCTCCCCTTTTCTATGTAAATAAAAAGGAAGGTTTTAACTTTATCATAGTAAAATTAAATATACAAAACAGGTATCAAGCAAGAATTATAGTTACAATATTTAGTCCATTTACAGTTGGTAAATTAAGGAAAATACTCTATCATCTACAGAATGGTGTCCATCAAATGTTTGGGGCTGATGCCCACCACCCAGATGCTTGTGTGCCCACTTGGGTTTAGGAGGAAAGTAGCTGAGACCATGCCCATGGCTCAGGGTCCCCTGCCTGGGCAGGTTGCAGGATCAGGTTTGCTAGGAGTGCACAGGCAGGAGAGCATGGTGGATTCTGCTTTGGTTTCCACAAGAGATGAGAACCTATGGATTCTTTTTGGCTAATGTGGTTTGATCAAATGAAACCCCCTGAAGCAATGGCCCAGATGGTCCAACATCCATGATGGCTTCAGGACTGCTGGCTGAGATGGGTGGTGGTGGCACATGCCTTTAATCGCAGCACTCAGGAGGCAGAGGTAGGTAGATCCCTGTGAGTTTGAAGCTAGTGTAGTCCACAGAGCAAGTTCTAAGACAGGTTCCAAAGATACAGAGAAACCCTGTCTCAAAAACAAAATAGTTTAAAAACAATAGAGTCAAGTCTTTAAAGGAAGAATAAAGTAAAGTAAAGGGGAAAAGCCACACATAAGGAATCTGTATCCTGTATGTTATTGTGTTGTCTTTGAATTTCCTGATTGCTGATGGAGGAACGGCAGTGGCTAAGACACATTGGGTTATCAAACTGCTGAGTTAAACCAGTCTATATATCTTAAAGTGTCTTGACTTCAACATGGAAGTCAAAAATAGGTTATGTACTTTGAGGAAGAGGTTATGTTTTTATTTTCACATGAAATGAAAAGCTATGGATTCATTCCAGGTTGATATGGATCAGGTTTAATTGGGAAGATCCCTTAAAAATCTTGGCTACAGACATAAAGAAATAAACCTAGAAAAATATGTGATGTATGTTTTACCTGCTCAAATGCAAAACAAAAAAATATCACCTTTGGCTGACTTGTATACAACACAAAGTCTATACCTGTATTAATGCAGACATGTATGTTAACTTCAAAAGTTCATATATTTTCAAGACAAGGAGACCAGACACCAATGAAAACAAATGGCCCAGGTGAACAGCATCTCAAAATGTCTCTGTTGCAGTTTCCTCTGAGTTCTACATCCAGAACAGCTTCAAGGATGTTGGCTGAGATGGTTCAGCCTCACAAACTACTCCAGTCAAGACTTAACAATTATCCTGATTTTCTCAAGTTTCCCCCAAAGATGCCAGCACCCCCAAACAACAGGAAGAAGTCTAGAGAAGACAACATCCATTTTCCCAAAAGATGGATTATGGACATTTATTATCATTTAATAAGTTGTTAGTGGTCACAGAAAAAAAAACCTAGACAAAAGAGTTAAATTTAAAGATCTCTTTCTAAAGGAAAAAATGGAATCTGATATAGAAATGATGAGATAAAAGGGTGGATTATTGAATCTACTTTAATACAAAAAACTATTAATCTCAAAATATTTTGCATTGGTATGGATTTTGGTTTATTGATACAAATTTAAAGTTAATTTTGTTATATTGTATGAATGTTTCTACTCTTGTTTAGTGTATTATGTTTATGCAGCTCATTTAAAATATAATATATAATTAAGAAATATAGATTAATAATAGTCATCTATAATAGTCAAACTTATAGTCATGTTAGGTATGTTTTCATGGTCATACACAGATATATTTAGATAGATAAATGGTATGTAAACACTTCAAAGACCTACAGTATATGGCATTTAATATATTTAAACACCTAAGGCTTCTCATGACAGTGATACATGTCTGCTCCTGACAGAATCAATTTACTTCAAAAACAGGATGACAGGCATCAAAGAACCTCCACATGGAGTTTGCTTTCTTTATGGCAAAAACTACCTTAATTGCTGACAATATACTGTCCAAACTGAACTAGCAGGATGCAAAAATAAAAAGTGACTGCCAAACTTTGCCAAGACAAGGTAGGACAATCTTTCAAAATTCCCTGCTTTTCAAAAATGTCTATCAGATATACTAAGCCAATAGGGCAAAGATAGATGCCCCAATGTTACAGAAAAATTTTGTGTGACTGTCCAAGCAGCCAGATGTCCCTATCGTTAGGTAACATTACACCCCTCTAGGGTCTTTGATAGAGTTAAAGACTAAATAATTAAAGTCTCCCCTTTACGATAAAAGGTAAATTAGGAATAAAATTTTAGACTCACAAAGATAAGATAAATAGTATTTTCTCTAAATTTGCCAAATACAAATGCACTGGATATTTTAACTGTAATTCTTATTTAATAACTGTTTTTATTATATATAATTTTTACTATGTCAAAGTTAAAACCTTCCTTTTTTTATTTAGACAAAAAGGGGGAAATGGGGAATATTTCATTACACTGTGTGAATTATGCTGTGATTGGTTTAATAAAGAAGCTGACTGGCCATCAGCTGGACAGGATAGAGTGAGGCAGGAAAACCAGACTAAGGACACTGGAAAGAAGAAGGGCAGAGTGAGAGGAATCACCAGTGAGACACGGAGAGGGAACAGGAGGTGCAAGATGAAAGAGTGGTAACTCCATGTGGTAGAATGTAGATGAATAGAAATGGGTTAAGTTCTAAGAGCTCGTTAGTAATAAGCCTGAGCTACCAGCTGAGCATTTATAATAACATTAAGTCTCTGTGTTGGTTATTTGGGAACTGACAGGTGGGTAAGAAAAGTTCTTCTACACCCTTCATTTCGAGAATGAACACATGAGTGCACACATGATCTAGAAGTCTCTTAGTTAGGCGGGGGAAACCAGGAAGCAAGCTGTCTGGTTCTTGGGGCGCTAATGAGCAATGACTATGAGCATTCTCTTTTCTCTACCAAAGAGCAGAAGGAAGGGGAAGGGCACCTTCCCTAGTTCTGTTTCTGGAATCTTCTACATATGAGAAGAGACTCATGTCAACTAATAAGGGAAGAGAATTCCACACCAATTCTCACAGACATGCTGTGGTCCTGGCATGTTTTACTACCCTGTGCTGATCTGTGTACTCTGAACAGTGGTTTGGTTTTATTTGGATTTTTGGCAGTACTGGGGATTAAACGCAGGACCTCACACGCCAAGCAAGTTCTCTACCGCTGAGCTACACCCCAGTCTTCTTTTCACTTGAGACAGGGTCTAAATAAGTTGCCCACGCTGGCCTTGAACTTGCCATCCTCCTGTCTCAGTCTCCCAAGAAACTGAAAACAAAAAACCAGGTCTGTGTCATCAGATCCCAATTGTGGATCCCATTTATTAAAAAAAAAAAAAAAATGTGGTTAAGGAGATGTGAGTGACGGGGATCCTGGCTGGTACAGGGTAGGCATGGTAGCCACAGAAGCCGCAGAGTCACCAGAAGCCAAATGACATGACCCAGGAGTTAAAGTGGCCATGGGGGTGAGGGGCAGGCAACAAAGTGAACTGGGGCCTGTGGCCAAAGGCAGCCACTCACTCCTGTCATGAAGGCTCCAAGCTGTCTGAGGAACATTCTCCCTGGGCCTGATTCATCTGGGAGCTCACAGTGATGCTCTTGCATGAGCCACTGTGTGAAGGCAGAATCTTGTCTACACTGGGAATAATACAGGAGATGGAAAAACCTGTGCCCCTTGGTGGAGGGCTGGAAACCCAAGAGAGGCTTCAGATTGGAGGAAGTGTGTCATAAGACACCAAACACACACACACACACACCAGACAAACACACACACACCACATACATACCACACACTCTCTCACACACGCACACCACACACACTCACACTCACACACATACACCCCACCCCATGTTGTTCCCTTTTTCTACAGACACAGTTAGCCCTCAGGTCCCTTGCACTCACCGTCTAGATGCTCACATGGCTCTGTCCCCACATCCTCTGGGCTGTGACTCTCCATGCCAGTGGATTCTGGAAGCCCTCTTTAAATTGCTGGAAACTTTGGGCGAGGAGCCTTATTGGAAGATGATGGACAGGCCTTGAGGCTTAACGCTCAGCTTGGCTTCACCCCCAGTCTGCCTCCTGCCCAGAGGCAAGCAAGCTCCCTCCATGCCTTCCCCTCCACCCTGGACTGCCTCCTCTGAAACCTGAGTGACAGACAAACCCTTTCTCTCTGAAGTCGCCTCTTCCAGGTGTCTGGCACAGTGAACGAAAAACCACTTATGTCTTCTGATTTTAGAAGACACAAAAATTGAAGCAATCAATGGCTGTCGGCAAGTATTAAAAGCCCGGGCCCTGCACCTCCTGGGCCTGTAGCAAGCAGAATCGTATTTCTGCCTGAAGGAAGTTCAGAAAAGCACTATCAGTGAATTCCTCCATCTTCAAAGCCGTGGAGCTTTCTGCTTCTTTCCATCAACAAACTCAAGTTTGCGTCACATCCCAATGTGGCTGCTGGAGCATCAGTCACGCTATCTGCATTCCAGGTATTGGGCACATGTGAGTCTCCACATGCCTGCTGTCCTCACTCTACCCATGAGAGTCCAGAGAAGGCCATTTATTCTTCCTGCTCTTCAGGTGAGGGAGCAGAGCAGATCACGTGACCCAACTCACAGGACTGGATCCGGCTCCATCCTCCTGCAGACTATGCAAATTCTGACTCTGGACAGGGGGCTAACCTCAACCCTCAGAAGATAGTCTTTCCTTGTTAAAAGTCGATTGATTGGAACAGGGTCTCCTGTAGCCCAGGCTGGCCCCAAACTTGCTGTGTAGCCAAGAACAACCTTGAACTTCTGATCCTCCCGCCTCCGCCTCCAGAACGCGTCACGCTGCGCGGTCTCACGTGTCCCACCCCCCCCCCACCAGGTGAAGGCTATGAGCCGTGATGGTCACCACCTCCGCGGTCCTGCCTGCTGAGGACCCAGCTCGATCTGCGCTTCCCTTTATTTTAATCGACAAGATAAGCCCGGCCCTGGGCCATTTCTGCTGGCAAGGTTTTAAATCCTCGGCTTTTTTAGGATTTACTTGTCCAGCGTCACGAGAAAAATATCACTCCGCTGGCTTGACAGACCGCACCACGAAAAGTAAATTATTTTCCTGGAAACAAGCCCAAAAATAGCTAAGCCTGGGCCTGCTCACAGCCACCGGCGGCAACAAGACTGAATGTGTTAGTTTTAAGGGTGCAAATGTGTTTGGGAATACAGCAGCTCTTCTGTGGACCCAGAAGGAAAAAATGAGTTTGCTGAGAACGCGATAAATCACTGAGGAGCAACGCAGAGCCCTTCAAGTGTGAACCAGGAGAAGCTGCCAGAGCCCTGGATCCATCTCGCACATCTTCCCAAAGGAGCCCAGAGGTGCCTTCCCCACCTGCACTGTGTTCATAACTCCCATGTCCCCCTACCACAAAGACAACATCTCCTCCCATGTCCCCCTACCACAGTCAAAGACAAGAAAGTATCATCGAAAGAAAGGCCCAGCCTCGTGTGCTGCAGAGGCCCAGCCAGGCGTGGGAAGAGACGGGGGAGTTCAAATGGTTGATTTCTCCACAGCTTTCTTTCTTCCAAGCCATAATCTAAGTAGATGACATAAGCCTCACTGCTTTTTAGTTGTTCAACCATTCTGTGTTTAAACGCCTTCTGCGCACACTCTACCAACCCCCGCCCCAGCACCATGGGCCACCCAAAAGAACCTGCCTTCGGAGCAGAGCTGGCACCCACATGGGGAACCAGTTCTTCCCCCCAGACTAGAGGATGTGTTAAGGATGCAGAGGTCAGGAAGCCCTGCGTTCAAATCCTGCCCCCACCACTACCCAGCAGGAAACATTTAGGGAAACTGAGTCTGGACTAAGTCTCAGTTTCCTCACCTATAAAATGGGGGTGACAGAGGGCCTCTTCCAGGGTTGCTGGCCCTGAAGGAGGGTGTGAAATAGCACACGGCGAGTGTTCTCTTGTACAGAGAGCGTCCTCTTGCACACCGAGCGTCCCCTTACAGTTATGCTCATTTCTTCTCTCCTCACTGTGACAGAAGGGGCTTGAGGCAGGAAGAGTTTGTGACTCTGGAGTTTGTGAGGCTACTGCCCTTCGTGGCCCAGAATAAAGCAGGGGTCCTGGCTGTGGGGACCTGCAGCTGGGACTCTGCACAGCCAAGCAAACCAAGCAGGAAGCAGCAACAAGCCAGAAGCAGAGGGAGCCTGGAACCCTGAAGTCCCATCCCTGTGGCCCCACACCCAGCCAGATCCCTTGTCTGAAAGCTTCCCAAAATACTGCCACCTTCTGGGGTCCCAGTGTTCCACACAGCAGGCCTTGGGGACATTTTACTCCGGCCATTAACACTGACCAAGAGTCATGTGCACAGTGCTCACAGAGGCATAAGGAAGGTTTTCCTAGTGTCCGCGCTTACGGATGCCAGAATGGTCCATCTCTCGGTCCAGGTGTTGCTCCTGAGGATGGAGGTGTGGCGGCTCTTGAGGGATGGAGGCCTGCTAAGGCAAAAACTCATTAAGTTGCATCTGTGTGGCTTGAGCCCTTTCTCTTGTACTTGGTAAAAAGATTGCAAGGCACGGACTACCTGACATTCAGCTGAGAACAATTAGAATTGCAGCATCCTGTATGTTCCCATGGGTTTCTGTTAAAGACACCAGTGTGTGCAGAAATGCCTGGGGCAGCCTGGAGACTGAGGTGGGAGGATTAGGAGTTCAGAGCCATCTTTGGCTACAAATCAATCTTGAGGCCAGCATGAGCTACATAGCAAAGACCTGAGAAAGAGGAGAGACAAAACCAAACAGACACAGAGACAAACAGACAGAGACAGACAGACAAAGACACAGTGAAAAAGTGCATAAGATGGACAGGATCCGAGTAAGAGTAGGAGGAGGGGCCGTGTTCGAGTGGCCAGGAGGGTCCTAACAGACCCTTTTAACAGATGGAGAACTTCAGCCATAACTGCTCAGAAACCGCACACAGAGCAGCAGGCTCTCCTGTGTGATAGGGGGAGAACCAAACTCAAACTGCACAGTAAGGTGGCAGGGACCTCAGCTTGTGCCCAGGTAAAGGTGTGGGGACAGAAATGTCCTCTGCAGACACACACCCAGGTGGCTGGTGGGAGGAGGCAACAGGATCACCCAGAGCAGGAGCTGGGATTCTGGTCTGAACCAAGCCATCACTCCTCATAATGTATCTAATCGATGACCCAGGATAAGCCCCTGCCCCTTTGAGCCGCAACTGCCCATCCACAAAATGCAGGCAGATGTCAGTTACACAGATCCCACAGGGCAGATGGGGCCAGTGGCTTTCTATACTGAACTGAGCTGGGTCCAGGAGGAGACAGCTCCAGGCACCTAGAGAGACCCACCTGTACCATGCTGTGCCCTTCCTGTCCAGACAGGAGCAGCCACAAGCAAAGACACAGACTTTAAGCTCCCAGGCCCTAAGATGAGCTGGCTGTGTACAGAAGAGGATGAGTCAGGGGCCACAGGCTGCAGGGACCATCCTGGAAAGCTAGCACAACCAAAAATGACAAAAGGCAGTCTCTTTGCAATAATTATGCACTAGTTGGTTACCTCTTTAAAGATGCTAACACCTTTCCCAAGGACTGCGGTGAATGATGCTGTCAGGAGACGGCTCTGGGACACTGCTGGCTCCCTTCACCAGACAGGGGTATATATACACACACACACATGCTCTCTCACACACACACTCGCATCCTCTCTCACACACCACACACTCTCACACATCCACACACTCACACACTTTCACAAGTGCACACACACACACTCACACTCTCATATACACACTCTCATTCACACATACATCCACATTCATTCCTTTATTTTAATGAATAAAGCTTGCCTGAAGTTCAGAGAGTAAAACAGCCACACTGGCCAGCTTTACAGACCAGGCCGTAATAACACACATATTTAATACCAGTAGCCACACTAATTTGCCATCGAAACTGGGTGGTGCACGCTTTTAATCCCAGCTCTAGAGATCATTATAAAATGGGAGGAGACAGCTCTCACACACACAGTCTCATTCTGAGATTCCTGGAGGCAGGATCACTATTTTTCCCTCTCTGAATTTTACTAATCATGCTTCATTTGGCACCCCACATTGGGCACAAAATTATGAAAAAGCCATTTGCCTGAGGCTTTTTAGTTACCAGCTCAGGCCAGAGCCTGGGTTTGGGAGCAAAGCTAGTGCTCCCAGCTCCCATCTGCCCCAGCTTAGTGTCCGTGTAAAGATGGAAAATACACAGAGAATTTGAATACCATATGTTATTATGTTGTCTTTGAATTGTTTAATTGATGAGGAAGGAGGAACAGCTGCTAAAAGACATTTGATTATAAATGCTGCTGGATTAATCCAACCTATACATTTTGAAAATTCCTTGACTTCAAAATTTAAGTCAAAAAATATGTTACTTTGGAGAAGAGGTTTTTACTTTTGTTTCCGCAGGAAATTAGAGTCTGTGAATTAATTCTTGATTAAGAAAAATAAGGTTTGATTGGCTGTGGATTCATTCTTGGTAAAGAAAAATAAGGTTTGAGCAAGAAAGACCCCCTGAAAAATCTCAATTGGAAACAGATAACTCAGATGATCCAATGTCTCAGAGCACCTCTGTTTCAGTTTCCTCTGAGTTCTACATCCACAACAGCCTCAAGACATCTCATCTTGTGTGCAGCACCCACCTTAGGTGTCAACTGCTGCGGGAGGCCTTGGTGCCCTGCCTCAGGTGTCCACTGCCATGGGAGGCCTCAATGCCCTGCCTCAGGTGTCCACTGCCACAGGAGACCTCAATGCCCTGACTCAGGTGTCCACTGCCATGGGAGGCCTTGGTGCCCTACCTACCTTGGGTGTCTACTGTTATGGAAGGCCTCAGTGCCCTACCTTGGGTGTCCACTGCCACAGGAGGACTCGGTGCCCTGTGCCTCAGGTGTCCACTGCCACAGGAGACCTCAATGCACTGACTCAGGTGTCCACTGCCATGGAGGCCTCAGTGACAGTTTGAGTACCTACTTTGTTGCCCAACACTGCACAGGTCCACCAGATATCACCATGTGCTGGCTGCAGCTTGTGCTGTGAACCCCCCACCTCCCACCCCTGCTCCATCGCCAGACAGAACCCATTTCTGCCACAGAGTCTCTGGTCCCAGTCTTCAGAGCCTGTCGTGCTGTCTGCTTCTGGTGCTGGGTCCTGAACTCTCCTCAGAGCCCCACTATGCTCCTGTCTGTGTAACCATGGCATTAGCCCCACCATGCTGATGTCTGTGACCATGGCATTAGCCCCACCATGCTGCTGTCTGTCTGATCATGGCATGACTAACTCTTCTAATAAACTTAATCCCCAACAATCTTACCCCATGTCCTTCTTGAACCCCCATGTGAGACCTCTCACTGAAGTATAGCAAGTCTTTCTCTGTCCCACAAGCCAGCTCCCAAATAATGACGTGGAAACATATTAATTAGGAACGCTCATCCTTAGCTTAGACTCATCTCTACTGGCTCTTAGAATTTAAATTAACCCATTTGTAGTAATCTACATTCTGCCACATGGCGTTACCTCTCCTCCATCTTGCACCCACCCTGTGATGCATCTGACTGGTACTTCCTGCCTCCTGCATCTACTTTTCCCGTTGGCAACTGGGAAGCCCGGGACATCGAATCTGGGTGTCTTTCATCTCTTTTGTAGCTGTGTTCCCACACATGGAATAGACACACACACACTGCAGGACTTCAGTAAGTCTCTCCTTAATGAAAGATGAAAACACTAATGGGAATGTTTTTCTAGGGACTATTTTGAATCCTCTCAAAGGGAGCTGTACCCTAAACTGATTGAAAACCACAGATCAGCTGACTCCAGCACTCAGATTCCAATGACAAAGAGCATGTCCTCCCTCCTGTGACCACAGTGGAGAGTGAGGGAAGAGACAGACTTTTCTGGGCTTGCTGACTGATAGCCTAGCTCCAGGCTCAGTGAAAGACCCTGTCTCAAGGGGTAAGGAGGTGAGTGATCGATCAGGACACCCAACAACCTCCTCTGCCTTCCACACACATACACGGACATGCACATCCTCACATGCATGTTACTTACACCACACATACACACACACATACACAGGCATGCACATCCTCACATGCATGTTACTTACACCACACACACACACACACACATATCACATATACACTCACATAAAAAAACTAACTTTAAGATGAATGTCTCCTGAGAAACCTCAGACAAAGTTGGCCTCTGGCGTACACACACACACATACACACACACACATACACATACACACGAGTAGAGAGTAGATTCACCAGACCCATGTGCCTAGCACTGTACACATAGCTCAGGTAGATCAGCAAATGTGACTGAACGCCATAGAAGCTGGGCGGAATGGGTCTCCACTCCTCAGATGAGTCTACTTAACGGCCTGGCTCAAAGCTTGAGTTAAATAAACACAGGCATGGGTGTTTTGAAAAGTGACTTGGCATAACAAATGGGGCTACAGAGAGGGCTCGTCCCTGCTTGGGTGGCATCCGAGCAAGACCATGGTTATCAGCCAACGTTTCCAAACCAAGTAGATTGATCTCCTGCAATCAGATAAACAGAGTGAGGACTGCAGAAGTCTGCGGGGAGGGGAACCATTGTGAACCGGAGCTTGCCCTGCTCCTCCTGGCTGCTGAGCCCACTACCTTAGTTAGTCATCTAACAAGAGATGATGGGAGGTGTTGGTGGCCCTGGGTGGCTGCCCACTGTTGGTTTCTTAAGATCACTAACAAAGTCAGCTCAGAAAACAACAGAAAAGCCACCCCACCCCATCTCCCATGGTGCTTTGGTGGATGCTTTTAGTGCAAGCATTTACCCTGAGACTCCAATGGTTCCTTGTGGGTGGCTCCAGATGCCCCCTGAGGGGGGCAGATAAAGGCTCCCAGTGGACTCCCCCGCTTTTTTAATTTTCCCTTGCAGGTGAGAGGCTTGAAGGAGAAAAGGCATTAAAGCAGGAAAGATGTAGGAGCAGAGTGGTCCATGTACAGAGGAACTGGAAGCGTGACAGCTGTGTCGGGAGGGAGAGAGGCTGCGGCTGACAGAGGAGCAGCTCGTGCCCAGGGGGTCAGCAAGTTGGTTTTTGGTTTTTTTGTTGTTGTTGTTGTTGTTGTTTTTATTTTCTTTGGTAAGGGATTACAAGGGTAGAGTGAAAATATGGAAAGACTGGGAAATGAGTGAGATTG
The DNA here is from genome assembly GCF_903992535.2 of Arvicola amphibius. Classification (NCBI taxonomy): domain Eukaryota; kingdom Metazoa; phylum Chordata; class Mammalia; order Rodentia; family Cricetidae; genus Arvicola; species Arvicola amphibius. The sequence goes on from NC_052051.1 coordinate 10,355,839, forward strand.
GAGTGCATGACATGAGATTCCCAGAGAATCAATTTAAAAGATTATGTTTAAAAAAAAAAATTGTGCCACCAAGCCTCGCATCCTAAGTGTCTTAACAGTGGCTATATATAGGATTGTGTGTGGAATTACTCCACTCAAAGGATATAATTTATAACAAGGTTTAAAGATTAAGCAAAGTTTTTTTAATTAAGTACAAAAATACAAACTAGTTTCTATAGTGATATTTCATTTTTATTTTAATAAATAAAGCTTGCCTGAAGATCAGAGAGTAAAACAGCCACCCCTGGTCAGCCTTACAGACCAAGCAGTGGTAAAAAATGCCTTTAATCCCAGTAGCCGCACTAGTTTGCCAGAGAAACCAGGTGCAGTGGTGCACACCTTTAATCCCAGCACAAGAGAGGAACATAAGATGGGAGGAGACAGCTCTTCTGAGATTCCTGGAGGCAGGGCTGCCATTTTGGTCTGAGGTAGAGGTGAGAGCCAGTGGTTGACTGCTTTGCTTTTGGCCTTCAGGCTGAACCTCAATATCTGTCTCTGGGTTTTTATGAATTGTGCTACAGGTTTCCTTTTTTTAAATTAATTTTTATTTTATGTCTGTGGGTGTTTTGCCTGTATGTATGTATGTTTACCATGTGTGTGCAGTGACTACAGAGGCCAGAAGAGGGCACGAGATGCCCTGAAACTCGTTACATATGGTTGTGAGCTGTGTGTGAATGTGTGTAGGGAACTGGACCTGGGTCCTCTGGAAGAGCAGCGAGGGCTCTTAATCTGAGCCCTCCCCAAAACACACCCCTTTTGAGACAATCTTGTGTAGTTCAGGATGGCCTCGAACGCCAGGTGTAGTTGAAGCTGACCTAAAGCTGCCGCAGCCTCCTGAGTGCTGGAATAATAAGTGTGCACACCACACCCAGTTTATCAGATGCAACCCAGGGCTTTGTGTGAGTCAGGCAAGCACCCTACCAGCTGAGCTACATTGAACCTTGTGTTTTTCTTATCTTGAGGAACTGTTGTAGAAAGTTTGCTGCTCTGGTTCAGGGAAGGCTGACAATGGCAAGCCCAGCTAGGCTGCCGCCCTGAGCGGGCTTGTGGAAGACATCTCTAGGAGAATGTGCAGCATCTCTCCATGCAGTTTTTTACCTTCTCAGTTGTGTGGAAGTTCCTTCGCTCACAGAAAATGCAAACTGGATCCCAGGGTGAGGGCCTTTCTGCGTCTCCTCATCCTACGGTCTTTCCATCCCTCCACAGCCCCTGAGGCCGCCTCTGAGGACAGGGAAGGGCGAGCTTTGTCCTCCCAAAGACTCCAGGGGTTGGGGAACACAGATAAGAATATTCTGTTAGGAGTGTCACCCTGGCAGAGGAAAACCCTACCAATGGGCCACAAACAGAAAGAGCCCTGTCAACATTTGGGGATTCAATTCCAAGATGATCAAAAAGTACACTGAGTTAACAAAGCTGTTTTCTTTTCTTTGTTTTCAGTTTTTCAAGACAGAGTTTCTCTATGTAACAGCTCTGGCTGTCCTGGAACTCACATTGTAGGCCAGGCTGGTCTCGAACTCACAGAGATCTGCCTGCCTCTACCGCCCGAGTGCTGGGACTAAAGGCATGCACCACCATTGCCTGCTGTTTTCAGATCACCAACAGTAATTGTGCAATAAGTATTTTACACTACAATTATTTAATTATTCTGTGTGTGGGTGAATGCATGCCACACACAGCACTGGGGTGGGGGTCAAAGGGCAGCTTGCCAGAGTGTGTCTTTTCCTCCTATCGTGGGTCCTGGGGATCGAGTTCAGGTCATCCATCAGGCTTGGTGGCGAGTACCTTGACCCACGGAGCCATCTTGGCTACCCCACGCAATATATTTTGGATACATAAATTTATAAACATCACCAGATATTAAGTAGCGCAATGACCATGAAAACTGCAATAAATAGGAAGTGTTTTGTATGAATTAAGTTATATAAAAGTAATAAAAACATAAGAAGAAGAACAAATTCAAAACTGAATAGAAATAAATTCTTTTTGAATGTTTCTACATTTTTTACTGAACAAACCAATTAGCTTGTGTGGAGCAGATAATAAGCCAATCAGATCAATATAAACACGACCAAGCGTCCAGTGTTAAAAATCCGTCTGGTAGGCTGGCAACAGTGATTCAGCTAAACTCTCTGTCACACCAGTGTGTGGCTCCTTACAGAGCTGGCTTCATCCTCCCGTGGCGGCTTTCCTAGAGCTGTCCCTGCCTCGGTCACCAGTCTTCGTCTGAATCCATCAAGCAATACGACAATTCTGTTTTGGTTTCTCGGTCAAGAATCATATGACTGTAAAAGCCTTGTGGGGAAACAGGGGCAAGAAGCCGAGTCAAGAATATGATGCCCAGGTTGCTGACCTTCCTTCTTTCTGTGCCGATATCGCACCCGCCAACATGGTGAACATTCCTAAGACCCGCCGGACATTCTGTAAGAAATGTGGCAAGCACCAACCCCACAAAGTGACCCAGTACAAGAAGGGCAAAGATTCTTTGTATGCCCAGGGAAAGCGGCGTTATGACAGGAAACAGAGTGGCTATGGTGGGCAGACTAAGCCTATTTTCCGCAAAAAGGTGAAAACTACAAAGAAGATTGTGCTGAGACTGGAATGTGTGGAGCCCAACTGCAGATCGAAGAGGATGCTGGCTATTAAGAGATGCAAGCATTTTGAACTGGGAGGTGATAAGAAGAGAAAGGGCCAAGTGATCCAGTTCTAAGCTGATCTTGTTATGAAGACAATAAAATCATGAGCTTTCACTCAAAAAAAAAAAAAAGAATATGATGCCCATGATGGGGAACAGAAATAAAATTTTAAACAAGAAAAAAATTTTATAATTTTTATGAAGAGGGAGAGAAATAATGGCCTTGAGGATTGAGGACTTAAGCATTTGGGAGAATTTTGAAACAGAATCTCTTATAGCCCAGGCTGGCCTTGAATTCACTATATAGTCAATGATAACCCTAAGCTGTTTTGTTTTGTTTTTTACTTTATTTTTTTAAGAAACAAGATGTTTTGTTTAAAAAGGAAGTACAGAACACACTGTAAGGGAAGGGTGGGCTTCTTGGGCTAGACCTTGAACTTCTGATTCTCCTGCCTCCACCTCCTGATCTCTGCGGTCACAGGTGTGCACTGCATCAGGTTTCTGCAGAACTAGGTGGAAGTCAGAGCATCCTGCAAGCTCAGGGATCACTTTATACCCTGAGCCATGTCCCCAGTCCCGTAATAAAATCTGATTCTCAAATAGAACTGCATTAACAAAGAGGCAAAGGCAAGCAAAACAAAGTAATACACACAAATATCCACATACATGCATATATGTGTATATATGTAAAACTGTGATGAGACCGAGGGTCTGACATGTCAGCTTTTAATTGATTTTGAAAGAGTATACTAATCATGTCATAGATGAATTCCAAGTATCTTCTTTTTTTTTTTTTTTTTTTGGTTTTTCGAGACAGGGTTTCTCTGCAGCTTTTTTAGAGCCTGTCCTGGAACTAGCTCTTGTAGACCAGGCTGGCCTCGAACTCACAGAGATCCGCCTGCCTCTGCCTCCTGAGTGCTGGGATTAAAGGCGTGCGCCACCACCACCGGGCTCCCAAGTATCTTCTAATGCAAACTTTTTCAACTGTTAAAAAACTACGGGCCACGGCCAGGTGTGGTGCCTCACGCCATTAGTACCAGCACTCAGGAAGCAGAGGCAAGCGATCTCTGTGAGTTTGAGCCTAGTCTGATCTATTGAGTGTCAGTACAGCCAGAGTTACACAGTGAGAGCCTGTCTCAATCAAAACAAAACAACCGTGGGCCGTCAAGAGGGCTCAGCAGACAAAAGGAGCTTGCCTCCAAGCCTGATAACCTGAGTTCGATCCCTGGGACCCATGTGGGAGAAGGAGAGAACTAACTCCCAATTCAGAGGCTGAGAGCGCCTATTGCTCTTGCTGGGGTGTGGCAGTGCGTGTCTTTAATCCCAGCACTGAGAAGAAGGCAGAGGCAGTTGGACCCCTGAGGCCAGCCGGGCCAACATAGTGAGTTTCAGGACAGCCAGGGTTTCATAGAGAGACCCTGTCTCAAAAGAGGGAAAAAACAAAACAAGCAAACAAATAAACAAAAAACCCACATGCTCTCTCAAAGAGAACTCAAGCTGGGTTCCCAGCGCCCACGCCAGGCAGCCCTTGCATCTTGCCACCCTGCTACCGGTTTCTCCCACGATACCTCCGTCTGTCTCAAAGCCTTCAGCCACAGCCCACTTACAGAGAACTTTTACTAGGCCCACGATGGAAACACAAGCTTTGTTTCAGCACATGTAATCCCCCCTCAGGACAATGAAGGTGAGAAAGGGGTGTTTCAAACAAGACATCTTTTGTTCAGTTTGGATTTTTAATGCAACGTGAAACCCTCCTGGGTACCTCAAGATGGAAATAACTCAGCTCCCAGACTTTGGAAGATGCCAAAATAACAGTACTGTATTTTTTTTTAAATAAAAAAAAACCACAACAGTATTTTGGTGCTTAAAAATAGCATAGTATACCAGAATACCAAAAAGAGGAAATTTTGCTGCAATCATTAGCCCAGTTGCTAGGAGACCTGTGCACAAGCCTGAAGCAAGGGCACAGGTAGAGAAGGGGAATTCACTTTAGCAGCCGCGGGTGACAGAGGATGGCAGGCAGTGTCCTTAAGAGTCTGTACCTTAGAAAGTGGTCTGAACTCCATCCTGAACTGGGTGTCCAAATACTCCTCTGTAAGGATAAATTATCCACACCACTCTTTGACCTAACGCTGTGTTCGCTCTGCAACAGCACACAGAGACTCTCCCGGTCCATGGGAAGACGGTCTGTCATCCCAGCTACTCAGGAAACTGAGGCAGAAGGACTGAAATGCTGGGAGCCAGCCTGGGCAATTAAGTGAGGCTGTCTAAACAGAAATAAACAAAAACGGGGCTAGAGATGTAGAGTCTTTGTCTAGGATGATCAAGGTTCTGGTCCCATCCCTAGCACCTGAGCATGTGTGTTCTTACACACGTGCACACACACACACATACATACACACTCTCTTGTTGGGTCTAATTTCTGCCCATGGGCCAGGAAATAGTGACCAAAATTATAGTTTCCAGCATTACACTACTGACCAATAAATATGACAAGAGAAACAGGAGCCGGTTCTTGATAAAGAGGAAAAGAGCAGAGTGTGTGTGTGTGTGTGTGTGTGTGTGTGTGTGTGTGTGTAAGTGTGAATGTGTTAGATGTGTCCATATGTAGTGTGAATTCTAGTTGGTCTTAACAATACAAACCTGGAGTCAGATATTAGGGGGTAAAAACTGAAAGAACAAGCAGCAGAGCAGCTAGTCACAAGTTCTTACCTCTACTGAATCCTCAGACAGCCATCCTGTGATGCGGCGAAGATTGGAAATAACCAAAAATAGTCCTTTTATAATTATTCAAGTTTAATACAAAGGGAGATAAGGGAACTTACAGAACCAAGGGTCCAGCGGAGTGAGCGCGGGGCAAACGAACGGGCGGCCTTCCGGCTCCCCAATCCTATTTAAGGGGCATGGCTACCCCGCTGGAGCAGCCACGCCCCTGAACGCAGGGATTGGGCCAGCTGCCCCAACAATCCTGTCTCTACGAATCCTCAGACAAAACACCTCAAGCTCCTGTCTCCTCCAACCTTATATTCCTCTCTCTGCCCAGCCATATCCCTTCCTATCTCCACCTCCCTAGTGCTAGGATTAAAGGCATGTGACTTCCAAGTACTGGGATTAAAGGTGTGAGCCACCACCACCTGGCTCTATTTCTCTTTGAGATTGGATCAACCTCACATAGCCCAGGGTGGCCTTGAACTCACAGGGATCTTTCTGCCTCTGCCTCCAGGGTGCCGGAATTAAAGGTGTGTGCCACCACTGACTGGCTTTAATTTTGCTGCTTCTTCTTCTCCTTCTCCTTCTCCTTTTCCTTCTTCTTCTTCTTCTGTTGTTGTTTTTGAGACAGGGTTTCTCTGTAGCTTTGGAGCCTATCCTGGAACTCACTCTGTAAACCAGGCTGGCCTCAGACTCACAGAGACCTGTCTGCTTCTGCCTCCCGAATGCTGGGATTAAAGGTGTGTGCACTACTGCCTGGCCTCTAAGTAACTAGTGGCTCACTCTACACTCTGATCTTCAGGCAAGCTTTATTTGTTAGATCACAAACAAAATACCACCACACCCATACACATTTGTGTTTATTTGTAAAGGTCAGAAGTTGGCTATATCGGCTTCATTGCTCTCCACCTTTTCTTTCTTCCTTTCTTCCTCCCTTCCTTCCTTTCTTTGTTTCTTAAATTAGGGTCTCACTCTATAACCCTGGCTGACTTGGAACTCACAATGTAGACCAGGCTGGCTTTCTGAGTGCTGAGAATTGAAGTCACTCTACCTGTGTATCAAGTTTCAGGTCAGCCAGGGCTACAAAGTGAGACCTTATCTCAAAATTTAAGTAAGTAAAATCTTTAAAAAAAAAAACGCACCAGGATAGAGGATAGGATACTACAAACACCCCTCCATCAGATTGGCAGCATGGAGGTGTGCTGCCCACCTATGCTGGCAAGGCCATGGAGAAACAGACCCTCAGACATTGCTAGAGAGATCTAACAGCATGGCCCAGAGAAAGGAGTGGGCACATCTCAGAAGCCACATGCAGTCACTCTGACTCAGCGATCCTGCCTTTTAGTAGCACACACTGTTCCACCAACAGCAAAAGCGAGTGTATGCAGAAACACCAGGGAAAATGAAACCCAGAGGCTCCTAAGCACCCATACCCAAGTGCATGGGTTCGTATGAGCAAGCCCCAGGACTCGTGGTCAGGAGCAGAGCAAAGTGCAAAAAAACCAGTGGGTGTTTGTTGTAAATGTGCATGTGAGGATTATACAGGTGTCCATGAGTGTGAGCGTGTGTGCAAATGTGCGTGTTTGTGTGTTTAAGTATATGTGCGTATGTGTATATGTTGCTAAAGTTCCTTCTCTGGGGGAGATGTAAACAACGTTGACCCCACATCCTAAGGTCCCAACAACAAACTAAAGTATGATTCCACCAAGGCTCCCCCAGGCAACCAATGGGTTGATCAGGCTTTCTTATGGCACAGGTGAGGGGTGACAGGCAGGAGCACGGTGACCTTCTGTACCCAGGAGGGATGACAGCTTCCCCAGGGCTGTGTAGGTGGAGTTCCTTCCCCACTTATATACTGTAGTCTATATACTAGAGCCCCACCATGTACAATTAGAGCAGAATTGCATACAGACGTTTGGGAGGGGTGGCTGCATACACAGGTAAGGCTCCCATAACCCTCCCCTGTTCCTCCTTCCATGAGGGAAAGTTACCAGTCCATAGGCCCAGCTGAAATGATCTTTTGCAAGCAGGCTCAGTCATTTTCCTGAAAATGGAGGCAGTTTAGCTCAGAAGACAGTGGGCACAACAGTATGGTGTGTGCATGTGTGTATGCACAAATGTGTGTGGCAGAAGACACAAGTGTTTTGTGGCAGGACCTCTTAATGAGCTGCAAATGTGTGTGAGTGCATCGTGTGGTATGTGCACATGTATGCAGAAGTAGTGCATAGATGACTATATGTATGTGTGGCTGTATATGTGCATGTGTGTGTGCATGCATGTGCGTGATGGATTCTTATAGCATGATGCACAGGAAGAATAAACCAGAAAGTAGTGGGAAGTTTTTGTGGGAGCATGTGGATAAAGAGGGAGGCAGAGGGAAACTGAAGGGGACTTCAAGGCCACCTTTCTATACAGTTTTTGGGTTGAACCATATAAATTAAATAAGAGGAAGGAAAAGCCACCCCCAAGACTTAGAGTAAACAGAAGTGGGGTCTCTGCCCAGCCCAGCTGCAAATATGGACTTTACGTTCAATAGAATCACTACATCAGAATTAATTTTGAGCATGATAATTGTGTGTGTTATATAAGAATGTTCTCGCTTTTAGAAGCCCTGAGACTGAGGTATTTATAGGTAAAAAGATACAGTGTCTTCACGCTGCTTTCAAACACTTTGGAAAAATACAAAATGTCAAATGCCAAATGGTGAGCCCAGATGAAGGCACAGGGCAGTCATTAGACCATCTTCTGACCTTTTCAACACATTTGAAGTGTGTCAGGATAAGTTTTGGAGGATAATGAGCTGAGCATGCAAATCCAATTGCAGACAAGGGTCGGGGCCTCCCAAGGCGAGGGGTGAGCTGCCAGAGTGCACAGCACGGCGTACCAAGCACTGTTCATGGTTCTTCCGTGGAAGCGTGGCTTCACACGGCATCAGTGGAAGCACGCCACTCGTTTACCCATTTAAACCAGGGTGAAGACGCAGAAAACAATCTGTAAACTAGTAATGCTGGTGATTAAGACCCAGCCCTCCCCCCCTCCTGAGAAGCTACTTGGCAGAGCTTTTCAAAGTCTCTGTCCGAGGTCACCCACCCTTGCCCAGGTGTCCAGCTGACACATAAAGACCATCTGTGCCATTAAGATTTATTTAGTAACCCAGGCACAGCGTGCGGAATGAAGCTGCTTGTGCACAGGGCTGTGTCTCTGTACACATTGCTGGAAAGGTTTGGAGAAGCCGATGCTTTTTTTCTAGGAAGGAAAATCAAGTTGCTGCAGTCTTGGGCTTACCTTGCATCCTTTTGCTCTCTGTTGATTTTTTTCCATAGGAATGTGTTAACTATATAAAATTTGTTTCATATGTAGTGATGAATAGTAGGTGAATGGATGAGTAGGTGAGAGAGAGGACAGACAGACAGATGGATATAGCGATGGAAGGGGTAGGTGGGTGGGTGGACAGATGAATGGGTGGGTAGCTGGGTGGGTGGATGGTTGGGTAGGTAAATGGAAGGTCTGATGGCTATGTGGGTGGCTGAATTTATAGAGGGATGGACAGATGGGTAGGTGGATAGATGGTGAGTAGGTGGATGGATTGATGGATAGATAGACAGGTGGACAGATGGATGGTTGGATGGATGGGTAGGTGGATGGATATTAAGACAGATGATGGGTAGATGGATTGATGGACAGACGAGCGAGTGAGTGCGTGGGTAAATGGATGGATGGGCTGACATATAGACAGAAGGATGGATGGATGGATGGATGGATGGATGGATGGATGGACTGATGGACAGATGGATAGATAGATACTTACATATGTATGTATGTATGTATGTATGTATGTAAGTATATACATAGATGATGGGCAGATGGGTGGATAAATAGGTGCAGAGATGGGTGAATAGGTAGAGAGAAGGATGGATGATGTGGTGGTTGGAATGAGAACAGCACCCATAGGTTCATATACTTGTTGCTTAGTCACCAGGGAATGGAACTGTATTGCTTAGTCACCAGGGAATGGAACTGTTCAATAGGATTACAAGGGTTAGGAGGTGTGGCCTTGTTGGAGGAAGTGTGTTACTGGGGATGGGCTTTGAAGTTTTGAAAGCTCACACCAGGCCCAGTATCTGTGTCTCTCTCTGTCTCTCTGTCTGTCTGTCTCTCTGCCTCTCTCTCTCTCTCTCTCTCTCTCTCTCTCTCTCTCTCTCTCTCTCTCTCTCTCTCTCTCTCTCTGCTTGCAGATCAGGATGTAGTTCTTAGCTACTTCTCCAGGAGCATGCCTGCTTCCAACATGCTACCTGCCATGATGATGAAATTGTAAACAAGCCTCCAATTAGATGTTTTCTTTCATGAGAGTTGCCATGGTCATGGTGTCTCTTCACAGCAATAGAACAGTGACGAAGACAGATGTTCAGATGAATGGGTAAGTGTAGGCAGAGACTGCTCATTTGTTTCCCAGCCATCTGGATGCAAACAATCACACAGAAACTATATTAACTACAACACTGTTTGACCAATAGTTTATTCATATTTCTAGCTTTTACATCTTAAATTAACCCATTTCTATTAATCTGTGTAGTGTCATGAGGCTGTGGCCTACCATTAAGGTTCCATTTGACAGCTGGTGTCTTTCTCCTTTGGCAGCTACATGGCACCTCCCTGACTCTGCCTACTTCCTATTTATATCTCTGTTAAGATTTCCCACCTGGCTTTACTCTACTAAGCCATTGGCCAAAACAGCTTCTTTTTTTGTATTAATTAAATCACTGCTTGTCCCATTAGCTCTAGCTTCTTATTGGCTAACTCTTACATTTTAATTTAACCCATTTCTATTAATCTGTGTATCGCTACATAGCTGTGGCTTACGGGGTAAAGTTCCCAGCATCTGTCTCTGGCGGGGCTACATAACTTCTCTCTGACTCCACCTTCTTCCTCCCAGCATTCAACAAAACAGCTTCTTTAATAACCAATGGTAATAAAACATATTCATAGCATACAGAGGGGACTCCCACATCAGGTGAGTAGATGAACAGAGAGGCAGATGGACAGGTGAATGGATGGATGGATGGATGGATGGATGGATGGATGGACAGACGGATGGGTGGGCAGGAGGATGGATGTTCAGATAGATGGTAAGTAGATGGATGGATGGGTGAATGAGTGGGTAGACAGATGAACAGATGGATGGGTAGATTGATGTTGGTGGGTGGACAGATGGATGGGTCAGTGGATGCTAGACAGAAAAACCAGTTTACACCCAATTCCAATCCCAGTCATTTGCTCTTCAATGCCTCATCCCCTCTTCAATGACAGAAACAGCTGCTCGGAGCTGCTCCTGCTGACCTAAGGCCACAGGCTGGCTCTGTTCCCTGCTCAGGTCTTCAGTTTACAACTGGAAGCTTCTCTGTTCTCCCCTACCTGAATTTCAGGAAGCTCCTCCTCCCACCTCTGCCCTGAGACGCTTGCAGCTCCCTGTCCAGTGGCCCAAGTCAAAGGGACTTGTGTGCTGACTCTAAGGCCTATTCCCCTTCTCTGCAGGGACAGCGCCAGGCTGCGGCAGATCCCTGGGGTGACTGAGATGGCTCAGCCTCCAGCACAGAGCAGGCTTCCGTTCATGCCCCTGGCAAGTCTTCTGAGAAGCTGCCAAGGCCTCACAATTCCCTGGAGACTGCCTGCTGACAAGCTTTCAGTGTCTCTGTGGTAATGTGCTTTATATGGCCGTTCCTTTCACGTCACAGCCCCAAGGACCTCATCTTCCTGGCTGTTACCCAGGCAATGCTCTCAGGACTCTAACTCCTGCAGAAGGCAAAGGGCAGGGTTCAGAAGGCTAGGGCCTCTCCCTTCTGTTGCTTGACCCCTTCGGGACTGGGAGACTCAACTCTGGGGAGACACACTGTTAGTACAAGGTCAGCCTCCACCCTGGCATGGGCCACATCCCAGAAAAGAGTACAGAGAAATAATAACAAGAAGGGCTAGGGAGCCGGCTCTGCAGATAAAGTATTTTAGTACAAGTGTGGAAATCAGATTTCAGACCCCTGGAGCCCATGTAATTGTCAGGCAGATGTGGTAGCCTGCCTGAAATCCCACAGCATGGGAGGCAGAGACGGGATGTTCCTGGAGTCCTGAGCTAACTAGCCCGACTGGTCCTACCAGTGAGCTTCAGGTTGAATTCAGAGATCTTGTCACAGTGAATAAGGTGGAGATCAATTAGGGAAGACACTAAAGTTAACCTCTGGCTTCCACATCAACTCCCACAGACATGCACACACAGTTACACACATGCACACATAGCCACACATGCGCACACACAGCCATACACATGATGCACCTAGACACCCACATTCACTCATGAACACGTAATTCTCATAAACATGCACAGATGAAAGAAAGGATGGAAGGAAGGACAAATGAACAGAGAGAGAACACAAGGGAACCTAGCTTTCTCTCCAGGACAGCAGAGAAGGTATGGGCTATCCACGCCTACACTGGTTACTTTTCTCCCCTCTGTGAGCCAGCCTCTGATAGAAATAGCTTACAGGAAGAAAAGCTTGTTTAGGTCCATAATTTCAGAGATGTGGGTCTCTCATGGTGGGGTAATATGTGGTAGCTCACATCATTGCAGGTCAAGATCCAGACAAGGGGTAAGGAGTGTAGCTCAGTTGGCAGAGAGCTCACCTAGCATACACAAGGCCCTGGGCTTCAGTGCCAACCCCACTAACACCTGTTAGTCCCAGAACTCAGAAGGTAGAGGCAGAAGGATAGGAGTTCAAGGTCATTCTCAGCTAAACGGCAAGTTCAAAGCCAGCCTGGGATACATGAGACCTTGTAATAATAATAATAAGTGCTTTAATATCTTCTATGTCTCAGATTCCTACACATGCAGTACACACATAGCAATCGCATCTGCACCAGCCCGTGGCAGCCTCCCGCGGTCCATCACTCCTGGGGGACAACGTTCACTTTAACTGGATGGACTGCTGTGGTTTAGATGTCTGTCCTCTCAAGAATTTGGGGATAGCCAGAGTTGGTGGTTCACACCTGTAATCCCAGCACTTAGGAGGCAGACGCAGGAGGATCAGAAGTCCAAGGTCCACCCTCAACTACATAGATAGTTGGAGGTCAGCCTGGGCTACGGAGACCCTGTCTCAAGAAAAAATAAACAAATGTGGAATTCACACTTGAATCCATAATCAGAAGGAACCATGGATTAGCTCGGAGCTGCCCTGCTCTTGCTCCCGCATCCTCGAGGGTAGGCCCAGGATGCACTCTGCCAACCTTCCAGACACCTGCCAATCCAATCAAGCTGCCAAGATTAATCATGGCACCTCATTACCATTGATTAGTATGATTACCACTCACAGTGTTGTGAGTTTGACTTTCTGGGACACCCACAACCAGTGTTCCTGGGAGGAAGCCTGGCTTCTGGGACAGGCAGGATAAACTCTGGGGTGATCTTTCTGGTCTTAGCACTCGCTCTCTGCCTTCCCCCGCCCCCCGCCCCCCGCTATCACTGCTGGTGTCCATATTTTACTAAGTTAGGGCAGACTTCTGTAGGGTAGCAGAACCCTTAGAATGAATGTGCATTATAGAAAGGATTTCTGACATAGGCACTGGGCGGCCCAGCAATGGCCGCTGGCATTCTGGAGAGCCTGACAATCCAGCATGCCGGTGGCCATTGTTGGGCCACTAGGCTGGACCCCCAGCAGTTGCAACCTGGCAATGAAGGCCTGAATTCCTGGGGAGCTGCTGGTCTTCAGTCCATGCTGGAAGCTGAGGAAGCTGGGTTCTAATGGTTGCAAAGGATCGTGGTGGCAGCAGTGGGGGCCATAGAGTAAACTCAATCTAAAGCTAGGTGGGGAGGCAGGCAAGCTGCTTCCTCCTCAGGTCTCTGCATCTGCCCACCAGAAGGTGTCACCTACTATGAGGAAGGTCTCCCCACTTGGTAAATCCTTTCTGGAAATGCCCTCATTGTCCTGCTAAGAGTTGTGTATCTTAGCTGATTGATTCCACTCCACTTGAAGACTGTTCCGTTTGATACATGGGAAACCAAGGCTCAGCAAACCTAGTAGCCTGCCCAGGTTCACACAACTGAAAGATGAGAGACAGAAACTGACCCCAGGGGCAGTCTGAGTGCCCAGTCCATGGCCCTCGGGGTCTTACCAGGCTGTGATGGTAATCTCCATTGTCTACTTGACAAGATTTAGAATCACCATGAAAACACACCTCTGGGTGTGTCTGTGAGAGAATTTCCAGAGAGATTCCTGGAGGAGGGAACCCCACACATGACTGGCACCATCCCATACACTGAAACCCCAGGCTGAATCCAAAGAAAAGAGCCAGCTGAATACTGTAATCCAAGGCTTCTCTCCTGCCCACCAAATCCTGAATAATCACTCACTCAGAGGCTTAATATTACTTATAAATGCTTGGCTGATGGCTCAGGCTTACTATTAGATAGCTCTTACATTCAAATCAACCCATATTTTTTACCTATGTTTTACCATGTAGTTTGTGGCTTGTTACATCATTTTCTACATATCTTGCTTCCTCAGTGGAAGACTCCATCCTCTTCTCCTGTATCTCTGCTTAGATTTTCTGCCTGACTTTATCCTGCGTTGCCATAGGCCAAAGCAGTTTATTTATCAACCAATGAGAGCTGTACATATTCACAGTGGTCAGAAAGACCATCCCACAGCAGAGTACCTGCCTCCCTCTCTCTCTACTTCCCTGCTATGGATGCAATGAGACCAGCTGCCTCATGCTCTGCCACCATGCTCTCCCACCACAATGAACCATGACCCCCAAATAAACCCTTTCTTCTGTAAGCTGCTTTTCAATTAGGTGTTTCTGACACAGCAAAGAGCAAAGAAACAGGTGCCACCCACACACACACAGCCTTGTCCCTGTTGGCACAGCAGATGACCTGGTACTCTTTCTCAACCAGAAGCCCCCGGAGGCTGAGAAGGGAAAATGGAAGACAGATATTGTATCCACAAGAAAGTCTGCATCTCTCAGCTCAAGAAGCAGGTGCCGCCCGCCCAGCCTGCAGGAACGTAGCAGACACAGCCAGAGTGCGGGCTGTTTCCACGTGAAGAGAAGGAGACCCAAGGGAAAAAGGCTGCTTTTATGGGTTTTGTTTGTTTATGTTCTTGTGCATGTCTTTGTGTGTGCAGGTGCCCATGGAGGCCAGAAGCATCAGATTCCCTGGGATTCTCTGAAGCTGGAGTTATAGACAGTGGTCGGCTGACTGGTGTGGGTGCTGGGAACTGAACCTGGGTCCTCTGCAAGAGCAATGCATGCGCTTAGCCCCAGAGTCAGCTCTCGATCCCCTTCCTACTGATTTTTTAATCACATCTGTTGCAGGGAGCGCAGGGAGGTCTTCACATAGTCAGATTGTGAACTCCTCTCAGTTAAGGGTTTGTAGCTCTCTCCTCTCTTTCACAGCTTGCCTGGCATTCCGCACACAAGAGGACCTGGCTGTGTGGCTCACACTGACCCCTCAACCCTCTTTGTCTCCAGCCTGGACCCAGTTCTGCCGCATTGCAAGCCCTTTCCCTTGGACGCTGGCACTGAGGGTGTGGGTGGGTTCCCTTCAACAGCTCTTGCCTCCTACCACGGCTTCATCTGCCGATCACAAAACCATGCAAAGCTGATATCCTCCAACAACCTGAGCAATTTGGGCTCAGGTTTATTCCAGGGCACTTCATTATACATGCATTATACATTATACGATTCCCAAATCGTATGTGTGTTGGACATGGGTGGGAGGGTGAACTTTTTGTCAACGGTTTGAAAAGTGTTGGAGTCTCGCTATGCATTTTGCAGGAAACTTTAGCATAAAGAATGTCTTCTAGAACAGGAAAAACAGCTTAGGCTTGAGGAGACTGGTAAAGTACTTGCCGTGCAAGCATGAGGGCCTGAGTTCACTCCCAAGAATCCACCGAAAAAGAAGCCCAGGGAGGCTAGAGAGGTGGCTTGGTAGTTTAGAATATGCCTGCTGCTTCTTCAGTTCCCAGCTCCCACATTTGGCAGTTCATAGCCACCTATAATTCCAGCTTCTGGAGTTTGAACCATGGAGGGTGTCTGCACACATGTGTGGCACACACACACACACACACACACACACACACTAAATGAATGAATGAATGAATATCTTAATTTTACCAAAAGAAAAGAAACCCATAGTTGGGGCTGGGATGGCAGAAACGAGCAGAACCCTGGGCTCCCTAACCAGCTAGTGAGCTAGTCTAATAATGTCTTACAGAGCAGCAAGAGACCCTGGTCCCAAGCACAAGATGAATGGCTCCCGAGGAATGATAGTTGGGATTATCCTCTGCCCTACACGCACAGGCGTGTCTTGTTTCTATATTTTTGGATCTCGACAAGTTGAGTTAGTAGCGTTTCTTTTTCAGGAAGTCCACAGCCTACAAAAGTTCAATAAATAAGAATTCAGAGTGCAAAGTGAATTAGCATTGAAAAGCGTGATTGGTTCCGAGAGCCACAATGAAGTATCCTGGGGATTTTGACAGAGAAGTTAATAAAGAGGGAAAATTGCAAAGCAGAAGCCTACACTACATTTCAAATGAATTTTCCAGTAAGTACGCTGAGCTGCTGGGGGTGGTGGAGGATAATAATCACATTATTTATGTCTGACTTCTCTGTCGAGAGCCGGAGCTGCACTGATGGGGCTGAAGGGGCTTTTAAACATGAAGGCTTTCTCCAGAATATCATCCTTCCGGTTTGTTCCAGTTTGCTTTCCGCTGCTGGGATAAACACCATGACCAAAAGCGACTAGGGAAAGGGAAGAGCTTATTTCATCATACAGGTTATAGTTCACCCTGGAGGGGAAGCCAAGGCAGGATCCTGGAGGCAGGAATTGAAGCAGAGATGAGAGAGGAACACTGCAAACTGGCTCGCTCAGCCTGGCTCGCTCAGCCTGGCTTGCTCAGCTACCTTCCTTATTCAGCCCAGGCCCACCTGCCTGGGGATGGCACCGCCTACCTTGGACTGAGACCTCATATAACAATTAGCCATAGAGAAATACCTCACAGATAGGGCTACAGGCCAATCTGATGGAGGCAAATCTTCCGTTAAAGGTCCCTCTTCCCCAGTATGCCAAGGTGACAGCAAAACTTACAAGGACAACCGTTAACTATCTTCAGGGATTAGAGGTGACTCTGGATAGTGAGGGGATCTGAATGAGAATGACCCCCATAGGATCCTGTGTTTGGATGTTGTCCCCCAGTTAGTGGAACGGAGGTGTGGCCTTGTTGGAGGAGGTGTGTCAAGGAGGGTCGGCTTTAAGGTTTCAAAAGCCCTGGCCAAGCCCAGATTGTGTCTGTCTCTCTGTCTGTGTCTGTCTGTCTGTCTCTGTCTATCTCTCTCTGTCTCTCTCTCTCTGTCTCTCTCTGTCTCTCTCTGTCTCTCTCTCTCTCTCTCTCCCTCTCTCTCTCTCTCTCTCTCTCTCTCTCTCTCTGCTCTCAAAGGTAATGTCCCATCACCCAGCCTGTCTGCTTCTGCCATGGTGATAATGAACTAAATCTCTAAAGCTGTAAGCAAGTCCCCGATTAAATGCTCTCTTTTATAACAATCGCCGTGGACATGGTGTCTCTTCACAGCAACGAAACAGTGACAAAGACAGAAATGTTCAACGGCACGAGCAACAGATCAAAAACCAAACAATTCTCCCCACATCTAGCTCGGCGAACCAGCAAGGTAGTTTATCTCCCAACTCCAGAGGGTGTGTTTCCATCCAGAGGAAGTGGCCGCGCCGTCCAGGTGAGATGACTTGACACCAGGTATCCCCTGAATGACTTTTCTCCGGCTGGTAGGTCCAGTCGTTGAGAGGTCAATATATGGGGTCAGTCTTGGGTGCACTTGTAATCTGACGGCAAGGCTGGGAGGTAGGGCTTTCCTACGGAGCAGGTCATCTGGGAGTGTGTTCTTGTGAGCGAGCTCCTGCTCAGCCCCTGAGCCAGCTCCTTTGCAGCTGCCCTGAGGTGGTGACTCCGTTCCGACACACCACACCCTGCCTGCTATGGGAGTTTTCCTTTGTCGCAGAGTCAGCCCACCAGGGACTGAAACCCTGAACCGAAAGCACCCTTCCCCCTAGCCTGTCCCTCTCAGGTATTTGCCACAGCCACGGAAGACTGGCACACTCTCACCCACTTACCATTTAACACAATCCACATCAAACTTCTTCTTGTTTATTTTGTTTTGTTTTTGAGACAGGGCTTTTTCTGTGTAACAGCTCTGGCTGTCCTGGAACTAGCTCTTATAGACCAGACTGACCTCAAACTCACAGAGATTCACCTGCCTCTGCCTCCTGAGTGCTGGAATTTAAAGCATCTGCCACCACCGCCTACCAAACTCCTTTTGTTTTTTAGTATTTATTTTTCTTTTGTTACATACAGTGGCACATACCTTTAATCCTGGTACTCTGGCAGGCACATCTCTGTGAGTTCAAGGCCAGCCTACTCTACCTAGCGAGTAGACCTACAAGACACCAGAGATGCATAATGAGGGCTTATCTCAGAGAAAGGAAAAAGTTTATTTTTAACTATGTGTCTGGGTGTGGTGGGATGTACAAACACATGTGTGGTAGGATGTACATACATGTAATGGGATGTATATACACATGTGTGGTGGGATGTACATGCACATGTGTGGTATGATGTACATACATGTAATGGGATGTACATGCACACATAGTGGGATGTACATACACATGTGTGGTGGGATATAGATATACATGTGTAATGAGATGTACATACACACGTGTGCTAAGATGTACACACATGCGTGTAGTTGCCCACAGAGGCCAGAAGAGAGCATCATATCCCCTGGAGCTGGAGTTGCAAGCAGCTGTGATCTGACCAACACGGGCACTGGAAACCAAACCAAAGGGTCACAAGTGCTCTTAGCTGCTGAGCCATCCCTCCAGTCCTAGGATTCTTCTTCTTCTTTTCCTTTTTTTTTTGTTTTTTCGACACAGGGTTTCTCTGTAGCTTTGGAGCCTGTCTTGGAACTAGCTCTTGTAGACTAGGCTGGGCTCGAACTCACAGAGATCCACCTGCCTCTGCCTCCCGAGTGCTGGGATTAAAGGCGTGCGCCACCACTGCCCGGCTCCTAGGATTCTTTTTGTAGTACACTTGTTAAAACAAAAGCTGGTTTAAGAAACAAACCTTTAGGTTGCTGCTCAGGCATGGGGCCAGAAAAGTCAGGATGAAGACAAAGCGCAGAAAGCTGAAGTTTGCAAATTGTCCTAGGAGAATTTTGATGGAACTTTGTAGAAACTGCCATGGGTATTATTTCCCTTTAATTGAATTCCTCTGAAACCCATCTCCATTTCCAGTACCTCATCACGGCAGGCACTAATACAGATTGGCTGGATAATTGAGGAAATAATCAATCAATAGAAGGCGCTTACCGTAAGATCTGCCAGTTTCTCTCTAATTAATCCAGTTCATAGCAACAGAAACATCTACCCCACATAAGTGAGTATGTGCCACAAGCCATGCCCAGCCTGCCTGCAACGGTCTAACATGAAATGCTCCCACAGCCTCACGTATCTGAACACTTGGTCCCTAGCAGTGGCACTGTTTCAGGGGTTTTATAACCCTTGAGACATGAGGCTGAGCTGGCAGAAGTGTGTCACTGGGATGGGGTTGGGGGAACTTGAAGGTTGAATTAGCCTCTGCATTCTGCCCTGGCTCTCCACTTCCTGATTGGCCAAGAAATGAGAGGACTCAGACATTCTCCTGCTGTCAATGGTGGGTTTTTTCTTTTTTTCCCCTTTGATTCTTTTAAAGAAATATTTATTTATTTATTTATTTATTTATTTATTTATTTATTATGTATAAAATATTCTGTCTGTGTATATGCCTGCAGGCCAGAAAAGAGCACCAGACCCCATTACAGATGGTTGTGAGCCACCATGTGGTTGCTGGGAATTGAACTCAGGACCTTTGGAAGAGCAGGCAATGCTCTTAACCTCTGAGCCATCTCTCCAGCCCCTCCCCTTTGATTTTTTGAGGCAGGGTTTCTCTGTATAGTCCTGGCCGTGCTGGAACTCAAATTGTAGACCAGGCTGGCCTCAAACTCACAGAATTCCAACTGTCTCTGCCTCCCAAATGCTGGGATTAAAGGTGTGTGCCACCATCACCTGGCCCTTCCTGTCTTAAAATTGCTTCTGTCACCGGTTTTTGCGTGGTGATAGGAAAAGAATCTGCTAGACCACTTTAAATGGGCTGAGACCACATTAGCCACAGCTGGGCAATGTCATCCACTACAAAGCCTGTTCTATCACAGACTAGTGAGCAAGCAGATGCAGTGTGGGGACCCTTCGACCCCATCCTGAAGCAGGAAAATCAGCAATGGAAGCATTGTAAATCCAGACTGAAAAGAAGCATGCCAGCCTGGCCCTTCTGGAGGCTCAGTGGGGGAACCAGTCCCCCACCAGCTTTCACACAATCTTGGAGGCGCCCATATTCCTAGGGGCAGCTGTGATCTATCCTCCCATGTTGTGCCTCCCGTTTACACAGTTTTTTTCAGGCTCTGACCTTCCTGACTCCCTCCATCAAGAATGCGTTTGGTGATATTGTTGGGGGTACAGGGCGGATTCCAGTGCAGTGAAGCTTAATTCAGAGAACTGGAGACTCAATGGACATTCAAGTCACTCTGGGCCACTACCTCCCAGGTTCATTGTCTGGGGACCAGGAAAAACAACAAGAAAGGACAAGGACAAGCAAAACTACTGAGGTAGAGAAGCAGCTCCCTGGGAGGGAGAGGGTAAGGCCTAGCCTGGGCCTTGAGGGCACAACTGCTGTTTGATAAAGATTAGATCAGTGAGGATGGCCTCTTCAGCTCAAGATCCCTGACCCTGGTGCATCAGAGAACACCCTCTGGGTGATGAAGGCATCCTTCAGCCGTGCAGAAACCATGGAGACTTCACACACATTTGAAAGAAGTTAAACTGTCTCAACGAGGGCAGGTGTCTCAGACCTGTCATCCCAGCTTCTTGGAAAGGTGAGGCAGAAGGATCAGAACTTCAAGGCTAGCCTGGGCTACCGAGCGAACTGAAGGCCAGCTTGAGCAAATGAGTCAAAGTCTATCTCAACGTCCAAAGTAAAAGGGGCCTGTGGACAGAGGTCAGTAGCAGAGCATGCGTTTAGCTGGAAGAGGTCCTAGGGTCAATTCCTAGTACCCACGACATACACAGCACACACATAAAAAGCCATGTTTGAAAAATGAGAGTCAAGTGAGACAATAGATGAGCTCTTGGGCTCTGTGCAGACAGGAGGGTGCACGTGACTTTAAGACTCAGACATTCAGAGCTGGAGAGATGCCTCAGCAGTTAGGAGCACTGGCTGCTCTTGCAGAGGAGCCAGGTTTGATTCCCAGCACCATGTGGTGATTCACAACAACCTGCAACTCCAGCTCCAAGGGATCCAATGCCCTCTTCTGGCCTCCTCAAGCTCTGCTTGATACACAGACATACAAACAGGCAAAACACCCATACATATAAAACAATAAAATAAACAAACTCAGATACTCAACCAGTGTTACCTGAAGGACAAGAAGATGGGACTAACCCCTGTCAGGTCTGAAGGAAACTCCATCTCCCCACACTCCAAAAGGCAAAACGCTACCCTCTACCAAAGGGAGCCATTTCCCTTTCCTCTGGCAGAAGGGAAGTGTGGTACTTATTAGCATATTAAAGTCCAAGCAGCTGTCAGGCTCCCTTGGTACCACAAGTACCTGCTACACATTTCAAAGTCCATGTTAGCACCCTAGCCCTTCTCACCTCCTTCCTACCCTCAACTCCTTTCAGCTCATGCCTTCTCTCTCCTAATTCATCTTTCTTACAACCCTGATACTGCTGTATTTCCCCTATCTATCTATCTATCTATCTATCTATCTATCTATCTATCTATCTATCATCTACCTGTCTGTCTGTCTGTCTAGCTAGCTAGCTAGCTATCATCTATATCTCTCTAGCTATCATCCATATTTATCTATAATCTATATATATATCATCTATATCTATCAATCATCTATATCTATCTATCTATCTATCTACCTGTCTGTCTGTCTGTGTCTGTCTAGCTAGCTAGCTATCATCTATATCTCTCTAGCTATCATCCATATTTATCTATAATCTATATATATATATCATCTATATCTATCAATCATCTATATTTATCTAGTTATCATCTATATCTCTCTAGATATCATCTATATCTATCATCTATATTTATCTATAATCTATATAAATATCATCTATATCTATCAATCATCTATATTTATCTATCTATCTATCTATCTATCTATCTATCATCTATCTCTATCTGCACTATGGCTTTTCTCACTGTCTTCTCTATTCTCTATATCCCCCCCCCCGATTCTCTCCCCTCTTGCAGACAGCCCGGGTCTAGTCCAGTCTGCTGACCATGTCCAGTCTACTTCCTTCGCCCCCTGCTCTGGATTCTTTCAGTTGCCTCTGACTCTCTCTCCCTTGTTACCAACAATAAAAACCTTCCCCTCAACCATACCATGGCATGGCGATGTCATCAGTTTATATAACCACAACCTGTGTCCACAGCGAGATTCTGTTTCCAAGGTGTGTGTGTGCGCGCGCGTGTGCACTCATGTGTGTGTCTGTGTGTGCGTGTGTATGTACAAAAAAGCTGAGCAATTAAGTATTTGTTAATGAAATGGAAAAGACAGTGTAAAAGGAATGAGGCCAAATGATACCCTGTGGCTCTGAATTTACAGTATGAAACCATGATTAATTTTATGCATTTATTAAAAATATGTATTCCTGTCAGGCCTGGTAGTTCACACTTTTAATCCCAGAACAAAGGAAGGTGGATCTCTGAGTTCGAGGCCAGCCTGGCCTATGTCACGAGTTCCAAGCTATCCAGAGTTACACAGTGAGACTCTGTCTCATTCGTTTATGCCTAAATCTGTCCTCAGCAAAGACCTGGAAACAATGGCTGCCTTGTAACCTCAAACCCTTTGTACGAAAATTATGGTCACTAGATGTCACAGTCACACAAGAGGCCAAGGTTCCGGGTCTCAGATGGGAAAGGGACTCAGAAGTCTGAGACCAAGAAAACTTTGGCAAAGGACAGCCAGCAGGGGCAGCTCTTCAGGGGAGGGGACTTGAGGAGTGACATGGGAAAGATGCGACTATGAGAAAATAGAGGTGGGGCAAACGTGGAAGAAAGGATCTCAAATGGAGGGTGAGAGACCCTGGTGGGCAGGGTGCAGGGACAACTATGCACCTGGAGAGAAATCTGGGTTCCCTTTCTAAGAGGCAGCTGGAGGGCGAGGCATAAAGTAGTCACCTGGTGCGACCAGAGCTTTCAAAAGATTCCCTCCAGCTGCTGAGGCAACAGTTACTTGCAAGAGGCAAGAATGACTGGGCTGGCAACATGGCTCAGCAGGCTAAAGGGCTTGCGGTCAAACCTGACAACCTGAGTTCAATCCTCAGGACCCAACTGGTGGAGGGAGAGAAGTCACTCCTGCAGGTTATCCTCTGACCTCCACTTGTGCACTGTGGCATGCACACACACACACGCCACACACACAGACACACACACACACACACACACACACACCAAATAAAATATACTTCTAAACAAAGAAAAAGCCCTTCTCTTCCTGGTGTCCCAGTCAGACCCAGCTGAGCCCACTGCTTCTCTCCAGGGTTGACCACAGTTCCTTCACATTCTTCTTCTCAGAAGCCCACAGCCTGCCTGCTCCTCACCCCCCACCCTTCAGGAAGAGGTGAAGAGGGCAGATTGGCACCAGAGGATTTCTGGGGTCCAGGCCTCATCCCACCGAGAGCTGAGTTCTGGGACCTGCAGAGGAACAAAACCGTCGCTCAAACCACATCCCCCAAAATCCAGCAGGAGGCTTGGCTCACAGTAAATGTTCAGTGAAGGCTTCCAAAGGTGTGGAGAGGTCAGCGAGCACACAGACTATTACCAGCGCTGACAGCTCACGTTTTTCTTTCCCTCAAAAAACTGTGCTTTCCAAAAGCCACACACTTGACCACTGAGGACAAAGTATGTCAGTCAGTCAGTCTATGAGCCAACAAACCACTCACACACAGGGATTCTAACAGGATGAGCAGTTGAAGTGGCTGCAGAGGTAGCCTGATGTGCTTCCGAGCCAGGAAGGTGAGATCCCAGTGTCCTGGGTCTCCACATTGAGATTTTTCCCCACTAAGTCAGCGGGCTCCACACTGCATAGAAGAGAACTAAATTTGTCTCTGCCGAAATGAAAGGAGGAACTGATAAGATTACTGCTTTCATGTTTTTTTCTTACTTCAAAGGAAGTGCTTGGCAATAAGTGGAAGATCCAGAAGGCAGTGAAGGATGCAGTTGACAGGATGGGGGTGGGATGAAAAGCCAGTGTGCAAATTGCTAGAGACTCACCCTGGGTGAGGAGGAGGTCGGACGTCAGCTACACTGGACACTGAAGGGGCCACCCCACCCACCCCCTGCAGACCCCTCTGCAAGGCTCTTTGCCGCAGCTACAGGTCTCCTAGGGTCACACACAGGGAGGCAATCGCTTACCACCAGGGCTGCCTGGAGCATGAAATGAACCACTGTGCAATCTCTTGTCAACAACACAAGATATGCTCAAGTTCTGCCCTCCTGGCTCCCGGGGATCAGGACAGTGGGGGGTCAAGACAGTGGGGGGATCAGGACAGTGTGGGGGTGAGGACAGTGGGGGATCAGGACAGTGGAGGGTCAAGACGTGGGGGGGGGTGAAGACAGTGGGGGATCAGGACAGTGGGAGGTCAGGACAGTGGGGGGTCAGGACAGTGGGGGGTCAGGACAGTGGGGGATCAGGACAGTGGGGGATCAGGACAGTGGGGGGTTCAGCACAGTGGGGGATCAGGACAGTGGGGTGTCATGACAGTGCGGGGGATCCCTCATTCACCCATTCATCTTACAGCTCTATTATCTTTGCATTGGTGGAGATTGAGCCCAGGGCCTCTTGCATGGCTAGGCAAGTTGTCTACCACTGAGATACAGCCCCAGCCCTAGTGGTTTAAATAAAAATGTTCTCTGTAGGTTCATAGGCTCATGTATTTGAATAGTTGGTCCCCAGCTGGTGACACCGGGGAGGTTATGAAGGCTTTAGGAGGCGGAGCCTTGCTGGAGGAAGTACACATCTGAGGTGGGTTTGGGGTTTGTAGCCTCACCCTACTTCCTGTTCTGACTGCTCAGCCACCCACACACCCCACTACTTGTCAAGATGGACTGTATCAATCTGGAGCTGTAAGCAGAAATAAATCCCTTTTCCCCTAAGCTCCTTTTGGCCATAATATCTTATCACAGCAACAGAAAGTATTCGATACATTGGCCTCTGGTATTTTTTTCATCTCAGAAAGTCTCAAGATGTTGGCCTTGAACTTGCCCCAGTCTCCCAAGTAGCTAGGATAACAGACAGGCCTGTGCTACCAGGCTTAGTCATGCTGCCAACAGCGATTGAGCTTTTAAGTTCCCAGCACCATACTAGACCCAGGAAGCAACTGGGAGGAGGAGCTCATCATCCTGGAAGCTGCTGAGGCTGAGATCAGCCCTGTGTGCAAACACTGGCCTCCCACGAGGTTCAGGGACCTTCAAGGAAGAGGAAATGGGAAGACTGTAAGAGGCAGAGGCGGAGGGTAATGTGACAGGGTAGCTGTATCTATGAACTCACAGCAATTGGGACAGCATGCACAGGACCTGCTCAAACTCAAGATGGACAGAAAAAATCTCACTGTGGAGTGGGGAGTAGAGCACAGAATCCCACCGTGGATGGAGTGGGGAGGTGAGAACAGAATCCCACCGTGGATGGAGTGGGGAGGTGAGCACAGAATCCCACCGTGGATGGAGTAGGGAGGTGAGCACAGAATCCCACCGTGGATGGAGTGGGAAGGTGAGCACAGAATCCCACCGTGGATGGAGTGGGGAGGTGAGCACAGAATCCCACCGTGGATGGAGTAGGGAGGTGAGCACAGAATCCCACCGTGGATGGAGTAGGGAGGTGAGCACAGAATCCCACCGTGGATGGAGTGGGGAGGTGAGCACAGAATCCCACCGTGGATGGAGTGGGGAGGTGAGCACAGAATCCCACCGTGGAGTGGGGAGGTGAGCACAGAATCCCACCCCCACCTGAGGAGCAATTAGCATTTAGTAGCTATGGGGAGAGAGAGGGCCAGTTTTCTTTCGTCATAAGATGCCTGATGGGTGGACCACACATCAGGGTAGACCCTGCTCCCAAGTGTATGTAGCCAGGCAACACAAACTAGAATTGATTTAGAGAGAGAGGGGAGAAGAGAAAGAAAACTCCCATTTAGGAGGTAAGAGAAGGGCACGTGGAGAGGCCGGATCTGGGAGGAGTCAGAAGAATGAATGTGGTCAAAGGATGCTGTATTAAATTCTTAAAGAGTGAAAAAAATTGAAATACGGGGTCTCTCACTGACCTAGAACTCACGAAGTATGTCAGGCTGGCCAGGGCTCTGCCTGTCTCTGCCTCCCGAGAGCTGGGATTACAATTACAAGCAACCACGCCTGGCTTCTGTTTTTGTTTAATGTGGGTTCTGGGGAACAAACTTAGGTAACTTTACCAACCGAGTCACCCCCACATCCCCTTAGCAGAATGTCCTCAGCATTCATGTGGGTTTGTTTGTCCAATTTGTGATGTGGTGAGGATTTCCTTCCTTCTGTAGTCTGACTAATCCCCAGGGCTCCAAATCATTCACAAAGAACAGCAACGGCAGCTGCTCTTTGCTGTGGAAAGAAACATGTTCCCACCTTCAAGGATATTCACCACAGAACACCCCCTAAGATGGCATTGGGTGGTAGCACACGCCTTAAACTCAGCCATTGGAAGACAAGGGCAGGTGGATCCCTGTGAGTTTGAGAGCAACCTGGTCTACATAGTCAGCTTCAGGTAAGCTAAGGCTACAAAATGAAACCCTGTCTCATGATGATGATGATGATGATGATAACACTAACAGCAATGAAATACAGTCTAGAACAAAGGAGCTACACTGTGGTTCACAAGACACAGAGAAACAAGAGTCCCATGGAGGACTATTTCCCAGTCTGGTGCCCGCCCCTTTTGATTGGGGTTTATAAGGATGGCGAATAATAAACTTGGGACTTTTTTATTTTTACAGTATCACTGGAAGCCTTCCCAACTCTATCTTTTGTCTCTTGTCTATTTCTTTTCTCAATCAACACTTGCCTTCTCAGGAACTAACGGACCAGTCAGGACCGGACAAGGGGGATCTCCTTTGGATTTGACTGGGAAATACAGTCTCTCCCCACGAGTCATGGGGCATAGTTTACCATAAACGGGTTAATTTAAGTTATAAGAGTTAGGAACAAGCCTAAGCTATAGGCCAAGCTTTCATAATTAACAAAAAGTCTCCATGTCATTATTTGGGAGCTGGTGGGACAGGTTACATCCAGAGTGATGTACCAAGGCACAGTGAGACCAAGCTCAGCAAATACTGCTCAACACAATGAGAAAGTGGGGGGTCAGGCACGGGGGGGGGGGATCTGGAGTGACATCTTTAAAGGGGGAGCATTCCAACCGAAAGCCCAGGAGGAGAAGCAAGAGAACCCTCACACAGTACTGGCAAACGTTCCAGAGGTTAGAATGGAGGGAGCAGGTCTGTGGTGCTTGGCTTTCTGAGGTTCTAAAAAAGAAAACTGCTCTAACATCTGGGACCTGTCAGCTCTGCCTCTGCCAGTCAACCGCTGTGCAAGCCTTTCAAGTCTCAAGACCTCTCTGGACTTCGTTTCATCATTTGAACACAAGAAATAAGTTTGAAAACACAACCTAGAAGCTGGTCCAACTGTGGCATCTGGGAGGGGGGCGGGATTTTGACAGGCCCAATCGCTAAGAAACAGAGCCCAGGAAGCAATCCCCAGGGGTGGGGGTGGGGATCCCAGGCCACAAAACTCAAGTCCAGCCAAGGGGATGAGAGCAGAGGCTCTGATGCCCTGGCAGCCTTGTGACTGCCAGATGAAGATGTTCTGTGTCTCCCTCCCGTCTGCGGGCACAAAGCGAGGTGGCAGGCGCCCAGAGCGCTCACTTGCTCGGCTCGCTCACTCTGCTGTCAGCAGCCCTCCGCCACTGCGGCCTCAGAAATAAATGGGCCCGTCAGCCACTGAGGAGGTGAACTCGGGCTTTGAGATGGAAATGAAATAAGAGGGAACCGAGCCCAGAAACGATGCAGAGGAACGGAGGGAACGAAAATCTTCCACTGCAGCAAAGCAGAATGATCCGGATGGCACCGGGGAGCTGACCTCGGATGCAGGGACCTGGGCACAGAGACGGTGCCTGGGCCCAAAGGGGTTGCACCTCTGTCACCTCATCGCCCCTGTGGGAAGGACCTGCTATCTTTCTGTGCTCTCCACTCCCAGCTGGCAGTCCCCTGCCTCATATGCCTGCTCCTTACCGACTGCTCACCGACTTCAATCCTGAATTGAGGAAGGAGAGCCTCGGGCCTCTCCTCCACGGGGAAGGAAGAGAGATGGTGGCTCTGGAATACAGCAAGGGAGAGGGCAGCTCTCCTCGAGTTCAGGGTTGGGGAGGAGGAACGTGAACACCCAGGTCCTCTGGCCCGCCTGGCAACCGCAGCTGTGTGTCTAGCTTCGCCATCCTGACAGTAACCAGCCTCTACCCTGTCCAGAAGATAAGGAGAATAATAAAAGCTTCCTAGTGGGGTCAGAGATTTAAAAACCTTAGAAGAGGTTCGGGGAGATGGTTTGATGGGTAGTCGCTTGCTACCAAGCCTGATGACCTGAGTTCAATCCTCAGGACCCACGCAGCGCAAGGAGAGAACTGAGTCTTGAAGTTGTCCTGTGACCTCACAAGCACGCTGTGGCACACACATACCCGAGCACACCCACGGGAACACAAAAATAAACAAATCTAAAAACTGTGTACATCTGAGAACAAAGGGTAGTATCAGTAGTACATGTCAGCTCTCTCTCTCTTTTTGTTTTTGATTTTATTGTTTGCTTGTTTGCAAGATTTCTTATTTTTTAATTTGGTTTTATGTGTATAGGTGTTTTGCCAACATGTGTTGTGCACAGCGTGTGTGCAGTGTCCATGGAGGCCAGAAGAAGGAATCATCTCTTGGGACTGCAGATGGTTGTGGGCTGCCATATGGACATTGGGAATCAAATTCAGGTCCTCTGTAAGAGCAGTCAGTGCTCTTAACCTCTGAGCCATCTCTCTATCCCTGTTGGGTTTTGAAACAAGGTTCTATGAGGTAGCACATGTTGACCTGGAACTCCTAGGCTCAAGTGATCCTCCTGCCTCAGACCCTCAAGTAGATGGGACTCAGGCTTAGGTCTTTCTTCTGTAAAGTAACACTCTGTATTCCAGTTCCTTAGGGTTATCTCTGCGTGGAAAGGCAGACCACGTTAAGAGTCAACTGAGATGAAACACCTGAGTTTGCTGAGACTGTATGTACCGAGCAGGTTCAAAGCAAGCACCCTCATGTCCAACCTTCCCCTCCACCATCCTGACAGTTCTCCAGGCACTCCCCCCCTCCCGCACAGGACATCACTTGTTCAACAATGTAGATTGGTCTCTCTATCTTAAATGCCACCAGTGTCTAATCATTATCAGTGACTTTTCTGAGGCAGTCCCCTCCAGAGCCTGTACGTCAAAAGTCTAGTCTGATTAAGTCTCTCTCCCTCCATGTGTTACTGAGGACCAGGCAGGAATCTTCTTGGTACAAGAACCACAACCTCCCAGTTGAGCTAACACTCTGGGCAGATCATACCAAAGCATCCTGAAACACCAGCTGGTGATGAACTCGGGCTGGGCAGGTGGAGCCCTGAGGGCTGGAGCTGGGGAGGAAAGCTGAGGAAGATGTGGACTTCAGGAGTGAGGTTGTCAGACAGAAATCATAACCCCAGGAGGGGACTGAGGGAAGCAGAGAGCTCCCAGCTGGGTCCTGAGAGAGGGCTCCCAAACGCTACAGCAGCACTCTTTGGAGGAGGATTCTGTTCAGAGGGCCATGTGGCTGTTAGCATCTGGAGTCAGCACTGGAAAGGCTCACCTGTCACAGGGCTCTAGAACATCACATCTCACCTCCAAGCCACCCACTGCACAGACCACGCTCAGCACAGGATCCCTTGGGGCCATCTGGGCTCTTACAGTCACATGTCAGTGTCCTTGGGGCTACAGATGTAGTCAAGATGGGGCTCAGTTCTTGCCATGATAGAGGTCCTTGGGGGTGTCTGTCAGATGATCCCATGAGAGAAACTAAGGGATGAAGAGCAGGACCATCCCATGCCTCCCAAAATGAATGCTGCCAAGAGAGGGAAATGAAAAAAATACAAGTGACATCCCTAAATGGCTGGGGTAAGCTATAGATGGAAGTTTCTGTCCTGCCTGGTCCCTCAGCTGTTCAGTTCCAAAGAAGCACACAGACACTTATATTAATTATAAACTGTTTAGTCTATTAGCTCAGGCTTATTATTAACTAGCTCTTACAACTTGAAGTAACCTATTGGAGACCAGCTTTGATAAAGATATCACTTACCAACATAAGGGAATGGGGATTAGAAAAGTTAGTAAAGAGTATAAAGAAGTGAGTGATAATAATAAAACAGAAAACATAAGATAGTACCAGGAGAGAGTTCCAGTGAATATTGAATTGCCCGTGTTTAATTTCTATTTGCTTAAAATACCCCAGACCCCAAAAGGCAGGAGTAAGATTTTTTTTAAAATGCATTAACATTATATAAGGAAATACCAGTTGAAGGTTGAGGGCTACATTTTTAGTTAAACATTCTGTTGCTAGAACAAGACAAGTAATGCTCACACCCTAAACTAAAATATTCTGTAGGCAAACCACTCCCTGGGTGGAATCCAATGTTATCTCCTTAAGAGAACTGAACCCTTAGTTGGATCCTTTGACTTTTGTTTAAGGTAGAAATATATCTACTTCTCTATTCCTGAAATACAGGGGCTGGATACAAGCCACACCTGTTGACAATAACCTTGGGAGAGCCGACCTCTCTGCTCTAAATCTAGGTGGGACTCAAAGGTCCCACCTAGAAAGAGACAATAACCTAGAAGGACTAGAAGTAAGTTCCACTTCTCTGACCTTTGCTCAGGGTGGAATGGCAACAACTTTGAGCAAGCTGAAACTCTCTGACCTTCAGACAAGGTGGAAATAGGCTCACATTTTTGGGCCTCCACATTAACCCATAATGTTTATCTATATTTAGCCATGTGGCTTGGTACCTTTTCTCAGTAAGGCATCCTCATCTTGCTTCCTCTGCTTCTGGATGGTGACTGCATCTCTGTCTTTCTTCTTCCCAGAATTCTCCTAGTCTAGTTGCCCCACCTATGGTCAGCAGTGCCCAGAGAAAGGTTCAGTGTATCTGTCAGAGTTCTAGTGTGCCTCTTGGATCATTCTAGAACCAGAGTCCAAGGTTAACAATGCCATTGGGAGCTATGTGTGAGAGCACAGACTAGATCTAAACTTGTTCTCCTGCATCCAGCCCAGCCTTGCTTGCTTGTTTGTCTCAGTTTTGGGGAAAAGGTATCTCTATGTAGTCCTGACTAGTCTGGAACTCCCTATGTAGACCAGTTCACAGAGATCCTTCTGCCCCCAGAATACCCAGTGCAGGGATTAAAGACCTGACTGTCACACCTGGATATAAATAGAGTTCCTTTCAAGGAACCCATGCAGGGACTAGGGAAATGGCTCGGGTGCTCTTGTTTCCCAGCATTCACAAACAAGGAGCGCACAATTGCCTGTAATTCCAGCTTCAGGGGATCTGATGCCCTCTTCTGGCCGCTGTGGGCACCTGCACTCGCATGAACATACATACAAAAACATAAATAATTTTTTAAGATATAGGGAAAATAATTTTTTTAAGATTTATTTTTATTCATATTGGTGTTCTGCCTGTGCGCCATGTGCATGCCGTACCTGCAGAGGCCTGAAGAAGGCGTCAGATTTCCTGAAAATGGAGTTATAACTGGTTGTAAGTCACCATGTGGGTGCTGGGAACTGAACCCAGGTCCTCTGCCAGAAGAGTAGCCAGTGCTCTTGACCCATAAGACACACACACATATATATGTGTATGTATAATGTATATATGTGTGTGTGTATGTGTGTGTGTGTGTGTGTGTGTGTGTGTGTGTATGAAAGGGGGCCTAGGCATCTAGGCATGGTGGTAACCACCTTAATCCCACCACTCCCAAGGCTGAAGCAGACAGATCTCTGTAAGTTCCAGGGTAGGTTGGTCTACATAGGAAGCTCCAGGACAACCAGGACTCAAGAAAAAAAAAAATGAAGACTCCAGGCAAGAGCTGGGATGAAGCAATGAGGAAAAGTAACCTTGTAGTCTCTTTGACAGAACTCATTAAGGAGAATCAATAACATCTCGATACAATTTTGTGTTTGTTTGTTTTTCCATGGCAGGATTTCTCTATGTAGCTCTGGTTGTCCTGAAACTCACTCTATAGACCAGGTTGGTCTCAAACTCATAGATCTGCCTGCCTCTGCCTCCTAAGTGCTGGGATTAAAGGTGTACGTCACCACTATCCAGCACAATACAATATTTTAAAATATCAAAATTAATGTCAAAAATAATCCATGATGGGCTAAATGTCAAGCTTTCAATAACTAAGTGATGGCATGTCCTTGAGGGACGTAGCCTCACACAGCGCCCACACCTACACCTGGCCTGCACGAGGGGTCTCAAGGTGACAAAGGAAATCTGTGGGATGATGACCTCTTAGGGCAGAGGAACAGGGCTGTCAAGAGTCAGAAGCACAGAAAGGGGACAGAGTGACCAGAGGACAGAGTCTCCCAGAGAGAAAGGAACCTTGCTCTTCTCGCTGGCTCGCCTCAGCAGACGGCTGTTCTCTTACAGCAAGCTGTACCCCTCACGTTCCCAAATAAGACCTTCGGGGTCTTGGGCTCTAGCCTCTTAGAACTCACAAGTGTAATCTTTTCATCTCAGGCAGAGGACAGATGAGAACTTCAGGCAGCTGTAGATAACCCTTGCTGTCTTGGAAAACCAGCCCAGACTTGGTGACTGCTGACAGTGGCTAGTGGCTAAGAAGCAAAACATTCTTAACCCGCAGACAGCAGCAACCTTTTAAGGCACGTTCTGAGGCAGCACTCACGCATGTCCCGAGCCTGGAGGGGAGTGCTGTTTGGTTTTCAGTGCGAGTTAAGATTTGGGGGATCAGTTTGGCCTGGCTTCAGCTCTGGCTTTGCCATCTACCATGGGACTCTAGATCTGCCAAGATGACCTATACCAGCTCTGGCTCCTGGAAGCGGGGCAGTAACTTAAATGTAGGCTGAGAAACAAACCACACTAGTATTGCTTCCTTAAAAATGCTGGCTAGGGAGGCAAAAGGGCCAAGAGTTCAAGTTCATCCTCAGACGCGTATCAAGTTCAAGGTCAGCCTGGCCTTCAAGAAACCCCATCTCAATAGTCATTTTTAATTAAATTTTAAAAACAAGCATTATGATAATGGTGCACACCTGTGATCCAGCACTTGGAGGGGGATGACAGAAGGACCTGAAGTTCGAGGTCATCCTTAGCTACATAGCAAATTCAGGGCCAGCTTGATTCACAAGAAGCCCTTTCTCCAATGAATAAAAACAACAAAGAATGCTCGCCAGATCTGCTAGCTTTTCAAAAGAAAAAAAAGTGTCATATGAAACCTCGGTCTTTTAAATGTTGGCAATCAATTTCAAAATTATTAAAACTTAACCCAGAGAGACAAATAAGACAGGGATGTGTGCCATAGCCGTCTGCTGATCAAGTGTGTGCCTGTTCCCTGCAGGTCACACCAAGCTCAGAAAGCCCTCATCTTTCCAGAAAGCCCTCTCCAGCAGCAGCAGCAGCAGCAGCAGCAGCAGCAACAGCAGCCTTCTCCACAGGACAGCTTGGGCAGCGATGCTTCTTAGGAGGGTGATGGAAGCAGGGAGAGCCGAGGATCTGGAAGGCTCCACAGGAAGGAGGGACTGCAGAGAGGGATTCCTTAAAAGGATTTAGGAGGATTTTACTGGACGTGGTGAAGCCCAGTGGGGGATAAAATCATAAATTCACCTCTGAGAACAGCCTGGGTCTGAGACTAGATGAGGGTAACAGGGAAGGAGGGAGTCTGCCCCTGCTGTTTCCGGTCTTCTCTGCAAGTCACCCCAGCACCAGATCCAGGTGTCTGGTGTCCTGACAGGCCCACTCCACCGGCATAATCCCTCTTCCTTCAGAGGTGGCCGTGAGGCCCCCTGGTCCTAAGCATAAAGGAGATAGCATGAGCCTCACAACCCATCTAAGTGTTTCTGGTGAGCTCTAAGGTCAGGCAGGGATGGGCTGGACTGAAGTCGTCAAAATCTCAGACCAGGGAACTTGCTAGAAGAGCCTCAAGCAGAGTCTACTGGTTTTGAAGAAGTTTCCAGAGGACTCAGACCACAGGGAGGCTTTAAGAACTACTCATATCCTGGTCCTGTGGTCCTCCATCAGGACAGCAGTTGACTTGCTGTGGTGACCAATTCTGCTGTCACAGGACAGTCCTGGGTCCTCCCACAATCCCCGAAGAAGCTACTGTTCAGTCCAGCGGTGTGGAAGCTGCCAGTCAGAAGGAAGACAGACAGCACAGTCATTGCTCTGGTGGAGCCTGAGGCTCAGAGGAAAGCAAGAAAAACTGAAGCACAGGTTTTTCTACTCAAGAAGACAGGGGCCCCGTACAGCACCTCTCCTTAAAGATGCTCCTTGATGAACACCTGGTACAGTCATGCTCTCGACATGGGACCCAGGACCACTGCCACCAGGGTCCATACAACCAGGGAAACGTTATGCTGGCCTCGTTAATCCCTCCAGCACACTGCCTCCGGGTCTCTGCAAACAGAAACCTTCACTTTATTCCTGAGTAGGGTCTCTACAAATCTTCTCTGCTCACGGCCCAGTGTTCTGACCCCTCCTGGAGAGTCCTATCTTTGTCCCATCTGTAGTCTTCCCTCCCTGGACCTCTCCCTATTCCCGCAATCCCAGCCCTGTCTCTGCTGGTGTGGCCTCTGCAGAAGCTGGGGAGTTCTCGGGGCAGGTCCTTGGCTCACTCTCTGACTCTGCCATCTGTCTCCATCCACCCTCTGAGTGAACCCAAAGCTTATGCCCCTGGGCCAAGCCTCACCCTCTGTAATGAAACCCCAGAAAGACTAGGAGCCCCACTCCTGAGCCTGGTCTCTGAGTCCCTCCTGCTTCCCTGGCAGAGGAGAAAGGACAGTACCAATCAAGAGCCCCAGGAGTCCGCTCTGCAAGTGGCTCTCTCTCCTCTCAGACAGCTCTCCCACCTAACCCCAATACCTGGTGGAACTTCTACCAACTCAGAGACCTCCGGAGTCCACCGTGCCCTCCCCAGGCTACCGAGTACAGGACCCAGAGACAGCAGGACCAGGTCCCAACGCCAGAGTCTACCTGGGACAGTGGGTAACTAGAGCATAGGGTCACTCTGGGACACAAGGCACCCATTCTTCAGCTATGGTGACACTGCAAAGATGGTGCAGGCCCTGGGGTCGCAGGGGCAGGAAGGTCCCAAGGTTACCAGTGGAGAAGGCACGTGGTATGGCTGGTGTGGTCCCCCGGAAGGCGGTGTTTAGGTGGAGTGCAGCATGGGGTTCTCGGGCTGCCAGGCATGAAGTATCCTCCAGACATGACACCCGCAGCGCTTGCGGCAGTGTGGGGAGAGGTCCACTGCCTCGTGTGCGCTTGGACCTTTGACGAGACAAGACAGAGCGCGTGGCATCCCCACGATAAAGACCCGCGTGCGGAATGAGACTCAAGTCCTGGCAGTCACTGAGCTCAGGGTGAAAGGGAAGCACTAACGGCCCACGATCACCGTGAAAATGCGCGACTGGAGAGGTGACTGCGCCACGGGCCAGGAGCCTCGGGAGGAGGAGCGCAGGGACATAAAGGCCACCACGGGCAGGCAAGGGCCTGAGGGGCGTAGGAAAAGGGGGAGACCAGGATGAAGAGAGGGCGACGCTGTGTTCCACCAGGACCCGGCACCCAAGAGGGCTCCAGGCCCTACCAAAGAGCGTAGCATCTCCACGCCGGAGGGGTCCCGCGATGGCTTCATCCCCACCCCCTCGCCGCCCGCCCCTCTCTCCGCCCCGTGCACAGTCCCCTCCCTCCGTCCCGCCTCCTGCCCCTCCACCTCCCTCAGCGGCTGCTTTGCCGCGTTGCCGGCGCACTCGCAACCCAGCGGACACCAGGAGGCAGAAGCGGGACAGCCTGGGGTCCGATCGTACAGTCTAGCGGCCCCAGGGCTAAAGTTTGCCAGCAGCCCCCGGAGACCAAGCGGGCGCTACGCGCCGCCTGCTGCCCCCCTCTCGCATCCTCACCCCGGCATTGCTGCACTGGGGGACCGAGCTACGGCTGGGCCAGCTCCAAGGCGGGGACGCCGCGTCGGAACTTAAGGTGGGAACTTCGCGGGCTGCTCCCTGGCGGGATCCTGTTCCTGCAAGCGGCACTCCGGGCTCTACACGTGGCCGCGGCTCCGGTGCCTTCTGCGGATGCCTAGGATCCCGGGAGAGGCCGCCGGGCGGTGAGGGATGCGCCCACGCGGCCGCGGTTTGGTCCAGCCCCGGGTCCTCTTGAGGGGTCCCCGGGACGCAAAGTGCGCTCTCTGGCGGGGCACCGGAGAGCATCCTGACTTTGCATGCCGGGTTCTTGGGGTCCCCCGGGAGGAGTTCGGATGCAGGGTCGTCTTTCACTTGCTGGTTCACTGTAGGCACGGGATGCAGCACCCCCACCATTGGGCCTCATTAAGTCATTCATTAATTATGAACTCAGCGAAGGTTTATGGACTGTCTACTTGGTCCGTCCTTGTTCCATGGCAAGGCCCTGGGGACAGTTTAATGGTCATGGGCCTCAGCATCTAGTAGGGAAGTTAGGGGTCTCCTTAGCCTCAGGGTACCCGTGCCTGAGTGGCCCAGCTTTGCTTTTGGGTGTGAACGGAAAAGAGACAAATGCGCTCATTCCCTGAGTTGTACGAAAATTGGTTGGGCACCTACTGTGGGCAGCTCACTATAGCAAGTACTCGGTGTTCATTCATTCATGTTTTTTTCAGCAAGCCTGCTTGAACAATGACCAAAATGGAGACGGGACAAGATAGGGGCAGCCCTCCTGGGTTTTAGGTAGAGGTTGAGACTCAGGCCCTGCCTTGTAAGTTCACAGCCTGCCAGGGTGGCCAGCAGCAGCAGCCATGTATATAGATGCACGGTTGGTGAATAACGCATTCGTTCTTAATGGCGTGGGGGGGGGGTGTCCTGGAAAGGGAGAACTGGGCTTTTCAAAGCTCTTGGGGGTCGGGGGGGGGGCGGTGATGAGGGCCAAGAAGGTTTATCTAATGTTAGGTGAACACAGCCTCCTAGTGATGGGGTTCATGAGCTAAGCCATCCGTTCAGCACACATTTTCTTAACCACTTGCTATTCGGATGTACTTAAAGGATGCCAGGCACCAGAGTTCCCCAAGTGGATGATAGGTGGGAGGCAAAGGCATGTTCACCCCCTTCGGTGACACCTGAGCTAAGAGCAGAGGAAGGGTGAGAGGTGGGGGCAGGGACTGGTCTGATTCTCTGGAGAAGGGAGGAAGTGTTTCTGTAAATCTGGGTTCCTATTCACTGGGATCTGTTTGACACCCCCACCACACACACACCTGTGACCACACTCTATGAATCACTGTAGGGTGTCTCACCAATAAATACACCTCCAGGTTAAGGGGTGCCCCTGGAGACTGAGGCAGTGGGGTGAGCACGTGGTGGGTGCTTCTACCTGTGGGTCTTTAAGCTTTTGTGGCTTCACCAAGGCACCTGCTGGGTGGAGGGGGAGGGAAGCCAAGCCAGGCGTGGAGGCATAGCCCCAGGGGATTGCTCTTACCAGCCCAGCTCTGAGCCAACTCATTCCAGTGGAAAAATGTCTGCCGTGGGACACACTCCAAACCCACAGAGGACCAGCACACCGAAAACAAGACACCCTGAACCTTTGCCCAGACATGGAGGACCCAGTCTGTGAGTGCCCTGCAGCCTGATGAGGTAGACCCAGGAACCACATTGAGTTCTCTGTACTGGCTAAGCTGCTGGGCTCTGGCAAGGGGTGAGCCACCTGCCCCAGGGGATAGAAAGCCGAGATGTTTCCTGAACACCAGGGGCTCACAGGGACTGCCCTTCTCCAAGAATCCACTCTGGGTTGGTTACCTAAACTCAGAAAGGAGCCCCTCCCCCCCAACACCTCTGAAGAAATGGCGGATGATAATATGACCTAAATAGAATTAATAACAAAAAAAAAAAAAAAAAACAGATGGGGGATGAAGGAGGCTGTGGAAAGCCCTGGTCTGTTTACCTGGCAGACTGTCCTTAATGAACAGGGTCAGCATGTAAATCTGCCACAGGATCTGAACTGCACCTAAAGTTACTCCCATCTCAGGCCTGCACCTGCCCCAGAGGACAGGCACAGCGCGCCCTCTTCCCTACTGAGCCCTGTGAGCAGCTTCCTGTCTGCTCTCCCCCAGGCCCCATCACTCCTCTGTTTAAGCCCATGTTTCCCGATTTCTAACCACAAAGAAACAAAGATAAAAGACGGCTAGGTCAGTAGGTAAGGCGGAGGGCCTGAATTTGATCTCCAGAAGCAGAACCAAGAACAGAGACAACAAAAACGGCACGGGTTCCCTGGCTGAGGAGGCAGGGACCAATAACAGATGGTCTCCCAGGCTCAGTTGTCTGCCAGCCCAGAGAAAGGCCCTGACTCAAAAACAAGTGGACAGTGACAGAAACAACACCCAAGATTGTCCCCTGGGCACGCGCATGCACACGCCCTAGCCCCATTTCTATAAAGCTCCTGGGAGAAGACAGGTGTGCACCAGGAGCCATTTTGTCAGCAGCAGAGCCAGGTGGCTAAACAGACAGTCTGCCCGCTTGATTCTGGGGAAACCAGCTTTGCCTTGTGCTTCAGGTGAGGAATGAAGAAAGGAACGCACCTCCCATCCTGTCATCCCCCAGGGACTTTGAACACCTCCCCCACCACCAAGATGCAAAGCTGAGGTCTGTGGGGGATAGAGGATGGATGGCCAAGTGTCAAAGACACTCAGCATTGCTGAGGGGAGGGGGGCAGTGTGCAAGGCCCAGGGCAGGCTAATAGCTGGATCTATTATAATTAATGGTTTAATTGGGGGTGAAGGCAGCATGACCAGCCCCTGAGTCAGCCCAGCCAGGAGCCCTAATCCTGACAGATGAGGCTCACAGGAGAGCCAGGGAAGAGATGTGAGTCCCTACTCACAGTCCAGAAGCCAAGACACCACGAGCTTAAGAAACAAATACCCTAACTTCTAGAAGTTTGCCCAGGGGTCTGTCTGTGTTAGGCTTCTGCTTTCATATGTTAACGCTGAACAGCAAAGAGTTTTGGGAAGGTAAAAAGTCCAAAGCGTGTCTTCTGGGGAGAATACACTCCCCTGTACCTTCTCCAGCTCCAAGAGGCCTCCTATATTCCTCGGCTAATGACCCGCCTCACTGTAACCCCCTGAAGTCATGGTCACATCTCTGGAGGCCACAGTGGTGACCCAGAACTCAATAAAAACAGGGACTCTGTTGGTTTTCTGCCCTGATCCAGTGTAAATGCTAAGATGATTGTCATTCTCAGCCTCCAGTCACCTGCCTCTCCCTATCCCCCAGACCCCTCAACAGCTTGCCCTGTAGAAACAGAGATGAGGTCCAGTCCCTGGCCTCCGGCAGTATGTGGAAATGACATTCATCCTGGTCCCCATAAGGACGCAGGGATCCAAGGAGCCTGGGCTATAGCCCCACCAACCATTGCTATCCCTCGCTGCCAGTCATGTATGCTTACTTCACTGAGCCTCAGTTCCCCCATCTTACCTTTTAGGAAAGAATGCAAGTGCCTGAAGTTAGGACCCCAGCATCACACCTTGGTGCCTAGTGAGTGTGCCGAGGAGGGAAGTCTAGTGTGTTACTGTTTAGGGACAGGTGAGGTTTAGCGCTCTGCACTTACCCAAAAAAAAAAAAAAAAAAAAAAAAAACTGCCAAGAGTTCCTCAGAAGGGATGAGCTTAAAAAGCAGAGGACAAACCAGCAGCTTCAGGAATGGCCCCAGGAGGGATCTTAGGGATCAGATTCAACACACAGCAGTTTAGGGAACCCTTTCGTGAGATGATCGTAGGCTGGGAGATCAGGTGAAGGCTACAGAAACCTTCACTCACCGGCCCTCAGAGCCACTCTGCATGACACTATTGCTCTCATTTTAAGGGGCAGGAGGCGGCTCTGGCTTGAGTGCCGGGTCCTTCACAGAGCTGTGGCCATGGTTAGCCATTTTGTCCACTGCCACTACTTCCTCCCCAGATCCAGGCCCCACCCCTTGAGCTCATGCCCTGAGCCCATTGTGGGCCCAGTGCTACTTAGAAACCTCCCTCTGAATTAATGTTTATCTTCAGAAACACTTGCTGGCCCTTGGTCAGCTTACCGCTCCCAGAGTTTTTCTTCCAGGAGGAAGGACAAGAAACAGCCTCAGGCTTGCTGTGGGTCTTCAGACTCCTGAAGGCAGGTTGGAGGCATCCTGAAGGGAGGTGACTGACAGACAGAAAGGGGAGGGGCAGTCTCCACTTCTGCAGTGAAGCCTTAGGTGCAGGGAACTGAGCAGTTGGGCAGGAGGCTCCTTGCAGCCCTGCATGTATGGAGCCCTCCCTCCCACTTCTCTCTGGAACTTTAACATGATGGCTGTTGTTGAGGCAGCCAGACAGGCTGGTTCCAGGGCCGAGGGAATCTCGGAGGGACAACATGTTCCGCTGTCCCTGCAGAGCACCCAAGACCATTCCCGAGCTGGGAGCTTTATGCGGCTTGTGCTTTTTGACTGTCGTGGGACCCACCTGCTCACCTCCGAGCATGCTTCCTCCTTGACCAGTGCTGGGCCGTCTTCTATTCCCTATTTCTCCTCCCTTGCAATCCCCAGGCTCGGTCTCCTTCCCTCTCCCTCCAGGCACCACCATGTAACACACAGATCCTTCTGTATTTGAGTCCTAGTCGACGTAATGTGTTCATGCACATAAATAGCCCGATGCTGCAAACTTCTGCTGTTTTTCTCATGCTCGGCTTACGTTTTAAAGACCCAGCTGTGCCTCCGATCCTGCCCAGACCACAGTCATTGCCTCTTCTGTCCTTCTCCACCAAGACTCATCAAATCGGTCCCTTCCGGATAGACCCTGGAAACTTCACACTGGTGACATTCTTGTGTCTTGTTCATCCCTGAGGTCAGATTTCCATGAAGCAGACCCCCCAATCAAAGATTCAAAGGTGATGGGTTGTGTCTCCCATCACCTCTGTGGTCGAGAACTAGGAAACAGACGGACGCTGGAGCAGGGTTCTAGAGCCACAGGGGAGCAGCATTCCTTAGTGTCCTTAGCAGTGCAGGATGGCCGGCCTCCCCTGAAGGCTAGCCAGATGCCTCTCCCTCCAGCCCTGGGCTATGGAGTCAGACGGTGCCAAGTTCAGATCCTGGCAGGTTGGTTCAGGGGAGACGCCCTTGGCTGGTGGGCAAAGGTGGGTGACAGACACTTCTCAGAGCTAAGACTGAAACAGCAGGTGACTGGCCAGGCACTGGCCAACCACACTACTCATGCCATGGCTTTACCATGAGCAGGAACTGTTTGTATCTACATCTTATAGATGCAGAAGCCCAAGGTCATAGAGCAACCAGCCTGTTTCCAAACTAACGGATGCCCCTCTGCTCTCACCCCAACCCCGAGTAAGCAAATCATCTGACTAGACCCCCAAGAGGGAGGCCCAGCCCAGACTCAGTCACATCTCCTGTATTTATTACCTTCTCCCACTCCTCCTCCCCCTCCTCCTCCCTCTCCTTTCTCTCCCTCCTGTTCTTTGACGAGGTCTTACTATGTAGTCCTGGCTGACCTAGAACTCACTACGCTAGCCTTAAATTCACAGAGATCTGCCTGCCTCTGCCCCCTGAGTGCTGGGATTAAAGGCATACTCCACAACGCCTGGCTATTTTATGTGTAATGCCTCGAACTGAATGGTTTGAGATAATCCACACTGATAGTCTTCTGGCTGTGGAAACCATGTGTTTAAAGGGGGATCAGATGACTAAAACTGGGGGCTGGCAAGACCATGTCCCTTTCTGGTCGTTCAGAAAATACTTGACTTGCATGTCTTCACCTCTGGTGGCAGCCTGCATTCATGGCTCCCAACACCCCCTCTGTCCCCAAAGCCACTGGTAGCCTACAGGTTAGTACCCTTAGCAGCCTTCCCCATCTGCAGCCTCAGGCACTCCTGGCTGTAGAGCGCTCACCAGGTACAGGAATCGGTTGTGTGTGCCTGGGGTGACTCTCATCTTCCCGATGACGTCCTCCTGTGACGTCCGTCTGCACTGACCTCTGGGGTCTGATATGGGGGCCACTTCAGTAGGGTGCCAGGCTCTGGGTACTGCACCCCAGGTCTGCCAGTTCGCACACTCATCAGAGCACACACTGGTCAGGTCTGCGCTGGCGCTCTGACACCTGCCTGTGAGATACTGCATTCTGCTGTCTCCTATGCTTAAGTCATATCCTGCCCTGTCCATCTTCCCTGCCAGTTTGTCATTCACGCCTGTCTCAGCGCCACCTACTGGTCGCCTCTGTAAATGTCATCTCTGCGATCACCCTCCTCTCTAGTCCCTTTCCCTCAGTAAGTTCTGCCTCCAAGCTCACTGAAGCCATGCCAGTCCCCAGTCCCCTCCACTTTTCCTAACCTTGCCCTTCCCATTGTAGTCTCTTGCCACCAAGTCTACCCCTGACCCTGCCCACAAAGCCCCGCCTCACATAGAATAAACTTAAGCTGTTCTCTGCAATGCACACAGCCTCTATACCTGAACCTGCTGACCTCCAAATGCATCTCCCACCTCCCTGCTCCTTCTCTGCCCAACCTCTCAACCTGCCCTTCACTCTTGACCATCCAACCCTGGCAGTCCCTCCACCCAGAGTAACCAAACCCAGGAATGGTAAGACTGACTGCTTCACCTGCACAAGGCCCTGCCCTGTGTCCCCTCCTCTGAGAACCCCCCCACTCCTCCAGACAAAGTCACCATCCCATAGTCACCCTCCACCATCACCTGGTTCCGACTCAACACGTCAGTCACTGTATCCTGAAGTCACTGGTGCACATATGTGGAAACCGTGTCCCTCTGTGGACTATCAGCTGAATGAGGACAGAGGCAGGATCTAGGTTGCTCTCTGATGTGTCCACGGACCCAGCATAGCATCTAATATATGGGAATGTTCAAGAAGGAACACATGGCTCCTTTGCAGCCCCTTTTCCAGCCCGCAGTCTCTCATGAGCCTCCATAGCCCCCAGTAGTCTCTCTCTCTCTCTCTCTCTCTCTCTCTCTCTCTCTCTCTCTCTCTCTCTCTCTCTCTCTCTCTCTCTCTCTCACACACACACACACACACACACACAATCCTTGCAGGCGGTCTAACTAACTCAGTGAAAGGACAGACCTGACCCTTGGGGAGGGATTGGGCTGGAGAAAGCAGCATTCGTGTTCAGGAAGCTGGCTGTAGGCCTGTTTGAGGAATGTGCTTAATTCTGAAGTATAGAAATGCCAGCTATCTTCCTGTGCCCATCTGATTAGGTATCTGTAGAACCGCAGCCTGGGAGAAGTGTTCTCAATTCCTCCTTCAGCTGCTCAGTGCTTTGACTCTCCTCCCAGTGAGCTCTGACTTGGAGGAGACTATCTCCAGCACTCACTGGCCACCCTCTGGTCCAAATAGCCTGTTGGGACAACTCTATGTGAGAGTCCCCAATGTGAGCAGGGGACCCCAGGAGATACTAATGGGGAGCCTCTGCCCAAGAGAAAGGGGGAGCACAAGTGGCACTCCTCGAGAGAAGAGGGCTCACGAATGCGCCTCGGAGGAAGCTCCTCTGCTTCCAGGCTGTTCTAGCCAAGTAGAACACGGCTTTCCTCTTGCCTTTGGTGGCACGATAAAGTGGCAAAGCTGAGAAGCATGGCACTATTGAAACGTTAAAGAGATTGTTCCCACGCCTCTGGGGGATCCCGACAGGCTTAGCCCGAGGACATGGGTTCCAATTTAGGAAAAGTGAAAAGCTCCCAGCCGCTCTAAAAGGCAGTCATTTGCCTTCAAACAGGTGTAGCCTAGTTTCCCAAAACCCTGTCTGTGAAGCTACAGCCTTCCCTAAAGGTGAGGGAATGGGGTGGGGCTAAGGCCCTGAGAAGAAACTCCTGGAAATGAGGCACCTTGAAGTGAGCACCCTCCCTGCTTGGGTTCCTACTGTGCACCCTTGCAGGGAGGGAGCTCCCTAAGCATCCTGTCCCCATGAAATTCTCTGATATTGGAAATGATCACCTCCACCGGCACCGCTTGCTTCCTTCAGGGACTGGAAGGAGAGATGGTTTGATTTGGTCCTCCTGTAGCTAGAACTAGCCTCTATTTTGCTATGTAGTAGTGCAAAAACACTGCTCCTTCTGAGCAGTGGTGGCACACACGCCTTTAATCCCATCCTGGTCTACAGAGTATGTCCCAGGACAGTCGGGGCTACACAGAGAAACCCTGTCTTGGGGAAAAAAAAAAAAAAACACTGCTTTTGTCTCCAAAAGGAAGAAGAGACAGTTTGTTCTGAAGCCAAATCTTAGTGGTCACAGCCCAGGATATCAGATTGATGTTTCCCCAAATAGCATGTTCCACTATGGAAGCGGTTGGATGAGATCTTATTAGTTACAGGACAGAGAAATCAAATATTTACCTATGATAATTTTTACCAAATGATTTACCAAGTTATTGCCAAATGATTCACCAATGATAAATCAAAGTATTTGCCAAGTACAGCAGTGGGAACCACAGGCAGGTGGGTCACAACAAACCTAGTGGTCTGGTAGAAAGCTATTCTAAGGGCTCAACAGTCACAAGGAGATTAGATCAGATACAGTTGTGGGCAATGAATGTCTTTCAAAGGGACTAAAATTATCCCAAGATCATTTGGTTCTGGTCTGCAACATTTTAACGATCCATCATCTTCCAAGTTCAGTCATTTCGCCTCATAGAATATTTAGCACAGGTAAGCCTCCCCTGCCCCTGTTTCTGTCTCTCTGTCTTTTTTCTCTCCTTTTAGGAACTTTAGTTCATATTAGCAAAGAACAGCCTTAAACATATCCTTCCTCCACCTCCCAAGTGCCAGGTTATCGGGGTACGCCAACATGCCCAGTTTCTTCAGTGCTGGGCTAACCCTGGGCTTCCTTCATGCTAGGCAGGCTCTCTACCA
Organism: Arvicola amphibius; assembly: GCF_903992535.2. Taxonomy (NCBI): domain Eukaryota; kingdom Metazoa; phylum Chordata; class Mammalia; order Rodentia; family Cricetidae; genus Arvicola; species Arvicola amphibius. The sequence goes on from NC_052051.1 coordinate 10,400,552, forward strand.
ACTGAGCTACATCCTGAGCTGTTTGCTTTTGTTTGTTAAGACGGTATCTCTATGGACTGGAGAGGTGGCTCAGCAGTTAAAAGTACTGGCTGCTTTTTCAGAGAGCTTGGGTTCAATTCCCAGTATCCACATGGCAGCTCACAACCATCTGTAACTCCAGTTCTAGGGGATCCCACAGCTCTGCCGATGCCAGGCACTCATGTGCATGCATGCAGCAAAACACTCATACGTGTAAAATATATATATACATGCCACAAGTGGCGGTACATGCCTTTAATCCCAGTACTCAGGAAGCACAGGCAGGTAAATTTTTTAATTCAAAACCAGTCTGGTCTATAAAGCAAATCTCAGGACAGCTAGGGCTACACAGAGAAACCATGTCTTGAAAATCAACAAAACCAACCAAACAAAAAAACACAACAAAAAAAATGTGTCTCTAGGGCTAGAGAGATGGTTCAGCTCTTAAGAGCACTGGCAGGTCTTCCAGGGGACCCAGGTTCAATCTCTAGCACCCAGGTGGTGGCTCACAGACAGTTCATTATTCCAACCCCTTTGAGGGCACTACACACTTGCAATGTAGACATACATGCAGACAAGACACCCATTCATGTTCAATAAATGTTATAAAAAAATAGTGTTTCACTGCATAGTCCATTCTGGCCTTCAACTCAGTAATCCTCCTGCCTCAACCTCAACCTCCCAGGTGCTGGGATTGCAGACATGCACTAACAAACCCAGCTATGGATGGTGATCTTAAGAAGCCAAGTGTTCCCTAAGCATTACAATGGAGACCTATAATTCCAGCACTCCTGAGACTGAGGCAAGAGGATCACAATACTCTATGTAGTGAGATTGGGAGAGGGGCCAACCTGGGCTATGTAGTGAGGCTGGGAGAGGGGCTAACCTGGGTTATGTAGTGAGATTGGGATGGGGCAAAATACGAAATCTTTGCTTCTTTCCTATGTGTTTAGTTCTAAAAAGGTCTTTTGGTTAACCCCAGGTCTCAAATGCCTGTATTGCAGGAAAGAAACGGGAGTGGAGTAGAGCATGCATTAGGACAGTGGGGAGCAGCTGGGGCTGCAGTAGACTAGAGCAGGCCAGAAATGCACAACCATGCCTCACCTGGAATTCTGGCCATGAATACACAGTACATGAAGTTTCTCGATTATCAAAAGTATTCGTGAGCCGAGTTGAGCCCCCGAGCTGGAGACGGTGAGCCGTCTCATTTCCTGGGTGCAGACCCTTCACTCTGAAGCTGGGAATGAAGGAGTTCGTAATTGCTGCTATTCTGACCCATGTTTCCTAAAACTGGCGCGTGCTGTTGGCTTATCTGTAGCGCACCACGCCGGTCTGCGCTCTATGCGCTACCATTCAGTTCGTGAACTGGGCAAGGGGCTGGAGATTGAAACACACAAAGACACACAGAGACACTGGTCATCCTTGAAACAGGAATGCCCCTTTATTGTGTCCAGGGGTAGCTTATATAGGGATAGCCATGCCCCAGCCAAACCCACCGGAAATCACTCCCCTGCCATCAGGAACTCCTGAGGGTCTCGTGCTCAGAGCAGCTGCAGGCTGTCTCAGAGCAGAGGAAAACAAGTTGTTTACAAGAAATCAGGATCTGGGGTTCATAGCTCCCAACACTTATCCACACAGTAAACGCTCTCCTCTAGCAAGTGGGTCTGGGATCCTTTACGCTGCTGGTGGGGGGGGTCCAGGGATGAGTCAGGCGTGGTACCTCCCCCACTTCGAGAACAGACAGCACCAGAAGGATACAAGCTTGCTCCAGAAGGATACAAGCTTGCTTGCAGATAATAGTAAAACTGGATACGAGGTGGGGCTAAGAAGATGGCTCAGTGAGTAAAGCACTTGCCACTCTAGGCCAGCTAGCCTGATTTAGAAACAGCAAGTACATCTCCCATCCCAGTAAGAACTCATCTTAAAAAAAAAAAAAAGTGGATGGCTCCTAAGAAATGTCTCCCAAGGTTGACCTCCACAATACATACATTACAGTATATGCATCTGTACATGTGTGCATGCATATATGCTCATTCCACACTTATCTGTGCATGCACACACTCACACAAAATGTATTTTAAAAAGAAAAACATGACTTTGAGTGTGGTTCAGTGAATAAGACTGCTTGCTCTTCAAGCATGAGTACCTAAGTTCAAATCCCATCTCTCCTGTAAAAAGCCAGGCATAGAGAATGCGCCTGCAGCCCAAGCATTGGGGGATGGAGAAAGCAGATCACAGGTGTTCACCGGCCAGAAAGCTGAGCTGAAGCAGCAAGCTTCTGGTTCAGTGAGAGCGCCTTCCTCCAGGCAACAGGGTAGAGAGCCATGGAGGGAGACACCTGATGTCCTTCTCCGGCCTTAGCATGCATGCACATGTGGGCATGTACACACACACACACACACACACTAAGCAAAAAACTGGGCCAGATTTATTCTGAAGTACCAAAGGCTTTTTGGAGAAGCCATTGTTGGCTCTGTCCTGTCCTCTTCTGGGGTCCTGAAGGTGACATTTGCCAACAGACAAGCAAACCAGGCCCTGCTTTGGTAATCAGACATTTCTTTGTCCATTGCCTCTCATGTACCTGCTACCTGTTTGTGGAAGCCATACAAGGTGTTAAGATAAACACTAACGATAACCAGCCAGTACTGAGCCCCTGGCCCTTGCCGGGCACTTAGCCCTTCCTGATCCCCTGGGGTGGGTCACAGATTAAATTCATTTCTCAGGTAAGTCGCTTACCTGGCTGTCTGGCTGCAAAATCTGTCACCCCATCCCAGGACTTTTCTACTCAGCGCGAAGGATATTCTCAGCCCAGATGGCTGGCAGGGCTGTCATGGGCACTGTAGGCCGTTGAGTTAACTGCCTCACTGGTCCCTCTGCTGGAAGCTAGAACTCCCCGACACACCAGCCAAAGCTACCTCAGACATTGCGGCATGTCCCAGTAGGATGAAGTTTGCTCCACCTAAGAGCGACTGGCCCCTGCCCAAGTGTCCTCAGCTGGGCAATCTGTTCAACGTTAGCTGGGCTAGGGATGCATGCTATGCTGGCAGAGTTGCCTACCCAGCATGCACCTGGGCTCATCTCCACCACCTCACACACTAAACACTAACCCAACCCCAGGACCACTCTGGCCCTCATGGATCCCAGTTACCTCAGAACCCCGTCTCCAATTCCCAACACCAAGAAGTCAAAGTCTCAGGCTGGAGAAATGGCTCAGCAGGTAAAGGCTTGTGGATCAAGTCTGGTGCCGGAGTTCCCTCCCCAGAGCCCATATCAAAGTGGATGGAGAGAACCAACCCCACCAAGCTGTCCTCTGGCTTACACACACATTCATACAAGACACAAACACACACACACCCGTCACCACACACAACAATAAGGTTTTTTGATATATAAGTATATTATATATAATGTACATGGGGGGTTAGAGAGGTAGCTCAGTGATTAAGAGCACTAGTTTCTTTTGCAGAGGGCCAAGATTCAATTCTCAACACCCACAAAACAATTTGCAACCACCTCTAACTCCATTTCTAAGGAACCTAACGCCGTCTTCTGGCCTCCTTAGGTACGGCACACATGTGATACAGACAAGTAGGCACACACACACACATAAATAAAAATATTTAAAGCCGAGCCGGGCGGTGGTGGCGCACGCCTTTAATCCCAGCACTCGGGAGGCAGAGGCAGGCGGATCTCTGTGAGTTCGAGGCCAGCCTGGTCTACAAGAGCTAGTTCCAGGACAGGCTCTAAAAAAGCTGCAGAGAAACCCTGTCTCGAAAAACCAAAAAAAGAAAAAAGAAAAAAAAAATATTTAAAGCCCACAGAAGCAGCCAAGCAGTGGTGGCACACACCTTTAGTCCCAGCACTCAGAAGGCAGAAGCAGATGGAACTTTGTGAGTTCGAGGCCACCCTGATCTACAGAGCAAACTCCAGGACAGCCAGAGTTACACAGAGAAACCCCGTCTCACAGAAAGAAAGAAGGAAAAAAAAAAAAAACTCCACAGTAGCGTTTTTTAAATAAAATTAAACATATTCTTTAAAAAAAAAAAAGTCAAGGGTTTCAACCTGTGGCCTTTGGGATCCAGATCAAGGAAGTATCTTTATTTTTTTAAAAGATTTATTTATTATGTATATAGTATTCTGTCTGCATGTATGCCTGTAGGCCAGAAGAGGGTACCAGGTCTCATTACAGATGGTTGTGAACCACCATGTGGTTGCTGGGAATTGAACTCAGGACCTCTGGCAGAGCAGCCAGTGCTCTTAACCTCTGAGCCATCTCTCCACCCCCAGAAGTGTCTTTAGAATCCAGTCAGTGAGGGACTCAGCTAAGACTCCAAGTTCACCAAAGGTCTCTCTTTCCCTCCCCAGGCCCAAGAGGGATGTAAAGCCCCAAAATGACCCTGCTACCGGGAGATAACTCAGACTATGACTACAGCGCTCTGAGCTGCGCCTCAGACGCCTCCTTCCACCCCGCCTTTTTCCCTCAGCGCCAGGCCATCAAGGGCGTCTTCTACCGCAGGGCCCAGCGGTTGCGACCGCAGGATGATCTGCATCAGGGCAGCTCACTCGGGGACCGCAGGCGACAGATCATCATCAACGTGGGTGGCATCAAGTACTCCCTACCTTGGACCACGCTGGATGAGTTTCCACTGACACGGCTGGGACAGCTCAAAGCCTGCACCAACTTCGACGACATCCTGAGCGTGTGTGATGACTACGACGTGACCTGCAACGAGTTCTTCTTTGACCGCAACCCCGGGGCCTTCGGCACCATCCTCACCTTCCTGCGGGCTGGCAAGCTGCGGCTGCTGCGGGAGATGTGCGCCCTGTCCTTCCAGGAGGAACTGCTGTACTGGGGCATCGCCGAGGACCACCTGGATGGCTGCTGCAAGCGCCGATACCTGCAGAAAATAGAGGAGTTTGCGGAGATGATGGAGAGGGAGGACGAGGACGAGCCACTGGACAGCGAGGACCAAGACACTGAGGGGCCATCCACCGGTGAGGGCCGCCTGGGCCGCTGTATGAGGAGGCTGCGGGACATGGTGGAGAGGCCACACTCAGGGCTGCCTGGCAAGGTGTTTGCCTGCCTGTCTGTTCTGTTTGTCACCGTCACTGCTGTCAACCTGTCTGTCAGCACCCTGCCCAGCCTGCGGGAGGAGGAAGAGCAGGTAAGACATTCTGTGACTCCCCTGGGCGGCCTTCCCTCACTGTGCTAATTGAAGAGCCTCGGTGGTGCCTGGCATCATAATGTGTGGCTGTGTTTGCATCCGTTTTCTCTGCCTCCTTCCTAGAGTCAGCAACTGTGACAAAAGGAATCAGTATCCTATGTCCCCTACTCTCCCATCCTGAGAGATCTAGAACCAAACCCAGCCTCTTCTGCAGATTGCATGAGTGAGTGAGCGAGCGAGTGAGCAAGGCCCCCACATGCCCACCTCTGAGCTAGGCACATTTCAGAGGCCATCAAAACTGACCTGGATCCCTCTCCCCATTCCTATCTCTTTTCTATAGTAATATCCAACCACTTTTCCTTAGCCATCAAAACAATTTTGATCCATAGGTCTGTGTGTATGTGCATGTTCCCACTCGGTTAGCATGTCTCTGCGCACAGTAAGAAGCTGCATATAAGACACTGACTCCCAGCCTGACACAGGCTATGTGCTCCTAAAAGCCATGGGAGCCAGGGGAGGGCGGATCTCTGCCCTCTGCCTCCATCTTACCTTCCTGCAGGTCCTCCTGTCACCCTGCAGGGGACATGTTCTCACACCCACAGCAGATGAGGACATTGGGGCAGGCAGAGCAGTTTGCCAAGTCTGCGTTCATGGAACCCACAGCTGAGGACCCAGGATCACCCCACAGAAGTCCATGACTGCCTTACACTGCACCTCTCCAAACTGCACTTGGTTGAAATCTTCAGAAGTACGATGTTCTCCATATAAAAATGTGCACTAGGCTTTTCATACAGATGACAGAGAAATGTCTTTGGTGAGAGCTGGGTACGTGGGAGTGGTCCCCTAGTGAGTCTCCTTACCTGTAAGACCCCTGGGCCTTTAAGCTGTGACTCCTGCCCCACACATGAAGGAACAAGGTACACGTTGTATAGGCGTTTGGGAGATAAATTTGATGGCATGAAGGAACATAAATGTCATGCCAGCTGGCATTTATCAAGCGCCAATTGGACACCCTGCATGTGCTGAGCATTTTATGCTGTTTGACTTCGCCTTTTCTTGCCAAGGAAAAGCCCTTCTATCTACAGATATCAAGGAGGACGTGGTCATCACTGCTGCGTTTATGGCCCTGAGGAGATTAACTGGCATGGTCTTATACACTGAAGGATTTTAAAGAATCTTAGGAAAACATGTCACCAATAAAATTAACTTTTGATGATCATAGAGACGGAGAACAAGGAGGGAGGGCTAGAGCCAGATAGCCTGAACCTGAATCCCATCTCACCCCCTCTGGCTACATAGCTGTGGAACAGTTACTAGACCACTCTATGCCTCAGTTTCCCCACCTGCCCAGGGACTATGAACACTATCGTGAACATTCGATTCAGTGAGTAAGTCTGGGATCAAAACAGAGCCTGGCTTGTTATCTAGTACCTGGGTTGGTGGCCCCTACTCCACAATCATACAAGGGGGTGTAGCCCAAATAATAAAAACCCAGAGACAGAAACAGGGGTTAAAGCTGAAGACCAGAGAAGCAGAGCAGTAAGCCACTAGAGAGATCTCTTATCTCTACCAATGCTCAGAGCGGAGGGGCGATCCTTTCCTCAGACTGCCTAGACTTCACTGTGTCTCCTCCAAACCTCAGACACCACACTCCAGTGATTTCCTGTCTCTTCCCCTATATATTGCTCCCTCTGCCCAGCAATATTGCTCCTGTCTCCATGTCCCTAGTGCTGGTGTGTGACCACCAAACACTGGGATTAAAAGTGTGAGCTGCCACCACCACCCGAATCTGTTTCTGGATCGATCTTGTGTAGCCCAGGGTAGCCTTGAACTCACAGAGATCCATTCACCTCTGTGTCCCGTGTCCTGGGATTAAAGGTGTATGCCACCACTCCTTATACTCTAGTGGCTTAGCTTTGCACTCTGATCTTCAGGCAAGCTTCATTTATTAAAATACAAATAAAATATCACTACACGGGGGCTGTGTGAGAGGCCTCCTATACACACCTGGGGCTACTCAGGTTGGGTACACTCCAGGAGGCTTCCTGGAGCAGGGAGGATTCTCACCCCCAAAGATTGGAGACATCAGAGTCCCCAGGTCAGATCACATTCCCAGGCTGGAGTGCATTTGCAGAAAGACAGACTACACAGGTCCTGTGAGAACCTGACCATGATCGAGACCCTTCGGAAAGTCGCCAGCTGGGACATCTGTAGCTTTCCAGGGCCCCAGCCTCTGGGGGACTGTGTGCTAGAAGGATGCTAGGGGCGGCAGGCTGCCTGAGTTTCATGGACTGCAGCATCTGTGTCCTGTATCAATATTCTGTAATAGAAAGAAAGACTGACAGAAAAAGGGAGAAGGAAGGGCTGGGTAGTGGTGGTGCATACTTTTAATCCCAGCACTGGGAGGCAGAGGCAGGTGGAGCTCTGTGAGTTCAAAGCCAGCCTGGTCTACAAAACAGATGACAGGCCGGGCGGTGGTGGCTCACGCCTTTAATCCCAGCACTCGGGAGGCAGAGGCAGGCGGATCTCTGAGTTCAAGGCCAGCCTGGTCTACAAGAGCTAGTTCCAGGACAGGCTCTAGAAACTACAGGGAAACCCTGTCTCGAAAAACCAAAAAAAAAAAAAAAAAAAAAAAAAACAGATGACAGGACAGCCAGGGCTGTTATACAGAAAATCCCTGTCTCAAAAAACCAAAAAAAAAAAGAAAAAAGAAAAAAAAGGAGGAGGAGGAGGAGGAGGAGGGACGGAGGGAGGGAGGGGAGAAGGAAGAGGAGGAGGGAAAGAGGGAGGAAGGAAAGAGGGAAGCTCATACAAGAGCAGGGAGCACCAGCCACTGGGAGGGTGAGATTACCTAAACTGAGGAAAGAGAAAGGCCCAGAAAACAGAAACCGGGGTGGCAGCTGCAGAGGAATCTGTCTGGAGATCAAGATCGACAGTTAGAGTGATGTCCCAGGGCCTGGTGGCATGGAGAGGCAGGAGAGGGTGTCCAATCCAGGCCAGAGCTTCCTTCCCTGCGGGCTTGCTGGTGTGACCCCTGCCCTGTCTCTCCCCAGGGCCAGTGTTCCCAGATGTGTCATAACGTCTTCATCGTGGAGTCAGTGTGCGTCGGCTGGTTCTCCCTTGAGTTCCTGTTGCGGTTCATCCAGGCACCCAGCAAGTTTGCCTTCCTGCGGAGTCCACTGACCCTCATTGACCTGGTGGCCATCCTGCCATACTATGTCACGCTGCTGGTGGATGGCGCTGCCTCCAGCCGCCGCAAGCCAAGCACCGGGAACAGCTACCTGGACAAGGTTGGGCTGGTGCTGCGAGTACTGCGGGCACTGCGCATTCTCTACGTGATGCGCCTGGCTCGACACTCACTGGGGCTGCAGACTCTGGGGCTCACGGCCCGTCGCTGCACTCGCGAGTTCGGGCTTCTGCTGCTTTTCCTGTGCGTAGCCATTGCTCTCTTTGCCCCACTGCTCTATGTCATTGAGAACGAGATGGCAGACAGCCCCGAATTCACCAGCATCCCTGCCTGCTACTGGTGGGCCGTCATCACCATGACAACTGTGGGCTACGGAGACATGGTACCTCGGAGCACACCTGGCCAGGTGGTGGCTCTGAGCAGCATCCTCAGCGGGATCCTGCTCATGGCCTTCCCAGTCACCTCCATCTTCCATACTTTCTCCCGCTCCTACCTGGAGCTCAAGCAGGAACAGGAAAGGGTGCTGATCCGCAGGGCCCAGTACCTCATCAAAACCAAGTCGCAGCTCAGTGGCATGTCTCAGGACAGTGACATCTTGTTTGGAAGTGCCTCTTCAGACACCAGGGATAACAACTGAGGCCAGAGGACATCCCTGCCCTGCCTGCCAGCTGTGGCTTCATGCAACCACCGTCACTATTGAAGCCTGGAGAAGGACTTTTGTGCTTCAAAGTCCAGCCCTGGCCTGGGACTGACCCGAAAGAGCCACGCCACAAGAAGGATCTGTGCCACATCACCCAGAGTCCTTGCCCTCCCTCTGAGCCCAGAAGAGAAAGGGAAGTTAGCTGACGCCCGCACCTCATCCCCTCCCCCAGCCTCGCATCTGTTTCCCTCCCTCGGGAGCCGACTGGCTCCTTTCCAGATGTAAAGAACACGCCCAGCAAAACCTGCACACACAGGGGACTGCCCAGAGAAACATCCAGGCAGCAGGCGGCTGCACATGACTTCAAGCGTGTCCACTGAAGAGGAAAAACTTTCCATTAGGGCTCTCGGGGAAGGAGCTGTGTCTATAAGTGAAGCCAGCAGTGGGGTACCAGAAGTACAAAGACCATGCTGCTGGGATCTCTGGGGTGGTGAGACACTGGTGGGATGGGAGAAAAGGGGACAGGCAGACCTTTAGGGGGACCACCACGAATGCGGTCTCGGGCTCCTGCTGCTCACCTCCACCCTGTGTCCTATTATACTCCTTGAGAACCAGCCCTCTTTTCAGACTCCCCTCATGCCAGTAGGGGGCGGGGCACCACAAGCCAGTCAGTTCTGCTGACTTTAAGGGTGAAATCACTTCGTTTTATGGTTAAAAAGAAGTGATATTTTAGCCTACTCTGATTTATTTTAATATTACAAACAAAAAACCCCAAGCACTTTATCCCCCTACCCGAGCCTCAGTCTAAACCCACAGTGGCCGTGCTTCCAGCAAGTGTGGCCCCGGGACATCTGGGGAGTGTGTGGGAAACCTCCTCGATACCCTCAAAGGGAGCCACTCCATGGTCTCGAGAAATATAGTTTCTGTACCAAGAGGGACCCCATGCCAGGCTAGACGATTCCATCTCAGCTCACTGTGTCTGACTTATGGGTACCTGGTATTGAGGGGATGTCACACACACATGCACATATACAAACATACATGCACACACGAAAACATATGCACACACACGGATACATGTACACACATGCCACACACACTTGCCCCCGGCCTCACCAGTGCAACAACTTCCCTGATTGCTTTATCCCACATCCCAGCTGCCTTCTCTCTGTTCAGCGGCAGAAATTGCGCTTTGAAACATGACTGATTCCGACTGTGGGCTGTGCAGCTCAAATCCCTGCCTGCTGCCACGGCCTCCAGCTTCTCCTATACCTCCACACCAGTCCAGACAGCCCACCGGCCCCTCCCACACCTCCACACCTGTCCAGACAGCCCACCGGCCCCTCCCATACCTCCACATCTGTCCAGACAGTCCACCGGCCCCTCCCACACCTCCACATCTGTCCAGACAGCCCACCGGCCCCTCCCACACTTCCACACCTGTCTGGACATTCCACGGGCCCCTCCATCCTCCCTTCAGGCACACCCAGCCCACCCCATCTCATTGTGGGCCTTCACACCTGCAGAGCCATCTGCTGGAATGCCCTCCCTACAGAACACTGCGTGGCTAACTCCTTCCTGAGCACCCGCCCCTGTAGCTTGAAGCTTCCCTGCTTTCTCCCTTGTCTGCTGAATCTCTACCAGGTGAAACTCATTCTCGGCTCCTGCGCTCTGGTTCACGTCCTGCAGGACCAGCTCAGTGTACATTGGCAGGGACTCTAAAGCCGTTCCCCGCTGCCTTCCAGGGCCCCGTGCAGGGTCAGCACCTAAGAGGTGTTCAGAAAACATTTTTGAAATGCAAAACAAAGGGGAAACAGCAAAAAGGAACAGATGTGGAAAATGTATCCATTACAGCTTAGATCCGAAATGTCTCCTACTGTCTAGAGCCATACCACCCTGAATGTGCCTGATCTTATCTGAAATGTCACCCAGAAGCTCACATGTCAAAGACTTGGTTCCCCATGCAGACAGAGATGGGACCTCTGGTAATGGTGTCACGAGGGCTCTGACCTCACCGACGGCTCAACCCATGATAAATCCACAGTTTCAATGGAAGCTATAGAAACTTAGAGGCGGTGGGGCCTGGTTGAAGGAAGTAGATCATCAGGGATGTGCCCTTGAAGGGTGTATCACCCCAGATAACTTCCTCTTGGTTTCTCTCTGCTTCCGGCTACAGTGAGGGAAGCAGCAGAGTTGGACCAACGTTCCCCGATTGGGATGCTGCTGTACCTCGAAGTGGGCCAGAAACAATGGAGCCGAATGACCATGGACTGAAACCAGAAACCAAAGTAAACCTTCCCTCCTTCAAGCCGCTGTCGTCTGGTGTTTTGTCATAGCAATGGAAAGCTATCTGTCACTGGGTTTATTTTTAACACTGGAGCCTGGGTTCCTGGAGCACCCCCTCCCCCCCAACACCTCCTTTTCTCATGGGGAGACACAGCCATCTCCACATAGCATGTCCATAAATAGGCAGAGTGGAAACACCATTCAAACCCAGAGGGCCCCCCTCAAAGCTCCTCTGTCACCTGCTCAGACCTGCAAAGAATGGTTTCCTAGTTAGCATCACCTTCCCTGACCCTGCGGGCGTCCCAGTCCAGCTGCTTCAGGGCAGCACCCCAGAATGGTGGCGTGTTCTTTCTCCCTCAAAGATGGCTGTGAGAAACGTCTAGGAATGCACGGAGCAGGGTGTAGAGAGAGCCTTCTAGAGTCGGAGTGAGAAGAGAAATGCCCACTTGTTTGGGAGGGGGACCCTCAAACTGAGGACAGGGCCGGGAGTGTGTGGAGAAGCTGAGGGTCTTTGGCCAGGGTCTCTAGCCTTACCTTGCAGATTCAGCTCTGCCCTGGTGTGGAAAGCTGATGCATAGATTGGCCATCATACAGGACCTTACCTGAGGACGAGAGGCTCCAGATTCCACGAATTATCACAAAGAGAACTCAGGCCTGAACTAAGAGACAGGGCACCTAGGACACCCAGCAAACTGTTCTAGAAAAGAGGCCAGGCATTTTGTCCTCTTAGCCAGGGACACACTGTCCGTGGGCCTGGGACTGCAAAGCAGCTGCAGTCAGACCCAGGTGAGAGATGCATTGGTCCGGTGTGACCTGGTGACCTTACCTCACCCGGCTAGGCCTCTGTGCTGACCCCATTGGCCTTGTGTGCAAACCTGGACTCTAGAAGACTTGGCATCAGACCTCAAATCAATCCGCTGTCAGTCTCTAAGTCCCATGATTGTCCCCACCTGGGACCTGTCAGACACTTCAGAGTCACAGCAGACAAGAGCAGAATCCCAGCCCTGCCTCCAAGGGGTCCAAGACCAAAGTGAGGTGACTGGGTACCTGTCTCTGACACCAAACAGAGGTGGGAGGACCAGAGGACCCAGCCATCGAGTCTCAGATGCTCCAATGCTTCCAGCTTTAGAATCCAAATGCTGCCAAAAATGCACAATGAGGAACATGTCGAGATTTTACATAAAATCAAATCTGACTTTGACCTCCCCCACACTTGCTCCCATCCTGTTCCGACGCCCTGATGTACCCAGGTGAGACACTGTTATGTAGCCAGAGCCTGTCTCCATGAGGGCACATCATCTGCCCACATCCTTCTAGAAGGATCAGCGGAGCAGCACCTCTGTGCAGTCCACACTAGGAACCAAGGCCTGGCCTTTGTGAGGTTCACATGATGATAGGAAGAGAAGTCGTCACTATGCGAATCTGGCAGAAGAGAAGCTGGCCATTGGTGATGCTGGTGACTTTGCAGAGTGCCAGGGTCGGGGAGGCAGAACACAGCCCCTTGTTACTTGTGTAGTCTGTAACCCTGACTTCCAGAGGCTGGAGCGGAGGCGTTGTCTATCCAGTGCCTACTCTGTAAGATTCTGTCATAAAGTGCAAAGAGGGTTGGGGTAGTATCTCAGGGACAAAGCATTCCTGAGGCCCCAGGATTTAGTTTTAATACCTCAAAAAAGTATTTTTAGATGTGTGTTCAGAGAAGGACTCACAGAGGAGGTGGCAAGAAATACAGACAGCAGTAATTCAAGCCGAGAGAAGGGTGGGGGTCATTCACCAGCCTAGAAGAGGGCTGAGGGCAGACACACCACACACACACACACACACACACAAACACACACACACATACACACACACAAACAACACACTGCTGGGCCTCCTCAGGCGCCACCTTATACAGGCATCAGGGCCTGGCTCCTGACTTTCTCCTGCAAAAAGGCCTAGCACCCTCTGCGTGCTGCCCCCATTTCTCACTGTCTTCCTCTTGCCTCTTCAGGTGTCCTGCCTGCTTCTGTCACCCTCTCCCAGGTCCACCCCATCACCTCCCAGCTGACGTGTTACAGGTACCACCTCCCTGGCCTCCCTGTTTCCTCTTTCCTGTCCTCAGCCCTGCAACTCAGGGACCCTGTCAAGTCTCTCACATCTGCTCAGAGCCCAGCCCTGCTTGGCACGCCTGCCCCTGCCTGTGATACACACACACACACACACACACTGTCTCTGGGCATTTCTTCCATTTGGTTACACCAGCTGCTTTTCTAGTCACCAAAGACCAAGTGCAGTTGCCACTTCCTGGGTCTCAGCCCCCAGAGACAGTCATTTTCAAATCTACCTCCAGAGCCCTGACCCAACCACTTCCTGGGTGGGGGAGCCACCTCAGCACACAGTTCCTGTACCATGTGCCTTAGAACCAGGCACCAGGTGGTTAGGGACAGTCCCTCTGACCCAGAGACTGCTGAGATTCCTCAGGCAGGTCAGTTCCACGTCTGCCCACCTGTCCTTCCTCATCTGGTCCTCACACAGACACTACAGGGAATGCCTCTGACTGGGCCTCCTAACCGCTGGCATCTCTGTGCCCCTCCCCTGGAGGATTATGCTACTCTCCAGTGACATGCTCTCTACCCATGACATGCATGGCAGGCTGACATGCTGTCCTCACATGCCTGTACTCATATATTTCATGGCAGAATCCATGGCCTCACACATGCTAGACAGGGGCTCTACCCTGAGCTGAACTTTCGTTCCTCTTCAGACATTCTCATGAAGTCCAAGTGGGCATTGAACTTGCGATTCCCCTGCCTCAGCCTCCAGTGACCCTAGGATTATGGGCCTATATGACCAAGCCAGGCTTAAGCCTGGATTTTAAACACCTCCTTACCCATCTCTAAAAAGTCATGCCACCAAATAATATATTGCACAGTTGTTTATTTGTGACCTTTCTGAGCATCCCCCTTGATGCTCAACCCCTTGAAGACAGGGAGTTTCCCAGAAGCCCCCTTGTGGACCAGAGCCAGGCCCAAAAGCACCAGCTGGATACCTGTGCAAACAACCTCTCCCAAGTCACCCCAAGATTCTGCTTGGAGACGAATTCCACCCCACGAGGGTCACTGTTCTTCAACTGCCTTTTATATCCAGTCAAAATGGATGAGCAGATATTGCGGGGCTCGTGTCCCACCAAGTTTCTAACTTGCTTTTCAGAAAAGAACACACTGTTTACCTAAATGACAAGTGAATGTCCGGGCTTGGCTGGAAATAGATTTAAAGTCACCAACTAGCCCTGCTTAAAAGAAAATAAAAAGAGAGGAGGGTAGAAGTGGAGATGGGGAAGAGGAGAGAACAGAAGCTGGGGAGAGAGAAGGAGGAGGGGAGGGGGGTACTAGCTCCAGAGGTCAGGTGTCTTTGCAGCTTGTACTGTGTCACACACTTTTATTCTGTACACATGGGGCCCAGAGAGGAACGCCTGTCCTCAGTGACAAGTCAGGCTAGTAGGTGACTTGAGCTTATCCAGAGAGAGAACACAGTAGGAAGCATCTCGATTCGGGAGTTTAAGGGAATGACACACGTGGGGTGATGACTCCCACCAAGGCACCCGGGGACAGAATTCCAAGGGAGAGAGACCCGTGAGAACACAGCCAGGCTTCCATCCTCTGGCCTCAGCTGGTGGTCTGTCTGTCCCCTGCAGAGCTCCCAGAGAGGGCTTTCATTTCGCAGAGAAATAAAGTGGAAGGGGCACCAGAAGTAGACCTCCCAACACCCTGAAGCTCATGTACCCTGAGTGGCCCTACCTGCCCAGTTCCCGGCACAACAGCAGCGTTGTCATAGAAGTGCAGGCGGGGACAGTGATGGAGGTGGCCCTGCTGCAGAGCGATGAGGCCCCCCGGGTGAGGTCCTAACAGGAGCAGGGACAGAAAGACTGGGGTGGTCACTGTCGCTTGTACTGGCCGAGCAGTGACTCTGACATTGCTGCTCACTGGATGCTGCTCCCCTCTGTCCCTCGACAGCCCCACCTGTCCATCCCAGGGTCAGTTCGGGGGTTGCACCAGCTGAGGTAAGCCCATCTGCCCTCACGAAGGAGACACCAGAAAGACATGATCCTGTGGTCACTCAGAGAAAGCCAGCTTAGGACCGCTGGAGACACCCTGTGGAAAGATAAGGCTTTCTGCCTCCTCTCTGCCTTGGATATGTCCCAAGCAGCTAGGGGATTAATGCTGCCAGTGGCTAGGCTAGGGGCCAAACCTCTGTGAGTTCAAGGCCAACCTGATCTACATGGTGAGTCCCAGGCTAGCCAGGGCTACACAGTGAGACCCTGTTTCACAAATAAAATTAGGAGCTGGAAAGGGGGCTCAGGGGAGTTGAGTTCTGTCCCCAGCACCCACATGGTGTCTTACCATTCATTCCAAGGCATCCAACACCTTCTGATACATATACAAGCATGCAGGCAAAATATTCATACACAGATAAAATATCTTAAAGTTTTTCAGTTTAAAACAAAAAGGAAGAGAAGGAACCAGGGCTTCTAACAATGTGTTCTCAAGAGCCTTATCTCCCCATCTCCACAGGAGAGAAGACCTCTGTACCAAGAGATGCCAGGGGGTGCCTGCACATCCCATCAGGGTAGCCCACAGTGAGACAAACATTCGTGGGTCCCAGGCTTGGCACAGAGGTGGAGCTTACTTGGGGATGCCAACTCTGTTCTGGGTTTCCGGGAGGAAACCACAGATAAACCCCAGCTCCAGCGTCACCATGGTGCTCACTCAGGAATGGCTCGGTACCTTCAGTTTCTACCTCGGAGGGAGACCCCCCACTCCAGTGTGCCCGGAATCCACAGAGTCTCCCAAGCGCTTCATCAGGGTTCACTTCCTCACGCTCACACCAGCAAGGTAGCAGGGAAACCAGGAGAGTGAGTTTGGCGTCTCTCCCTACAAACAGAGGCACACCAGCAATTAGGCCGATTCCTTTCACAGAAGAGCCTAACAAACAAGGGAAGTGCTACCAGCACGTGGTCCTTGGGGGTGGTTTTGTTTTGTTTGCTTTGGGTTTTCTGTTTGTTCAGTTGATTGGTATTGTTTTCTAACAGGCTTTCATGTAGCCTTGAAGTTACTGTGTTGGTGAAACCATCCTTGAACTCCTGATCCTCCTGCCTCAGTCCAGAGCCACCGTGCTCTATTGAAGTCCAGTTCTTAAAAACAGACTCTGTCTGCCGGCATTGGTGATGAAATAAGACAAAATGTGACAGACCCAGCAAGAGTGTGGTCCCCAGGAATTGCTCATGGAATAGCAGATCTCACCACAATTATTATTATTATTATTATTATTATTATTATTATTATTATTATTATTATTATTATTATTATTGGACAGGGTTTCTCTGTGGCTTTGGAGCCTGTCCTGGAACTCACTTTGTAGACCAGGCTGGCCTCGAACTCACAGAGATCCGCCTGCCTCTGCCTCCCAAGTGCTGGGATTAAAGGCGTGCACCACCACTGCCCAGCCTCACCACCATTCTGAACTGTCCCTCAAGGAGCAGACAGCCACAGAGGAAGGTCTGGTTCTGGTCAACTACCAGCAGGCAGGCGGGGAGGGGGAGGAGTTCTACTTCAGCTGAGTTTTCATGGCACCCTGAAGGCTTTCACACATGCTCCATCTGCCTGCACCCCAGCTGCTAATTGCCAATGCATGTTCACACCTCAATAGCAGACTTGGCAAAGCAGCCGGAGAGCTTTTCATTAGCACTGAGAAGACAAGCTGCTTTGCTCAGCCTCCAGGTTGCATCCTCCTTCCCCTGCGGTGACAGTCAGAGTCCAGCTTTGGGTCTCCTTCCAAGATGCTCCCTCTGACCTCAGGAGACATGGATTCTTGACTGTCTCTCCTCTGTGAGGCAAAGCACGGTGGTATGAAGGGCTGTGTGGCCCTCCGTCTGTCACTCATGAGCTAAGTGGCCTTGAGCTCGTTACTTAACTCCTCCGAGCACTGTTTTTTCTCATTTGGAAAGTGGAGATAATTGGCTAGGTCTGTAGTTTGGTTGGCAGAGTCCTCGCCTAGTGTGCATGAAGTTCTAGGCTTAATTCCCAGCCTTGCGTAAACTGGATGTAGTGATTAAGGTGTGTTTGTAATCTTAGGAATTGAAAGGTTGAGGGAGCAGGTTTGGGGCCAGCCTGGGCTAATGAGATCCTGACCCCCCCAAAAAAGAAGGAAGAGGGGTACTGATCCTCTTCCCACCAAGGACCAAGTGGGAGCATGAGGGAAAGTGAGATGCACAGGAAAAGCGTCTGAAAAGGTAGAGATCCTTTCCAAAGTCGCCATCTAGGAAGGACCACTGTGTCCCCGAGTATCCAAAACCCGACTGAAACGCTCTCGGAGGAAAACTTATGGTGAGGTAGGTAACTGGGAGAGAAGCCAGCTTTAAGTTCATACGATTGTAAAGACCATGCCAGCCTCACGTGGGCACGCCTCACCATGCCGTGCCGAGTCCTTCCTATTGTACAGTTCCCCTTATACCCATCTCTTACACTCCCCGTGGTGATTGCTGCCCGCTCCAGACTCTCCCCTCATAGTGACGACGTGGCTGTCACAGGCCCAAACTCATCTTCTCAAGACCAACTCCAACAGGAAAGCCCAGAACTGAGGTAACTGCTATATATACAATCCCCGGAATTTGCTGTGTCTGGACACCACGTGCCCAGCTCTGAGCCAATGGAGGAGAGCCCAGAGCTGTGGTCAGAAAGCAGAAAGGTAAGGGATAAAACCCCAGAGAACCCACGGTGTCTTTCTGTCGCCCTCTGTGGAGAGAGGTTGGTATTGCACTAAGTGTGAAGGTCTGGTATTTAAAGGAGTTCTGTTCTGTATCAGAACGAAGACTTTAACTGACTCACACAACTGCCTGGCAGGATGGAAAGAAAACTGTAGTTGCGCCCAGGAACAAGGAGGGAACCGGACAAAAGCCGTTAGTCCCCTCTGTGGCTGCCCTTCCCCCTTCCCCCTTCACAGACCCAGCCGAACCAAAGCAGGGCGCCTAAGCAATGCAGTCCCCAAAGGTCACTTCTCCTGGGGTAGAGAATGCTGTCTGGATGCTTCTTATTCCCCAAGGACTGATGGACAGGAAGCGGGATCTCCAGAGCAGCTGTGTTGGGAAGCAACAAGACCTAAAAGGAGGGTATGGGTCATGGAATCTTCCCTTGCCAGGGATGACAGCAGTTCTCCTGAGACCCCATTCAGATCCAATGAGAGTGAACTGTTAGAAAGAGCAGGCCGGTCCCACCCCTGTCTGACCTCCTCGAATGTGATCCCCCTCTCTTCCACATACAACCACCAGCATAATGCCAACCGCTCACCAAGATGTGGCCTAGCCAAGGGGCTCTCCCCTGGGCACAGCACGTGCTGACACCGTGCCCTGAACCTCCAGAACTGAATCAAATCATTTCTTTTCATGATGTAAGACCCAGCCTCGGGGAATTTTCTTATAGCAAAAGAAAGCAGGCAAGGACACCTGGCTCTGCAGGTACAACCATCATCCCTGGTTCACAGCAGAGACCGGCACAGGCTAGAGCCAGCTCATGAGTGCTTGGTGTCAGGCAACTAGAAGGAGGAAGCCTTCGCTGAGGCTGAGGGGGTCTCTTCTGGCCAGACCACTAGGTACACAGCCCCAGTTTGGAATGCTCTTCCTCACCATATGAGTGGGCTTCTCACACCGCGACCAAACAACTCAGAAGATCAGCCTGGAGTAGAAAAGTTCTCTCGCGGTCATGATTTCAAAAGTTTCCATCTATGTTGCTTGGCCTGCCACTTAGAGCCTGTTGCAAAGCCATGGCCAGAAAGGCGGGGGGGGGGAAAGGGGGGAGCTGCTCACTACAAGACAAAAAGAACAGGGAGAGTGAGGGGGGAGAAAAACAGAGAAGGAAGAGATAGAGACAGTCAAAGAGGGAGAGGAGATTTCTGCCCATGGTGGCATGTGTCTAGATTCCCAGCACTCATGAAGCTGAGGCTGGAGAATTGCTGAGAGTTTGAGGCCAGCCTGGGCTATATAGTGAGTTCCTAGCCATTCTGAGATCTGTCCAAAACAATAACAAAGTCAGCTACAGGTACAGCTGAGTCTCAACAGCCTCTTAGCAACCCCTAGGTTCAGTACCCTTGTTACAGCTGTTGTCCTGTCTGTGTGGCTTCTCTGGGATGTGGTCCTCCTTAGAATAGAAAAACACCCCTCCCTACCTCTTCCCCAGAGTGGGAAGTGCAGGTGTGTGAGGAGAGCCCATGGTGCTTGACCCTGTCCAAAGTTTCTCCTTTCTTCTGCCTCCCGGTGCTTGTAGAATGATTAACAAAAACTCTGAAACAGAAATTAAGGTTCACCCTGAAAACCAGAAAAGCAAAGCAGCCAGTCACTGGCTCTTACCTCAACCTCACTCTGAAAATGGAGAGCCTGCCTCCAGGAAACCTCAGAATGAGGCTGAAGCTGAGAGCTCTGTCCTCCCATCTGATATTCCTCTCTAGTTCTGGGATTAAGGGCATGCACCACTACTGCCTGGTTTCTATGGAAAGCTAGCATGGCTACTGAGATTAAAGGTGTGTGTCATTGCTGCCTGGTTTATAAGGTTGACCAGTGGGGCTGTTTTACTCTGTGATCTTCAGGCAAAAAATAAACTAAAAAGAAAAAAAGAAAAAGAAAAGAAAATGCCTCCATAAGATCAGGCCATAGGCGAGCCTGTAGGGCATTTTCTTAATTAGTGATTGATGCAGGAGGGTCCAGCTCACAGTGGGTAGGGCCATTCCTGGGCTGCTGGTCCTGGATTGTATAAGAAAGCAGGCTGAGCAAGCCATGGGAAGCAAGCCAATAAGCAGCCGCCTCCAGGGCCTCTGCATCAATTCTAGCTTCCAGGTTCCTGCCCTGTTTGAGTTCCTGTCCTGTCATGGTGTTTTGTCTCAGCACTAGAAACCCAAACTAAAACATCTTCTGTGATCTATATTGATTTACATGCATGTCCCTGTGCCCCTCTCTTTAGTGCACATACACTATTGGACCTGGACGAGTAATAGGCTGAAGTTCACAGGCTTCCCCTGCCGAGCCATTGAGACAAGTTCATTCCTTGCACTTTACTGCCACCTACTGGTTACAACTCAGATCAGGACGTATATAGACAGCCTGCTGGTAAATAGCCAGATTCCATACATTGCCTTAAAAGCATAGAGGCTATTTTGATTTGGTCTGGTCTGGTCTGGTCTGGTCTGGTCTGGTCTGGTCTGGTCTGGTCTGGTCTGGTCTTGTCTGGTTTGATTTGGTTTGGCTTGAGACAGGGTTTCTCTGTGTAGCCCTGGATGTCCTGCCTCCTGAGTGCTGGGATTAAAGGCGTGCACCACAACCACCTGGTTTATTTGTGCTTTTGTTTCTATTCTTGAGAGAGCATCTCATGTAGTCCAGACTAGCCTAAAATTCACTACATGTTGGAGCAGTGATCTTGGACTTCTGATCTTCCTGCCCCCACCTCCCTATACTGCAATTCCAGGTGTACACACAACACTCAATTTAAGTGTACACATACTTGCACATCTGGGAGATGTCCTCTCTACAGCTCTTTATTTCCCATGTTTTTTGTGCCCTTCTGCATGGGCAGGGGACAGTTGGCCGTCACTCACAAGCATTCCACATCCACAGTTGGCTTCCTTCCAAGCCGTTCCTACCTCCACTTAGAAGCTAGCCCCCAGACTAGGACCTGTGCAAGCTTTCATAGCTCTGCAGAGGCTCGAAGTTGGGGGATATTATTTTCAGGTGTGTGACTTTTGTTTACACTGCATTTGTTTAACTCTGTGAAGCTGTGTTACTGTGCCTGCCTAAAACACCTGATGGTCCTAATAAAGAGCTGAATGGCAATAGCCAGGTAGGAGCAAGGGTAGGCGGGGCTGGCAGGCAGAGAGGATAAACAGAAGGAGAAATTTGGGAGAATAAGGAATGAGGAACGAGAGGACAAAGAGAGGAGGATATCAGGGGCCAGCTACACAGCAAGCCACAGAGAAAGAAGTAAAAAAAAAAAATGGTATACAGAAATAGAGAAAGAGAAAAGCCCAGAGGCAAAAAGCAGTTGGGATAATTTAAGATAAGACAAACTGGCAAGAAGCAAGCCTAACAAAGGCCAGGCATTCATGACTAAGAATAAGCCTTCATGTGTGATTTATTTGGGAGCTGGATGGCGGGCCCCCTAAGTTAGCCAAAAGAATAAAACATCCCACAACAGCCTGATGCTTCTCCATGCCCAGACAGTTCTTCAAATATCACCTCTGGAGGCTGTCACCCCTTACAACAGATGCCACCAATCTGCCCTCCCTGCCCTTATTTGCTCTGTTTGCTTCCTCCATGTTTACTGGTTCATACCTCGCACCCAGCAGAAAACCAGCCCCAACTCTCTCTGCATCCAACTTAACCGTTACTCTCACACCTCGTGGCAGAGTTTATCTTTTCAAATATCCCCTCTCAACCAGGTGTGATGCCACAGGCCAGCACGAGCAAGTAGACGATGGGGAGTTGACGGTTGTCTTCAGCTACACATCAAATTCAAGGCCGACCTGGGCCACAGAAGATCCTGTCTCAGAAAAATGGAGGGCCGGAGGCATGGCTCAGTGGTTATGGGCACTTGTTGTTCTTGCAAAGGACATAGGTTCATTTCCCAGCACCCATGTGGTGGCTCACAACCATCTGTACCTCCAGCCCCAGAGGACACAATTATTTCCTCTGGCCTCTGCTGGCACCAGGTATAAACGTGGTACATAGATATACATACAGGCAAAACGCCCAAACATAAAATTTAAAAAAAAACTCAAAGAAAGAAAGAAAGAAAGAAAGAAAGAAAGAAAGAAAGAAAGAAAGAAAGAAAGAAAGCAAGCAAGCATATCTTTGGGCTGGAAGTTGGGGTGTGTGCTAAGCAGTAGAGCACTTGCGTAATATATACAAGGCCTTAAGTTCAATCTTGGCCTCCAAGTGCTGGACAGGCAGAAACTCTGCCTGAATGAGGGAAAGCAGGTGAGCTACTTTAGAAATGATGGGGTACACCCTGGGCACATTGGCATAGGATAGATACACAGTGACCAGGCTCCTGCCAGCCCCCCACCCACCTGATTCAGGACACTCCTAGGCTTCTGACCACAGCTGCTGCCTGTGGTTTCCTTCAGAAACCGCCTCAGCAAATGAGGCCACAAAGGGTCAAGTCTGTTAGACTGCCCAAAGTCACCCTGAATCTGCCAGTCTTCCTGAGCAGGAATTGTCCCCTCGACAGCTGCTCCAGACATGTGTCTCTCACGTTCCACTGTCTTGTGCCTTGTCAAGGTGGCTTGGTGGCTTTGACACCTACAGAAAGCATTTGCCATCACCCCCTCTTACCCGCTGCTCCTGGCTACCGCGGGCACCATTTTTACAGTTTTAAGATGACTAGAGAGGTTGGTGCCAAGGGATGTGAGAGCCACTGTCACCCACAAGTGTCAGCTTTTCCTGATGGCGAATGAAGTGAATGGTAGTGACAGGTGGAGCCCCGCAGACCTAGTGACCCCAGGAAGAAGCCTTGGGGCATCCACGGCATCAAGGTGGTGCTCACCGGGAGACTTGGCGCGCATGGATCCCAAGGACAAAGAAAGATGGTGCTCCGAGGAACTGGGGATAAAAATAGGAGAGACTGAGGCCAAGTTTGGGGTCTGGAGCAGCTGGAACTGGGCTGCCACAGAGAATTCCTTTGTCTGTGAGCCCAGCATTTGCAGTCTTGTTTTTTTCCTCGGGAAACTGAGGGCAGCAACATCTGTTTCTTTGTTTTGCAGTAAGGTCTCCACCCTCCTGCCTCTGCCAGTGCCTCCCTAGTGTTGGGATCACCAGTGGGCAAAACAAACAAGCTGTTGTTTAGGGGGCTTATTTCATTTTTTTTTTTGAGACAGGATCTCACTGTGTCACCCTGGATATCCTGGAACTCAGTCTGTACACCAGTCTAGCCTTGAACTCGCAGACATCCACTTGCCTCTGCCTCCTGAGTGCTGGGATTGAAGCATGCACTACCACACCTGGCTGTGTGTATGTGATTGTTACACCTGTGTTAAAGTCAGCACAGCTTGCCACAGTCAGTCCTCCCATGCCGTGTGTATCCTGGAGATTGAACTCAGGTGGCCAGGCCTGGCAGAAAGCCCTTCTGTGCCATCTCACCAAGCCCCTTTTGATATTTTTGTTTTGAGACAGGGCCTCAATTCTTGATCAGGCTGGCCTTGAACCCACTTGTAGACCAGGCAGTCATTAAACTTGTGATCCTCCTGCCTCAGCCTCTATGTATTTTTCACACTTTTCATCTTTGAGATCTTGGGACCTTGCAGACTCAGAGAGGTTAGCCAGGCTGTGCAGACAGAAGTCAACTCAATGGGAGTTGGCATTTCCCATGCAAACCATCCTGGAGTCCACACCACAACCACATCCTTTGTGGGTTCCCATTGTCCACCTCCCTAAAGTCACTATTATTCCAGAGTCATCAGTCAATGATTATAAGCCCTAGACCCTAAGGCCACCAGGTAGGTGGGGTCAGCCCCTATATTCAAGAACCCACTGAAGTTATTCAAACAACCCAGTTCTGGGACGCCCCATGGATGCCACTATAAAGGTCCATGTTTTCCTCTTCCTGGTTCAGCCTCCTGGCCCTGGCGCTCACCTGTAGCGCAGAACAAACCTTGTTCTCCCAAGAGCTGGGGTATTACCAGACATCTTCAATAATGTCCTTGTAACTAATTGTCTTAGGGTTTCTATTGCCACAATGAAACACCACAACCAAAAAGCAAATTGGGGAGAAAGGGTTTGTTTGGCTTACACTTCCATATTTGCTGTTCCTATAGAAGGAAGTCAGGACAGGAACTCAAACAGGGCAGGAACTGGAGGCAGGAACTGATGCAGAGGCCATGGAGGGGGTGCTGCTTACTGGCTTGGCCCCTATGGCTTTCTCAACCTGCTTTCCTATAGAACTCAGGACCACCAGCCCAGGGATGGCACCACCCACCATGGGCTGTCTCCCTGCCATTGATCACTAGTTGAGAAAATGCCTGGCAGCTGGATTTCACGGAGGCCCTTCCTCTCTGGTGACTCTAGCTTGTGTCAAGTTGACACACAGAACCAGCTAGGACAGAATTCTTTTCCTGGTACTGTGATAAAAATAACCCAACAAAAGCAACTCCACGGAGGAAGGGTTTATTCTGGCTTCCAGTTGGCAGATCCATCATAGCAGGGAATTCAAGGCAGCAGGAGCCTGAGGCAGCGTTACGTGGGATCCATGTGTCACGTGGAATCCTTGATCAGGAACAGACTGGTGGAAGCTCTCTGGGCTTGGCTCCCACGCTCCACTTCTATGGTTCAGGATCCCAGGCAGGAAGTCATCATAAGCCCTACAGGGATTGTGTTAAAAAGTTAGGAGCAGGACACAACTGATCTTATGGGATGCTTCTATCATTTAGAGACCATCTTTAATAAAATGATTATAAAACTATGAGAACAAAATTTAAGTCCCACCAAGGGCCTTGGAGAGGACCAAGGCAGGTAAGAGGCCAGAAACGTAAGCACATTCACTTCTTAGCGACTCCGTCTCCACCAGGACACAGTTTGTGTGGTCGCTTGAATGTAATTGCTCCCCATAATCTCACAGAGAATGGCACTATTAGGTATGGCCTTTTTTGGAGTGGGTTTGGCCTTGTAGGAGGAAGTGTCACTGTGAGGATGGGCTTTCAGGATTCCTATGCTCAGGATACCAACCAGTGTCTCAGGTGACTTCTTGTTGCCTGCAAGATGTAGGACTCCCAGTTACTTCTCCCAGCACTACGTCTGCCTGCATGCTGCCATGTTCCCTGCCATGATGATAATGGACTGAACCTCTGAACTGGAAGCCGCCACCTCGGTTACATATTTTCCTTTATAAGAGTTTGCTGAGCTTAAAGAAAAGATTGATCGGGGCTGGAGAGATGGCTCAGAGGTTAAGAGCATTGCCTGCTCTTCCAAAGGTCCTGAGTTCAACTCCCAGCAACCACATGGTGGCTCACAACCATCTGTAATAGGGTCTGGTGCCCTCTTCTGGCCTGCAGGCATACACACAGACAGAATATTGTATACATAATGAACAAATAAATAAATATTAAAAAAAAAGAAAAGATTGATCGTCGTTCTGGCAAGAAGCTGGAAGATGGCCCCAAATTTTTGAAATCCAGTGATGCAGCCATTGTTGATATGGTTCCTGGCAAGCCCATGTGTGTTGAGAGCTTCTCTGACTATCCTCCACTGGGTCATTTTGCTGTTTGTGACATGAGGCAGACAGTTGCTGTGGGTGTCATCAAAGCTGTGGACAAGAAGGCTGCTGGAGCTGGCAAGGTCACCAAGTCTGCCCAGAAAGCTCAGAAGGCTAAATGAATATTATCCCTAACACCTGCCACCCCAGTCTTAATCAGTGGTGGAAGAACGGTCTCAGAACTGTTTGTCTCAATTGGCCATTTAAGTTTAATAGTAAAAGACTGGTTAATGATAACAATGCATCGTAAAACCTTCAGAAGGAAAGGAGAATGTTTTGTGGACCATTTTTTTGTGTGTGTGTGTGGCAGTTTTAAGTTATTAGTTTTCAAAATCAGTACTTTTTAATGGAAACAACTTGACCAAAAATCTGTCACAGAATTTTGAGACCCATTAAAACAAGTTTAATGAGAAAAAAAAAAAAGAATTGCGGTGGTCATGGTGTCTCTTCACAGCCATAGAAACCCTAACAAAGACACAGGGAAAGGGTGAGGTGAAAGAGTGCACACGAGACACACCAACTGCTGTGGCCCTCACCAGAACTCTCGCTTAAGCAGCTTTCTAGTTTCTCTGTGTAGCCCTGGCTGTCCTGGAACTTGCTCTGTAGACCAGGCTGACCTCGAACTCAGAGATCCATCTGCCTTTGCCTCCCTCGTGCCAGGATTAAAGACATGTGCCACCACCGCCCAGCCATTTTTGTTTTTTATGTGTATGGGCATTTTGCCTGCATGTATGTCTGTGTAGCCCATGCGTGTGGTTCTCCCAGAGACTAGGAGAAGGCACAGGATTCCTAGAGAACTGGAATCACACATGGTGTGGACTGCCATGCGGGTGCTGGGCATCAGGTCCTTTGGAAGAGCAACCAGTGCTCTTAACTGCTTAACCATCTCTCAAGCCCCACTTTTAACTTTCTGAAAACAAAGTTTTACTCTGTAGCCCTGGATCTGACTTGGAACATGTAATTTTTCTGCCCCCAATTGCCAAGTGGCTGGGATATGCAGGCATAAATTGTCATACACAGCTGCCAGGAAGAATGAAAACTCCCTGTACCAAAGAACAGGACTAGTACGTGCTGAATGGCACTGGGCTCTGTGGACAGGTGCATCTGTAACCTGAGGGGTGCATGCATCGCAGTGACATAGGGAGTGTTGTGGTTTGTATGGGGAAGGTCCCCTAAAGGTGCAGCAACATGTGGTCCTCTGATAGGGACACTCTGGGGAGGTTGTAAAAATTAGGAAATGGAGCCTGGTTGGATGACATCTCACCAAATGGGGGCCTTAAAGTGGTGTCATCACTTTTTAAGACAGTTTATTTTTATTTTATGTACATGAATTTCTTTTGCCTGCATGTGTATGTATGCACTATGTGTATTGTGCACTGTGTATATGTGCACTGTGAGAATGTGTGCACTGTATGTGTGCACTATGTGTATGTGTGCACTGTGTGTATGTATACATTGTGTGTATGTATACACTGTGTGTATGTGTGCACTGTGTGTATATGTGCACTGTGAGTATGTGTGCTGTGTGCATGTGTATGCTGTGTGTATGCCTGGTGTCCTCAGAGGCCAGAAGAAGACATGGAAGCTTCTCAATGTAAGCAGAAACTTGATTGTTCTTTTGTTTTCTGACCACTCAGACCTGAATAATCACACAAAAACTATATAAATTACAACACTCTTTGATCAATGACAGGCATATTTCTAGCTAGCTCTTGCATCTTAAATTAATCCATTTCTATTAATCTATGTATTTCCACAAAGCTGTAGTTTATGGGTAAGGTTTAAGCGTCTTTCTCCTTTGGCAGCTACATGGAGTCTCCTTGACTCTGCCCTCTCCTCTCTCTCTCTCTCTCTCTCTCTCTCTCTCTCTCTCTCTCTCTCTCTCTCTTTCTCTCTTTGGATTTCCCCCTTGGCTTTACTCTACTAAGCCATTGGCCAAAACAGCTTTATTCATCTACCAGTAAAAGCAACACATGCGCAGAAGGACAGCCCACATCACTGGAACTGGAGGTACAGCCACTCTGTGGCTCTGCAAGAGCAATAAGCACTAGCCCACTTCCTATCAGCTCTCTGCTTCCTGACAGCAGATACCATGTGGCCGGATGCCTCATGCTCCTGCTGGTGTGCCTTGCCCACCTCCATGGACTGTACTCTTTCAAACTGTCAGTCAAAATAAACCCTCCATGGGGCTGAAGAGATGGCTCAGCAGTTAAGAGCACTCTCTCACAACCATCGGTAACTCCAGTTCCAGGGAATTTGATGTCCTCTTCTGATCTCCACTGGCACCAAACACATACCCACATGCATACATACATGTAGGCAAAACACTCATACATAAAACAGATATTTTTTTAAAAAAAAGAAAGAAAGAAAAAAGTTAAACTGTTCCTCCCTTAAGTTTGCTTCTCCAGGTATTTGGTCACACAATGAGAATAATAACTAACCAATGGAGGAAGCAGGCGGTGACCAAGCTGACATGGCTCCTGTGTGTGCAGGAGGAAGCAGCCATGGGAGGAGGCATCTGAGGACATATCCATGCACTTCATCCAGGTCCTGATGAAAGGGCGCTCCATAGCCTAATGGCTGTACCTGCAGCACAAGGCTTCTCCTCAACAGCCTAGTCACTGAGAAGTGGACTCTGCTTAGATCCAGCTGTTGGACCCTCCATAGCCTGACGGCTGTACCTGCAACAGGAGATCCTGCCCCAACAGCCTGCTCACCAAGGAGTGAACTCTGCTTAGACCCAGCTGCCAGCTGGAGTCTGGGGCTCGGAGAAGCCACCGCATCTCTGCGTCATGAGAAGGAAGCGAGTACACAGCACTCCTCCTGTGACCTGCGTACCTTGAACAAGGAGGCCAGAGTTTCTTTTGTCCTAGAGGTCACAGCTTCCAGGAGACATTGCTGTCAGGGTTTGTCAGTGTCTCTCATTCTGTATAGGGTAGTTCCTTTAGTGAGATTTCAACAAAGTTCCTTCCCTCAACCACCAGAAATGATCAAATCATTTTTTAAAGACCATAATGTTTTATTTTATGTTTGCTGTTTTGAGTCAGGGTCTCTCTACATAACCTAGGCTGTCCTGAAACTCACTTTGTAGACTAAGATTGCCTCGATTTCAACAATCCATCTGCTTCTGTCTTTTGAGGGCTGAGATTAGAGGTGTACACCCCCATGCCTGGGAAGACCTTCATATTTTAAAATTTTGCCCCCAGATGGAAACTTGTGGGCCACTGTTTTCTGAGAAAGGAATACAAAAACATATAGATTTTTATTTTCTTCAGGAGCAACGATGAGTGCCCAAGATCAAAAGTCGCCTTTTGGTGAGAAGCATTATCACAGTACACCCCAGCTTTGATTTGTGACATGGCCATGTTCTCTGTCTAGGAATTTCCCATGATCACTGGTACACTGCAAGGACATAGGTAAGCAGCCACTGTGGCGACCTACAGCCTGAGAGCCCAAAATCTTGGTTCTGTTCCAGCCAGACTTATATTTTCAGGGCTATTATGTGTGTGTAGATGCTGGACACAGACTGCTTGCTTCCTGGCAGAGCTGGTGTGATTTCAAAGAAAATGGCACTCAAAAAAGAAAGAAAGAAAGAAAGAAAGAAAGAAAGAAAGAAAGAAAGAAAGAAAGGAAGGAAGGAAGGAAGGAAGGAAAGAAAAGAAAAGAAAAGAAAAGAAAAGAAAAGGGCTCTCAAAGGGAATAGCACTATTAAAAGGTGTGCCATTTAATGTGCTACTTTGTTGGAGTAGGTGTGGCTTTGTTGGAGGAAGTGTGTCACTGTGAAGGTGGGCTTCTCCTATGCTCAACTATTCCCAGTGAGATAGTTGTAGGGGGAATTTCTCTATGTCCCAGCAATTGCTCCCAAATAACCACACAGTGACTTATTATTAATTATAAATTCTCAACCAGCCGGGCGGTGGTGGCGCACGCCTTTAATCCCAGCACTCGGGAGGCAGAGGCAGGCGGATCTCTGTGAGTTCGAGACCAGCCTGGTCTACAAGAGCTAGTTCCAGGACAGGCTCCAAAGCCACAGAGAAACCCTGTCTCGAAAAACCAAAAAAAATAAATAAATAAATAATAAATAAATAAATTCTCAACCAATAGCTTAGACTTGTCTCCAGCCAGCTCTTACACCCTAAATTAACCCATTTCTATTCATCTATGTGTGATGTGGAAAGTCCTTCTGTATGTGTTGCTTTTATTGGTTAATGAATAATGAAGCTGTTTAGGCTTATGGCAAGGCAAAATTGAGCTAGGTGGGAAAACTAAACTGAATGCTGGGAGAAAGTAGGCAGAGTAAGAGGGATGCCATGTAGCCACTGAAGGAGTAAGACACCCGCAGAGCCCGCCAGAACCTTGCCAGTAGGTTACAACCTTGTAGTGATGCACAGATTAATAAAGATGGGTTAATTTAAGATATAAGCACTAGCTAGCAATACACCTAAGTGATTGGCCAACTAGTGTTTTAATTAATACAGTTTCTATGTGATTATTTTGGGTCTGGGCAGCTGGGAACGAACAAGCAATCTCGCCTACAGATGTGTTCCACTGAGACTTGTTTACCTCATCTATGAACTTCCCATGTTGCTTCTTTCCAGTCTGGCTAGAGACTCCTCATGACTCCCTGACTCTGACCTTCTTCCCAGCATTCTCTTAACCTGGTTCTCATGCCTAATGTTGTCCTGCCTAGCCATCAGCCAATCAGCTCTTTATTAACCAATGGGAGTAATACATACGTACAGTGTGCAGATTGTTCCACAGCAGTCTACTTCCTGTTGCCGGCATATCAACATGTGGCAGCTCCTTCTCAAGCACCCTGTCTTGCTCTCCGCCATGATGATAATGGATTGAACCTCGGAAACTGTACGTGAAACACTACAGTTAAATGTTTTCCTTTATGAGAGTCGCCCTGGTCATGGTGTCTCTTCACAGCAATGGAAACCCTAATGAAGACAGTTGGGGATAGTGTTATTTCCTTCTGTTGTCATATATTCTCATGTTTGTTGTCATTTCATGTGTTCATGAGTGTGTGCACATCAGTGTGTATGTACATGTGTGTGTTTGAGCATGCACATTCATGTGCACAAGCCAGAGGACAGCCTTAAGAATCATTCCTCAAGAGCCATTAACATTTCTTTAGGTTTTATTCTTTTTTTTTTTTTTTTTGAAGCAGGGTCTTTTACTGACCTGAATTTTGCCAAGTAGACTAGGTTAGTTGACCAGTGAGCCCAAGAGATCTGGCTCCCTGCACTTGAATTGCAAACACACACCACCGCCCACCCTGTGGTGGCACAGGCCTTTAATCCCAGCACTCAGAAGGCAGAGGCAGGCAGATCTCTGTGAGTTTGAGGCCAGCCTGGTCTGCAAGAGTGAGTTCCAGGACAGCTAGGATTGTTACACAGAGGAACCCTGTCTTGAAAAACCAAAACACACACACACACACACACACTTCCACCACCACCACCACCACACCTGCCTCTATTTTTAATCTGTGTTCTGGGAATCGAACTCAGGCTTTTGCGCAAGACAAGTGCTTCGCAGACTGAGCCGTCTTCCCCAGCTCCATGTTTTGGGTTTTTGGGACAGTTTGGCTATTTACCCCAGACTGGCCTGGGACTTGCAGTCATCCCCCTGCCTTTGTGGGTCGCAGGTGTGGGCCCCATACCTGGCTTTCTGCTGTTTTCTTTAACAACGCTGACTGTGGGTCTGGGTTCTACAAGAAGCAGGTGGTGAAAGCACGGTGTGCTCAGGCTCCTGCTCACGGCTGGAGGAGGCGCCCTTGGGTAGTGTGATGGGCAGGGAGGCGGCCTTGATTGTGCTTACTTCCCTTCTTTCACTCTTTGGTGGTCCCATAGGCTCGCTTGCCCCTTAAGATGCTGACACTGTTGTTTGAGAGAGTCAGCCTGGGCTGCTACTGTGAGCTTTTCTCCTCTGCCTGGCACCATGACCCCGCACCGCTGGGACTGGACAGGAGAATCAACTAGGGAAGATGAATCTGGACTCCGGCTGCTTTTATCTTAGAACTCACAGGGCAAGGACATTTGCGCTCAGCCTTTTATCCTTTGGGAGTTCAATGCACTGCACTTTCAAAGTACAAGGTAGCCTCTGGACATGAACTTGACCCAGGGACTATGATAAAGACTTCCTATTGGAATATGGATCTATTACTGGTTTTTCCTATGGGAGTTTATTTAATCTCATTCCCAAACCTCTGAAGAGCAACTGAACAACAAAGCTCAGTATAAAGTGAGGTGGGAAAAATAACAGGCAATTCATTTTCAAAACAGGAAAGTAAGTAGCCTTTGTCTTAATTTGATGAGCGCATGCTTCTCCAGTCCAGGGCTGTGTCACTTCAGGAGATACAAGAAACACCAACATGTTCTAACATGGTGGGCACACCAGTCAATCCTGGTGCTCCAGAGGCTGAGGCAGCAGGAATTTTGCAAGTTTGAGGCGAGCCTAGGTTACATTGTGAGTCCCAGAGCAGCCTGGGCTACACAGTGTGACACTGTTTCTTTTCTTTTTTTTTTTTTTTAATATTTATTTATTTATTATGTATACAATATTCTGTCTGTGTGAATGCCTGCTGGCCAGAAGAGGGCACCAAACCCCATTACAGATGGTTGTGAGCCACCATGTGGTTGCTGGGAATTGAACTCAGGACCTTTGGAAGAGCAGGCAGTGCTCCTATCCTCTGAGCCATCTCTCCAGCCCCGTGACACTGTTTCAAAGAAGCCAAAACAAGGGTCTAGGGAGGTGGCTCCCTGAGGAAAGTGCCTGTTGGCCAAGCATGAGGACTTGAGTTCAGATCACTGCAACCCTATGAAAAGCTGTTGCTGCAGTGGGTATCTATAACCCCGGGGCTGAAAAGGAGGAGACAGGCAGATCCCTAGAGTTCATTGGCCAGTCAGTCCAGTCGAATCAATGAGCTCGAGGAAGGGAAGGAGGGAGAGAGGGAGGGAGGGAGGGAGGGAGAGAGATATTTTGTCTCAAAGAAATAAGAATGGAGAGTGCTAGAGGCCTCCTGGCATGGAACTCTGGCCTCCACAGGCACACTCAAATACACTACACGTGTGCACATACATGCACAGACATCAATAAACATCACACAAATAAGCCTGGAGTGCTTGCACAGGCCTTTAATCCCAGCTGGAAAAGCAATGCCAGGCCAGTCTCTGTGAGTTCCAGGACAGCCTAGTATACATAGTGTGATCCTGGCTTAAGACAAATAAATAGAAAGGGTTCAGGGAGGCAGGATCAGGGCTAATCTGAGTCACTATTACCCTCGGGGTGTCCACAGGTTTGATAGCAGTACCTAAGGGTTGAGAATCAAAGAGCAAGAAGGCGCCTCCTAGGACCCCTACTCCTTATCATTCTATTCCCTTCGTTGATACAGCTTAGAGCCGCCTGAGAGGAGAGCCTCAGTCTGGGGACAGCCATGATCAGACCACCCTGTGTGCATGTCTTCTGGGAATTGTGTTAATTGTTCATTAGTGTAGGAGGGCCAAGACCATCCCATGGGCTGCACCATCCCCTGGGCAGGTATCCTGAACTGCATGAGAAAGCCAATTCAGCACAAGAAGCATCTTTCATGGTCCCTGATTGTCTTCTCTGGCTGGAAAGTGAGTCCCTTGGCCAAAGGTAATACTGTATGAAATGGAAAGCAGGCCTGCCTTCAGGTCCCTGCCTTGACTTTAGCAGAGGTGCTACAAGACACTTTCTTAAAGCAGTGGGCTCCCATCTGGACATCCTGTCAGACTCACTGGAACTCAGTGAAGACAAGCGTAATTTTGTTTACATTTAACTTATTTTAGGATTTATTCACACAGGATTTATTTATTTAGGTTTTCTGCACACCAGAAACCATTGGATCCCATGAAACTAGTTATTGACAGTTGTGAGCTGCCATGTTGGTGTTGGAAATTGAACTCAGGACCTCTTGAAGAACAGCCATCTCTCCGGTCTCATTATTTATTTACATATGTGTAAGTCTGTGTCTGTGCCAATGCACATGAAAGCATTCTCATGCCACTGTGCATGTGTAGAGGTCAGAGGACAGTTTGTGGGAGTCAGTTCTTTTCTCCCATCTTGTGGGTCCTAGAGATTGAATTCAGGTTGTCAGCTTGGTGACAAACACCTTTACCTGCTGAGCCATCTCACCAGCCCGAAATGCAAACTTCAAGGCAGGTTATTTATGTGTGCCTGCATTGTCTACTGGAAATGTAAGTGTAACAAGGGATCTTGGGATGTCTCTAACAACCCTAAGAGGTGGGAACTGTACAGTAACCCCAACACCCAATCCTAATGCTCTGGTCACTGGCTGGATGCTGCCCAGTGACAGGACTTGGAAAACCCTAGTGTCTGGCCCTTGCAGTCCCAATGGAGAACACCACTGGAGAAAGGTTTCTCAAGATCTCTCTCTCTCTCTCTCTCTCTCTCTCTCTCTCTCTCTCTCTCTCTCTCACACACACACACACACACACACACACACACACACACCTGTGCAAGACCCCCTAGTGAGGAGAGCACATGTTGCCTTCTTCACCTGTGGGAGGGGAGGGTGCTGTACTCAGAGGCCCACATGCTGGGATGACAAACTCAAGAGGAAGTGGAACCCAATGTTCTAGCAAGGCTGGCCAAGCCTAGGTGGGTACCAACCCCGAATCCATTATAAAAGGGACATTTGCACCTTTGTCTACCTGATTTAGTGTCTTTTTCACTTGGTTCCCAGCACCTAGCCAGAGGTGGCTCACTTCCATTTCCAACCCTAGCTTCAGGGGATGGGGTGGTTTCAAGACAGGTTTCTCTGTATAGCTATGGCTGTCCTGGAACTAGCTCTGTAAATCAGGGTAGCCTCAAACTCACAGAGATCTGCCTGCCTCTGTCTCCCGAGTGATGGGATTAAAGGTGTGCGCCACCACCACCCAGCCCTGTCCCTGGGATTTAAGGACTCACTCTCTTCTGCAGTGCCTGGAGCTCTGGGAGAGCACAAAGTGTGTCTGCCTTGGTCACTTTGGAGTCCGTTGCTGGGAAACAGGTGGTGGTGGAAACTTTCAGAAAAGCTGCATGGAGGCCGAGGCTGAGTCTAATGAGGGAGGACAACCAGAGTCCAGAGGCAGAAGCAGTTCTACCCACTTGCCCACTGCCCCTAGGCTTCAAGAACATTCTTCCAAAGCCCTCTTGCCTGTGAAGCAGCAGGTATGGACATGTATTCTGTGGGCCTCTCCTGTGGCCTGCCATATGTCATGGCAGCTAAATTGAGTGTCAGTCCCCAGAGGTAAGCTAATTTCTGTCCACTTCACTGTGCATTAATCCTGACCCATTCAGCTGTTGGCCCATCTGTAAATCCCAGGGGTTCAGTGGCCATTTCAGAGTCTGATTAGCTGTGACCACACAGGAGCCCAGGCAGAAGTTATTGACCCTGGACACTTAAAATAGGGACCTAATAATCAGGGTACTTCTGAAGGGCCTGATGCATCTTAATGAGAGTGGCTCCAACTTGAGAATGAGTTACATAATAAAGAACCTGTTAGTTGGGCATGACACTTCTTTTAATCCCAGTACTGGGAGGCAGAGTCAGGCAGGTTTCTGTGAGCTCATGGTCGATCTAGTCTACATAAAAAGTTCCATGCCAGCCAGAGCTACACAGTGAGACCCTGTCTGGAGAGTGAGCCTGTGGCTGCTCCCTATAGGTTGACTGCCTATGCTGTCTCCTTGGGAAAAGGGAGAGGTTTGGGAGGGGAAAGGGACTCCTGAATCTCCAAGCTTCTTTGTCTAAGAGGGAGCTGGTGACAAGTGTGCTCAACTTGTGAAAAGCTTGAGCAACTTAGTAAAACCCTAGCTCAGACTACCACAATTTTGAAAGAGGACTCAGTGAAAGAGGGCTTGCCTCGTTACATTAAACTCTGGGTTCAATTCTCAGGGAGTGTGTCTCTGTATGGTCTTCAACTGGTGTGCTTTCTGTACCTTCTCCGGTGTGATGCCTGCTGGACGTGTCCAGGATGGAGGCACATGCTAGTGTGTCCACACCAGCACTTGCCCATCCTTAAAGAAAGCTTCTCCTCTGCAGGCAACATTCAGGTTCCAACTACAGGAAGATGCAGATTTCTTCCTCTTACTTTTTAAGGTTTGTTTCATTTTATTTGTATGAGTGTTTGCCTACATACATGTCTGCACACATTTGTGCAGCCATCATGGAAGCCAAAATTGTTGAATCCCTTGGAACTGGAGTTACAGGCAGTTGTGAGCCACCATGTTGGTGTTGGGAACTGAACTTGGGTCCTTTGCCTGCTGAGCCATCTCTCCAGACCACACCTTCCAGTAGTTTTTTGCTTTTTTTTTTTTTTTTTTTTTTTTTTGAGACAGGGTCTCTCTATGTAGCCCTAGCTGTGCTGGAACTCACCCTGTAGACCAGGCTGGCCACTCAGAGATCTTCCTGCCTCTGCCTCCTAAGTGCTGAGATTAAAGGTGTGCGCCACCACCACAAGGCTCCAGTAGATTTAAACCTAACCCATTTGGTTCTTCTCTCCTGCTACCAGGAAATGATTTATGGGTTTAATTTGGCCTAAAACACAAGTGCAAAGTTCCAAAACTACTTTTATGACTCTCTTTCCCATTCCTTCACTTAAATCTGGTTAGTCTACCAGGCAGTTACTAACACTTAATTTTTTTAAAAGAGATTTCCTTATTATACTTGTGTATTTTATGTTTATGGGCGCTCTGGCTGCACATACATCTGCATGCCAAAGAGGGCATCAGATCTCACTATAGATGGTTGTGAGACACCATGTAGGTGCTGGGAATTGAACTCAGGACCTCTGGGAAAGCAGCCAGTGTTCCTAACTGCTGAGCCAGTTCTCCTACCTACAAATACTTAAAAAAAAAAATTACTTGCCATCAGCAGTTCATCAAAATAGCAGAGAAGTCTGACATGGAGCCACACACCTGCCACTGAACTTCAAAGCCAGCCTGGACAGCAAACAAGGCCCTGTGTCAAAAGTAAATGAAGGACTACAAAACAAAGACAGGCTGGTGCATGGCACCGGGGAGTAGTCAAGATGCACTTGCTCCAGCCCACATGATGTTCAGGGAACCTGGTCAGTGTGGCAGTGTCTCACAGCCAAAAGTAAAGCCCGGCCTAGATTTGACTCTTACTAATCCCTTTATTTAAAGAAGAAAATAAAAAGACTATCAGTGCTTTCAAAGAGGTGACTCAGGCCTACAGAGGGCTTTTTCTAGCTACGGTGTTTTTATCCTTTTTAAAAAAAAAAAAAAAAAAAAAATTCCCAGAGAAGCTGGGCACTGGTGGCGCACGCCTTTAATCCCAGCACTTGGGAGGCAGAAGCAGATGGATCTCTGAGTTCAAGGCCAGCCTGACCTACAGAGGGCTGCACAGGGAAACCCTGTCTCGAAAAACACTGACCTGGTTATTATACATACTGGAAGTAGTGTGGACTGTCTGCCAGCTCATTGAACTATTTTGTGGTACTGGAAATGAAGCCCAAACTCCTCAGCCTGCTACCACTGACCTACATACACCCTTACCCCGTTCTTTCTTTTTATTTTGAGACAGGTCTCCCTCAATTGCCCAGGCTGACCTTGGACACACTCTGTAACTCAGATAGGCCTTGAACTTGTGATTCTCCTGCCGCAGCCTCTAGTAGCTAGGTAGACTGACCTGCACCAACAGGCCTAGTGAAACTGTTTACCTTGTAAACAAACATAAAAACACCTACATAAAAATTCAGAAATAAAGTAGATGGAATCAAAGTAGACAAAGGGGTAGGAGCAAAAGGCTGGGACTTGGACTAGAAGATTCCAAAGCAGGACAACCACAATGCACAGTTAAGCAAATGTCTCATGTGTAGCGCATTACGGTGGACACAGAAGCTAAGTACAAGAAAAATGCTAGCAACTTCTAAGGGAAGCTGATGGTCCACAAATCAGTTTCCTTTATTTTGCTATCAAGATTGCACTCTGATATTCATAGCAGGTTCTAGAATGACCAATTTCCAGATAATGGAAACACTCTGTAGTTATCTATGTCTACAGTGTATAACCTATCATTTTAATTAGAAATAAGACTCAAATATCTTTTATAAGCATTTTCTTTAGATTTTTAAAACGTTATGAGTGTTTTTGCCTGCGTTTATGCCTATGCACCAAGATCCTGCCTGGTGCCGGAGGAGGTAAGGAGACATCTGACCTCATGGGACTGGAGCTACAGACAGTTGTGAGCCAGCACACGAGTGATCCCCTATGGGAAGGGGCAGCCAGTGCTAAGTCACTTCTCCAGCCTCCCAAAGAATACCTTAGTGGGCTGAATGCAAGTGTACCATCTGCGAGTAATCCGATTAGACTCAGAGGAAGTAAAACTGTGTCCTAAGTCTAGGTATAAAATGGATGGCCCAGAGCTCATTTTGATTGCAACAGAGAGGAAACAAAAACTCTGTCACATCCCATGCTATATGCTGAAGACACACTGTTACAAGGGCTCCAGACACAAGGCAGCTCTCAATTTTAGCCTGCTTTCTCAAAAACCTCCTTGCAAGAGTCTATTTGTTCAGAGGCCATGGACCCAGGCTCTTCCCTACGTGACTGAAGATCCTCAAGGTATCACAACCATCCATGTGATCTGCATGCGGCCCCCCTCAGTACTGTGGAAACGACTCATCAATTTTGGCGGCCCAGGCCATGAGTCCCCCTACAATATCCTGAACGGTTAAAGAGTCTAGCTCTGGCACTGCCGTTAAGGACTGCAGGACCCTCACGGCTTTTTGAGAGTCGTTTCCCAGTTTGCAGATCACATACACAGAGAGAGCCGTCCCTTCCTGCGAGTTTCGCTTCCCTTCCCGGAGGGCATCCCCTAAGAGCTTCAGGCTGTCCGCATCCCTCCGGTCCAGCTTATTCAAAGGGATGTGGAGGGCGTGCGGCAGACGACAGATGTCCACCTCCACTTGAGGCCGGACGTCCAGCAACAGGTGGGGCGCTCCGGAATCCAGAAGCCGCTTGTAATCGGTCACGGAAATCCGCTCCTCGGGGCCCAGGAGCTTCAAGACCCGGCACTTGTCGGTGGCCGAGGAGCCGCAGAAGGTCTCGTAGTCCTGCAGGCGGGTCACGGTGGGTTGCTGCCCGCACACGGCGCAGTCGGGCCGGCGACGCCGCAGCCGGATCCGGCGGAAGTGGCCGCCGAGGCCGTCGAAGAGCAGCAGGCTGCCGCTGTAGGACGGCCCGAGCCCGGCGGCGATCTTGAGCACCTCCAGCGCCTGCACGCAGCCCAGCACGCCGGGCACCACGCCGAGGACGCCGCCGTCGGCGCAGTTGGTCACCGTGTCGGCCGGGGGCGGCCGCGGGAAGACGCAGCGGTAGCAGGGCCCGCCGTCGCAGTGGTAGACTGTCAGCTGGCCCTCGAAGCGCAGCGCGCTGGCCGACACCAGCGGCCGGCCGGCCAGCACGCACGCGTCGTTCACCAGGTAGCGCGTGGGCACGTTGTCCGAGCAGTCGGCCACCACGTCGTAGGCGCGGACCAGCTCGAGCGCCCAGGCCTCGCTGAGCGCGCGCGCGTACGCCACGCACTCCACGGCCGGGTTGAGGCGGCGCAGCGCGGCGGCTGCCGAGCGAGCTTTGGCCTGGCCGGCCCGCGCCTCATCGTGCAGAACCTGGCGCGCCAGGTTGCTCGTCTCCACCACGTCGTGGTCCACCAGCCCCAGGCGGCCCACGCCGGCCGCCGCCAGGTACTGTGCCAGCGGGCAACCCAGCCCGCCGCAGCCCACCACCAGCACCGAAGCCGACGCCAGGCGCAGCTGACCACGCACGCCCAGCTCCGGCAGCAGTAGCTGCCGGCTGTAGCGGAGGATCTCGGCCCGCGACAACTCGGCCTTGGGCAGCAGCGGTGGCAACGGAACCGGATGCTCGGGCTCCGGCGCAGACGCCAGGGCTGCAGTCAGCCTCCGCTTCAACGAAGCCAGCTCTTCCTCGCGCCGGGCAATTTCATCCTGTAACGCCGCTACGTCCTCCTGGGCGGCCATGACAGTCTCTTCCGGAAGTAGCCGGGAAGTGACTTCCGTTTCCGGTTACCCATCTCTTAGCTACGGGAAGACTAAGACGCTTCCTAGAGCCTGAGGAAATAAAACGAATAGGTGTTTCCGGAAGAGCCCTTCGGAGGCGACTTGAAATAGTCGAAGAATCGGAGTCTTTCCAGGGACCCACACTGAGGCCTAGGCGAGCCAAGACTCCCTCCGGCCCCGGAATTTGGTACGCTCCACGCCGGGTGACGCACTTCCGCTTCCGGTGCTTCGCGCAGACCCGTCATGGCCTCCATGGGGGCGAGTCGCCGCGGTGCTGCGTCTCAGCGGCCGCCGCAGGCCCGCTCCTCGCGACAGGACAAGTATTCGGTCCTTCTGCCCACCTACAACGAGCGCGAGAACCTGCCGCTCATCGTGTGGCTGCTGGTGAAGAGCTTCTCCGAGAGGTAGAAGAAGCTTCTCGCGTGTTGCCGGCCGCGGGCTGCGCGGCGGCGGTTGGCCGCGCGAGGAGACCCATCGAGGCCCGGCCTCGGCTCCCGCCCGAGCCTGCTCGAGGCTTTCCCCAGCGAGGAAAGCCATGGCGGACAGCCCCGAGGCTGTCTCCCGTGCGTCTCTCCTTCCCGCTCAGGTCTCTGGCGAGATCTGCGTTTCACTAGTGACGGCTCGCTCTGGCCTCCGCTCCTCCACCCCCGCCTTTCTCGTGAAAGGACTGGCTCGGCTTTTACTTCGGGGGTGAGGCTGAAACCTGACCTCATCCCTCTCCAGGCGCTCAGGATCGGGCGTCCCGAGCCGGCGCTCTCACCCGCACACCGGGGCCGAGCGCTTACGTAAGCTTGATGTTTGCGCTGTCAGGGAAGTGCTGATGAGTAGGCAGAGAGCACCCTCGCCCAGCGCTGTTTGGCACCATTAGGAACTGGGTCTTGTTAGTTTGTGTGTTTGAGCCTTGCTTAGTGCTAGGCAGAGTTCTAATGAGCCCCATTCCTGTCCCTTACAAACGGGAATTTTGACATTGGAAGTGTTACGCAATTTTTTATAAAGGTCTCCTAAGTAAACTAAATAAAATGCCTCCTGAGAGCAGTATGGAGTCAGCTGTTTGATGGGCAGATGAGTGTCATCATGCTATGGTAATCTTGAGCGATCTTTTCCTATCAACGTACACAAACGTGATTTTGCAAGTTAGGTAGGATGCCGTAGCAGAGCGCTGTTTATTTAGACTAGTCTTGTCAGAGAACACAGGTTGTTTCCAGAGCTTTTTGTTTGTTCGTTGGCCTTTGCTTTTCAAAGACAAACGAGGACGCTGTGCCCATGTTGTCTAGCAGTCAGAAAAATGCCAAACTGGGTGGTGCAAAGAGGCAGAGGCAGACAGATTGTATGTAGCAAGTTCAGGTTCAGCTAGGGCTACATTAGCTGCCCCTGTCTCAGAAAAACAAAACAAAATGCTTGATACGTAGTTTCTCTTTACAGAAAGCCCAAACTCACCATACTGATTGGCAATTGCAAGCCGTAGACTGCCTTGTTTGTTTGAGACAAGGGCTCAGAACTACGTAGTCCTGACTGGCCTGGAAGTCAACAACAGCCTGCCTCTCAAAATGCTGGATGGGCCTGAAGGGTGCACCACCACTCAGGGCCAGGATTGCTGGGCTTGATGTTGTTGTTTGTCTATTTGGAGTTGCTGTTGTTGTTTTGTTTTGTTTTGTTTTAGGTTTTGGTGTTTCGAGACAGGGTTTCTTTTTGTAGCCCTGGCTGCCCTGAAACTCATTCTTATAAACCAGGCTGACCTCAGACTTGGAGATCTCACTGCCTCTGCCTCCCAAGTGCTGGGATTAAAGGCTTGCTACCACCACTGGCCAGGCTTAGGAGTGCTCTTTTGATTATATCTGAATAAAAATCAGTTTACATATAGTGGCCCTTCCATGGGTAATACATACTTTTTTTTGTTAGGTTTTATTTTTTAAACTGGTTCTGCCAGCTTTTTTCCAAATTAGAGAATTTAACCGTAACATTTTAATGTGCTCTGACTTTGTATACTGATTTTACAGTATTTTTGCCCTGTTTAATTTATGAGTCCAACACTCTGTACCTCCCCACTCCAGTTCCCTGCTCCCTTTCATTACATTGTAACCTCGGTCTGAGCTGGAATGCCTCAGCTTCTAAAGTTCTGGGGTATCTTTTTTTGTGTAGTTTGGGAGTCAGTGTGCTAGAGAATGGAGCTCTGCCAATGAAGTAGATGTTCTGGAATCAAAATGAGGTTTAAGAGGAATAGCTACATCTCAGATTTAGTTCTGTTTTTTTCATTTACCTGACCCTCTGGCTTGTTTGAAATCGGAAGGGAGGAATTTTGCTTAAGAATGACTTCACAGCAGACAGTGGTGAGCATGCTTTATCACAGCACTCCAGAGAAATAGAAAACAGGACATTGGTGGCATCAAGGCAGAGGCAGGCGGATCTCTGAGTTAAGGCCAGCCTGGTTTCCAGGATAGGTTCCAAAGCTATACAGAGAAACCCTATCTCAGAAAAACAAAAAACAAAACAAGCAAACAAACAAAAAAGACTTCACTTTGTGACATACCTTTTCCCAAAATCAACATCTTTTGTGTCATGGTCAGGGTCACTACTCCTGTGTGTGTTGTGGGCTGGGTGTGTACACAGGCTAGCAGAACAGAGAACATCTGCTCCCTTTCTCTTTCAATCTCCACTTTGAATTGTTTGAAACAGGGTCTCTGTTAGAGCTTTTCTTATTTGGGGGGTTTCAACCTTCCACCCACCCCCAGTGCTGGAGTTACAGGAGTGCTTAGTTATACCCATTCTTGTAGCTGCTGGGGATCCAAATTCAGGTCCTGTTGCTTGTATAACAAGTGCTGTTACCCACCAAGCCATCTCCCCAGTCCCTGCTGCATCTGTTCTTGACTTTGAGGTTTTGTTTCCTGCCAAGTTTGCCAGGGCTAATTTTCACAACCTTTAACAGTCTGTTGTTTCCTGGTTGATTTCCAACCAAACAGGAGCAAGAGGAAGGTGTTGCTTCCTTTTCCTTCCCCTTTATGCCTTATAAAAGGGGGTGGGTGTGTAATGGTGATTATGTGTATAGTAGGTAGGATTTACTCTCCAGACAACAAATGTTCATTGGTTTTTAGAGTAGAAACTATTCTGTGAATATAATGGAAAGTAAATTTAAGAGTGAAATAGCTGGTCGGTAGTGGCGCACACCTTTAATTCCAGCACTCTGGAGGCAGAGGCAAGTGGATCTCTTAAGTTGCAGGACAGCCTAGTCCAGGACAGCCAGGGCTACACAAAGAAACCCTATCTTGAAAAAAACCAAAAATAAAAATAAAAGTGAAATTAAATCAGATAAATTCCAGATTTTTTGAGGGTTTTTTTTTTTGAGACAGGGTTTCCCTGTAGTTTCTAGAGCCTGTCCTGGAACTAGCCCTTGTAGACCAGGAAGGCCTCGAACTCAGAGATCCGCCTGCCTCTGCCTCAAGGCGTGCGCCACCACCGCCCAGCTTCAGATGTTTTTTTTAATGTAAGTTTGCTAGTGTCATTTAAAGTATTGTTTTGCTTTGTTTATTTTGAAATAGGATTTCTGGTATTGCAGGCTGTCTGTGAAAATCACTAGAGCTGAAATGAGCTTGAATATCCTGACTCTCCTGACTTTCGACTTAAGTTACTTAAAAAATGGAGAGATTATCACCCAACATTAATATAAATTTAAATTTTATTTTAGTGCAATCAACTATGAAATTATAATCATAGATGATGGAAGCCCAGATGGGACAAGAGAAGTTGCTGAACAGCTGGAAAAGATCTATGGGCCAGACAGAATTGTAAGTCACAGACCCTTTCCTTTCTCTGTGGGGGAAGGGTAGTAAGGAGCAAAGTCTGGAAAGGAGGCACAGATCTGATATGTGGACTAGTGGTAATTTTACAACAAAAGAGTGGGCTTGACCTCTGGCTTTATGATGGATTCTAAAGATAAATTGAAATATGATACTGTGTTGGGGGGTATGTTATAGAGCTGATCAGGAAATAGTTCTTGGGTTTCTGTCTTGCTCGCTCCCTTCTCTGGGCCTGCATACACTTTGTACACAGTGCTGCCTGCAGCTCGGAAATTG
Source organism: Arvicola amphibius (assembly GCF_903992535.2). Taxonomy (NCBI): domain Eukaryota; kingdom Metazoa; phylum Chordata; class Mammalia; order Rodentia; family Cricetidae; genus Arvicola; species Arvicola amphibius. The sequence goes on from NC_052051.1 coordinate 10,444,245, forward strand.
TAGGTAAGAAAGGTGATTGTTGGCAGAGAGACAGGAGTGACTTCAGGGCTTGAGGCAGTTACATTTCTTCCTATAGAGTGAGTGGGGGGAATACTTCCAGAATCTCAAAATCCCAGACTTGACATTCTCACGCCACCATAGGCCTGTCCTCCTGGAGGAACGGCTTGGGCAGACACAGAGGCAAGTTTATAGTGGCTTCATGAATTCGATATTATTTTTGAAACAGAGTTAGATCTTACTAGAAAATTTTCTTAATATAATTATTAAAAGGTGGAGCTGGAGGGATGGCTCAGCGGTTAAGAGCATTGTCTGTTCTTCCAAAGGTCCTGAGTTTAATTCCCAGCAACCACATGGTGGCTCACAACCATCTGTAATGAGGTCTGGTGCCCTCTTCTGGTCTGCAGGCACACACGCAGACTGAATATTGTATACATAATAAATAAATAAATATTTAAAAAAAATAATTATTAAAATGTGTTCTAAGCTTAATTTGTAGAAGATATTCTTACTAAAAATTTTAAGTATGAGGGTGAGAGAGGGGTGTATGGGCTGGAGAAAGTTCTTGCTCTTCTATAAGGACCTGAGTTCAGATCTTAGTACCCACATCAGGCAACTCAGAGGTGCCTGTAACCCCAGCATGCAAACATACATGTACACCTGCAAAGAAAGATACGGCGTAGCTGTGACTTCACTAACAGTTGCTGGGATTGTTTTATTTGTGAATTCTGCTTTGGATAGGTTGGACAAAAGCACACAGTTGAATACAGATTTATAAAACATGTTTTGGTGTTAGCTGTGCAGTGTCATTTGTGTTTGCAGTTCATTGCAGTCCAGGGTTTCTTAGTTTGCACACATTGCTGAATGATCTGCTGTGGGAACCTGCCCTGTTCATTGTAGATGTTTAGTGGCATCTCTGGCCTCTACACACAAGATGCTATGTTGACAGAGGTTTCTGTCCCACCTGGTCCCAAAGAAACACAGAGGCCCTACGTTAATTATAAACTGGTTGGCCTAGTATCTGAGGCGTCTTATTAACTAAGTCTTACATCTTTAATTAGCCCATAATTCTTGGCTGTGTTAGCCACATGGTTTAGTACCTTTCATAAGTGAGGCTTTCGTCTGCATCTGGGTGACGACTGCAGACTGAGCCTTTTCTCTTCCCAGAATTCTCCTGTTTTGGTCATCCCACCTATACTTCCTGTCTAGCTACTGGCTAATCAGCATTTTATTAAACCAATACAAGTGACAAATTTTTACAGGGTACAAGACCATTGTACCACAGCAATGCCAGTAGCAACTTCCCTCCCTTCTTGGCAACCTAAAATGTATGTGATATTGTTATATGTCCCCTTGGCATTGTCCCTTTTCTAGATAGAGAACCATTGTCAGAGAAACAGAAGTCTCTGGAGACTCTCTGGATACTTGTCTTTTAAGAAATGGTAGTTGATCAGCATAGGAAAACTAGAGATTTTTCCCTGTGATACTGGGGAATTGAACCTAGGGCCTCACACATGCTAGGCAGATGCTCTGTTCTACCATTGAGCTGTATCCCCAACTCTCTAGATAGAGTCTTACCACTAAGTTGTCCATGGTGGCCTCAACACATACCTTTTTGGATGTAGTGGTATACTGTTTTAATCCCAACACTAAAGAAAAAGGCAGAGGCAAGTGGATCTCTGAGTTCATGACCAACCTGATACATAGCAAGTTTCAGGCAAGCCAAGGGTACATAGTCAGAACCTGTCTCAATAAACGAACAAAACACAAGGAGAAAATTTGCATTTATAATCATTGTTTCTCTGGATAGCCAGACAGTCCTCCTTTCTCCTCCCGCCCCCCTCGGGGCCCAGGCTGGTCTGAAACTCATTGCAATCCTCCTGCTTCAGCTTCCCAGATGCTGGAATTGCAGGTGTAAACCTTACAACTATAACTAACACGTATTCGTTATTTTATGACTGTTTTAAGTTTGAGGACAGTTTTTTTAAGGTTTCAAAGAAAGACTTCATGGTAGTAAACTGTAAGTCTTGGCAGCTGCATGGAAGAGGAAGATGGAGTAAAGGAATACAGAAGACAGATAAGAGCTGCAGAGAGACTGTTCAACTAGCTGGCGTGATGACTATTTTCTTGCTTTGTTGTTAGATATAGGCATCCTAATGTCTGGGTTGGCTCAGCCTTTCTGAGCTTGAGCTCCTGCCTCCCAAACGCTGGCACTACTGCTGTTACACCATAGTTTATACAGTGCAGAGGAGAGCAGGATTGCTGGTGTTACACTGTAGCCTACACAGTGCTGAGGAGGGTTGGGGTCTCCATGATAGTAGGCTTCATCGCCCGCCCCCAAATGCCTTTTTAACTTTGGGCAAAAATGTTGAATATACTCTGCTTCAAGGCCTAATAAAGTCAACTAATCTTTTTAAATGAGTTTGCGCTTATAGTAAAAAACTTAAGAAATGATCCTTGAAACTATAGTATTGAGTATGCATTTATAGGAGTAAAATAAAATTTTAAATGTTTTTGTCTTTTTGTGTTGATATGTTGTTTCTTTTTTTTGCAGCTCCTAAGACCACGGGAGAAGAAGCTGGGCCTCGGTAGGTAGGGGCTTTAATCCTTTCCTGTTACCTGCCCTAGTCATATTTGCCACTGTTTTCCCAGTTTGGAAAAAGAGTCTGGTATAGTCAGCCTTGAGTGATCTCCACGACATCCTAATGGTTTCACTTGGATTGCCTGTATCAATCAGGACAGACTCAACGAAACATAAGCCATTGTAATTCTGTCCAAATCAGATATTTAGTGCAGGGATTCTAGTTAACAAGGAAAACATTGTTCAGAAGCCTGATTTAAAGCTGGACTCAGAAACCTGATTAGTTTAGAAGGAGGGAGCAGAATGTGGGGAGGGCAAAGATGAGTGTGGAGCTGCTCAGCTGATGCTAGATGCCATGCAGAGGGGGTTACTTAGATGTCCCTGGTTTCTCCTGGCACTCTTTACTTGTGCCTCCCAAAACTCTGGAACACAAGGGACAAGAACCTGGGAAGTGGGGTTCTGTATAATGTAGCCTAGATAAAGGAAGAGCCAGGGAATGTGTCTGAGGGTGTACATCAGTGATCAGTATATACTTTGCAAAGTCTTTAAATGGTAAGTCTAAAAGGTGATTATTTCTAAGAATGAAAAAGTTTTCACCTTAAACAACATTCTAGGGCAGTAATTCTCAATTTCCTAATGCTTTGACCCTTTAATACAGTTTCTCATGTTATGGCGACCCCAACCATAAAATTATGTCATTGCTACTTTATAACTTAATTTTTCTACTGTTATTAATTGTAATGTAAATATCTGATATGCAGGATATCTGATACTAAACCCTTGTTGAAAGGGTCATTTGACCCCCAAAGTGGTCAAGACCCATGTGGTTTGAAAACCACTTGCTGTTCTAGAGTATTTCAGATGAGCCCAGTGATTCTGAGAGGAAACTTGAAATGACTTGGATTCATAGTCCTTAACAGAGGAAGCTGTTATCCCGAGGCTGGGGACATGGTTCCATAGTTAAGGAAAGTACTTGCCTGTACATAAGAGCCAGAGTTCAGATCTCCAGAAATTCTGGGTGTACGTGGTGACTCACATGTATGTAATTCAACCCCAGAATGAGGAGTGAGACTAGCCACATCAGTGAGCTCTGAATTTGATTGAGAGACTCTGCATTAATAAATGAGGTGAAAGAAGGATTGAGTATGACTTGGATCTCCACATGCTTACGCATGCATACCTCATTCCCACAAAGAGGGAAAGCTTGCATACTTCAAATACACATGGAGAAGAGAAAAGAAAAGGTTTCTGTCCTGAAGAATGAACTTGCTAGCAGCATCAAATGCTTGAGCTTCTAAGTCCACGGATTCTCTGAGATTGAAATGATTTGAGAAATGCCACCAAAAAAAAAAAAAAAGCCAGAGTTTTTAAACAGTCAGTGAAAACATTAGAGTCAATCAGTCAGAGTTGTTAGCTCAGCACTCTAAATGAGATGCTTGTGGTGTTTTGTCTTTAGAACTTGTTCCTGCTTTCATTGATCTCTAGTAACTGTCCACACTGTGACACTAGCTTCTGTGTACAATGTACAAGGATCAGATAAGGAGTTTGGCATTTCTGTCACCTCAAACATGTCTTTTTTTCAGTAGTTGGGACATTGAAAAGCCTCCCTAACCACGTTTGGTGGTGCATGCCTTTAATCTCAGCATTCAGGAAGTAGATGCAGGTGGATCTTTATGAGTTTGAGACCAGCCTAGTCTAGTCTACATAACAAATTCCAGACAACATAGTGTGAGACCCTGTCTCAAAAAAAAAAAAAAAGAAAGGTCAGGAAGTCTCTCATTTTGAAATGCTCAACTGGTATCAGTCATTGAAACCCGACTGCTCTGGATTGTGATGGTGCTCAGGATAGAGATTCCAGTCATCCCAACATAGCTAGTCAGGCAAGCCCTGAATAGGAGACTCTGCACAGATATGGCAAAATAAGATAGCTGGGCCCCTGGCTGTGTGCTGGGGGGGGGGGGGGGGGGGTGGGGGGAGACGACTAGTATACCTGACAAATTGGAGCCTGACTTGGAGTGGAGGGAAACTGGCTGGGAAATGAAGCTGGGACCAGAAGGTAGTGCCTAGAGCAGTGGGAAGGTGGAGGCAGAGTGGTGAAAGATTGAGGTAGGGCTATGCAGCCTGTGTGCCTTGTAGTCACAGTGGGGAGTCGCTGGCAGAAACAGGAATTCAGAGCCTTCCCTGGTTGTGAGTGATGTAGTTAGACACCTCGTGCTATTTACTGCGCAGTAGTTTGTTAGAGGGTCAGGAAGTGGGGGGGGGCGGTCATTGGAATATATTTGAGGTTTAAGAAATAGATAAGATGGCATGGCTGGAAGCTGATGTGTACATATGGAACTCTGAGAAACCTGGCCTTCTCTCAAGAAGACACTAAAGTGTTAGCAAGAAGGTTTGGTGTTTTGGGATTATTTTTGGGCGGGGGGACAGGGAGCATAAGCATATAATGATGTTTATATAATTTGAAACTTTGGAAGCTTGGCATGATGGCTCTTAGCACCTTGAGACTGAGGTGGAAAGATCTCCTGAGTTCAAGGAGTGAAACCCCCACCTAGCCCAACTCCAAAAAAAAAAAGAGGTTTTTTTTTTTGGTTTTTTTTTTTTTTTTTTTTTTTTTTTTTTTCTAATTTTAAATATAGGGATGGTTGGGTTTTTGTTTTGCTTTCTGTTTTTTAAGTTGGCATCAGAATGGAGGATGGGTGTCCAACTACCTTCTTGATTGTGTTTGTAATACAAGTGTACAGCCCTGCTGAATATGGAGAGTTAACAGCTGGTTAGGGTGACTTTTAGACTTTTTGTAGTTAGGAGCAGCTGCCTGCTTTTCTTCCTGCCCGGATCCCACATGGTTAGCTTATGCCCAGAAATAACAACACACAAATTGTATTCTTTTAAACACTGCCTGGCCCATTATTTTCAGCCTCTTACTCACATCTTGACTAACCCATATCTAATAATGTATGTAACACCACGAGCGGTGTCTTACCAGGAAAGTTTCAGCATGTCTGGCCTGGCAGCTGGCTTCATCGCATCTCGCATCTCTCTGAGGAGAGGCACAGCGGTCTGCATCTGACTGAGCCATCTACCTCACTTCCTTCTTCCTGTTCTGTCTACTCCACCCACCTAAGGGCTGGCCAAGGCAGTTTGTTTATTAGCTAATGAGAATCCTCCATCATTTTCCCTTTTTCTGTTTAAACAAAAAAATGTTTTAACTTTAACATAGTAAAATTACATATAACAAAACAGTTATCAAGTAAGAATTACAGTTACAGTATTTATATCTACTTTATCTTTTATCATAACTAAGGAAAACTATATCTATCTATTCTTCAACTCCATCAAAGACTCCGGAAGGATATAATATTACCTATGTAAATGAGAAATAAGCAACTTTCACAACTCTAGAAATGAGAGACATCTCGCTGCCTGGACAGTCACCCAAAGTTTCTCTGTACCGTTGGGGCATCGATCTTCGGCCTACAGGCCCATAGTTTCCAGCAGACATTTCCATAAAGCAGGAAATATCAAAGGCAGTTCAGTAAGTATCTGCTGTGTCCTGTAGAATGTCTTGCAGACTCTTTCATGAATCAGGAATCCCAAAGAATCATCTCACCTTTAGACAAGTTCAGCAGTCCTCTCTCTGCTGGTTCTTTGTGTTCAGTTTATGCAACAGTCCAGGCAAGAGCAGTTTCTTGCCCAAATGGCTATCAAACTCCATAAGGAGCCTCTTCGATTCCCATCTTCCTCTTAAAGTAGATTGGTGCTGCCAGGAGCAGATGTGTCTCATTGTCATGAAAAACCCTAAGTTATTAAAACACTTAAAATGCCATATTCCGTAGCTTTTGAAAGATATGAAGAATGCCTATTTAACTAAAATATATCTCTATATATCTAGAAAAATCTAACTAACATGACTATAAGCTTGACTATTATTGATGATTATTCATTAACAACCTATATTTCCTAATTATACATTTTAAAATGAACTATACAATCACAATAGCTTAATCAAGATCAGAAATATAACAAAATTGACCTTAAAATCCATACCAATGCAAATTATTCATATCTATATCTTCTCCCCCTTTAAATGTAAAAGAATATTTATAAACAATATTTGGGAATATGGGAGCAGTTATTTCTCTCCAAACTGCTTCTTGCTGAATGGGGATGCTGTTAATCAGATCTTTCATGGTGTAACCTGTATGCCAGCTTCATCTCAATCATCAGTTGGGTGAAGTAATTTTTTGAGGATATTCATAGCAACCTTTCAGCGGGCATGGTCTATCATACCATATTGGGATAGAAGCAATCCACAGGGTCTCATTTTCTGTAAAAACAAAAGAAGAATCTCTTTTCCAAAGTATCATATCCTTAGATCCAAATTCTGAAGTCAAGGTATTTTCAAAATATCTATCTTGGATTAGTTCAGCAGCATTTGTAAACAAATATCTTTTAGCAGCTGTTGCTCCTTCCTCAGCATTCAAACAATTCAAAGAGAGCATAATACTATACAGCATCAAGATTCTCTGTGTATTTTCCATCTTTGTGCAGCTTTATTTTAGCCTCTATTTCGTTTATTTTTTACTTTTATTTTTTGAGACATGTTCTCTGCATATCTTTGTCCTGGAATAACTCTTTAGACCAGGCTGTCCTTGAACTCACAGAGATCCACTGTCTCTGCTTCCCAAGTGCTGGGATTAAAGGTGTATGCTACCACACCTTGAACTCAAAGAGATCTGTCTGTCTCTGCCTCAGGCATTCAGATTAAAGGTGTGTGTTACCACACCTTGAAGTCATTAGAGGTCAATCTACCTCTGCCCCTTGATGTCTCAGAGGTCAATTTACCTTGCCTCCTAAGTGTTGGGATTAAAGGTGTGTACCACCACACCCTAGCTACTTCCTTTTTTCTTTTTTACTTTTTAGAACTTTAACCTTTAGCTTGCGTATATTTTTAACACGTTGTAAACCATGTAGACATTTTCTTCGACTTTGAATCTTTCTTACTGTATATCTCTCTCTTTTTCTAATCTCATGAGTCTTTAATTTACCAAACAATATCGGTAGGACTAAAGCCGTGACTGACAGCTAGATCCAGCCCATTCCGTAGCTTTCCAGCCTCATGGCAGAGGTACCTTTTATCACCGCAACTCTGTGGCCGTTCAAAGTCCCTGCCAACAAGCAAGCTGCAACAGTGTCAAACAATCAAAAGCTCCATAGTCAGGACTGCCTGTTTGAAAGAGTTTGCCCTGGCAGGACAGCCCAGAAAGCTGGCATTTTTAAATGGTAGGTTTTTTTCCTGATACGGCTGAAAACCGAAAAACACACATTCAGCTTTTCATCAACACCATTTAAGTGTTTCCTGGCAGGACCTCTTAAAACAGCTACAGGGTTTTACAGCTAAAGCTGAGTCAGGAAGCCTCTCTTAGATGAGCAGAGCAGACCCGAGAAATTGCTGCGACCAAGAAAACATGCTTTACTTTATTCTTTCCCAAGCTTTCTCAAGCTTTCTGTAGATTCAATTAACCACGTCTGGGCGCCATTCTGTAGTGAGGAGCTATGGGCAGGCCTGCTTTTCATCCCGCCCGGCTCCCGCATAGTTAGCTTTACACCCGAAATAATTACACGGAAACTATTCTTTTAAATACTGCCTGGCCCATTATTTTCAGCCTCTTACTCACATCTTGACTAACCCATATCTAATAATGTATGTAACACCACAAGCGGTGTCTTACCAGGAAAGTTTCAGCATGTCTGGCCTGGCAGCTGGCTTCATCGCATCTCGCATCTCTCTGAGGAGAGGCACAGCGGTCTGACTAACTTAGGAGAGGCGTGGCATCTGACTGAGCCATCTACCTCACTTCCTTCTTCCTGTTCTGTCTACTCCACCCACCTAAGGGCTGGCCAAGGCAGTTTGTTTATTAGCTAATGAGAATCCTCCATCAACTTTTAGAGTATATATATATATATATATATATATATATATATATATATTTGCTTTTAGAATGCAAAGTGATTTCTTTTCCTATTTCAATGCAGATCTAAGCCTTTCAGGTGTGCTTTTGTTTTTGCTTTTTTTAATTTTTTTTTTTAAGATTTATTTATTTATTATGTATACAGTATTCTGTCTGCAGGTCAGAAGAGGGCACCAGATCTCATTACAGATGGTTGTGAGCCACCATGCGGTTGCGGGGAATCGAACTCAGAAGCTTTGGAAGAGCAGTCAGTGCTCTTAACCTCTGAGCCATCTCTCCAGCCCTTGTTTTTCAAATTTTATATATATGAGTGTTTTGCCTCTATGTATGTCTATGCTCATGTGCATGAATTGTCTGCAGAGGCCAGAACAGGGCAGCAGATCCACTGAAGCTGGAGTTACAGTGGTTGTGAGCTGCCATATCAATGCTGAGACTAGAACCAGGTCTTCTGGAAGAGCAGCCAGTGCTCTTAACCGCTAAGCCAGCTCTCCAGGTCCTTCTGGTTATTTTTGTTAATGGGTCTAACTACTTTCATTTTTAGGAACTGCCTATATTCATGGAATAAAGCATGCCACAGGAAACTATGTCATCATTATGGATGCTGACCTCTCACACCATGTAAGTGGCCTCCCCACTCTCTGTTCTGTTTTATTCTATGTTGAGATGGCCTTACTATGTCATCTAGACTAGTCTGAAGAATGCGGGGATTCCCCTGATTTATGCGTTGAATGCTAAGGTATGCACTACCACGCCTAGTTTGCCTTTCTTGATTAGGTGTTTATGTTGCTGACTTTCTGTTTATTCTTTCCAAATTTCAGCCCAAATTTATTCCTGAATTTATCAGGTAGGTACTGTTTCTAGTAATTTTTTTTTGGTAAGGGGGGGGGGGGCAGCCCTTTTTTTTTAAATTTATATTTTACATATGAGCACTCTACATGAGCACCCTGCATAGCAGAGGAGGGCATCCTGTTACAGATGGCTGTACGCCACCATGTGGTTGTTAAGAATTGAACTCAGAATCTCTGGAAGAACAGCCACTGCTCTTAACTGCTGAGCCATCTTTTCAGCCTTTTTCTAATATTTCTAATATTAGAAATTTAAAATTCAGTTTGTTCATTTAAAATATACATGCCACTTTAACTTTTCTATCAAAACTTAACTGACATAGAGATTTGAAACTCATATAGGCCTATGACTAAATGACTTACATTAGGAGCTCTTAGGAACCATCAGTGGGTGGTTCTATTCTCTTTACTTTCAGAACATGGAAAATATGAAGTCCTTGTTGTCTATAATTAGGCTTGACTTATTATAGTCAAAGACCATAAACCATAGGATTTGGTCCAGGAGTACCAGGATTCTAGGCATCTTGATTCCACAGTGTAATCCCTCACTACGTTGTCAGTCAGCAGCCACAGCTTAAAAGAGGGAATTAAAGGAAACCATTTCTATGTGGCCAGTAAAGCATGAGAGAAGTCCATCCTGTTGTGATTGTGAAGGTGCCTGTCACGGGTTAAGTCTGTCAGAGGTGGAGGCTTTAAAGAACAAGTAAAATAATAAGCCGGACATGTGCAATGCTGCTGAAGGAGGTGAGTCATAGACAGAGCCTCTCTAGGAAGTAATGTGGGAATACGTCAAGATGCATGAACTTTGTCTTAGCCATTTTAGTATATTCCATTTGAAAGTCTAAGCATGCTGATTATTTTAAAGAAATTTTATTCTGACATTACTGGTTGTGATTCTGTTGAGGTGAGGGACAGTGAAAAGAGTCCCTGTCCTAGTCAGGTTTATATTCCTATGACAAGCACCATGACCAGAAGCAACTTAGGGAGGAGAGGGTCTTGTTTCAGAATTTTTTATTATACTATGTGAAGATGTGTCACTGTGATTCGTTTACCGAAAAGCTAAATGGCCAATAGCTAGGCAGGAGAGGTTATGGGGGACTTCCCAGAAGAGAGGAACTGGGGAGGGGAGGGGATGAATCTAGGCTCAGGAATTTTGCCAGTAAGACACAGGAAGTCAGACATACAAAATGGAGGAGCAGTAAAGAGCCACATGACAGAATGTATATTAATAGAAACAAGTTAATTTAACTTAGAGGAGCTAGTTGGGAACAAGCCTGAGCCAAATTAATAAGTCTTCGTGTCATTAGGGAGCTGGTGATACCAAAAAAACTCCGGACAACAGGATTTACTTCATCTTGCATCCCAGGTCACATTCCATCACTGAGAAAAGTCAGGACAGGAACTGAAACAGAAGCCAAAAAGGAACACTGTATAACTGACCTTTTAGCCTGCTTTCTTATGTATCCCAAAACTACTGCCCAGGGATGTCACCAGCCGCAGTAGGCTAGGCTCTTCCTCAGCAATCATCAATCATGAAATACCCATTGGCTGTTCACAGACCAGTCTGATGGAAGCATTTTCTTAGTTGGGGTTTCTTTTTCTCTAATGACTCTAGCTTCTATCAAGGTAATAAAAAACAACCAGTATCTGAGTTGAATTGAACCATTTTTGCAAGTGTTAAAAATGAGTGGGCTTGCCGGGCGGTGGTGGTGCACACCTTTAATCCCAGTACTCAGGAGGCAGAGGCAGGCGGATCTCTGTGAGTTTGTGGCCAGCCTGGTCTACAAGAGCTAGTTCCAGGGCAGGCGCCAAAACTACAGAGAAACCTTGTCTTAAAAAAAAAGAGAGTGGGCTTGGTAGGTATAGTGGCACAAGCCTTTAATCCCAGTACTAGGGAGGCAGAAGCAAACTGAACTGATCATTGTCGTTCATTGCCAGCCTAGTCAACGTAGTATTCTAGGACAACCAGGTTTGCGTGGACCCTGACTCAACCCCAGGGGAGAGGGAGTGGAGGGGGTGAAGTACTGGGCACAGCAGCAACATCTGTAACCTCAGCATTGCTGAAGCAGTGGCAGGAAAAGTGCTATAAATTCAAGGCCAGCCTGGACTATATAGTGAGACCTTGTTTTTATTATTATTAGTGTTGTTTGTCCCAGTCTAAGAATTAGAAAGGTTTCTATTGATTTATGTTGATACATACTTGGATTCTAAGTTAATGATTACAACAAAACTGTTGGTGGGAAAATGGATGTCTTGTTGTTTTGTATAAGGAACAACAACCTGGAGGTTCCTGGCCTTTCCTGCAGAAGAGGCCTGGACAGTGGAGAAGGGCTTGGAGCCAGCATGTGGTGCATTCAGCAGATAGAATCCCTGGGCTCATGCTCCAGTATAAGAAAAATAAAGAGACTGGAGAGATGGCTTACTGGTCACAAGCACTTCCTGAAGACCAAGTTCAATTCCCAGCACCCATGTGGCAGCTTACTACCAGTCTGTAACTCCAGTTCCAGGAGACCCAGCTCCTTTGGGCCAAACATGGTATGCTGACATGCAGGCAGGCAGAACACCCATACACATAAAACTTTTTAAAATTTTTAATAAAACTCACCACATTTAATTCCAGCACTCGGGAGGCAGAGGCAGGTGGATCTCTCTGAGTTCAAGGGCAGCCTGATCTATAGAGCAAGTTCCAGGACAGGCAGGGCTACACAGAGAGACCCTGTATCAAAAAACTTTAAAAAAAATTTTTTTTAAGAAAATTCAAGATAGTTTAGATTTGAAAGACTCATTTTGGACAGTCGAGACGTCTGCTTCCCTTAAAACGTGATCGTGAGGTTTGTGAAGCTGCCTGTTGAAAGCCTAAGAACTTTATCTAATGGAGTTATTTTTTTGCCCACAGGAAACAAAAGGAGGGTAATTTTGATATTGTCTCTGGAACGCGCTACAAAGGAAATGGGGGTGTTTACGGCTGGGATTTGAAAAGAAAGCTAATCAGGTATGTATGTGTGCATGTTATGTGATTTCTCTACAGGGGAACTATGAAAATAGATGGAATACTAGGATTGGATTACCACAGTCAGGGCTTTTGGTGGGTTTGTAGGATCAGGTTATAACTGCTGACAAACTTCCCAGATAAGGTCTTACCTACAGTTTTTCCTTTGCCACGAGTTTTTCTTTGACTTTTTGGGGAGAAATCAGCACTGTTATTAGAACCCTTGATAGCCCTGGTCTGCAACAGTAGAGTTACTGTTTTGATTGCAGTTTTGTATAATACAGTTTGGGAATAACTGTGTTTAGTAAATCCAGCACTTGATGATAGCAGCTTTTAAGTCAGACAGACCTTGATTAAAATTATGTTTGTCAATATTGTGTTACCTTGTATATTTGCCTTTTTAAAGGTTTGCTCATCGTATAGCCAGCATTCTAGTTTTCTAATACTATCTGACAACCCATCTCCAAGTTGAATAGGATTCCTTGGGCTGGCTGGCAGCCCCTCCACTGCCTTCCCGTGGCCTTGCACCTGCAGCTTGCTTCCTTCAACACAGGGTTGGCTAAGATAGCAGGTCACACACCAGGCGGTTAGTGCTGTTGGTTGTCTGAGACATCTCAGTTCTGATGACTGTTTCTGTGTGCGTGTCTGTGTATGTTTTAGATAGGTCAGGGGCGTGTGCAACACAGGCATTTAGGTGTCAGGCACTTTCCACCTTAATATTTTGAGATCGGGTTTCTACCTGTCTTTCAGTGAGAATTCTGAGGATCCCACTGGTGTCTTGTGCATTTGAGGCCGACACTTTTCTGCCTGAGCCATTTCCCCATCTACTGCTAGGGCTCCAAACAGTAGATCAGTGTTTCTATAAACACATAGGGGAATAATAGTATGGCTCTTGGTGTGAAGACCCATAAGAAACTTAGATACCCATGTACCCCACTCAGTGTCAGGGTGATAGGAAGGAGAGAGTTGTACCTACCAGTAATATCTTCTGTCGCTGCCTTATCTAATTGAAGATTAAGTTCACCTCAGTTGTGGAATCTTGGGGTAGTCATTTAAAACATTTAAGAGATTTAATCTTCTGTGAAATAAAGAGATTGGATAAGTAGTAGTTTTCAATACTGCTAAACACTGAAATCTTAGAAGGAGAGGAACTCACACTTCTACTCTGGCCTTCTCAAACCCATTCTACAGACTATATGACTGGGAGTCTCCAGAGGTTGGAGGCAGGCTCAGCTGAGGCTGAAAATGAGTTATATTAATCTCTAAAGTCATTTTGAACTTGGTCATTCATTCATTCACCTTTTAATTAAAATTAGGGAAGTCTAATCATGAGCACATTCTCACCTTTTAGTCAGGGCATTTAGTTGCATCTGATGATAGTAGTTACTGTCTGTACCGTATAGGCTTAGGTCTCCTAAGTGGTCCATAATGAATTCAGACACAGACTAAGTGACTTAACACATTTTAATCAAAACATTCTAATTCAAGGTCATACAAGGATTCCACTCGTTCATTAAAAATCCACCATCACTAGGCAGTGTGACAGGTGCCTGTTGTCCCCCCATGTGCAGAGGCTGAAGCAGGAGGAAGACTTAAACACAGGCTTTTGGGACCAACTTGGGCAGCATAACAGGATTCTGTCTTAAATAAATAGAAAATAAAACAAAATAGAAACATTGTGTGGGGGCTGGAGATGATCACCTAATATGTAGGAAGCCCAGGAAGTCCCTAGCATATCAACTACATGTAACAATCCATTTCTATAATCCAGCCACTGAAGTAGGGGCAGGACTAGTCTGGGTAAAAGACCTTGTCTCACACAAAACAAAAAGCCCAAACCAAAAATAATCTTACACAGTAATACAGACACTTCTGTCTTCAGTAGTAGTCTATTGCTGTGAAGAGACACCATTAGCATAACAAATTATAAAGGAAGGCATTTAACTGAAGGCTTGTTAATGATCATCATGGCAGGAAGCATGGCAACAGTCAGGCAGGCAAGTTGGAGCAGAGAGAACAGAACAAGACTAATTGACCAGGCCTGGCATGAGCTTTTGAAACCTCAAAGCCCATCCCTAGTGACACCCTTCTCCAGCAAGGCCACACCTCCTAATACTTCCTGAACAGTTCTATCAACTAGGAACCTAGTATTCAAATGTATAAATCTGTGGGGTCATTCTCTTTTGAAGTACCACAACTTCATTCTCATTTAAAGTACCACAACAATGAAACATATGCTCTCTAAAGTTTCTGTTTCAGAGGGGGGCATTGTGTCTTGGAATAGTGTCACAGAATTTAGATGCAACTGAAAACTGGAAAAATGTTCATTAGCATTGGTAACCATCATCCTAGCTGCTGTCTCTAACATTGTGATGTGTGTTTGTTTATTTATTTCGGTTTTTCGAGATAGGGTTTCTCTACGTAGCTCTGGCTGTCCTGGGATTCGCTTTATAGACCAGGCTGGCCTTGTACTCACAGATCCGGCCTGCCTCTGCCCTAATGCCACCAATGCCCTGTTTTTTGTTTGTTTGTGTTTTTTTGTTTATTTCTTGCTTTTATTTGTTTTTGTGTTTTTGAAGTGATCTTCCCTAAGGAAGCCTTGGTTTTGGGCTTTGGAATGTGACTCTCCACCTCCAGGCTATCCGAGAAAACCTTTCTGAACCTGTGATGCTAAAATGGATACCCTGCAAAAGCCACATTTTTCAGACCCTTGATACCATTTGAAATGCTAATATAGCAGTGGGTTCTGGTTAGTCTAGAACCATTGTTGTGGACTGAGTGTGACCTACAAATTCCTATGTTAATGAGACCCTCTACCCCCACCCCAGTGTTTTGGAGTCTTTGGGAGGTGATTAGTTTGGAAAATAATGGGATGATCCCTTTGATGGAATTAGCACCACCCCAATTCTCCAAAAACCAGGAGAATACATTTCCAGTTTAAGTCAGTGTATAGTGTATCAAAGTACAATGTATGGTATCCAGATACTACCTGGAGCACACCCCACCGCCCATCCCGCTTTTATGCTGTTTTTCTTCAGAGTTTGTGATCCTCCTGCTTTAGCTTCCTGAGTGCTACCATTGTAAACTTGAGCCACCATGCTAGGTGTAAAGTCAATCTGCTGAAATCTGAAAAAGACACTTCTTATGAAACTTTTATCTTTTTCTACCTGCAAACTTTATCAAATCTTTTCTGTCAAAGCATTTATAGGTTTAAATGACTTATTTTTCTTCCTACCTAAAGTTTGTTTGAGGGTAGGGGAGTGAGTTGTGTGTTCGTGCGTGTGTGTGTGTCTGTGTCTGTGTGTGTGTAAGTAAGAAAGAGAAACTCGGTGTCTCTTGTAACTCAGGCAGTCATTACCACCACTGTCCATGCAGTGCCGGGGATGAAGCCCAAGCTTTTGTGTATATATGCTGGAAAGCAATCTCCCCCCTGAAGGCAGGGCAGTGACTTTCAGGTTTCTTTTCTATCTTACTTTTTTACTTACAAAGGTAAAAATCCTACTCTTTCTTGAAAAGTCAGATCTCATTGCACTGTTTTAGAGAATTAACTTTTGTGTGAAACTGATATCATATTTATTAATGACTAGCATTTGTGACATTGTTTTTCTTGTTGCTAAATATATTAATAAGGAAAATCTGATTCATTTGGCAGCCGTGGGGCCAATTTTATAACTCAGGTTTTGCTGAGACCAGGAGCGTCAGACTTAACAGGAAGCTTCAGGTACAGTATTTCTTCTATATCTAGAACTTTTCCCTTGATTCCTTGCATTCAGAGGCTGTTAAGAGGCCAGGCAGTGGTTGTTATTCTTTTGGCACCAATTTTATTCTTAAAGACTTAGTATCTGGGCAGCTGCGCGGAGACCTGCGGAACACGTGTGACTGACCAGGGCGGCGGGTGAACAGGCGGTGCAGCTGCGGGTTAACGGCACAGACACAGAAAATAGACATAAAGCTTTATTAAAGGAGTGAGGGGGAGAGGGAGAGAGGGAGAGAGGGGGGGGCGCGTGTGCACACGCAAAAGGGGGACAGTGAGAAGAGAGAGAGAGGGAAGAGAAAAGATTCAGGATGACCCCAAGAGACCAGAGGTCACTGGGAGTGGGCATGGAAAGGGGCGGGGACCAAAAGAATAACAGTGGTCATACATACTTTTAATCCCAGCAGACCTCTTTGAGTCTGAGGACAGCCGGGGCTACACAGAGGAAACCCTGTCTTGAAAACCAAAAAGAAGAAAGGAAGGAAGGGGAAAGAAAGGGAAGAAGGGAGGGAGGGAGGAAGAAGGGGAGAAAAGCTGTTAGGAGAACTGCATTCCCAGCTGAGCATGTTAATCGCAGTATGCAGGAAAATCCCAGAGATTGAGGCCAGCCTGGTTTACATAGTAAATTGCAGGACAGCCAGGGCCACATAGAGAGACCCTGTCTCAACAATCCCACATCCCCAAAAAAGAGCTTTTCTTCCACACTGACTGGTCAGCAGACTGGAACTCCAGAGAACCTTGTTAAAGGCAGTGTGTTAGAGTCCTGCTTTCCAAGTCAAATATAGGGCTTTGGCATGCATGTTTAACTCAGTGCTGGGCTTGGCTGCCCATTGGAAGCATGGCTATTACTGGTGCACTCTGGAGAACAGCATGTGCATATCTCAACCACAGCATCCTTTGCAGAAAAGCCTGCAGCTCTTACCATTCCTGCTTTTCTATAAATGAGTCTGTGTAGTCTGTTTTACCCATGCTTAAAATCTGAAAGATACAGGAGCCTAGGGTAAGACTAGAGGAAGAGTTGGTATCTAGGTGACTTTCTTCCATTTATCTTCAGAGAATATAGCTATGCCAAATTGTCACTTCAGCATGCATTTGTGTGCACATGAGAAGAGACTTAAAATCTAAAAAGAAGTTGTAGCCTCCCTGCCTACTGTTTTAAATAAATAAAACCCCTTCTAAAGACTGACGCCTCCTGCTGCTTAGATTTCCTGAACAAAAGGATTGGATTCTATTCCCCACGTGTCTTCCCCATCTTTATAAACTGAGTGAGCCATGTGCTTGAATGTCAAGGTGTGCTTGACCTAAGGGATTTGCATACAGCAAGTGCTTGTGACCTCTATTGTTCACAGAAGTCTGCAGGCTGGCCTCCATCCTGTGATGCCTAGTCTAACCTAGCTCACCTATAGTATTAGCTGCTTTTCCTGGGGCTACCTCATTGTCCTCAGGACCTTAACCCATGTAGTCAAGCCTGCTAACTGTTGGGCTGCTCATCACTTTGGTACATGTCATAACTTCATCTGTCAGTTCTGCCATTCCAGCATGTCCACTTCAAAAGTAATTTCAAAAGTACAGGTGCTTAGCCGGGCGGTGGTGGCGCACGCCTTTAATCCCAGCACTCGGGAGGCAGAGGCAGGCGGATCTCTGTGAGTTCGAGGCCAGCCTGGTCTATAAGAGCTAGTTCCAGGACAGGCTCCAAAGCCACAGAGAAACCCTGTCTCGAAAAACCAAAAAAAAAATAAAAGGGAAAAGACAAGAAGTCAGTGGAATTTGAGGATTTGTGGAGACAAGCTCTCACCCCTTTGGTCTGAAGATTTGGTAAAGTTAAAAGATCTCTCTAGTGATTTGGCTGCTTTACTTTTCTGTTCTTCAGGTTGAACCCCAATATCTGTCTCTGGGGTTTTATTGTTTGTGCTACAAATAACTCATTTTCAAAAGTATTCCAGGCTCTTAGCAGGTACTTCTTGCCCAAGACACATGAACACAAACTCTAAGAACTTGTCCATGCAGCAGGGACTACTGAGTTTTAGATTATAGACACCAGTGAGTTGTGAAAATTCAGGATCTAGATGACAGGCACATGTCCATATGTTCATAAATATTCTGTTTCTTACAGATTATACCGAAAAGAAGTTCTACAGAAATTAATAGAAAAATGTGTCTCCAAAGGATATGTCTTTCAGATGGAGATGATCGTTCGAGCAAGACAGTTGAATTACACCATCGGTGAGGTGAGTGACTGTTATATGTCCTACTCCCCAGAAACAGGTTTACAAAAGCACAGCTTTCCTGGTGTCTTAGACTTCTGGTTATTTGGAGTGTCCATATACTACAACGTGAACATTCAGATGGGTGTGTCTGACTTCGATTTATACCAAGGTGTGGTTTCTTGTAAATAGTGAAGTTTCTGGCACCTCAGACCTCCTTCAGAATATGAGCTCCTTGCTGCTTTTCTTTTTAGTAAATGTCCAGAGTTACAGACACCAGCTGGAGGCAAGGTTTCCGGCTGGGTGCTGAGTTATTGGAGACAACCCCATATCTAATTCCAAACCCTTACTCATAACAAGAAAAACACCCCCTCCCAGAATGTCTCTTCCTGGTGAACATTAGGAAATTTGTAATTTAACTATCATGATCATTATATTGAAGTAAGAAAAAGAGTGAAGTCATTTTACTTTTAAGTGTGGTTTTTCTGGAAATAGAACCTGACATTTGAATGGACAAACATCATATTGGGGATCAGTGCTTCTCAGACAACTATAGATTTGGGTTAGATGGCTTATTTTTAGATAATGAATATGCTAAGGGTCAGTTACTTGAAGAACTACGACTGTCAATGTCCATGTCAGACTGGTGCTGCGGGTTGAGGCTTTGCTCTTGTAATGCAGTAACCCTAACTTGGTGACATCATCACTTGAAGACTGACTTTAATGTATATTTTTTTAACCAGGTTCCAATATCATTTGTGGATCGAGTTTACGGTGAATCCAAGTTGGGAGGAAATGAAATAGTCTCTTTCCTGAAAGGATTATTGACTCTCTTTGCTACGACATAAAAGAAACTATTCACTTATAAGTTCTGTGTTCATTTCAATTAAACGAAAGAGAAGCCCAAGTCACTGATTTTTATCAATGTTCTTTTAACACATGAGCCAAAGGTAAGGTGCATTTCCTACGGATCATTTCTCTGGAGAAACTCCATTTTATATTTCAAGTTAAAATTTAAAGCTATTGGTTTAATGAGCAGTGTTCTCAATTTTCATGTACATTGTGCTGTATTAAGACCTATAAATAAATGTATATAGGTTTTGTGTAAAAAAATGTTGCTGCTTTCATCAGATATGATGGTGTGGAGTTTCTATGAAAAAGAATATGAAATACTCTGTAAAACAAGGTTGATGTTCTTTCTACCTAGATACTAGAAAGGAAGGTTATTACATTTATAGGCAGTTTATGTATGAACTGAAAAAAAATAAAATAAAATCTCTGACCTTAAAGTACATCTCAGATTTCTGAACCAGATAAAGTAGTGCTCTCTGCACACAGACTTAGCATGGTGAGAATCTTGTCCACTGAAAGCAAAACTGCAAAGTGTACATTGTGAGGTGAAAAGAGCTTGGCAGCAGTTGGCTCAGAGCTACTGTTCTGTTTTTCCCTTTTGAGCACTAACTTCTGTTGGAAAGAATATTATTTTATCTTGTTTTATCTCAAAATACTTGTTTTTGCATTATTTCAATACCTCAACTTGCCACATAACACAAATGTATACTATTTTTCTCCATCCAGAAAAATGTTCTACTTGTTAAAATGAAGGATAAGTTGCTCCATGCAACTGGGGCAGGTACTCCATATCAACCTTTTCTAACTCTTAAAAATCTGTGAATTTCTATCTGTAGCTTAAGTTTTCAGGTCATGTAACATGATTTAGATTTTGAATAAATACATGAGCTAGATTGCCTGTCCCTTGCAAGAAATCTGCCTCTAGGATACTTGATAATCATATTTAGTGAACAGAGTCAGGGAACCATAGACCCCCAAGCTGACTTCCAACTTCCTCTGTAGTTGACTGATTTTAAATTACTGGTCCTCTTGTCCTCACCTCTTGAGTGGTGGGATTATGGGTGTGTATCATGACTTAGACACACAATCTGAATATCTGTTTTCCCACCTTACTTTGGCTGCTAAAGAAATTGAAAGTCTTAATTTCCATCTTTCTGGGTGATTTTAACAGGAATGAATATTGATTAAAACCTCTTATTTTGAGCATTAAAGTATCCCAAGTAGGCCCATAGCTGGACTCACAGCACAAACTCCAGTAAAGGCCACTATTGTGTTCCCCTTTGCCAAAACCTGTTGAGTATCCATGGGGAAGTGACTTCTTCATTCCTGATACTAGAAAACTTATTAGTGTCCAATTAAAATTTTTTAAGCCAAAATCATAGGGTTATAATGCCCTCCAATTGTTTTTTAAGTGCTGAGGAATCTATTCTCTTGAACCTAGCATTAATTTTCAATGTCAAGTACATGAAGCAGAAGTTCAGTACCCACATCAGTCACTGTAGAGACAGCATTGCTACCTCACACTTCATTGCAGCAGAGAACTTTGGTCGTCTTCAGTGTCTCAATTCTTAGCTTCACAATCACTTTGTCACTGCTGGAGTTTGACTGGGCATGTTGAGCAGTGAACACCACCATTCAGAAGTCATTTAGAGGAAAATGCTGCCTAATTTTTAAGCTGCATTTTTGTACTAATTCTGGTGATGTCTTTTTTTTAACCCCTCCCTCTGAATCCAGCACCTTTTGTGCTTCAAAGGCAGTGATGAAATCCAGATACTCTTCATACTGGAGTTGTCACCGTAGGAAATCTGAGGATCAGAGGAAAGCTAGAGGACAATGTGCTTTGCCTATTTCATATTCCCTTTGCCTGTCTTCTACATTGTGTAGGTTCCAGAGCTCTAGGCCTTTGATGAAAGGCCTTGCCCCACCCCTTTTAAACAACTTCTATCCCTTATTTTCCTTTGAGGCATTGATTATGCTTTTAAATATATATTGTAATACCTGCAGAAAATAATAGTTTAGGATGAAGGTTTGTTCTACTTCCTAACCAAACTCTTAGACATTGAGCTGTATCTAGTTTGTCAGGCTCTTCCAAATTTGTAATTTAAAGAAGTGTGGAGCCCACCTATAGGGGGAAAAGTGGGTGTGGCCAGCCCTTCACAACTTCACTTGCTACTTTTCAGAGCGTTTACACTAGGGTAATTACTGTTCTTTTAAAGTGGACTCAAGGGTGTTGACGTTAACATGGTGTGTTGGTTGGGGCAGTTCCAAAGAGACAAAGTCAACAGTCCATGTATGCCCAAATTGTAGAACTATGACTACAGAGGGTGAGCGCCAGAACTTTCCATCCTTAGGCATTGCCAATCCAATGGCCTCAACTCCTTTAAGTCAAGAAATGGCCATCTGATGACTTGGAAGAATATCTTGAGCCCTTGTCCATCTATTATCCCACACCAGTCCACTGGAAGAGCTGACGGTCCCAGAGCTATGTCATCTCAAGAGAATGTGTGAAGCACGAGGGCATCACACCTCACTTAAGGCTGGAGGCATCTGGCTCAACCCTTCGCCGTGCCTCTCAGCCTGTGAGAGCACGCTCTGTGAGCACGTGGAGCTTCGGGGCTGCCCGCGCACCCTCCCTCCAGATGTAGTCCAGGCCCAGATGGGCCCGCGCAGGGATCCCCAGCACAGCCACCTGACTGATTGTGCTGCGGCCCACTGCTTCTGCCTCCGCCGGCGGCGCTGCGGCCAAAGGAAGGCACCCAAGAGCGCACTGCGGCCATTATCCACGGCGCCTCCTAGTGGGTCAATGGCAAATCCTCCAAGTTCTCGCGAGAGCTCCCCCTCAGTGGGGGATTATATAATCACCCCAGGCGAGGCCGGGGTGCTGAAGGCACCCGCCCACAAGAGAAGTAGGGGTCCGCGCAGCAGAGGGCCGGAGTGTAGTCCCTAGGGGGTCCCCGTGCTGGGGGCGCTGGCTCTCCCCCCCACCCCGCTTAGCTGGACAATGAGTCCTCTTATGCTAATGAGGGTCTTACGTCACTTCCGCTCTTTCTCGGCCGCCATTTTGGCTAGGGCAGGTTCGGGGACTCGCTCCGAAGCGCTTGTATTGTCTGCTGAGGGGAGACGCGGGACCAGCCCCCTCCCCCGCCCGCCGCAGCCGCCACCACCACCGGCCCGGTCTACCCGCCGCCGCCGCCGGGACCCATGAGCTGAGCGCCCGCCCCCCGGCCGCCGCCATCTTGGCCCCCTCCCCCTCCGCGCCGCGCTCGGGGGGATTTGGCGTCTCCTCAGACACAGCTCCCTCTCTCGGTCCCCGCCGCCGAGGAGCCGCGCGGCTTTCGCCGCCCGCCCGCGACGGTGAAGCCGCGGCCCCACGCCCTCCGCCGCCCTCCGCCCCTTCTTTGTCTGCACTGCCCGCGCCGCCGCCCGCCGCTCTGCTGCGCCCGCCGCGCCCCCCGGCAGCAGCCGCGGCCGCGGCTCGAGCCGGTGCCCGCGCGCGACGAGGCCCCGGGCGCGTCCTCGCCGCCATCGCCGTGCCGCCGCCCGCCCGCCGCCGGGCCCCGGAGCACGCCGGCCCCGCGCACGCCTCGAGGCCGAGCCAAGGTAAGCCTGCGGCCCTGCCCTGCCAGCCTCCGGCCCCGGGCGCGGTCATTGTACTCCGCGCGCACACACCGCTCTGGACCGGCCTCTGCCCTCCTGCAGCCCGACCCCCTTCTCCGCCCCGCGAGGCCGCCGGCCGCCCGAGGCTTTTGCGGCTGGTGGCATCTTCCCGCACCCCGCCCCCAGCAGTATCCCGCTCTCTTGTCCCCCCCCCCGAACTAATCCCCTCCCGCCCCTTCCCCCCACGCACGCCCCCAGCCCCCGGAACCTGCCTTCTGCCAGGTCTGCCCACCCTAGGCTTGGGGGGGAGGGGAAAAGCCCGGGGGGCGGGGAGTGCATGGCACGGAGTGAAAGTCTTTGCCACCCCAACAACATGCCAGCTTCCCTCCCATCCTACCAACCACAGTCCTTCACCAGCCCTGCTCTCAATCTCGGCCTCCTGGTCAGCACTGCCTCTTTAGAGCTTTTCTGAACCTCAACTTTGCAGTCAGAAAATGGAAATCCAGAAAGCCGCGAAAAGATGTTTGTCGAATGCAATGAATGGGGAGTAGTTCTTTGAGCACCCTCTTATTCGCCTCCTCTTTCCTCTGGGCTGCCTACCCTTCTCTCCTCCCACCCCCCAACCTGGATGCCTGTCTGGTAGAAAAGGCGCGATTGCTTCTCTTCCTCTTCTGTCTAAGATCGGGCTCTGGAGTCTAAAACCCATTTTAGCCTCGCTCCCTGCCACACACCCCAAGTATCTTCTCAATGATCTTCAGCCACTAGTTCCTCTGGACAGTTCTTGTCATAACCCCATTTCACAGACAAAGGCTTAGGAGGGAAAAAGAACCAGACTGTTTCCTGTGTTAGCCATTTTAATGCTGTCCAGCCCCAGACGCCCAGTTCCCATCCCTGATGTTTCTTGTGCCTGTGTCTTGAACCTTCAAAATGGTGTGTGTGTGGGGGGGTCTCTTGGATAGCTTTGTGCAGTTTCTTTATAAATCTGCATTGTTGCTTCTGGTTTATGGCCATGAAGAAAATATCAGCCCCCACCCAAAATGCACCGCAGCCAAGTCGGTTAAAGGCAGTGAGTGTTGGAGTCAGTAGGGGGCGCATTCTCTGCACCGGGTAAGGCTGCAGAGGGGGGGAAGGGCCCCAGAACTAGAACAGGATGTGCTTAACAGCGCCTTCTACAGACCACGCGAAAATGGGCCCAGCCAGACTTGCACTTAGTTGAGCTGACAGCAACATGGCGAAGGATTAAGTCTAAAGAGAGATTTTCTTTAAGAAAGTCACTTCAATGTTTGGAAAGTTCTTTTTTACTCTTTCCAAACTATTCACCCTCAAACTTTGGTTGCTGATCAGTCATCTTGGTGCACATCCTTAGTTCATAGGTTCCTTTTCTCAAGAATCCTTTCACCTTAAGGTTGGAATGTGTCGACTTCTCTTTCCTAGGCCAGATGGTAAAGGGGGTTGTTTAAAACCTGCAAGTAATGGGCTTGAAGTATCACTGGTCAGTCTAAATCTCTCCAACTCTTTTTGAGAGTGAAAAGTCATTCTTGAGAGGTTTTTAGGGGGGTGGTGAGGGATGGGTGTCATGATTTGCAAGGCTTTGTTGGTAAACATCAGGTCCCTATTGAGTTCTTCATTGTCCAACTTAGTAGAGTTGATTGCAAATTTTTGTTGCCTTCCAACTTCAGCCTTCCAGCAGTACATTATCTCAGAAGCCAACTGCCTTTGCAAGTGTTGACACCAGTCTTGGTGCACACCCACTTTTTTAGGGTGTGTGGATTTCTGTAGATTTTACTCCTGTTGTTATTTCCATAGGTGTGAGATGCACAGTACGAAACCTAGGCCCCAACTTTTACACCGTGATGCACAGGGTTGCACTTTTTGTACTGAACTGATAGGTGGCCTAGTGGTTATTCCCTGTACTGCCATTTTGAGGATCTGGACTCCGTTCCCCGCTTTGCTCTTTGGACTACATTGTCAATTCACACCGGTGGGTATATCATTTTGGAGGGTGGGGACTGCAGCATCTGGGAAGCCAGAGACTTCCTTCTTGGTCACCACTAAACCTACACTTAAAAAATTTCAGCTTAGCCACGTTCCTCAAGGAACCATTTAGAGCTGGTTGTAGTAGTAGGTCCTGAACATTTAAGAAATATGGCTCTTTTAAGAGAAAATTTTAACTTGATGGTGGCATTATAATCATTTGTGTTCTGCACTATTGGACACAGAGTTTTAAGTAACTAAACTCAAGACTTATTAAGCTTCTGAAAGCCTTAATTACTTGATTCAAAAGGACTGGGAAGAATGGATCATGAGTAGAGATGGAGACAGTCTGGTAGGACCCCTGGACTTGATCTGATTTCCATGCAACTTGTTCTTGCTTGGGACTTTTACAGTGGGTGTTGATACACCTGTGGCTGCTCTATTCTACTAGTACAAACCTCCTACATAGACATGCCAAGATAAATTTATGGGATTCCAAATGGATATATATGATACATAGTTAACAATTTAGTTCCTGAAGGTGATTTTTTTTTTCTTTGTTAGTTGCCAGCAGGTAACATTTTGCTGAGTGAAAAGGAGGTACCTTGCTGCCAGTATTGCTCTAAGAGACTGCATTGGATTCACACTACATTCATTTACTCATTTTTTGTATTTATGGGATCCAACATTAAATACAAATAGGCTTGTTAGGAATCTTGACATACTATATTAGTATTTGTTAGACATGTCATTTTGACCTGTAAGCTACTATTTGATAGCTACTTTTTTTTTTAAGGAATTATTTTTTATGTACATTGAGTTTGTGCCTGTGTGAGTGGTAGATCCCCCTGGATCTGGAATTACAGACAATTGTAAACTGCTATTGTGGTTGCTGCTGGGAATTGGACCTGGGTTCTTTAAAAGAACAACCAATACTCTTAACCTTGCTGAGCCATCTCTCCAGCCCTAGTTACCTAATTCTTAAAATGAATAATAATAAAATTTGCATATATGTTTGAAGACAAGTTTGCAGATGTGATTTTGTTCTTTCTAATAAGTGAAATACAGTGCTAGCCAGTATCCTTGTGGTAGTCATCTTTCCTTCAGAGAACCTTGTGAGCTGTGAGAATGTGTGTACTCTTCAGTTTGAGCAGTTAACTGGGTTTGACATGAAAAGGGGGGAAGGGCTGATACTGAGTTTGAAAGTGAAAATTTGTTTATAGAGGTGTGTGTGTGTGTGTGTGTGTGTTTTGTCTACATGTATTTATGTGCATTGTGTGCGTGCAGTGCCTGTGGAGACCAGAAGAGAGCAATGGATTCCCCTGGAACTGGAGTTACTGATGGTTGTGAGCTGCCGTGTGGGTGCTGGGAGTCGAACTTGGTCCTCTGCAACAGCAGCAGTGCGCTTAAGAGCTGAGCCATCTCTAGCCCAGTGAAAGCTGAATCTACGAACTAAGGATGTTCTGAACAGCTTCAGTTGACTAGAGTAGGAAAGTGAGTATTCTGTTTAATTTTCTTATCTTGATTTTTTCTGCTAGGTGTTGAAAATAACCAGATCTTAAATCTTGGTTCTCAAGACCTTGTATAGGAAATGCAGTCGATAGGGTTGTTGAAGTCATTGTTCGGTTTATAAAACACCCACATGGACTGATTTTGCTTAGATTTCTTTTTCTCCTTAAACCAAAGTCAGAAAAACAATTTTTGACAATGTTGAACGGATTTTGTTTCCACAAAAGCTTAAAAGTAATTGACCGAAAAGTTTAATTACTGAAAGTGTAGGTGTATACAGTATACCACAGATGAAACTGTTAACTTCCTTGTAGCAAATCTCTTAAATATCTGTTAAAAAGTATTCAGTCTTTAAAACACAAAAATATTCAAGAATTATGGTGGCTGATTATCTAAATGTTGACGTCTACAATGCAAATTCAGTTGTGAGAAGTTATAACTTGAGAAAATAGCTGGTTTATTATAAATGAAAAGGGGGCTAATATTTGGTAGTTAAAAGAATAAAAAAACGACAAATTTAAGTGATGTCTTTTTGGTGTGTCTTTTTTACATTATTGTAGTTGAAGCATTTTGAGTTCATTAATTGGGTGTATATGAATGTGTTCTTACCCAGCTAAAAAACAGTTGGGATTTTTTTTTTTTAAGAGTTGAGAATGATTGTCACGCTCAATACAAATAAAATATTTAAGTATTAGAAATGTGGTTTCTGGTAATTCTTAACATGACATAAAGAAAAATTAAAACTTTAATTTTTTAATACTAGAAGCTCATTTGTTGTTTTCCCCATCATGTCCTTGACTGTTTTATAGTAAGCTACTTGTTCAAGTCAAAACATGCATGTCATAAAGCCTCTTGTACTTTTTGGAAGCTAAAATACTTTACAGTAAGAGTTTAATTTTCATTGGCTTGCCCAGAATACATGTAGGGGGAAAGTTGCTCCCTAATGTGGATAATTTTAGTGAGACTGAAAGAATTTGACATTTTGTTGCTATTACATAAACTTGGAAGACTTTTCCCTAGGTTTTGTAAGGACTTGTGCTGTTGCCCCTGCAGCTAATGTCACATCCCTTGCTGAAGTTTGTATTGTTTTTCATGTTGTCAGTATGGAAGTGTGGTTTATGAAGTTACTATAAGCTAATGCTGGCTAACCAAATGGATACTTCAGTAGGGTTATTGACTTGTTTGCAAATTGACATTTCCTATCTTTTTGTGGAAACTCCCACTTAAGTAAGCCATCCAAGTCTTGCTCGGGCTTTGTGGCCATGGACTTTTGTTTACTTATCTTGTTCAGATAGAGGGTTAGCATTGTTGTTTTTGAGTGTCTTAGTGTTCCTCCCACCTGCCCTTTTCACGACCTACCTGCCTTTCTATCTTCCAATTTAGTGAGACTATATTCTGTCCCATTGTAAGGAAAGATTCTAACGTATTAGTCTGCTTCCTAAAATTAGTGGTGGCTACATCAGCTTGATTGTGCAGAGGATGTGTGGGGTGGGAAGGGTGGTCTCAGACAGAATGTAAGCTTCAGTTGTCGTCTTGTCAGTGAAAAGTGTAAGATGAGCACTTTACTGTTCAGGTTCCTTCGTCTCCACATGTGATCATAGTCCTTTGCCATTTGAGAGGTGCTCCCATGTTTCCTAGTGTTGCTCATCTTTCCCTTCCAAGACAGTTAGTTGGTAGAACAATCCTGGAACTTGGGAAGAAGATCACAAAGACCCAGAACTATGTTTGGGGAATAAGAAGAGTGCATAGACTTCGGGAAATAGCTTTTAAAGGAAGGCTGAATCTCTATACATCATGATACTTTCTCCTTAGGCTAGGGTATAGATTTGTAATTGACTCCTGGTGGGAGTTAGGTGTCAATTCTCATGTGACATGGCTGGTAGCTTTTGATAGGGATAGGGACCCATTACTCAATTTTAGAGTATAAGTAAGATTATATGGGGCTGGAGAGATGATGGTTCAGTGATTAAGGATATGTCCTCCTATAGAGAACCATGATGGAGGAGAGTCATCTGTCTATGTGTTACTTTCATTGGTTAATAAAGAAACTGCCTTGGCCCTTTAATAGGACAGAAAATTAGGTAGATGGAGTAGATAGAACAGAACTCTGGGAGAGAGAAGGCAGTCGCCATGCTTCTCTCCAAGACAGACGCAGGTTAAGATCTCTCCTGGTAAGCAACCACCTCGTGGTGCTACACAGATTATTAAATATGGGTTAAAGCAAGATGTGAGAATTAGCCAATAAAAGGCTAAAACTAATGGGCCAGGCAGTGTTTAAAAGAATACAGTTTCCATGTAATTATTTCAGGTAAAGCTAGCCGGGTGGTAGGACACAGCCCGCCACTCTATCTACAGAACCAGAGTTCCCAGCACCTTTGTCCTGGGCCTGGAAACCACCTGTAACTCCAGCTCCGGAGTATCCAACACCATCTGGTCTCCATCCTCACCCCCACACAGACACACATGAATACACAATTAAAAATAAGTAAAAAAGAGTGAAATGTAAATGTTTTATCAGTTTGGATTTCTAGTGTTTAAAAAACCATTCTTTGAACACTGTCTTTGTTTTTTAAGTAGAGAATCAAAGTTCTACTATGTGCAGCAACATAGTGAGCCACTGGCTCTGTCAGATGTCCAGGCCTGTGCTTGGAACACTTTAAGGCTATTTATTTATTGAATTTTTTATTTTACTTTATATGTCTGAGTGTTTTGTCTGTACATGTCTGAACCGTGTGTATGCCTGATGCCTGTGGAAGTTGGAAGGAGGATGTTGGATCCCCTGAAGCTGGAGTTATAGGTAGTTGTGAACTGTGGGTGGTGGGGATTCAACTTGGGTCCTAGAGGAGCCATAACTGCTGAGCCATCTCTCCAGCCAGTGCTTGGGACACTAGATGCTTCTGTAAGCTGTTGGCTTGTTGGCTGCTGTCAACTTACACCCATGGACTTACAAGGGTTCTGATTGACCAGATCACACCCCAGCGAGGGTCTGAGTGTGAGGTGTGTGGGTTGCAGTAGTGCTTCTGGAGTTAACCTGGCCAAGGTCTGAAAGGGGAGCTTGCTTAGATCCTGCTGCTTCCCCCATTGCTTTGGGTTGTCTGCTTCCTGCTTTCACTCTGCTGAGCGGTGACTTTGCTTAGAATCGCAGCTTTTGTCTTCTTCCAAACTCTACTGAGCCTGTGCTTCCTATGGGAGTCTATAATGTTCTCTCTGGTAGGAGCTGCTAACTGGAGAGCTTTGTGATTGGTCTCTTGAAACAATATACCAGGAAAACCTTACATGTGGTGCTATGCAGCTTCTATTTAAATTTTAAATTGCAGATGTGAATTCTGAGTAGATAGAGTTCTTACTCCTGTGAAAGGTGAGCTATGCTCTGGTGCAAAAAGTGTCCCAAATCATTAAAAACAGCAGGCACAAAAGGCAGATGAAGAGCCTCTGGTGGGGCCAGCAAGTGGTGTAAACTGCTGCATTCCAATAGTTTTTTTTTTGGGGGGGGGGGGCTGTCTTGAATTGCTAGCACTGCAGAATCCCTGTGTGTAATACATGGCTTTCCTATACTCTCAATACCCAGGAAGTAGGGGCAGGAGGATGGGAAGTTACTGGTCTTCCTCAGCTACATGAGAAGTTAAAGGCCATCCTGAGAAGTGCAAAATCCTGTCTCAAAAACACGCCTTGACTCTGAGGGGTAGTTTAGAAAAACAGCTTGATAGCATGGCAGAAAATAATTTCTCATTGCTGTGAAGTTATTCCTTGAGTGGTTTTGATAGATAAATTAAGGGTATTAAAATAACTTAGTCCCACAGCATTGAGATACAAGGATGCTTTGCTCTTGTGACGCTTGCTGTGCGTAGGTCAACTGAGTTTCAGATTGCTTTTTTTCAGGTTCCTCTTAAAGCAGGTTGTCACTATACTATACTGACAAGGAAGTGCCTCTAAGCCTGTGGAGCTCTTCACGAGCATCTGACTACTCTTGATATGTCCCTGCCTTGTACAGTCATGTTTACAATGAGATGGGTTGGGGCGCCTTCCCTCTCATGCACTAAGTCTAGGTACATCTCTTAATGTGCGTCCTCATCCAGATTTTCTTTTTAAAGATGATTTCACTGAGATGTCATCTTTTCAAATAAAATAATAGTTCTTAAATTGATGAGGGGCTAAGGGAAGACCTTGTTTCTCATCTTTCATATTGTCTCTGTTTCACTTTGTTCCTTGGTGGGAATATGAATCTTAAAAGTTACTTATTTCGGTGTGTGCAAAAGTTCCGTTAGATAAGCATTTGAAGTGCCACTGAATATTAAGACAAGAATGTGCTAACGTGAATGATTCAAATAAGTCTGCCTAAATTATTGCCAAAAAATACTAAAGTGTATTTGTGAGTACAGATGCATATTATACTGTCTACAGAGAGAAGTTACTATGGCCACTGCAGCTGGTTCTCAGGAATAAAATAGCCTTTCTACAAGGCTTTCTACAAGGTTATTAGAATTTTCAAAGTATCTGATCTGGCTTCAGGAAATAATGAGAACTGTTTTGGCCTGGCTTAATCCTGACATTTGAACAGTGGGATTGTGTGTGTTTTTCTTTTGATGCAGGGTCTCAACTGTATAGTCTTGGCTGGCTTCAAACTCAGAGATCCACTTGTCTCTTTCTCCTAACTGCTGGAATGAAGCTGTACACACCACACTGGGCAAAGATTTAGATTTTATTTTTAATGTGTTTGTCTGTATGTCTGTGAGCATATGCTACATTTCTGTGGGTGCCTGTAGAGTCTAGAAAAACACATCTGGTTCCATAAGTGCTAGGAACCAAACTTGAGTCCTGCAAGAGCTTAGATCGCTCTATCCAGCCCTGTCATATCACTTTAGGAAATAGACTTCTAAAGGCTAAGTGACATTTTTAGGGTCACAGAGCTAGTATGTGACAGAGCAAGGGACTCAGCACAGATCTGTTTGGCTCCTGAGTAGATTTTCAGTCACTCACTGCATTTTACCATCTTTTTTAGCAAATAGCAGCTTTATTAACAACCCTATCTCTCAAGAAGTTTGACGTTGAAGTCTATATATCAAACCAGGTATGTTTTGGTCTATCAACACAACTGTCCTACCGAAAGAGACAAAAGTTTTGATTCGAGACAAGTGTGCCTTTAATATCAGCAGAGTTGGAAGCCAGTCTGATCTATAAAGCAAGTTCCAGACCAGCTATGTATACGTAGAGACTGTCTCCAAAAAAAAAAGTTGTTTTATTTTTAAATTTTTGCTGTAAGTTGCACACCTGAAATAGTTCTGTGCCCTTCTTTTGCTGCACCCTCACTGTCTTACCTCACACTTAATGCACTGGTAGCTTCACAGACCTTTGAGAGACAAGTGAGTGAGTCGAATGGTCTTAACAATGCCTTGGGTGGTTCTCACGTCATCTAATTCTGGTATCACAAGACAACCAGACTGAAACTATTAAAGTGCCTTTAAAATGTCACTCCTTGAGTATTAGGAATATAACTTCGTCCTTGCCTGACTTGTCTAGGTTTAATCACACAAAAAAACCATGTTAGTGTGTTGGTGTATGTGGCTTTCTCTTTCCTGTAAGTAGACCTGGCACCAGACTGTAACCTCACATTCAGGGCCCCTATCTAATCATCAACCCACTTTTCCAACTTTGCCTTTGCAGGGTGGCCATTCAAACTTAGCGTAGGACTTGCTAGGACTTGGCTTCCCTGCCTCTGGCACCATGGCTATGCTCACTAGCTTGGAGGCAGGCCCCATCAGCAGCTGCTACTTCTGAAGATGTTTCTGACTAGCACCCCTTTTGCTGTTGGTGTCTGTGTGTGTCCTGTCTGTGAGCCTTGAGCGGGCAAGGCCTTGTTCATTTGGTCTGTTTCTTGAGCTCCTGTTTTGTAGCAGCCACTAATAATAGGTGGCAGGGATGTCAAGAATGTCTTTTTTAATGGGTGGTGTTTGTCTTGAATAAGGAAATGGTGTCTTATATCTTAGGTAGCTATTCTCAACCTGTGGGTCTCAACCCCATAAGGGGTCACATACCAGATATTTAAATTACAATTCATAACAGTAGCAAAATTACAATTATGAAGTAACAACGAAAAATTGAATGTTTAAAATCACCCGTGGTGATCATTTAAAATGAAAACTGCTAAGACGGCGGGCGTCGTTGTAATTTTGATAGCTGTTGATGTGAGGAGCAGGTTATCGCTAAGTAGTTTATCATTGGGTAGTTCCTTGGTATGCAGCAGTTGTGAGGGTCTGTGTACTAGAGAATGCTCCCGTTTCACTTTTCCCTTCTACTGAAGTTAAACTCCTGAAACTACTAGAAAGAAATGAAGAGTGAAATTTAAATTCAACACATGGGATTTTTCTGAGGGTTGTCTGTGCGAATTCACATGCTCAATTTTGCCTAACAAAAGCATGATCAAATTTGTAATCTCTCTTCTGAGGCAGAGGGCATTAAGGGCCTTCATTGTTAATGATATACTGCATTGCTCTTGGTGTCTAAAAGTAGAGCCAATTTGCCAAGAAAGCTGGCTAGGATATTTTGGGTTTTGTTTATTTGTTTAGTACTTAAAAGTTTTGGGGCCACCCAGACAGATTCATTTGCTTTATTTCTGCAAAGTAACTCAGTAACAGTGTTTAGAGTGTTTTGTATATGTGCCAAGATCTTCCTTCTAGATTGTATCCAGGATCTTGCTCTAGAGACTCATCCTATTCCAGAAACTCCTAATAGGTGTACAGTAATCACCTTTTTGACTAAGAGCCGTCAGTTATTCCCCTGGTTTTTGAACACCAACTACTGTTTAAAATTATCACCCTGGTCTACAGGGTGAATTCCAGGACAGCCTGAGCTACACAGAGAAACCCTATCTTCAAAAAAAAAAAAAAAAAAAATCTCCTTCAGTCTTCGAGTGCGTTGACACAAGTTTCTAATCCCAGCACTCGGGAGGCAAAAGAAGGTAGATCTCTGCATAGGAAGCCAGCCAGGGCTATGTGTATAATGTTGTTGTTGATGTTGGCCTTGAATTGTTTTGCTTTTAAGTGTTTATGTATTTTAAGTATATGAGTGCTCTATTTGTGTCCCTTTATGACAGAAGAGGGCATCAGATCCCATTATAGATGCTTGAGAGCCACCTTGTAGTTGTTGGGAATTGAACTCGGGAAGCTCTGGAAAAGCAGCCTTTACCTCTTAACCACTGACCATCTCAATGCCAGCCTTTTTTTAATGTGTGTTTGTCTGTATGTGTACCACATGCATGCAGTAATGTCCAGGCGAAGCCACTAGAAATTGTCCGTTGTTAGCCACTCAGTGTGGGTGCTAGAAACTGAAGCCTTGTCTTCTGCAAGAGCAGCAAGTATAGTTAACTGCTGACCCATCTCTGGTACTAGATTATTTCTTGTCTTTTGAGACCAGGTCAGATGTAGTCCAGGATGGACTTGAACTCCTGATGTTCTTGCCTTCACTTTTCAAATGCTGGGATTACAGGCATGTTCTCCCAAATAGATTATAAAAGGGAAAACATTATTGGGGTACAACACTTAGCCTATGCAATAATATGGGTCTAGTCTCTTAACACAAAAAAGAAAATTTAATGTGCATAAAAATCTGAAAGATTCTATATTGTGTTGTCATACCTTTGAATGATGTAAGGATTTTACTTTATATTTTGGGGTTTTGCTTTGGTAACAGCTTTCTCAGTTGTAGCATGCAGTTGAGTAGTTTAGTGATAGAAGACATTTGGTTTTTGAAAAGTTGTCATGTGCTTGGGGAGAGGGTGTAATGCTCAGTGGTAGAGTATAAGACACTGGATTTCAGCTGCCACTGAAGAAAAGAAAAGCTGTCAGGGCTACCATTTTCTGTTTCTGAAACAATAGCATTTTCTTCAAGATGGCTCATTCCTGAGACCCACTCTTAAAAGCCATTCTCTGACTGCCCATGTGTGCCCTACATACACAAGTTTAACTTTTTTTTTTTTTTTAAGAAAAGGAAAAGAAACTTCAGTGTCATTTACTTAGTGGCCATTAGCATCCTAGCTGATGTGAGAGCACACCTCACTGTGTCCTTGTTCTCTTTTGGGTGTTATGGGATCATCTAGCTGACCTTAGATGTGTGCAGATTCTTGATTGGACTCCTGGGTTTAGGGCTGGTGCAGCTGTGGCAGTGGTGTTTCTGGCACAGCACCTCAGGTCTGGTATTTTCTCTCCTAGTTACCTGTAAATGTGAGAAGTGGCTTTTGCCAAACATAGCTATTTTAGGAGCATTAATTTAAAGTAATATCTAGAATTAGTGTCGCTCTCTGTCACCTGCACTTGTCACATCCAGAGTAAGCAGTTCACATGGAGCCAACCAGGGAAATTGACAAATCTATTGAGGAATGACTTGAAGATCACTGAAGAGGTGACAAGGGTTGGCAAAAAGAATTGATCAGTTAGGTGGGAGAGGTAAAAAGAGGGAAATGTCTTTTATTTGAAAGTTCGAGGTCTAACAGTGGTTCTGAAAGCAGTACATTTATGTCATCACAGGCTTAAATACATTTGTTTATTGGGGGTGCCATGGCGCATGTGTGGAGGTCAGAGAATTGACTACAGGAGTGAGTTCTGTCTTTTTCCATCATGTGGGTCCCAGATTGAACACATCACCATGACGAGTATCTTTTTTTTTTTTTTTTTTTAAGCTGGCCAAACCAACTGGCTAGCCCTAGAAATTTTTCTTCACTTTTTAAATTTGTGTTTGTGGACATTTTGCTTGTATGGCTGCACTATATTGTTGTGCCTGGTGACCTCAGAAACCCTAAAAGGGCATCAGATCCCCTAGAACTGGGGTTACAGACAATTGTGAACTGCTGTGTGGGCGTTGGGAACCCCACCTGGGTCCTCTTTGAAAGCAACCTTTGAGCCGTCTCTCTAGCTCCTGGACTCTATTTAATCTGTCTTGTTGCAGTTTTATCTAATCAAGAACATTCTGCCCCTGGGTGGCCAGAATCAGTCACTGGTGGTTGCAGTAGAGAGGGGGATAGAGGAAAAGGTGTTAGAGCAGCTTCTGTAGGAGCACCTGAGGGCTCTCCCCATGCTGACAGGAAAGGGTGAACTGCTTCTAAGTGGTATGTGATTGCTTCCAAACTGAAAGGAGCCTTTTGATAGGGTGGCTTGCTAGATGTGAAATGTTCTGGCAAGGCTTTGTAGGGTTTATTTACAAAGAAAAAAGATACAAATACAGTGTGATGGCACATGCCTTTTGACCTAGCACTGGGGAGGCAGAGGCAGGTGGGTCTCTTGAGTTCAAGGACAGCCAGGGCTATGAAGAAAGACCCTATACAAGGTAAGTGCAAATATATAAGCCTTACTGGTATTTTAATTTAAACATAGGATTAGAAGGAAGTAAGGTATGGGGACTGGAGTGATGGCTCAACAACTAAGAGCACTGGCTGTTCTTCCAGAGGACATGAATTCCGTTCCCAGAACCCAGGTGGCAGCTTACAGACTACCTGTAACTTTACCTCCAGGGAATGCCAACATCCTCAAACAGACATGCATACATGCAAAACACATAAAAGTAAATTTAAAAAAAAATAGGGTATGTGTTCATTGCTTCAGATGCAGATCCTAGAGTAGTTTTAGTATTTTCTTTAGTGTAAGTGTATTATATCTGTGAAAATTAGAGTACAGATCTCAGGAGTGGGTTCTTTCATTGGTTCTAGGGATCAAACTCCAGTCCACAGGCTTGCACAGCAAGTGAGACATCTCACCCATGTGACCATGTTTTTTTGTTACTGTTTTTGTTTTGAGATTGCCTCTCTCATAACCTCTAGCTTGATATATTTAGCTGAAGCTAGCCTTGAATGCTTGCTCCAAGTGCTGAGATTATGGATATGCCTCACCACCAATTGTGGACTAAATTATTATATAGAGAAGTGTTAGATCCCTATGGCTAAGGTAGGAAGGTGTGTGTGTGTGTGTGTGTGAGAGAGAGAGAGAGAGAGAGAGAGAGAGAGAGAGAGAGAGAGAGAGAGAGAGAGAGAGAGAGAGACAGAGAGACAGAGAGACTACAGTGGGGAATGGCTAGTTGGCTATTATATTTACTGTTGCGATTGGAGTGTGTTCAGTTAGAGTTAGCTTGGATACTCAGAGGTCTGGAAACATCAAGAGTGCATATAGAGGGGGTTGGAGGGATGGCTCAGCGCTTAAAAGCCCTGTTTCCAGAGGTCCTGAGTTCAATTCCCAGCACCCACATGGTAGTCCCTTGGGATTTAGTTCCCTCGTTTGGTATGCAAATGTACATGCAGACAAAACCACCCATATACAGAAGTACATTTTTTTTTTTACTGCATATTGAAACAGGATGGCTTTAAGGGCACACTGTTGCATCCTCCGGGTTGCTTCAATGTAACCTGGACTGGTTGATTGATGATTTTTCTTGCTGTACTCAGACAAAATGTTTCCACCTGGTTGTAAAGGTTCCTTTGTTTGTTTTACTTGATGGAATTGTTTGTGGGTTGTTTGTTTGTGATGCAGAGAATTAAATCCATGGCTTCATGGACACTGTACAGCTGCTTTACTCTAGAGTTGCCAGCCCGTCTGTATTCTGTCATTTTGTTTTTGTTGTTTGATCTTCTGTAGTT
Source organism: Arvicola amphibius (assembly GCF_903992535.2). Classification (NCBI taxonomy): domain Eukaryota; kingdom Metazoa; phylum Chordata; class Mammalia; order Rodentia; family Cricetidae; genus Arvicola; species Arvicola amphibius. The sequence continues at coordinate 10,481,131 of NC_052051.1, forward strand.
CTAAAAATAAAGGTCATTGGTGCCATCTTGACTTGGTGGCTCTGCAGGGACCCTGATTTAGACAATCCCTACTAGTACTTCACATTCCTCTCCTGTCTGCAGACCTTTCCTTGAGCTAAACTGTCACTGTTGTTGGGTCGTTCTCCAGGTAGAAGCTGTAATTAGTCTCTCAGTTCATAGGTCCTGCTCAGTATTGCCCAGTACCGATACTGGATTATGGTCTTTGTCCCTGTACAGGGTTGGTCTACAGCTGGGCTGTCTTTTCTTTACCCTCTTGGCGTTTGAAGTAATTGCTTTTGATAAAGGGGGGGGGGGCAGAGAAGATCAGGCATACTATATTATTTACATGGTTTTAATTATATATAGCCTTAGGGGCAAGATGAATCTCAGATTTTCATTGCAGCCATTAGACTCTTGCTTTCTAATAAAACAAAAAAGTAGGAGTTTGACCTGGGTTAAACTGTGGTGTTCCTGCCCTCCTCTTCAGGTGTAGGTGAGATTGAGAAAGGGGTGTGACTCATTCATTCAAAATAAATTTAAATCATTCTCAGAAATTGATGTGAGCTGAGAGAGGTGGCACATGCCTTTCGTCCAGCACCCCAGAGGCAAGCAGGGTCTGAGCTGGAGGTCAGCCTATAACAGTGCATCTCTTCCAGTTAGTGTATGGCTGTGACTAAGACACTCGCATTGAACGTTCCCAAAATTATTTTATTAGCACCATGTTCTAACCAACTGAACTAACTGGTCTGCCCCTAAAATTATTATAGAATTTAGCAATTGAATTTATAAAGTGTTTTAATTTGGGTTGTTGGGACATTACTAGATGTTTTGACAAACTTCTCATCAATCCCATTTTTCCTTTGATTAATTCATTTCTGTGTTCCACTGCCTGTTGATTCTGCAAAGACTTGGGTGGCAACAAAGCTTAAGCACATTTGCTCTTATGTCTAGAAAGAGATGTGAGCACAGTGAGGAGACTGCTGCCTCGGGCATTTCCCTCTGCTTTCCAGCACACCCAGCTTTTGAGCACATTAACAGCTTTGTGTACTGTAGAGATGTTGCTCACCTGAGTCCTGACTGACAAGACATTTGTAGCAGGAGTTGTTCCAACTGAGGCTGAACAACAAAGCTTTGTGTAAAACCTGCTGCCTGAGGGCCTACTGTGTGCTCCCAGCAGCATGGCCTGCAAAGTTAGGGTGTCCTGGAAGTGATAGATGAACAAGAGTGCAGTTCTATTAGGCTGGACAATTTGCCATTTTAGTGCCTTGTGCTGAAAAGAGGGTCTCCTTGGTAAGGACCTGTTAGACCCTGCCAGCATAGCATACCGAAAAGCTGAGCAGGGCTTGGGGGCCGTTGATAGGTTGGGAGAGAGTACCACCACTCTGCTCCTCTGTACTGCAGGGATTTTGTTTTTTCTCTCTGTTTTCAAAATTCAGTCTCCTTGTTGAGGTTTCTAGTTCAAAAGGTGTTGCGGCTTGGGGGGTCCTTCTTACACATTTTTAAACAAAAAGTTAGATGGGTAGCATGAATAAATTCTGGAGCCAACTACTGATTTGAACTTATTCTTTTTTATTTTGTTATTTTATTTTTGGTCAAGGTGTCACTATGCCCGACTTGTTTCATTTAGAGTATTGGTGGTTTCTAGCTCATGATCCTCATGCCTTATCCATCTGAGTGCTAGGATTGGGGTTGCCAGTGTGTTATCAACTAACCCAGCCTGACCCTTTTGAGTACTTAAAGATAGTGGCCTGAGGAAAAACATAGGGGACCTTTGAGTCCTTTTTCATTGGGTTGGTATAAGGCTCAGGGAGTATGAAGGAGAAATAAATAGTAATTGTTGCCCTTCTGGGGAAGGACTGCTCACTCTAGTTCTGGTCTTCAACTTACAGGAGTTCATCTGGAGAATGATGAGGCTGGGGATGTTGCTTTTCAGTGACTGTTTTAATGTTGGGAGACCTGGCAAGCTTTGGGACTTGTGTACACGAACATCCCCAGGTTCAGGCTTGCGGCCAGTAAAGGTGATGGTTATGGTTAGAAAACTAAGATTTGTCAAGTTCCAACCGCTGGTGCTTTGGTGTGTGTGTTGTGTTTTTTGTTTATTTTGTTTTGTTTTGTTTGTTTTGTTTTGTTTTTGCTGACTTTGGTCTTAAAGCTACTTTATTCTGCAAAATTATGTTGAATTTAGACTAAACAGTTATGGTCATATTCAGAAACTTACAAAAATCTCACCTCAAATTGTACTAATTCAGTTTTCTAAAACACAAGTACTTTTTCTTTTTAAGAAACTTGGAAAATGGATCTCCATTTCTTTCTCCTTTTGTGTTTAGAACAGTCGAGCAACTTTTTTATTTCCTTACATGCTTCACACACACACTCACTCAACAAGCATTTTTGTTGTTGTTGTTTCTATTATGTATACAATATTCTGTCTGTGTGTATGCCTGCAGGCCAGAAGAGGGCACCAGACCCCATTACAGATGGTTGTGAGCCACCATGTGGTTGCTGGGAATTAAACTCAGGACCTTTGGTAGAGCAGGCAATGCTCTTAACCTCTGAGCCATCTCTCCAGCCCAAGCATTTTGTTTTTTAAGATATTCCAGAAAGCCTACAGCAGTCATCATGTGCTCTGAAGCCACAGCATGACTTTCCCCATCTAATATCTCGGCCATGGCCCATGTGAGCCCTTTGCCCCGGGTGTGTTGACACCTAAGGAGCAGATCACACCATCATTTGGAACTTCGATTTGAGGAGATAGAAACAGTCATTGAATGTCATGTTGCTTCTGTGAGAGTGTTGTTACCTTGACGTTTCAGAAAGCAAAAATCTTCCCTTCGGCGCTGTGCGGTACTGGGACACTGTGGTGTTCTGAGTGGCTTTCTAGGTTTGTAGGTCCAACATCACGAGGAGAAACACACTTGATTTGGCTTGAGATAGCTAACTGATGCTGTTTCATTCTCCCACTTCAAATTCATCTCTTAAAGGGTTGTTAAAGCCTAATCAGACTTGTGCGCCTAGATTCGTGGTAAAAAAAATGTCCTCTAACAAGATAGGAAAGGCTGACAAGCACTCACTTTTGCCTGCCTGCCTGCTTTAAGTGCTCCATAAACTAGATAAGTACATCTTCTCACCTGAAGGAGCCAGGGTTTGGGATCCTGTCATCAGTGGAATTAGTAACTTTGACAAGTTGTTCATGTTTTGACTTTGACTTAAATTTTTTTCTCCAATAGAAACTATGTTCCAACTTCCTGTCAACAATCTTGGCAGTTTAAGAAAAGCCCGGAAAACTGTGAAAAAAATACTTAGTGACATTGGGTTGGAATACTGTAAAGAACATATAGAAGTAAGTAGCATGCCATTTTTAAATTTTAATGTGACTCAGCTTCTGATCCGTTACTGTGTCCATGGGCAAGATGTTCACTGTTAGATGTGAGGGTGAATTTAACTGCACTTTCAGCTTCACCAAAACCTTCTTATTTAGTAGAGCTTACTCCCTTTCCTGAAAGTATGTTCATCTTTGCATCCTGAGGCAAAAACAGTTACAGCGTGGAAAATATACACAGACAGTGCAAGAGGTGCTTTAAAACTATATATGAACTTGGTCCTTGAAATAACCTCAGGGAACTCTAGGAATTCTTATCTCCAGTCTATGAAATGGGGATTGGAAGCAGTGATTTCAGGCTCACAGTTAGGGAAGAGGCATTGGGGACTGCAGAGCCTGTTTTCCTTCTCATATGCCTGGGTGTTTCCATTGACCTGACTGTTGAGGCACGGTTGTCTAGGTGTTTGTCATCTCTTTCCTTAGGATTTGGCATTTGTCAGCCTTCTGACCCATCAAAGACTTATCTTGCCCTTGTGTAGCAGTTTGGCCTTTCCAGACTGTTCCCTAGCCTTTTTATTCTGAGCTTTTTTCAAGCCCCATGGGATAGACAGAGGCGTCTCCTCCTTTTCCAGGTCACCTTGCTACAGATCTTACAGTTAGTTGGACCCAACCTCCAACTGAAGCGTTTAAAGCGATTTCCCCCCACAGTTTAGGTTTCTACTTGGCCAGACTAACGTGGCCTTGCTTAGCCATTTATCCCACTGCCCAGCACAATGCTTGGCATGGAACAACTGCTAAGGACACAGGTCGGGTAGAATTGATAGATAGACATTTCATTCATGAACAAGGTCTCTTCTCCTGAATCCCACTCAGAGTAGTCAGGGGTGTATCCTGGAAACCAAAGCTTTTCAAAAATGGGCTTCTAGTGATTTGTTCCAGGGTGGAAGTAACTCTTCAGAGACACATGGATCTGTACTTGGGAGTGGGTGAAACCTTTCCAAATAAATATGCAAATAGTCAAGTATCTTTCCTATCCTGTACTGGGTTTGCTCCTCCCGCTAGAGCTAGTAGGTACTCTGAAGTTTGCACGTGTTTAACTTTCTACCAACAGCTGTGAACCATTCACGCTGCTTTCTTCTTAGTCATGTGGGGATTTCACATTATAGTGTAAATTGAACGGCATGTTGCTTACTTTCTTGGTTTAAAAATCTGAATTTTCTTCTAGATCCACCCTTCCTTCCATTTATTTATTTATTGATTTGCTTGTTTGTTTGTGTTGCCAAGCTAGACTCTTGCTCCTCCAGAGCTATTAGCATATGCCCCTCCTCCACCCAGTGTTGTGGCTGGTGAGTTATGTGGTTAATGGAGCTGCTATAGGGCTAGAGCCTTCCCATCTGCACTTGGGCAGTTCCTCTGGAATCCTGGCCATGTGCCTTTCTCATTTGTTGAGCCTCGCCCCACAGCATTAGTTCTCAGTGGTTGACCCTCCTGTGCCCTCCACACTGGTTAAAGAGGTAGAATTTAGGTGTCAAGTCAGGTTGGGCTTGATACCATTATGGTTTTGTTTTTTTTTTTTTAATTTCTCTCACTGTTTTTCTAGGATTTTAAACAGTTTGAACCTAATGACTTTTATTTGAAAAACACTACATGGGAGGATGTAGGACTGTGGGACCCTTCACTTACAAAAAATCAGGTAAGTCTCCTAGGAATGTCCATTTCCCACTTGAGCCTTTCATAGTAACAGCTCTGACCGGGCAGTGGCCTACCCTGGAAAATGAATAGTACCACGGGCATCCCATTTTCCTGAGTATGAGACCCCTGAGGCGTCACTTGTTGCTGGACAGAAACTTCAAGCTAAAAGAATGAACAGAAATTTTGTTTCTTAAATTTCTAAAGTTGGAACCAAGGCTGGAGCTCAGTAGTTGGAGCATTCCCTTGAAGGGGCGTGGTCGTGGTCGATTGGCAATTATGATTAACCAGACTAGCTTTAATATATAATATTCAGCTTTAATAAAGGAAAGAGAAGGGAACTTACAAAAGCCAAGGTTCCAGCGAGGAGCCCAGGGAAACAAAGAGACAAAACAAACAAAACACGGATCTTTTAAAGGTATTTTGTGCCCCGAGGGGTCACGCCCCTCAGACAAGGGATTGGTCAGCTTCCCCAACATTCCCTGTCCTGTACAAAACCTTGGTTTTGATCTCCAGCCCCACATAAACCAGATATGGCAGCACATGCCTCTAATTCCATTGCTTGAGGGGTGAAGGCAGGATCAAAAGGTCAGGGGCATTCTGTGTAACAAATTTGAGACCATCCTGGGCAAATAAGATCATGTCTCAAAAAAAACTAAAATAGCAAAGTTGGAGAACCTCTGGTATATGAGTTTCCCTCCATGGCGCCTTCCTGCTTCTATTTCTAAGGAACACTCTTCAGCATTGTGTGTGCAGCCACCCACCTGCTGTCCTATCTCTGTTGCTGCCCTTGCTTCCTAGAGAAAAGTCAAGATCAGTGTTTTTGTTTCATTGTTGTTTGAGACAACTTTTCTTTGTAGCCCTAACTGCCCTGTAACTCACTCTGTAGACTAGGCTGGCCTCTGATTTAGATAGCCGCCTGCCTCTGCCTCCTGAGTAATAGGATTAGAGGCATTTGGCATCACTGCTGGGTTACACTCAGCCTTCTATTTACACTTCTTTATCCCTCTGATGACACCTCATTTTTATAAGGTGATGTAGTAGGTGATCCCCTAGAATGGCAGTGACATTTTTTGTACCTTTGCATTCAGGATAGTAACTGATGCCGGTGTGTCCATAATTAAGATGTGATAATAGGCCAGGCGGAGATGGCACACAACTTTAATCCCAGCACTCAGGAGGCAGAGGCAGGCAGATCTCTGTGAGCTTGGCTTGTGAGTGAGCTCCAGGACAGACAGAACTGTTATACAGAGAAACCCTGTTTCGAAAAAGAAAATATGATAATAGTATTGTAAATGGTACTTCTGTTCATGGAGAAAAGTGTATTTGAATTCCCTTTCTAATTCTGTACTTTGTGCTTTTGAACTCTACTTAATGCCCTACGGAGAGCTGCTGAGCAGCCTTCTTAAGAGAAGGCCTTCCTAGATAATGTTTGGTTTTGAGGGCAGGGTCTCTCTAACCTGGGCTATACTGGACTCAGAAATGCACCTGTCTCTGCCTTTAGGACTGGGATTAAAGACATACACCACTACATCACCTGAGGAGCTTTGAAAGAATGCAGAGAAACTCCTTTTGGTTCAAAACAGTTCATGAAACACACACACAAGAAAAGATGACTGCTTATCATGTATATATTTACCTATTTGAAATCTTAATTCTGAAAACTGATCCCTAATGTCAGTTTCGTCTGTAGTACACCATGACTTCTGAACACTCTGCTGTCTGTCTATAAGACAATCTCCAGATAACTTCTTAGCTGAATTAAAGCAGTTGCTAATTAATTCATTGGCCATTTATTTGTTGGTTGGTTGGTGTTTTTTGATAGAGTTTTCTCTTTGTATCCCTGGCTGTCCTGGCACTGTCCTGACCAGGCTGGCCTCTAACTCAAAGATCCACTTGCCTCTCTGCCTCCCCAGTGCTCGTATGAAAAGCACACACCACCATAATCTGATTTTTCATTGGCATTTTTGAAGGGGAAAAAAAAAGTTTTGATGTGTTTTGCTTTAATATGTATTTGTGTGCTGTGTACATGCTTGCTGCCCTCGTGTCAGAAGAGAACATTGTGAAACTGCATGAACTACCTTGTATTTGCTGGGAATCAAGCCCAGATCCCCTGTGAAAGCAACCAGTGCTCTTAACCACTGAACTGTCTCTCCAGCCCTTATTGGCCTTTTTGAAGCTGCTCGGCCAGAGAAGAAGTAGAAAGAGGCCAGTGTTTCCAGTCTGGAGCCTTTTGATCCACACCGAAGTCTAAATTCACTCACTGTGCTTTAGATCGGAGAAAAAACTGGAGGGATTTTTTGTTGTTTTTTTTTTGTTTTGTTTTGTTTTTTTAATGAAAATTGTTGGATGGTGGGAAAGAGAAGAGTATACCTGTGTTGCTTATAAAGGTATATGGACCTATGAGTTCCCGTGTCTGAAGCCTGAGCAGATTTCTGAACCACAAAATGAGGGGTTTACATGGTTTTATACTGGTTGTTTTTAGCGATAGAATATTTTTTTCTTGAAACTTATTTTGTTTTTGTTTTGTTTTGTTTTTATTGCCTTTGACATCTCTCCAAAACCAGCCAGCAAATATGACTAGCCATTTTTAGAGGATTGACAAGAACTTAGCACTGAGTTCTAATTTACACAGGGACACAAATAAAGGTATTTGGTTCAAAATGCACCTGAGTTCTTGAGTTTCTCTTTCTAGTTTTCTGGCAGGAGAAACCTCTAAAAATCATTGCCTTGAAGAATTTCTGGGAATGCCTAGGGGGAGGTGCCTAAAACTTATAAATACCTACCTCAAGTGGCTTTCTCATTCTGGTTTTTATTTTGTTTTGTTTCGTTTATTTTTTAGGACTATCGGACAAAACCTTTTTGCTGCAGTGCTTGTCCGTTTTCCTCAAAATTCTTCTCTGCCTACAAAAGTCATTTCCGGAATGTTCATAGTGAAGACTTTGAAAATAGGATTCTCCTTAATTGCCCTTACTGTACCTTCAATGCAGATAAAAAGACTTTGGAAACACACATTAAAATATTTCATGCTCCAAACTCCAGCGCACCGAGTAGCAGCCTCAGCACTTTCAAAGATAAAAACAAAAACGATGGCCTTAAACCTAAGCAGGCTGACAGTGTAGAGCAAGCCGTGTATTACTGCAAGAAGTGCACTTACCGAGACCCTCTCTATGAGATTGTCAGGAAGCACATCTACAGGGAACATTTTCAGCATGTAGCAGCACCGTACATAGCAAAGGCAGGAGAAAAATCACTCAATGGTGCTGTCCCCCTGGGTGCAAATGCCCGAGAAGAGTGTAACATCCACTGCAAGCGATGCCTTTTCATGCCCAAGTCCTATGAAGCTTTGGTACAGCATGTCATTGAGGACCATGAACGGATAGGCTATCAGGTCACTGCCATGATTGGGCACACAAATGTTGTAGTTCCCCGGGCCAAACCCTTGATGCTGATTGCTCCCAAACCTCAAGAGAAAAAGGGCATGGGACTGCCACCAAGAATCAGTTCCCTTGCTTCTGGAAATGTCCGGTCTTTGCCATCACAGCAGATGGTGAATCGATTGTCAATACCAAAGCCTAACTTAAACTCAGCAGGAGTCAATATGATGTCCAATGTTCACCTGCAGCAAAACAACTATGGAGTCAAATCTGTAGGCCAGAGCTATGGTGTTGGCCAGTCAGTGAGACTGGGTCTAGGTGGCAATGCTCCAGTTTCCATCCCTCAGCAGTCTCAGTCTGTGAAACAGTTACTTCCCAGTGGAAATGGGAGGTCGTATGGGCTTGGTGCTGAGCAGAGGCCCCCAGCAGCGGCCAGGTACTCCTTGCAGACTGCCAGTACCACCTCTCTACCCCCGGGCCAGGTGAAGTCTCCCTCTGTGTCTCAGTCACAGGCTTCTAGAGTATTAGGTCAATCCGGTTCTAAACCTCCACCAGCAGCCACAGGCCCTCCTCCAAGCAACCATTGTGCTACTCAGAAATGGAAAATATGTACAATCTGTAACGAGCTTTTTCCAGAGAATGTCTATAGTGTTCACTTTGAAAAGGAACATAAAGCTGAGAAAGTCCCAGCAGTAGCTAACTACATTATGAAAATACACAATTTTACTAGCAAATGCCTCTACTGTAATCGCTATTTGCCCACAGATACCCTGCTCAACCATATGTTAATTCATGGTCTGTCTTGTCCATATTGCCGCTCAACCTTCAATGATGTGGAAAAGATGGCAGCACACATGCGAATGGTTCACATTGATGAAGAGATGGGACCTAAAACCGATTCTACTTTGAGCTTTGATTTGACATTGCAACAGGGGAGTCATACCAACATCCATCTTCTGGTGACCACATACAACCTGAGGGATGCCCCAGCCGAATCAGTTGCTTACCATGCCCAAAATAATGCCCCGGTTCCTCCAAAGCCACAGCCAAAAGTTCAGGAAAAAGCAGATGTCCCTGTTAAAAGTTCACCTCAAGCTGCAGTGCCCTATAAAAAAGATGTTGGGAAAACCCTTTGCCCTCTTTGCTTTTCAATCCTAAAAGGACCCATATCTGATGCACTTGCACATCATTTACGAGAAAGACACCAAGTTATTCAGACAGTTCATCCAGTTGAGAAAAAGCTAACCTACAAATGTATCCATTGCCTTGGTGTGTATACTAGCAACATGACAGCCTCAACTATCACCCTGCATCTAGTCCACTGCAGGGGTGTTGGAAAAACCCAGAATGGCCAGGACAAAACAAACGCGCCTTCTCGGCTCAATCAGTCTCCAGGCCTGGCTCCTGTGAAGCGCACCTATGAACCCGTGGAGTTTCCTCTGCTAAAAAAGCGAAAGCTGGAGGATGACAGTGATTCTCCCAGCTGCTTTGAAGAGAAGCCTGAAGAGCCTGTTGTTTTAGCTTTAGACCCCAAGGGTCATGAAGATGATTCTTACGAAGCTAGGAAAAGCTTCCTCACAAAATATTTCAACAAACAGCCCTATCCCACCAGGAGAGAAATTGAGAAATTAGCCGCCAGTCTGTGGCTGTGGAAGAGTGACATTGCTTCCCATTTCAGTAACAAGAGAAAGAAGTGTGTGCGTGACTGTGAGAAGTACAAGCCCGGTGTGCTGCTAGGCTTTAACATGAAAGAATTAAATAAAGTCAAACACGAGATGGACTTTGATGCTGAGTGGCTATTTGAAAATCATGACGAGAAGGACTCAAGAGTCAATGCTAGTAAGACTGCTGACAAAAAGCTTAGCCTTGGGAAGGAAGACGACAGCTTCTCAGATAGTTTTGAGCATTTAGAAGAAGAATCCAATGGAAGCCACAGCCCTTTTGACCCTGTCTTTGAAGTTGAGCCTAAAATTCCTAGTGATAATCCAGAGGAGCATGTACCGAAGGTCATTCCTGAGGATGCTTTGGAATCTGAGAAGCTAGACCAAAAAGAGGAGGATGGTTCAAAATATGAAACTATCCATTTGACTGAGGAGCCAACCAAACTAATGCATGATGCCTCTGACAGTGAGGTAGACCAAGATGATGTAGTTGAGTGGAAAGATGGTGCTTCACCATCTGAGAGTGGGCCTGGTTCCCAACAGATCTCTGACTTTGAGGATAACACATGTGAAATGAAACCAGGAACCTGGTCTGATGAGTCTTCCCAGAGTGAAGATGCAAGGAGCAGTAAGCCAGCTGCCAAAAAAAAGGCTACGGTGCAAGATGACACAGAGCAGTTGAAATGGAAGAATAGTTCCTATGGAAAAGTTGAAGGGTTTTGGTCCAAGGACCAGTCACAGTGGGAAAATGCATCTGAGAATGCAGAGCGCTTACCAAACCCACAGATTGAGTGGCAGAATAGCACAATTGACAGTGAGGATGGGGAGCATTTTGACAGCATGACTGACGGAGTTGCTGATCCCATGCATGGCAGCTTAACTGGAGTAAAACTGAGCAGCCAGCAAGCCTGAGGGGCCTGACACACCCCAGCACATGGGCCATGTTGCATCTTGGACCTCTGTTCTGATTGCAGAGCTGTCTTTTAACTGGCACTGCCTTGCAAGGACTGGTCAGTCAGGCTGTTGGGGACATATGACCACTACAGTCCCAGTGGTTATTTCTATGTCTATGACATGTAATTGGTTGATCTTGCTTCAGACCCTTCTCTGGTAGATTCAGTGATGAAGTGTGAAAAACCAATAAGCTGGTGGCTCATGAATGCTCACAGGGAAAAGCAGTTCATTGTTTGCTTTTCCAGTATTCCTTTCCCTTGGTAAGATGTTTGGTTGGATGTCCTGGGAAAGCCTTACCCTGATCACATTGTAGTGCAGGGCGGGTATACATGCTACCAGTCCAGTGTGTCTAGTAGACTTGGGAACATGGACCTTTTTTCATGTATTCATTCTGAATAGTTGAAATGTATATTTGTACAGTCTTTTAGACCTCAAGTGATGCTTATGACACTGTTACTGTGTGCCCGTCATAGATTGGTTTTTAGTGTTGCCCTTGCTGTGTGATAAATGCTATATCTAGTTTACCTAGCAGAAGCTTGACCCTGCAATAGTATGGACCTTTGGACAGACTTAGTTTTTGCACATAACCTTGTACAATCTTGCAACAGAGGCCAGCCACATAAGATATATATATCTGGACTCTCCTGTATTATAGGATTTTGGGTTTTTTTTTTTTTTTTTTTTCTGAGTATCCTTGACATTACAGTTGTCAAAACTGATATTTCAGATCTCTTTCTGAGACCTTTTAAGCTAAAATAACATGCAAGAATTGATTTTACAGCTACTAATTTTGACACCTTTTAGATCTGTAAGAGTGTTGTGTCAGCAGCAAGCACGGTTGAGTGCTACATTTGGGATATTTAGTTTCCTCTTTAGTTGAGCACCGCTGGGTGTATTCATTTATACCATCTAATATATGACACACTGTTGTAGTATGTATGATTTTGTGGTCTTTATTTCCCTTTGTATTCATTTTAAGCATCTAAATAAATTGCTGTATTGTGCTTAATGTAAATATTTGCTTTTATTACACAAGACAGCCCTGTGTGTCCATTACATCTTATGCTGTTTGATGCCCCAGCACCCTGACTGAGTAGAGATGGAAGCCACGCTTACGAAGAAAACTTGTGGGAAACCACGATCTGTCATTTGCCTAAAGCATGCTCTCTCTCCAGGTACCAGCTACAAATTGTTTTCATGCGTGTGTATGTTTCCTTTTGCTGCAAAAGTAAACATCCTTGAGGTTTTCTGTTCCCCTTTGATAAGGAGCAAAACTTGGGTCTATGTAAATGTCGATGGTGGCAGATATCAGTATGTTGGCTTCTCGTGGTCTTTCTTCCCTGCATACCGTTCATTCCCGCCTTATGGCAACAGTTGTACCAAACAGGCAACTGCTTTGCCTCTGGAGTCCTTTGACCATTTTGCTCTGAAAAGAAAGATTGGATAGCACACATTTGAGGGCACTGGCACTGAAGGAGCTGGCAGATTTACTGCGCAGGGAATTCCAAGAACAGGCTAAATTCAGAATGCAGTAAGGAGGCAGAAGTGGCCTATCATTTAGGGTAGAACTTTTCTCCATACTGGGGTAGGTCAACCATCTCTCAGCAACATTGCCTTAGAGAACTCAGGCTACCTTCCAGGACTCCTGAATCTCTTTCCAAGAAAAGCTTTTAGTAGAGGAAATGTACAATTCTAGCACGAGCTTTCTGAAATCAGTCTTGCCAGGATACATTATGAATGTGTGCAACAACTATGGTTCAGGGAGTATTACTTCATCACTACATGCTACAGACACCCAGTCAGAAACACCATCTGGTATTTAAGCCACCTCCCACTTCTGGGAATTTAGCCTAAAATGTGCAAGGAACACTAATGAGATGGTTGCAGGTAGCATGGAGTGAGGTCGGGCTTGTCCTGTCTGGACATCATAGCTGAGTTCTGGTGCTGCCTTGCCAGGTGGGTGGATGGGTGTGAGACCTCCAGCACCAAAAGGGTTTAGCCACCATGATGGAAATGGGTTCCCAGGTGGAAATGATGCCGAAGCTCTGAATGTGTCTCAATAAAAGCCATTTTGAAAGAACCCCATCACTCCTGTTTGCTTCACCACACAGGCTGCCACTTTGCACTTTAGAAACCACCTGGAATTCTAAACTTAAAGATTCTATAAATTTTTCTAAGAAATTTTAGTCCCAGAGGTCCTTGCCTTTTTGCGATTGAAATTTTGTGACTAAATATTAGTTCACAATTGCAAGAGAACGCTGTTTCTCTCCTCTCTGTATCTCCCATCAGTTTGTCCCAACTGTTAATCTGAAATACAAGTAGAAAGGGTCAGGGTCACTTGCCTAAGTATGGTTATTTGATCTCAGTGCTTACTGTTGGCATGGTGAGAGTCAAGTATTTAAAGATGGGGAATTCACCAGCTGAATCATTCGAAGAATTGAGTATTCTGGCTACTCATCAAGTGATCCCTCTCACAAGTCCTTCCTCTGCTTCTACCTCACTGCCAAAATGGGGCCCAAAAATCTCCAAGTGTCTCTCTGCCCTTAGCTTGAGATGATGAAAAATTTCTTAATGTTGCCTGAACTTCACAGAGGATCATATTGAGCGGTGTTTGGTTCCACGCATTGTGACTTTCCAACCTGCTGTTCAGAGCTAGTACCACCTGGAAGCCTGGTCCAGTACAACATTGGTGTGAAAGATCTGGAAAACCCCAAAAACTAGTTACAATGTGTGAAGATTGCCTGAGACAACATTCCAGCATGGCAGCTAGCAATTGGCCCTACGTCTAAAACAACATCTCTCCACAGCTGCAGGGAAACTGGCTTCAAATGTTACCTAGTTCTATCCTCAAGACTTGCCACTAAGCATCTGACTACTTTTCCCTCAGCTAGAACTTGAACTCAAGACTCAAGTTTACTGTAGTGTGGTTTCAGGGCTCTGTTGGGAATAACCGGAAATAAAGGTGGTCAGAGTACTCCCCCTGGGAATCCTCCGGTTACACTTTCAAAGTTCTTCAAGCAAAGACAGAAAAAGACCATCACCATTCAGATACTGCCTTCATACAACCTCCCCCTCTCCAGTGCAGCATCCAGACCTTCAGGTGTGAGACCATTTATATAAGTTTACAGTTTCCGATCTTGTGTACCCTTAGGTCTTAGGAGGGAAAAAATGTAAACCCCAGTAGACTGGTTTCCTTTTGGGAGCTAATAAAGTGGCTGGAAATAAATGGGCATTTCCAGTGCTCTGGCTGCACATCCAGCTGCAGGCTGGCATCCCTTGTCAGTTTCTGGAGAAGGTTCACCATGACTGGCCTCCAGTAGTGGGCAGGAGTGGGGTGGAGTTCTAAAAGCTGGAAATTTGGGGAGCATCCCCCCCAAAGGCTGTCCCACTCTGCTCCTCCCTGACAAAAAGCATAATACTCCTTGGAAGGGAGTGCAGGCCAGGGCTGAAGGCAAGGTTCAGACAAGGGAAAACAATCCACAAGTCCCCAAGGCTCCTAATCTCAGCCACACCCTGCAGCCTTGGCCTTGCCTGAAGATCTGTTGACTTAGAAAGGTTTCCCTGGCTGGGACTGGAAAGGTGTGTCTAAACCCTCTCACTGAACTTCCTGCCTCCTGTTTGAAACCATACCCCTTTTGTGGTTTGGGGGCACCTAGGATTAAACCTAGGGTTCAGTCATGGAAGACAAGCTCCTCAGTTGTCCCCAGTACCCATGCCGTTTTTTAGGAAAGAGACAAAGTCTTAACACTGCATCCTGGCCTTTACCTTGCTTTGTAACTGAGGATGATCTTCAACTTCTGGTCCTTTGCCTGTACTTCCCAAATGCTAGATGACAAACATGCACCAACCACCATGCAGATTTGTGTGATTCTGGGGATGGAACCCAGCATTTCTGCATGCTAGGCAAGTACTATGCTTGCTACGCCATCTCCCCAGTGTGTACTGGCTCTAAGCACGGAGAAGGTAGAGGTAGATCTCTTAAGTTGAAGCCCAGGGATACCCAGACTTCATCTCATTTGAGGGAGGAAGATGGTATAAAGGAAAATCAAAGTAGGGTCTAGGGCTTATAGTCCCATTTGAAGTTTTTCTCCTTGATTCTACTTAGCAGCTGAACTCTGTTGTGGTAGGTGGCACTAGAGACAATTGCAAGGTGAAAGGCTCTAATGCTCCAGCCCTTTTCCAATTAAATTGGCTTCCTTAGCAGTGGTGACCCAGGTTACCTCATGCACATCATGGTACTTGAGGTCAGAGGATGACTGGTGTCAGTTCTTTTCCTGGACTCCAGGGATCAAACTCAGGTCACTAGGCTTACTCAGCAAGTGCCTTTACCCACAGCCATCTTTCTGACCCCTAGGTCTCTGAGATACCCAGGACCCTCCCTTTAGGGAGCTAGCTCAGCTCAAGCCCAAGGAGACAGCAGTTGACTGTGTCAGGGGGACTGCCATCAACAACTCAGGGTCTTAAGTGCCCCGCCTTCATTCTAGGCAGACACCTGTTAGTTAGGTGCATCTCCAGCACTATCCTAAGGGGCAAGTATTGAGCAAAATACCTGAATTGACTCATTGGTGGAATGAGTTAGCCTAGAAGCCAAGAGCCACTACCACTAAGCACAGTGGACAGAAACATCCTGATAGGCATTTGTTAAGTCCCTACCCTGGGGCTGAGGTGGAATCTATTGATACAAATCAGAAACAAGTTTGAGCCAGCTCCATGTGAGCATCAAAGATAAGAGAGATGATGGGGATGCTATGCTCTATAGTCTTCCGTCTCCCATAGTCCCTTGCCAGCTGGAAGTAGGTCTCCTGAGCAGCACATGTTGGGCAGCCTTATGGTTGCTCTTGGTCCCTCCACACTGCTTGTGGGATTGGTTGGAGTGCTGTTGCCTGGCACTTGTTAGTGCCAGGACAGACACATGCCAGCCAGAGTGCCAACAGCTAGAATTGGAGAGTGCATGTATGCAGATCCCACACCAGAGACTGCCCAAGTGTCTCTTCATCAATTTTCTTGGAGTAAGCTCCTTAGTGGTAAGGATGCCAAATCCAGCACCCACTGGGGCCAGGCAGGTGCAGGAAGACTGAAGGGATCTGGAGAGTTGTCTTAAACACATAGTCAGGGCTTTAGAGATGGCTCAGCACTGTAAGAGTGCTTGCTCTTTCAGAGGACCAGATTTCAATTCCCAGCAACCACATATGCATGCTTTTTAATAACTGCCACGTAGCTGGGGTGTAGATACTCTGTTTCTTAATATGAATGTGCCCCCTGTGCAGGTGCCCACAAAAATCAAGTCATTAGAGTCTCAGATCCCCTGGAGATGGAGTTAGAGGCAGTTGTGAGCTGCCCAGTGTGGGTGCTGGGAAGGGACCCTTGTCCTCTGGAAGAACAGGCATTCAGCTGCTGAGCCATCTCCCCAGCCCTGTAGATACCCATTTTATGTGGGATATCCTGGTGGGGGGTTGGGGGTTGTTTGCAGATTCTCTTGATTTTTGAGACGTGGTTTATCTCTGTTGCCCTGGCTGTCCTGGAACTCCCTCTGTAGAGCAGGCTGACTTTGAACTGACAGATCTGCCCGCCTCTGCCTGCCAAGTGCTGAGATTAAATAAAGACTTGTGCCTCCACTCATCTGCAGGCAGAGATTTTTGAATAGGAAAGCACAGTAAAATATCAAAAAGGGAAGGAGAAAGCAATGAAAAGAACTCCACAGAACAGAACTACTGAATTTTATCCTGAGAGCATCTCCTTCCTATGCTTGTTCAGTTTGCCTATATACTACCTTTTCATATTTTGGAAATATTTTTGTATCAGCGCATAAGGAACTGGTCGGTCTACTCCACTCTATAGCACCCAACCCTGTGGACCAGGACAGGAACATTCCCCTTGGGAAACACTTGGGGTGTGGCTCAGCCAGTAGGGCACTTTCTAGGCCTGCAGGAAGTTCTGTTCCATCCCCAACACCAAGTGAACTAGATGTCATCCTGACAGGAGGAAGAAGGGTCAGATATCCCAAGGCCATTCTTTGCTATATAGTGAGTCAGAGGCCAACCTGGCCTACATGAAGCTGTCTCAAAAAAAAAAAAAAATTGGGTTCTGTCTTGCTTTTGCTATTGAATGCACAGTGGATAATCTTTTTATTATGTTGTTTGAATTCTAAAGATAAATCCAGAGCCTTGAACAGAACAGACTAGTCAAGTGCTCTTCCACTGCCTTTGGCGTTACTGAGACAGTTGCACTCTGTAGCCCAGGCTGTCTTTTGCTCCTGTTTTAAGGTCTTACTGTGCAGCCAAGTCTGGCCTGGAATTCACTATGTAACTGGCTTTAAAATCAGAATCGTCCTGCCTCAGCCCCTCAAGTAGCTGTAATCAGGTAGGGGTAACCATGCTCATATGGCATTTCTTTGTAACGCCTGAGCTGGGTTCCTAGAGGTGGAATTCCACACAGACCTCATCCTGGCAGACACCGCCAGTTGTCCACAAGAATGGTGTCCATTGCCGGGTGGTAGTGTTGCACGCCTTTAATCCCAGCACTCAGGAGTCAGAGGAAGGCAGCCTGGTCTACAAGAGCTAGTTCCAAGACAGCTAGGACTGTTACATAGAGAAACCCTGTCTCGGAAAAAAAATGGTGTCCATCTTCAGGGAACAGGATGTGACTGACCAAAATTCATCAGCAAGGCCATCAGGCAATTTAATCTTCTCAGCCTAAAAGCTATTGACAGAAGTTAGAGGCAAGTGCCCACCCACTGAGCCACATTCCTGGTCCATCACAGTGATTTCAGGCAGGCGGGCAGATCTCTGAGTTCAAGTCAGTCAGGACTACATGAGTTCCAGGCCAGCTACAGCTACATAGTGAGACCCAACCTGAAGAAAAAAAGAAGTAGGATGACTAAGAGGATGGCTCCATGGGTAGAGGAAGGATCCCCTGGACCCATGTAAAGCCAGGTGTTGTAGTACACATCATAAACCTAGGGCTCCTAAGTGAGGGGAAGTGGAAGCCGAAGAATCCGGTTCATGGCCCGCATACCCTGGCAAACATCAGCAATGAAAGCCCGTTTTAGACAAGGCAGAAGGTGAGGGCTCACACCCAAGGTTCTCGCCACACATGCTCCATGGCACATGCACACCCACACTCACACAGAGGAACAAAGGATCAAAACAGAGAGGCTTCTTAGAGTCACTATGGTTAAGTCCCTTAATTTAGTGTCTGTACTATATGGAATGCCTGCTTATATCCTTTGTCCATTTTCCTAATTTTTTATGTAAAATGCTGTTTACATATTCAGTTAAACCTTTCTTTTTTTTTTTTTTTTTTTTTTCCGAGACAGGGTTTCTCTGCAGCTTTGGAGCCTGTCCTGGAACTAGCTCTTGTAGACCAGGCTGGTCTCGAACTCACAGGGATCCGCCTGCCTCTGCCTCCCAAGTACTGGGATTAAAGGCGTGCGCCACCACCGCCCGGCTTCAGTTAAACCTTTCTAACATTAGTGTTGAATTTGCTTAACATTTTGTTGGGGTCAGAGAGATGACTCAAGCAGGTAGCGGTGTTTGCCACCAGAGCTGAGCATCTAAGTTCACTCTCCAGAGCCTCTGTGGTAGGAGAGCATTGACTGCACAAGTGCCCCTCTTCCCTCTGCACTCAAGCTGTGGCTCACATGCACACACAATATACTAACAGTAAATGAAAGTAAAAATAAAGGTTTATTTTTTAAAACTATGTCAAGTGTGATGTGTAGCAGTTTATTCCCAGATTGGAACATTTTGTACAACAAACAGCTCAGTAGCTTTTAGGAAGTACCTGAAACTGACCAGATTCAGTAGGAGGTCCCTCCCAGAAGCAAGCAATAAAGATTGCTGAGAGTCACTCTCCGACCAGCCAAGCTACAGTGAAAATTCTTGAGACCAGCCCACCTACCTGAAAGAGGATGATCAGACCAACTGAAGCACCTGGAAAGGACATTCTGCAACTTGTGGCACTGCCTGTGGGCTGTGCAGTGTGCTCCAGGTTCCCCCTCATGAGCTGTCACCTGTGCTGGGGTGGACCCTTGGTGATATGGCTGGCTGTGTCATTTCTACTCCTGTAAGTAACCCTATTACCCCCAATAAAAGTCATTGGTTCAACAATCAGGTATTGGTACAACTGTTCTTTGGTCTGTGGAGGGCTCCCTTTCTGGGGTGAGTAGATGTGTATTGGGTCTCCCCAGGAAAAGTCTGTAACAACATGGCATTGGATCCCCTGAAGCTTCAAACAGCTGGGAGCTACAGGACATAGGTGCTGGGAATCAAACTAAGTTCCCTGTAAGAGCAGTGGCAAGTGGAAACACCTAACTGCGAACCATCTCTCCTGCCAGTAACCCTTCATTATTTATTTATTTTGAGATAGGCTCACTGTGTAGCCCTAACTGGCCTAAATCTTAATGTATAAACCAAACATCTCAAACTCAAGAGTCCCATCTACCAGGCTCCTGATAGCCAAAATCAGCACTTTTTCAAGTTTATTTATTTTAAAAATATTTAGCCACTCAGTGGTGCACTTGGGAGGCAGAAGCAGGCACATCTCTTGAGTTCAAGGCCAGCCTAGTCTATAGAGCAAGTTCTGGGACAGCCAGACCTACACAGAGAAATCTTGTCTAAAAAAAGGGGGAGGGGTTTAAAGATGATTTTATGTTTATGGGTGTTTTTCCTGAATGTATCTGTGCACCATGAGTGTGCCTGGTGCCCACAAAAGTCAGAAGAGGGTGTTGGGTCTCCTGAAAGGAGTTACAGATAGTTGTGAGCAGTCATGTGAATTCTGGAAATGGTACCCACATCCTCTGCATGCAGGAACAACAGCTGAGGGCTGGAGAGATGGCTCAGCTAAGAATACTGAACTCTTCTTCCAGAGGTTCTAAGTTCAATTCCCAGCAACCACATGGTGGCTAACAACCATCTGTAAAGGAATTAAATTCCTTCCGGTGTGCATGAAGATTAAGCATTCATATACATAAAATACATGAATAAATAAAAGATTCTCCTCCCACCTTAGAATACTCCTCTCTCCACTCGGCCATATCACTCGTGTCCCCACCTCCCTGGACCTGAGATTAAAGGCCTGGGATCCCAAGTCCTGGGATCGTCTTTGTGTGAGCTCTGATTCTCTTTGAGACTGGATCAATTTTGTGTAATCCAGGGTGGCATTGAACTCACAGAAATCTGTCTGTAGACCAGGCTAGCCTTGAACTCATAGATTCATAGATATGCTGCGTCTGCTTCCTGAGTGCTGGGGTTAAAGTTGTGTGCCGTCACTCGGCCTGCATGTGCATTTTTTAAAATTAATTTTGTATCTTACGTACATTGATGTTTTGCCTATATGTATGTCTGATAGGGGTGTTGGATCCCCTGAAACAGGAGTTATAGGCAGTTGTGAGCTACCATGTGGTTGCTGGGAATTGAACCCAGGTCCTCTGGAAGAGCAATCAGTGCTCTTAACCTCTGAGACATCTCTCCAGCCTCTGCATGTGTTTTTTGTTTTTGGTTTGGTTTGGTTTGGTTTGGTTTTGGTTTTTCAAAACAGGGTTTCTCTGTAGCTTTTAGGAGCCTATTCTAGAACTAGCTCTGTAGAACAGGCTGGTCTCAAACTCACAAAGATCTGCCTGTCTCTGCCTCCTGAGTGCTGGGATTAAAGGTGTGCACCACCAGTGCCCTTTTCTGACCTCCTCTGGCACCAGGCGCACACACAGTGCACAGACATACATGTAAGCAAAACACCCATACACAGAAAGGAAAAAGAAGAAGGTACACACACAGACTAGAGAGGTGGCTGAGTGGTTAGGAGCACTGGCTACTCCCCCAGAAGCCTTGGGTTCGATTCCCTGCCCATATGGAGGCTCATAACTGTCTGCTACTCTAGTCCCAGGGGATCTGGTGACATTTTTTTGGCCTCCATGGACACCAAGCAAGTACATGATGCACAGAATTACACACAGGCGAAACACTCAAAAGAAAAAGCAGCAGTCAGATGCAGAGGTGCACACCTTTAGTTCCAGCACAAAGGCCTACTACAGGCAGGCAGGCGTCTATGAGTTTGGAGCCAGACTGGTCTACACAGTGAGTTTCAGGTCAGCCAGAGCTACCCAGTAAGACCCTGTCTCATGACAAGGCACATGTGTGAGCATTCGGACCTCTAAGTGGAATTCCAGGTGTCTAGCCCAGGTGGAAGCTTTGTAGGGGAACCTGGAGGGCAGGATAAGAAATAGAAGCCCATCTGCAGAAGAGAGGCCAGCACCTAGGGACAGAGGTCTGTGAAGACCCAGTCTTCCCTGGGCAGGATGGGTGGCCTCCAAGAAACACTAACACAGGAAAAAGGAAAGTTTTGCCTGCACAGTTGCCACCTGGATCCCAAGGGACCTCTTGACACCTTTATTGGGGTGACTCAAGGGACAGGGTCAGGCAGAGGTCTGCCTGCAACAGCCCTCACCCCAGGCCCTGGCAACTGACAGAAAAGGCCTTTGCAAGCTGATTCATGCGTTGCTTCTCTGTCAGGTCCCATGGCTGCTTCCTACCCCTCAAGGAGCAAGCATGCAGAGAAGAGAACGCAGAAACCCCTGTTCAGTTACTTCACACCCTGGGGTGCTAACAATCAGGGGACTTCAGGCTTTGCCTCCCAGGCACCCATAGGAAGATAGTCTTTTGTCCTGTATGGCTGGGGCAGCCCACATGTCAGGGGTGCTGGTCCCACTGGCTCCTCAAATGACAAAAGCCAAGATGTCATGTCACAATTGGGATCCACCTGCTCCAGTGCCAGCAGTTACCCCACCACCACCACCGGAGAGTCTCAGTGTGTCCGAGGATCCTATACAGCACTGCCTATGGCAGCCAGAGCTGAGGCCACCAACGTGGGGACCACAGCACAGCAAAAGTCTCTGAAGGTGCTGGTCAGGACCAGAACCCCAAGTCTGACCGAGAAGGACCTGGAGAGACAGTATGAGTCTCTTGCTACTGCTTGCATTCCAGGCCAGGCCTGAACACCTCGGTGTGTGCGTGATGGCCAGTGGTGTCTACAGCCTCTGTGCCCAGGGACCCACGTGCTCAAGACTGCCATCCTCATGCTCCTTTTCAGAACTGGAACCCCTGAAGTCCCACACAACCAGTTTTGGGCTTGTGCTGACTGTAACTTCAGGAAGGGAGATTTCCCACCAGGCACCTCTTGCCTGGCTGGTTGGTGGTCTCCAGCAGAATATCAGAGTCAGTGTCCCAGTTCCAGAGGACCTGTACGGGGAACACCTTGATCCCTTTAGGGGCTGGGGAGAGCTGAAACAGGGTCTCATGTATCCAGGGCTGGTCTGGACTCCCTAGCTGAAGCTGGCTTTGAAACGCTGATCCTCCAGTCTCCTGCTCCCGGGCACTGGCAACAGGCCAGCACCACCAGCCACCACACCCGGATTCCCTGATGCCTCCAGAAATGGTTCTACCAACAGGGAGACAGACTTCCAAGAGAAAAGGGAGTTGGACCTAACTCAGCGGGACCCCAGAAGCAGCAACGGGAGGCCCTGGTAGCTCGTGCCAAGATTCTGCTCCAGGTCTGATGAGCTAGTTCGGCAGGTTGGCATCAGGCTTTTCCTGGTAATGGGAAGAAACACCATAGCTGGCTTCAGGAAGGCAGGAAAAGGGATTGGGGGAGGGGCGCTTCATCACCACCAAATGTTACACTCTGGAGCTTGAGTTTAAGAAAGGGGATCTCCCCAGAAACAAGCCCCTCCAACCAGGATGGCTTTCTTTTTCCAAAAGGGTCTCCACGCTGGACACTAAGAAAGGCTGAGGAGACTGATGTAGCTCCATTTCACCGGAAGCAGCCCCTTCCCCCCCCCACCCCCCCCCCACCCCCGCACCATCTTGGGGATCATACTGGAGTGATCTCCATTCTAAGTGGTTGGAGAAAACCAAAGGTCTTTGCCATGTCCTCTTCGGCCCCAAAAGCCCTCCTGCAGAAGATGCAGGCCGAGAGTTGTCGTGGTCTGTATACTTTCGCTTCCGGGATGGTATTCCAATTTCTCTTGGCCAAGCTCGCCTGGCCAAACTCTCCAGCAGCAGAGCCTTCCCTTGCCCACAGCTACTGGGCCAGATGAGCACGTGACCAGTCAGGTCCAATGAGAAGCTACCTTTGGTTCCTCAGGCGGTCTCTGGGTTATTCTCCCAGAGTTTGCAGGAGTGTCGCCACCCAGGGCCTGGCCACGAACGCAGCACCCAGGGACACAGAGTGGGGCCATGGTCAAGACAGTGGCCAGGTACCGCTTTTGGAGTTCAAGACCCGATTCTGCCCCACGTTGGAAGTTTTCCTGTTTGGGAGCCACGGAATGAATGTCTTTGCTTCAGCCAAGTTGCCCTGAATCGGCTGTCACTTGAGTCTCAGACTCCCGCCTGAGACTGTAGGAAATCCCCCTGGACGTGAAAGCTTATGTAAAAGCCAGCACCGCAGGAGCGGGCAGGTCCAGGACGCTGCAAATTGCCTCAGCCACCGTCGGGGTGCAATCACCCTCTTCAGGCCTGGCAAGTGCGACCTCACCAAGGGAAGCCCTAACCACAAGTGTGGTGTTCAGCTCCTGCCTGTCACCCACCTGTCAGGCTCCTGGATGACAGTCACAAAGCCACACCTCGAGCCCTGAGTTCCCCAGAGAGGACTACAGGTTGACTGCCTAAGGCTTTGGGCTCTGGCTCCCCACCCCCACCCCAGACTCCCAGGCAGGAATGCTCCACTGCTCAGGGGTGGGCTAGGTCAAGACTAGAAACCTGACACCATCCTGCCCAGCACTGGGGCCTTAGCCAGCCTGCTGTTGCTGCACCAGGGGGACTCAGCCCTGGCCTACAGGCCATTCTTTCTCCACCCCACCCCACCCCCAAGTTCCCTACCTCCAGAAGCCTGCAAACCAGGCATTTCTTTGCCTGCTCCCTTCGTGACTTCATAAAAATGCAATTAATTGCCAATGGATAAAAACCAGATTTCCCAGAAACCCAACTGCAAGTTGGCTTCTCTTAGAAAATTATATGATCTGATCTGCTAGGGCCACAGACCCAAAAAGGCCTGTCTGAGGCAGTTGCCCTCTGACAGAGGCTCAGAGGCACCCCCCCAACACTCCCTACCCCACCCCCACCTCCCCACACTCCCCCACTCCCTGGCTTCTGAGGACTGTACCACCAAGCAGCTCCTTTTCTCACAAAGGCCCCCAAATGACTGTCCTATGGTGTGACAAGCCAGCCTCAGACACTGAAGGGATAGGAGTTTCTGAACCTGTACTAATAGATCAAGCCTGGACTTCAGGGCCTTTGCTGTACCCCACCCCCAACCTTCCCCAGCTTTTCTAGCCCATCTTACTCTTGAGAAGCCCCGCCCACAATCCTGATCACAGCTGCTTTCTGTGCAGGCCGGGCCAGCAGCTCTGTCTGCAAAGGGCCAGACAGCCGGTATGCTAAGCCTTGTGGGCCATGTGGTTGCCGTCCCAACCACTGAACTCTGCCCTTGTGATCCCAAAGCTGCCTTAGTCAATAAACACAGACCCAGCTAGAGCCTGGCATGACAGCATATGCCTGTAATCCTAGCACTCAAGAACCTAAGGATTATGAATTTGAGGCCAACCTGGGCTACATAATGAGGTCCTGTCTCCAAAAGGCATGGCAGTGTCCCTATAAAACTTTATTTACAAGAACAGTGCTGAGCCAGACTTGGTCCCAGAGCCTTGTCCTCCTGAACAGATGGCCACACCCTCACCCAGCTTTCAGACAAGAGAGCACTGCATTGTGGGTACCAGGCACCGCTGCCAGACGTGGGGGGTAGGCTGTCTTGCCAACTGGTCTTGGGTCTGAATGTAATCTGTTCAGAGGCCCTTGCTTATCCACTGCGGTCCCATGTATTCTGACTCAGCGAGATGAGACAGGAAGCCCAGGTCAATGCCAATATCCTCAACCTTGAAACCCTCTCATTGGCCTGGCTCTGAGATCTCCAGGGTCAGTCCCAGGGCCTAGCCTCCTACCCACAGCCCCTGGATCAATTCCCAGGAGTTGAGTTCCACTCACAAGAGCTGGAATGCCAAACACCAGAATCCAATCTCATTGCCCCCCAGTGGCCAGGCACCCTGAACCATGGAGCTTGAGAGAAGCCCACCCGACTATCAGACAATAACTATCCTGACTCCGAGTTGGATACGTTATACCTCAACCTCCAAGCCCTCCTTCAGTTAGAGGTTCACAGCCTCCAAGCCTCAATTTCCTCCTGTCCAGATGAGGGTAGTACCATCAAACTTACCAAGTCTGCTTTGGAGTACTGTAGTAATATTGGAGGTGCTGCAGCCACCTTGAGATCAAGAGGACAAACACCTCACACTAAAGAGAACAGAGCAACCAGAAGTATATGTCCCTGGCTATTTCCTTAAGAAACCCAAACAAAGCCGGGTGGTGGTGGCGCACACCTTTAATCCCAGCACTCGGGAGGCAGAGGCAGGCGGATCTCTGAGATCAAGGCCAGCCTGGTCTACAAGAGCTAGTTCCAGGACAGGCTCTACAAACTACAGGGAAACCCTGTCTCGAAAAACCAAAAAAATAAAAATAATAAAGAAACCCAAACAACTCAAATGGCCACTTCAGGGCTTTGTGCTGCAGGTGGAAAAACAAAACATAGCTGGTTGAGCCACTTAGTGGGGTTTCTGTCGAACCTGACTGTATTGCTGTTAGGACTCTTGTCATAATGAGTCACCAAGGCCACACAGATGTCATGGCACAGGCAGGGCACTTGGGCTCCAGCAGTGAGACTCCTCTGGACCTGCAAAACAACTCAATATGGTAAAGCATTGGCCAGGCAACCCTGATGACCTGAGCCTGGTCCCTAGAACCCACAGAAAGGCAGAAAAGTGAGAAGTGACCCTGTCAAACTGTCCTCTGACCTCCACACAAGCACTGTGTTGCACATGGGCACAATGCGTGCATGCTCGGGTGCACACACACACACACACACACACACACACACACACCATGTACACGAACAATAATAAATTAATCTCAAAACCCAAAAGACTTGCTGGGCAGTAGTGGTGCACACCTTTAATCCCAGCACTCAGAAGGCAGAGACAGGCAGATCTCTGTGAGTTCGAAGCCAGCCTGGTCTATAAGAGCTAATTCCAGGACAGCCAGGACTGTTATATAGAGAAACCTTGTCTGAGAAAACAAAACAAAACAAAAATCCCAAAGACTCAATAACAAATCCCAGCTCTCAGTGGGGAGAGGCAGGAGGATCACGGGTTTAGAAGCAGCCTGAGCTACAGAGATCCCATGCCCTGAAACCCAGGGCTGGAGGTATAGCTCAGGTATGGCTGGAGGTAGAGAACTATGCATACACAGAGCCCTAGGTTTCACTCCCAAAACAAAACAAACACTCAAGAGTCCAACAGGTCCCAATGCCTGACTCTCCTGTTCCTTTAAGCACTCAGAGACTGGCTTCTGGGGAGCAGAGAGAGAAAGGTGGAGGTGGGAAGGATAACCCAGAAAACAGCTCCTCAGCCACCCACCACCCACGGGAACAAGTCCATGACTGTGATCGGGGCCAGGGCACCTTTCTCTTCCGCCTTCCTTATCTAGCCAGGAGGAAAAGGCCAGAGAAGTCTTGAAGGAGCACACTGTACAAAACATGCAAGCTCCACTCCTCCGCACAATGGCGAGCTCCAGCCAAGTTCAGAGACGCCACCAGAAGCCGGAGGAGGCAAAGACCTGTTTTGTTTCTAACACAATTAACTAATGCTGGACAGCAGTCTGGTGTCCTGGAGGAGAAGGGGCCCCAGGGAAGGCAGCAGCACCCATCCACCTCCCTTCACTGTGGGGAGCTGCTCCCACGGAGGGTTCCTGGATAGGGACACCTTAAGTGACACTAGGTACTGCAGTTAATAGGAGAGTCAGTGACAGCCCACGGGACACAGCATGGCCATAGCAAAAAAACGCTTCTCTAATTCTAAAAATGTATTCAAAACAAAACAAAACAAAACAAAAAAACAGGCTGGAGAGATGACTTGGAGGGTTAGAGCAGTTACTGCTCTTGCAGAGGACCCAGTGGGTTCCCAGCACCCACATGGTGGCTCACGGTCACCTGTAACTCCAGGTCTAGGGGATGCGACAGCCTCTTCTCCTCAGGTATCAGGCACACACAGTGTGCATACATACATGCAGGCAACACATTCATACACATAAAGTAAAAGAAATCTTTAGAAAAAATATGTGTGCTGACTAGTTTTTGTTTGTTTATTTTTTTGTTTTTTGTTTGTTTTGCTTTTTAAGGCAGGGTTCCTCTGTGTAACTTTGGAGTCTGTCCTGGAACTCACTCTGTAGATCAGGTTGACCTCGAACTCCCAGAAATCCGCCTGCCTCTGCCTCCCAAGTACTGGGATTAAAGGCATGTGTCACCACTCCCCGGCTATGTGGGCGAGTTTTATATCAACATGACACAAGCTAGCGTCATTTGAGAGAAGGGTACCTTGATTGAGGACATGCCTTCATAAGATCCAGCCATATGAAAATCTGTGGGGCATTTTGTTAATTAGTGATTGATGGGAGAGGGCTCAGCCCATTGTGGGGTGATGCCATCCTGGGCTGGTGGGGGTGGGGAGAAATGTCAGTTGTGGGAGATCCAGGCAAGCTTCATCTCCCTCTGCAACAGAGGAACATGAGGCCTGGGGCATCTCTGGGTCATAACCGCACTGACTCAACTGGTGGAGCTGGCATCTGATTCCAGCCCCACCTGGCTGCAGTGTCGGGGCAGCCCTGGAGCAGCCCCATGGGGTTGGGATGAACTCTCTCAAGGACCCAGAGGTCCCCTCAGCACTCAGAGACTATGCCCTTGCAGCCTCGGGTCTGCATTGTGTGGCACCCCCTGTAGTCCCTGCACTCAAAGTGGAGGCAGGAGGATCAGGAGTTCAAAGCCATCTTTAGCGACATAACAAATAACAATCCAGCGCCAATCTCCATTCAAAAGCTCAAGCTGAGAGAGCACGGTGCCACATGCCTGTCATACCAGCACTTACATGCCACATGCCTGTCGTCCCAGCTCTCAGAGGCAGGAGAAAGTTTCAAATCAGTATGAGCTGGCTACATAGTAAGTTCAAGGCTAGCACCAGGTTATACAGGAAGACAAAACAGAGAGAGATCCAGCTCTCAGCTACCTGAGAGAGCACACCAGGCCTGTACGCCTGTGGGGTGCAGGGTCAACAACTCTGTTCAGTACATCTGTCTATCCAGCATGCCTCAGTCTCCCTACCTGACTAACTTGTCTGCAGGCCCTGTGGAGCCTGTGGGCCTTGAGGTGGCTGCGGCTATTTCCTGAGGCTGTTGAGTTTGCTGGCTGGAGGCCAGTACGCTCCTAGTACCTGCCCTGAGCCCCAAGGGTGTGGGAAGCGACTGCAGTCACATCACATGGTGTCTGATAAGTACACAGTGTCCTGGAGCTAGGAACTGCAACACAGACATGCTTTTAATAAGTGAGACAGCTTGGGAAAGCTGGGACCACACGGCCGGGCTGGAATTCAAACTGGCCTCTTCCTGGGCCCTTCCTTCATGGTGGCATATGCCTTTAATTCCAGCACTCAGGAAGCAGATGCAGGCAGATCTCTTTTCCAGGATGGTGGTTTACATAGCTAGCTCCAGGACAGCCAGGGCACATAAAGAGATCTTGTTGCAAAAAAGAAAAAACGAGACAAAACAACAATAAAAATTGGGCTTTTCTGTGCTCTGGGCCTGTCCTTCCTTCAGGGACCACACCCGACTGTCTGACTTGGAGCACTGGTGTCTCTGACTGGCCTGCCAGTCTTTCTAAACTCCGTGATAGCTCTAGGCAGGTCCCTTCCCATTTGCCATGAACCTCAGAGCCTGTCTGGTAACACTCTCACCCTGCAGCCACAGGAAGGCCACTGAGGTTCCCTAAGCATTGACACAGCAGCCTGCACAGAAGGTACCATCTCTTCAGGCAGTTCTGGAAAGTTCCTAGACGCCCTGAAGATCTGCAGAACACTGGCCACTACACCCTAGGCACAGGGACAGCCAGGTATCAAGACTCCTGTGGCTTAGCAGTGCATACTTCAACTTGGGGGGGGTCACAGCTTGTGCCCCAAGTCAGGTCCAGCTACCTGACCTCACTAAGACATTTGTTTGTTTTTCGAGACAGGGTTTCTCTGTGTAACAGTCCTAACTGTCCAGGAACTGGCTCTTGTAGACCAGGCTGGCCTCGAACTCAGAGACACACCTGCCTCTGTCTCCCTGGAATTAAAGGTGTGTGTCACCACCGCCTGGCCTCACTAAGCCAATTTAAAGGATCAAATTTAAAATGGAAAGTAGAAAAGATTTATTCAATGTGGCCACGCTGGGAAGAGGGACAAAGAGATCCAGCAAAGGCCCCCAAATCCACTGTTCCTGAAGTAAGATTAAAGTTTGAAGAGAAGTCAGAGATTCGCATAGCTAGGCAGTCTGGGCGGAGGTGGGCTCTCAGCCCAGGTGTGGCCCATCCACCACTAACCTGTTGGTGTCTGGGTTGCAGCCCCATCATCCCCTGGACCTGTGTGAAATCTCTTTCCGAGAGACATGTCTCTCTTGTGGCAGGCTTTTTTCTTCTCTCAGCCTGAGGTTTCCATTTCTCTAGGGTCTGTTGCTTTATTAGTCTGATAGATTGAGAGACACGAGTCTGCCGCGCCTGTTATGGAGGGTGAGGCTGGCTGGGATGCTCAAGGTCCTGGCTTCCTATCCCTTCTTCCACCTGGAGACAAGTCCTGGGCCCCAGTGCTGGCTTCCAAGAGTTCTGTGACTGCAAAAAGAGGAAGAATCAAGAAAAAGGGTCCATGGGGCTGGAGAGATGGCTCAGCAGTTAAGAGCACTGACTGCTTTTCTTTTTTCTTTTTTTCTTATTTATTTTTTTTTAAAAGAAAACAA